>NC_081310.1:128006646-128631646 GCF_026419965.1 Kogia breviceps
GGGAGTTAAGCCGGAGCCTACCTACACTTTAGGCAGATAATTAACACATTCTTTACTGCTGTTTAATGTGAATGAATGAAACCATGTTATAAAGACAGTGAAAAATTATATCACCATTCCCCCACTGTAGCTGCACCTTTTAGGGGAGCAGGGTACCCATTTGTTACAGTACTTGGTACCAGGTATTTATAAACTGTTTACTCACACAGTTGCTAAATAAATTTATGGAACTCATTACCCTGGATTGGTATATAAGCCAAACATATAAATTAGATTCCAAGAAGAGTTTAGATTCACCTCATGATGATGGATCCTTTTATCAGGTTAATGTCTGGGGTACAGCTATCATGTGCAGAAATTCTTTGTAGAGAGCATTTGTGATGCCCTAAGCTCCCTTTCAAAGGCTAAATATTACCCACCCAGACTGGACACCTGTTCTCACCCTCTTTAAGGGAAGTTAAAACAATAAAATAAATGATTATCTTCTCCATCTTCTTAAACATCAGTTCAAGAGTTAGGATATTGTATGTATTTGAGGCATCCTTTATTCATTCATGTTATATATCTGAACTATTCAGTTTATTGTTTTGGTGTCCTGTATCACACCTTACCAGAATATATACAAATAGTAGATGTTTAAGTGATACATGATATAAAGTTATTTTAACTATGCCACAGAAGTTCCTTAACTCCTGTTTAAATGGCTTTGCATACATATATGAAAATTATTAAATCACACTTAAAGCATACACAGTTTCTTAAAGGCAGGCTGCTTGGTAAAGTTGTTAAAATAAACTGAAGTTTGCTAATCAGCCTTTCAGTCACATGACACTGAGCAGAAACTGTCACTGTCCAGTTTTGTAACATTAAACAGCTGATGGTACATATACCAAAACAATAAACTGAATGGTTCAGATTTTGAACATGATCTTCACTCAGAGTAGCATTTTCCCATTTCCCATACTGCTTTCAAGATAGAGTGATAGTTTACTAGCATTTTAACACTTTTTAACCTATAATATCCTGTGTTCTGCTTTTAATAAAAGACAAGATGTTGAGTACCCTCAAGGTTACACTAGAACAACCTATTTATTAATAAACTAGCAGGATGTGCTATGCTTTACAAATAAACAGAATTGTACTGTTCGTACTTACTTACATGCAGTGTTTTAAGTATAAAAGCTCAGTATATGACTATTGAGCTTCAATTAGTATATATCTTTTTTGAGTTAAGAGAAGTGTTTATTGGCAGGTATTTTTGAAGAAAGATTTGAGAAAAACTTCATTAATACATTGTTACCACCTCCCACCCACTTCCCCCACCCTTTGTTATATACAGGTTTCCCAGGCAGCTGCAGATTTGAAACAATTCTGTCTGCAGAATGCTCAACATGACCCCCTGCTGACTGGAGTATCTTCAAGTACAAATCCCTTCAGACCTCAGAAAGTCTGTTCCTTTTTGTAGTAAAATGAATCTTTGCAAGGTAAGTTTCCTTAAATTAAAACAACAAAGCCCCACACAGGAATAACTAGTCAAGTCTCTTTCTTTGAAGCACTTATAAGTTGAGCAAAATCATCCCATACACTTTTGTTTGGCACTTAGAGTTTCCAGTCTTTGTTTTGTGAGGATTGATGAAATTTGCTGATTTAGTAGTCATAAAGACTAGTTTCTATTTTACCATAGAGGGTTAAGTAGAGGATTTAATAACCATAAAGAGGATATAGGAGTTACTAGAAACTTTCACTGCTGTGACAAGTCATGTTACCTTTTATAGCATTGGCCTAATGGTGTATTCTGGTGTCCCCAAATACTAGTTTAGTTTTATTTTTGTGTATCTAGCAAATATTTAGACATTGGACTGCCCTGGCTGGTCCAGTGGTTAAGACTCTATGCTTCCAACGCAGGGGGGCATGGGTTTGATCCCTGCTCTGGAAACTAAGATCCCACATGCTGTGCGGCCAAAAAAAAGGGGGGGGGGATAAATCAGTAAATAACAGCACATTATTAAAAAAAAAAATATTTAGACATTAAAAAAAATCTGCAGTGTTCATGGTGGTGGTTTTTGAAGTACTATCAACTGATTTGGATTAATGATGATCTAATAGAACAGCATAGAAAATAATTGGGAGTTGTGAATGCAAGAGAAACTGAAGAGATAGCTGAATAAACTGACATGGTGTTGGTATTTGGACTGGGGAACAACAGGTTTTAATTTTATTGTTGTTAGGTAAAGATAAAATGAGAGAAATGAAGTGTATATATGTTCATGGTGGCAGACAGTGGATTGGTTTTCAGAGGATTAAGAAGCTAAATTTTGGGCTGTTTTAAAGCATACTTTTATATATTAACCTGTAACTTACAGAACAAATGTCAGTGTATGCAAAAACATATGTTAATCCAAAAGAGATGTGACAAGAAAACATGATGTGGATAATTGAAAATGTAATCCAAGGGTACTACCTTCATAAATCCATAGGACTTTTGTCAGAGCATTTATTCATATTGCCCAACGAGAAGCAAACTTAAATAGTGCTTCAAAAAAAAAAAAGACTGTGTATGGCACATACCATCTACAGACATTCTGACTCCTCAACGTGCAGGAAGCTGCTTCCTAAAATACCATGTTACATAGTTGTGCCCTCCCTAATTAAACTTTGTAGACTTGGGAGTGTCCAGGAAGTTTGTGTAAGTACATGTTTCCAGTAAATACAATGATTGGTTGAATTGGTTAAGATTTTCGAAACACAGGAAAAAAAAAAAACCCGCCTCTGAGTTCAAGGGAAGTAATTCTTTTTAACAGTCTAGCACCTTCATATTTAACAGCTTAAAAGTAGTTTGCTCCTGGCAGTATTAATTATTCATGGCAGTTTTCGTATTTTTACGGTTCCTCTTGTATTCTCTTCACAAAGTGTTTATTTTCATTTAAAATACTGTTAAGCCTGGCTTCTTAACTGGCTGTTAATAGTTTCATTTCATAGGAGTCTGCAGACAAGTGTTTAATGAGTTGCTCAAGGTTAAAATATGGTTGGGATAAGAATCCAGATTACAAAGTAAAATAATGGCTGTTAATTCTGGCAGTATAATAAACCCTTACCTTTGTGGATATTATGATTTGAAACACTTTTGGCTAGGAAAAGAATATTTGGATGTAAAAGCATTTCTTCTCAAACTTGAAAGTAGGTCTGGGATATGTTGGTTTTCCTAGGCACACTGGGTGGCAAGGATGCAAACAGTCTGTATTTAAGTCTTTATACTCATAGCTTTTAAAAATATATATATATATTTATATAATTTTTTTAAAAGCATAGATAATTTAGCAACAGATAGTACAAGGTATTAAAATAGAAGTTACCATGATCCACATACCTAGAAATAACCACCGTTAACAGATACTTCCTTTTAAGAGGAAAAACAATCATTGAAAAATAGTGATCATAGTATGCACAGTTTTTTTCTACACTTGAATTTTCTTATTTCATTTAATATTCTTTGTAAGTTCCCTGGTGGTCTAGAGGTTAGGATTTGGTGCTCTCATTTAATAGTTCTTGTAAATGAGATTTTCTGTGGTTGTACTATAACTTAAATTATACTTCATCGAATATTGAGGTTTCCAAATTTGAGGATACACTGAGGCGAAGATCTTGGTACCGTACCTATACGTATACTTTACCCATTTCTTTGAGATAAATTCCCAGAAGTAAAAATGAGGAATGACATTTAAAATGTAATAACCTTGAAAACTGCCAAATTAAACTTTGCTATTCCACCTGGAGCTTAGGAGTACTTTTTTGCTGAGCCCTTGCCAAACAGATCTCAGATTCTTTGCTACTTTCTTCTGCCTATCTCATTTTTGTAATTTGCACTGATTAACTGAGGCTAAACAGTTTTTTTCACCACTGATTTTGTTTATGCTTCTTGAACATTTTTGTAATGAAGTAACAAATTTTAAAATAAGTGTAAAAAACCAGGTGTCTACTCTCCTGAATTTTTACCTTTTTTTTTTTGGTTGCACTGTGTGGCTTGTGGGATCTTAGTTTCCAGATCAGGGATTGAACCCTGGCCCTTGGCAGTGAAAGCGCTAAGTCCTAACCACTGGACTGCCAGGGAATTCCCAACTTTCAAGAAATAAAAGATACTTTTCCTACCTTTCCATATAGATGACTTATCCTGAAGTTGTTATGCCCGTTTTTACTTTTTATATGTATTTATTGTTTTATAATTTTAAAACATAGCTATTATTTGTTTTTGTTTTTTTATTTGTTTGTTTTTGCGGTACGCGGGCCTCTCACTGTTGCAGCCTCTCCCGTTGTGGAGCGCAGGCTCTGGACGCGCAGGCTCAGTGGCCATGGCTCACGGGCCCAGCCGCTCCGCGGCATGTGGGATCTTCCCGGATCGGGGCATGAACCCGTGTCCCCTGCATCGGCAGGTGGACTCTCAACCACTGCGCCACCAGGGAAGCCCCATAGCTATTATTTTTAAGGAACAACTATTACTGCATACTTTTGAGATTTGTGTTAATCCATAGATTGTTTAGTCATTTTAATTGCTGTATAGTATTGTCATGTGTATGAACCTTAGTTTATTTATCCATTGCCTTATTGAGTTGCATTTAAGCTACTTCCAGTCCTCTGCTGTTAAACCATTACTATAGTCGATATCCATGTACACATTTCTCTTTGTATATAGGTTTATGTGGGTAAATAGAAGGGATTGCATCTTGCTCTCCTTGATACTATTGCTCACTTCCTAGAGGTGTTCAGATTTTTCTCAACTTCAGAGATTTTTATATTAACCTTTTTAAAAATTAGGATCCAGAGTGTATTTTGGCAATGATATTGGCAACTCAAACTTTAAGTCTGTTTATTTCTAAACCCTAAGTTATATATACTTCAGAGTGGTTATAAATCATAAGTTATAAATACTTGAGAGTGGTTAAGAGAAAGTTACATTTTACAACACAGGCATTTTCTATGCTGTTTCTCATTTTATCCCCTAGAAACCCTGTGATTTTTTTTTTCTTTTTTAAACAGGCTTAGTTTAATTGAAAGCATTTTATAAGCTGACATTCAGATGAATGCCTTAAATGTAATGTAAGATGTACTGCTATTCAGAAAAAAAGCTATTGTTCTTATGATACTTTACCGTAATTCACTAGTTTTTTTTGTTTTTTTCATTTCAGGTTTTTTAACCACTTTTCATAAACCGGTGACTATTCAAAGGAAAGCTAAATCTGAAGCCTGTACAAAAGCCTGTCTCTATAACATGTGCCATACTATACAAACTTCTACTTTTGTCAGTCTACCTCTCTGAATATTCATGAATTTCTGTTTCACAAGGGTAATTATTTTATATACACTGGTGGTGGCATACAATAAAATACTTAGTATAAAAGTTTTTGGATTAATTACTGGTATTAAATATACTATGTACAATATTAATTTGTTTTGAACACCTAAAAAAAAAATGACAATTTTCCCATCATCTTTAAGGGGTTAAGATTTTTAGTGTTTGTTCCAGCAACTCATCTCACATAAGTTTATGCCATACATTTGCAAGACTGCTAGAGAATTAAAGGTATGTTGCAAATTTATTCTTTTAAGGTCAGGAGGAGGCTGCTAATAATACTAGTTTTTATTCATGAGTTATTTAAAGGGTTAACTTTGTTTTCTAATTAACTACTTTGTGGGGTATTAGCCATTACACCTAGAAGTTATTTACTTCATAACAGATGGCTCTCCTAGTAAGGATAGTAAAGACTAGATATATAAGAATTCCATTACAAGATGGAAGAGAAAAAATTCAGAGCCCGAGGTAATTCCTGAGTGGAGCACTACAGTACAATGTAATGAGGTAAAGAAGTACCAAGGAAAAGGGAACCAAAAACTAGCATCAATAATTTGCAACTTTTGCTTTAAGTCATTGGCAAACCACTTTGCTTTAAAAATTTCTACCCTTCTTGAAAGGCTTATGGAAATGTTAATACATCCTAGAAACCTCACACCCCAATATATGTATTTTCGGGAAACAGAATTAAAACTATGAAGATCAGTCTGATAGAAAACAGTGGGCTACACAGTATCTACCAAGCACTGTATTTCTCTCCAGCCCACATGTTCCATGAAAGTACAAATGCTGATCCCAATTTCAGCTATTAACAATTACCTAAAAATAAGAGAATTAAGCTTTAGGAAACTTGAATTTATAAACTCTTACCAAAATGACCTTTTATTTGCTACATAAATAGTGAGTGGCAATTCATGGCAATTGGTACTTTATCCAGACATGACAGAAGGCTTATGAAATCAGTAAATGCCATTTTGAAAAGGGTCTTCTTTCATAAATTCAAGATAGGCCTGTTCAGCACAATCCAATACTATCCCCTCAGTACTTTATAAATGGAATTTTCTTCTACTTGTATCCATTTCCCGGGGCTGAAAATTAGAAAAAACAACAACAAAAGTAAACAATCTGTAACAGTGCTATAAAAAAAAGGACCTCTAGGTTTGTCTTTGAGACAATTTAAGTCTTTAGCTCTAATATAAAAGGTATTGGAAATTACTGTTCCAATATGTGTGTGTATAATATATATAAAATTTTAGTCATACTTAAATGAAATATTTACTAGGTTGAAAAATTATGTATTAAAGTATGTTAAAGTTTTCATTTATGATTTAAAATGATCTCCAAACTTCTATAAAACCTCTATAGCAATAATTTTCAAGCATGCTGCAGAATCATTATAACACAGGCTCATAGACTGCTGGCCCACTCCCTAAGTTACTGATTCAGCAGGTCTGTAGCCCAACAATCTGCCTTCGTAACAGGTTCTTAGGTGATGCTACTGGTCCCACTTTGAGAACCACTGATCTTTAGGGATATTTCAGATGAACCAGGATTAATCTCTAGACCAGAACACTGTATCAGAGATTGGTTATTGCTAGCTCCTGGGAAGAAATTCAGAAGCCTAACTTAAGGTATAAACACACAAAGCTTAAAGTACGTGGTTTTATTCTCATTCCATCCTTTTAAAATTATCTAAATGGCTTTTCATACAGTAAGCACATACCTTATGGACCCATTCATATTCTCCATATTTAGAATCAAAGGTCCCTTTCTGAAGAGATCTTAATTTTAAGGTAAAACGTGGTCCAAGTTCCTGAATTCCCACTTTCTTTTCACTCTTGAATATGTATCTTCAAAGATAAAATAGAGAGTTAAGGAAATTAGTGTGAATGAACCCAAACTGTTATTTCTTTAATATGACAGTTTGAAAGATAATTTCTCATCTACAATATTTGTCAGAATACATTAGAAAACAGGTTTGTGTGTAAAATTATTTCATCATTGAAGTCCAAAGAGTTTCTCACCTGTGAAATCTGAAGAAGATATAATCCCGCTGATTGTGGAATGTGGCAACCTGCCTTCCAATGAATTGAGGATTATGGGGAAAGAGAGATGCAAACATACGTCCAACAGAATGACCCAGCCGTGTTGTAAAATTGTTTAAAATTATTTCAGGCATGTGTTCTGTGGGGTCCTTGCCTCTTCTCTAGAAAAATGATGAAAAGTCACAATAACGATCTCACTGCAATTTCAAGTTTTAGAATTTACATGACATTGAAACATTTTAGTTATCTTAATGGCTTAATCAAACCCATGAAATAAGATTTATCTAAAATTATTTAATACACAATGAATGCACCAAAAAGAAAGTTCTACTGAAAAGTGACATGGGGCTTCCCTGGTGGTGCAGTGGTTGAGAGTCCGCCTTCCGATGCAGGGGACATGGGTTCGTGCCCCGGTCTGGGAAGATCCCACATGCCGCAGAGCGGCTGGGCCCGTGAGCCATGGCTGCTCAGCCTGTGCGTCCGGAGCCTGTGCTCCGCAGCAGGAGAGGCCACAACAGTGAGAGGCCCGCGTACCGCAAAAAAAAAGTGACGTTTCATAGTAACGAAGGCTACTGCTTGTCTGCCGTAACTCAATTATAATCTCACAAGAAAACAGTCAGTACACAAAACTATCCCTTTAACCAAAAGAGCAAATACCATTATTAAAATCAATTAGATCTATATAGGTTATAGCATTCACTGATCAAATACTGTGAGGAGACCAATGCCAATCAAGGAATGCATAAAACTTACCTTAATTTCTTTACGCAGACGAACACTGCTCATTTTAAAATGAGCAGTTGGGCCATTTGGCAAGTGACTCAGAATTAATCCATCTGTTCACAAAGCTAAGAACACATTTAGATTACATTCTGTAATCTAAGTCTTAAATTGTTTAAATAACTAGTCCTTTGTATGCCCAAAGCCTCCTAAAATCTGTAGCTAGGTAAATAGGTGGGTGCATGTATTCCTCTGGCTTAACAGGTTTTCTTACCATACCCAAAACTCAAGACACAGAAGTCAACCTAAATCTTTCAGAAAAATAGACTAAACTTTAGCAATCCTACTTTTTCTCTTCACAATATGGTAAATAGCTATAGGGTATGTTTGGCATTCAACTGAAGTAGGTGAAAAGAGCTAAAATCCACTCTAATACTCTAAAAGGATGAGATTCTAGCATACTTGTATGTAGCATTGCAAATGGAATATAAGTTTACCTCTACGTTCAGAGGCTTTATAACCCTTATAAGGCACACTTTCATACATATATATACATCTTACACATTTGTTAAGGTCAGGATATGCAGTTTTGAATATCATCCTACAAGACCAGAGACAAACTCTCTTCTGGAAATGAAGGTTCTCAAGAGACATGGTCTTAATTCTTGGGATTACTGTACCACAATTTAAAATCAACCAATTAATTAACCACTTACTGACCCTACCACAAACAATTAGGCAAGACACTCTAAACTACAAATGAAGTATAAGCCAACGACCTACAATCAGCAAGATTAGCAGCCCAAGGGCTTTAAAGGTTTGGAATGCGGCTAAACTACACAACATACCTCAAGTCTTTGTAGCACAACTTGATTCTTTCAAATACTTAACCTTAAAAGGAGGTCAGAATTAGACTGTTTTAAGTCTATCTGCACACAATATGAGTTTTATAAAACAAATGTTGCCATATTTAAAAGCCATCAACATGATGAATTGGGAGATTGGGATTGACATGTATACACTGATATGTATAAAATGGATGACTAATAAGTACCTGCTGTATAAAAAAATAAATAAAATCCAAGATTAAAAAAAAAAAACAACCATCAACATTCTCCCATTCATCTACTGAAAAACTATGGTGGTTATCATCATCACCTTCCTCCTCCCATCAAATCCTATCTACTGCTTTTACCTTCCTAAATTCCTCACTTCTACAGCTTCCTCTTTACCCCAGTTGTTACTGTCTTAATTGAGGTCCTTGAGATTTTCACCCAGATTAGGAAAACAGTATTTTGCTTGGTTTGACCTCTCTCACCATTTCAAGTACATCTTCTAATACAGACTAAATCAAGTTGGATTCAGGCCTTGGTTCTACAGTTACTAAGCTATGGGACTCGGCTGTGTCACTGTATCTGTACCATAGCTCCTCGTGTGCTATGTGAAAAACTGGATACTGTGAGAGTTTGACAGCTGTAGCTAATTTCAAACTACTCTCACCACAGACTCATCTATAAGATTTAAGACATCGTCACAGCAGTCATACTGTGGCTCCAAACTACCTTTCTAACCTGTTGTCTCCCCACATTGCTTCCCAGCTGGTAGACAATGAGAGTCTCTCACACACCATACACATTAATCCTATCATGTGATTTTTGCTCATGCTATTTCAAATATCTACAATATTTTACTCATCCATTAAGGCCCACTTCAAATGCCACCTCTTTACAGTCAAAGTTAAGCTCTAAATATTCTCGATCTCACTTACTACAGCACTTGTCATTTGAGTTATAGTCATGTAAAATGCCTTTCTTCCCAACAAATCCATTAACTAATTTCTGACAGATACTAGTGCCTACTACGTAGCAGATTAGAGGTAGAAGTCATTTCTTTCAACCTAAATCAAGGCTTGAATCCCTTCCAGAACATTCCCACTAAATTGTGGTTTGTGTCAAAAGAAACTACAGGATCCATATGTATCAATACCTAAGTACCTGCGTTGTACACAAGGCTTTATTTATGTTATTGCTAATTTCCAACCCAAACCATGTAAAATAGGAGTCATACTGATTTTAGCAATGAGGAAGAGTTTGAGAAGGGTCAGGTAGATTCAACCCAAGTTTCAGTGCTACATGGCAGTAGATCTCAACTGGGGTGGGGTTACACCTGAGCCCAAACCCTTGACTGGTAATTTCCATTTAGAAATGTATAGAGGCATTTTGTTACGATTGATACAAAGGCTAGAAATGTAAAACACCCTATAAGCTGCCAAAAGCACAGACTTATCCTACCTCAAATTTCCATTTAGAAATAATGAATAGAGGAAGTCTGTCTCTCCAGAAAAAGCCTTCATGCTTCCCACTGCACCACAATTAACAAAATGCCTAGTACAGGCCAGGCACTATGCCTCTGAAACATAATACATTTAATGTGATCCTTGTGGGAATCCCAAAGATAGGTATTATTTCCTATATTTAAAATATGAGGAAACTAAGAAACTTGACTAAATTCACAAAAATAGCAAGTAATGAACTCTGAATTTGGTATCACATCTGCCTGACCCAAAGCCACAAGGCTACTGGTAGGATAACAAAGTTCTTTTCTAGAATAAGTCAAAAATGTATACCCCTATAAATTCCCACCATATGGCACACAGTAGCCCTTCCTACTGTCAATATATCTTTAGACAGCTGTCCTGTTCCCACTTTCTTACTTCCAGGCTGGATATCTTCAATTCTTTCAACTTTTCTCCAAGTGCCATCATTAGGAGTCATGATTTGTTATTTGTGAGCCCATGTTAAGTCTCTAGGATTCACCATTTCTATTAGGTGCTTACAAATTATTCTCCTTTTAATTCTACATTTTTTTTGGGGGGTGTGGTCATGGCAAAGATTAGCCACTATCTATCCTCCATTTACCTGTCTCATATCTTCCTCAGAGCAACAGTCTCATTTACAAGTTTCTGCAGATATTCTCTGCCTTATCTTACAATCTCTTTATCCAAGATGGACTTCCAGTCCAGCTTACCAATGTGCATTAGGCTGAAGATCATTCAATGTGATCAAGCAAATCAAGAGATTTGTTTTCTTAGTGTCTTTCACTGATACTTTGACATCAGCTGCATTACTAGATGTTAATCAGAAAAGAAAATGAAACATCTTTGAAATTATAAAAATTAACATCCAGGCAGGATTATACTTATAAAACTTCCAATCATGAGGACTTTTAGAAACTGCTGCATGATTCTGTATCCAAAAATTAAAGTCGTGGGTAATTTTCCCTCAGTATCTGTGGGGGACTGGTTCTGGGACCCACCATGGAGGGCAGATCCAAAGATGCTCATGTCCCTTATATAAATTAACATAGTAGAGTAAGCCCTCCAACTTTCAATACGGTTGGTTGAATCCACAGATGCAGAACCCGTGGACAGGGAGGGCAGACTGTATATATATGTTTATATGAATAGGAGTAAGCAGTTTCACATTTGGATTACTTAAGTAGCCTATTTCCTTAAATCAGGTCTGTATACTGATGGTACCTTAATTACCTGATGGTTAACTTACCCTCTAGGGTGTCCAATATGATAAACAGAAAAATATTAATATATTTTGGGTAAAAAGACAACACGGTATTGTAAAGAGGATATAAGCTTTCTAAAGGCAAGAGATGGATAGAATGTTTATTGAATTGATAAATGCTTGCTTAGCAAAGAGTTACTAGCAGGCTTGCTAGTAATGAAATGATGATGGGTTTTTAACTGCCAAAAATAGAGGAACGCAGACCTTGCCACCTTATGTTGGGAGGGTAGTTTTAAAAAGGCAACAACTACCTTAAAACAGATCTCTTCTGGAATAGTTAAGTATTCAAGAGATTTTTGTTACTTTGTTACAGTAACTTAGGATCCAGCCAAATTATAAAATGACCAACAATATACCACAATACAAAGCTAGTTTTAGTCTTAAAAGTCTCTGAAAAGCAACCTGTACAAATGGGTAGTCTAACTTATATTGAAAACAATAAAAGCCATAAAACTTATTTAGATGAAAAAAAAAACAGCTTGTAAACCACTATTTTTTAAAAAGTGTTCACTGATTTAGGAAAAAAAATGTTACCCTGGCAGCAGAGAAGTACTGTCCCCATTGTTTATAAGTCCTTAATAATCTTGTTTTAATAATTTTGACTCATTCAACTGGCCATCTTTAAAGTTACTGAGTTCACAGGCCACCATGAGATGAGTAAGTAAAACAATAGCAATGACAAAAAATCTAGGCATCCTTTATATGATCTCTTACCTCACAACAGGAAGAAACACCTAGGGTTTAGGGAACACATTCACCTCAGATCTGTGATTCATGGTAAAAGGACAGATTATTCTTGGCATCTGATATACTAGTTAATACATAATATGGGCCCAAATACCTACTTCAAAAATGCAACCCTGTGATACCACCTCTGGCACCATAAAATCTAGTCATATCAAATGACAGTTGCAGCTCCCCAACTGGGTCAGCACCTTCACGCCTCTATCTTTCCAAATGGTTATTTCTGCAGTAGTTACTCTTCCTCTTCCTTACCTCATTCACCCATATCCACCTAGACGGGGTTTAAGCATTTTTTTCTATCAAGTGTTTCCTCCCTGATATCCCCAGGGCAGATTTTACTAGAGTTTGCACTGTATCCTATATTTCTCTCTTAATTGTACTATCCACACTATATTTTTGTTTGTTTACATGTTTCTTTTCTCCTACTAGATTATGAATTCCCTGAAGCTGTCTCTTGTTTAGACAGGAAAACTTCCGTAAAAAAACAAAGGATACTTGGTATTTTACGATCTTCATTAATAACAATCAGGTCTGTGAAATCTCTTGAGATGCACTGTGGAATAATTTTTTTCAGAGCCAGTCCTCTTCTGTAATAAACATGTGAGTTTGGTATAACTGTGGAGAGCTGTTCACAGAGTCGTACTGTTCTCTATAAAACAAAATAACAAAAATCCTCAAAAGTGAAAAAGAATACAAATCTGTGTAGCATATATTTATAAGCAAAGAAGTAATTATTGTAAGATAGTGTTATTAAAAGAGAGCAAGGCTAGGGAAAGAGTGAAACCTAAACAATGTTTCATCCATCAAAGGCTGATCAACCTAAAGCAGTAGTTCTCAAGTAGGGACAATTTTGCCATCAAGGGATGTTTGGCAACATCTGGAAGCATTTTTGGTGGTTATAACTGGTGGTACTTTGGCGTTTGGCTGCTACTGATATCTAGTGCATAGAGGCCAGAGATGCTGCTAAACATCCTATAATGAACAGGACAATCTGCATAATAAAAAATTATCCAGCCCAAATTACTAACAGTGCTGAGGCTGAGAAAGCCTATCCTGAAGAATCATGCTTAGTGAACCTATATCACATCACCATTACATTTTATTTAGCTTATTTACAGGCATAATCTAAGATAATTACTAATAATTTAACTCTTCTGAACAGAGTTCTTTTAAATAATCTAAGTAATGTAAGAAAATTAAGAATTCAAGAGCTATACTAATTGATGCTTACCCCATGAGGTCTATCTGATGTAGTGATGAGAATCTTGGGAGAAGTTTGTCTGTTGAAGTAAGAAGCAAATTCATCCGTAGCTTCATCATAAGCAACCTGAAAACAGAAAGAGAGATAATTTTACATCAAACATTCTACTGGGCCAGCATTTTAAAAGTAGTTCCAGTAGGGATTCTATAACACTGACTACCTAGCTGACTGGTGATTTAAAGAAAGCCCAGGAGGGACTTAGGTTAATGGCAACATGAAGAGGTTGGGTAATTTTCTATCTGAAGAATACTAATATAAAAACTGGAAAAAGACTGTCAAAAACAATTTCAAGACACACACTGAGATGCATTTATTCTTGACAAATGGATACATCTGTGGGCAAGAACATCAAGAATCTTGCCTAGAGCTATTCCATTTCCTCTATCAACCTGGTTGGTGAAAATAGTAACTTTACCAACTTCAGGACTGATAGTAGGCGAGAACCAGCAATCCTGAATCCTGAGGTGGTGGACCAGATTCAAGGAGGGGCAGGTGTGAAGACCCTACCTTTGCCAATCCAAGGTTACAGGCCCAGTTCAGGGTGGATGTGGACCAGCCAAAAATTTAATGAGAGCTCTGGAAGTAAAAATCATAGAGGGACTGACATAACCTCTCCCCAAATCCCTGACTGACAGCTAAACTACACATGAGAGAGACCTGAGAATCCAGTGCACCTGAAAGGCAAGGGAGACTTGAGAAATGGCTGCAACTCTGAATGCATTATTCAATCCACACACAGCTCAGCTGGCAGAGGGTATATATGTCTTAGAGGTTCATGGTGTCACACCACAACCTCTACCCAAATCACTGGCTGACCATTAAGCCACACAAACACAGGGACAGTCCCTAGGGAGGCATGTTAAAAATAACAAACTGAGGGCTTCCCTGGTGGCGCAGTGGTTGAGAGTCCACCTGCCGATGCAGGGAACACGGGTTCGTGCCCCAGTCCGGGAAGATCCCACATGCCGCGGAGCGGCTGGGCCCGTGAGCCATGGCCGCTGAGCCTGCGCGTCCGGAGCCTGTGCCCCGCAACGGGAGAGGCCACAACGGTGGAGGCCCGCGTACCACAAAAAAAAAACCCCCAAAAACTGAGTAGTAACATAATGCTACTGTCAGACAGATTCCAGTTTAAGTCCAGACAAGTTACTAAAACAAAAAGAATCAATAACCCTTAAAAAAATAAAACAATCCAGAGTTATTGCAATGTTTTCTAAAATATCCAATTTTCAACCAAAATATCAGATATACAAAGAAACAGAAAAGTATGACATAATCACAAAAAGAGAAGTCAATAAAAACTGAGTGGGCCCAGATGTTGAATTTAGTGAAAATTTCAAAGCAGCTATAACAGATATATTCAAGGAATTAAGGAAAAATACAGGCTTAATAACAGATCTAAGATACAGAATAATTGATAAACTTGAAAATAGATTAATAAGTATCCAATACGAAGAATGGAGAACACAATCATCGCAAAAGCTGCAGAAACTTTTAGAACACTCATTTCAACAGTGTGTGTGAAAAGGAAGTCCCTGAAGGAGAGAAAAGGACAGAAAAAAAAATTCGAATAAAGGATGAAAAACTAACTTAAGGTCCAAACTCAGAAAACCTTAAGTAGAATAAAAAGAAAGAACAACAACATCAGTGTCAAACTGGTAAAAGCCAAAAAACAGAGAAAATTTTGAAAGAAGAAAACAATAAACCATGTACATGGGAACAATGATTATTAATGGCTGCTTTCTCAAGAGAAATAATGAAGGTCAAAATGCAATGGAACAAGTTCAAAGTACTAGAAGAAAAAAAATTCAACCAAGGATTCTATATCCCACAAAATTCTTTCAAAATAAGCACACTTTCAGATAAACAAAAACTGAGATAATTAGCTATCAGACCTGCTGTAAAAACAAAGGCTTAAGAAACTCCTAGAAGCTGAAAGAGAATGATACCAGATGGTAACTCTGGTCCAGAGGCAGGAAAGAAGAGCACTGTAAATAGGTAATGATGAAGGTAAACATAAAAGTGGGTGTGTTGTGTGTGTATGCTCTTAATTTCTTTAAAAAAACATAAGGATGTTTAAAGCAGTAACTACAATACTGCGTTTATAACATAGACAGATGTAATATGTAACACTGTGTGCTGACAATAGCATGAGTAAGAGTGGAGGGTCATGAAGCTATACTGGTGCAAACTTGCTGTATTTTACCAGAATCGTGTCAGTATTTACTTGAAGTAGGTTGTGATAAATCATTCTTCGGAATAGATCTTATTTAAGCTAGGACATAAATGCTAGGACATTTCTTTAATTAAAAAGGACTGAAATCAAACAAAATATGTCCCAAACCACAATAAAATTGAATTAGAAATCAACAGCAGAAAGGAATAGGAAATCCTCAAATATTTGGAAATTAAACAGGACACTTCTTGAAAATCATAAGCCAAAGAAGAAATCACAAGGGAAATTAGAAAATATCTTGAACAGAATGAAAATGAAAACACAACAAGCATACCAAAATGTATGGGATGTGGCTAAAGCAGTGCTTAGGGGAAAACCAGAGCTTTATATGCTTATACTAGGAAAAAAGTATAAAATCAATAATAATCTAAGCTTCCATCTTAGGAAGCTAGAAAAAGAAGAGCAATGGAAGAGCTTTCATTTGATCTTCCAGGTAAGCAGAAGGAAAGAAATAAAAAGGATCAGGGGAAAACTAATGAAATAAAAAAATACAGCAAACAAGAAGAAATCATCTTTCATTGAAAGAGGTACTCAGATTTAAACAATAATGAAAGAAATGCATCTTAAAACTTGGGGGTATAGCAAAAGTGAATTTTATGACCTTAGTTGCTCATAATAAAAAAGATGAAAATAAGCTAATCAAAAAAATAAAAACAATAAACTCAGAATGTAAAAGAAATAAAGGTAAGAGGAGATATAAATGAATTACAAAACAAAGATTCAATAGAGAAGATTAAAGAAAACAGTTTGAAAAGAAAAACAAAACAGATACATCTCTGGTAAAAAGCCCAAATAAATAAAATTAGGAATGAAAATAGGACATTACTGTAGTCTCACTCATGAGCACACATGTACATGTTCTAACAAAGTATTAACATGTTCTAAACATACATGTTCTAAACAAAGTATTAACAAACCAAAACAATATGTTAAGAAGATAAAACATCTTTTTTATAAACATTTTTATTGGCGTATAACTGCTTTACAATGGTGTTAGTTTCTGCTTTATAACAAAGTGAATCAGTTATACATATACATATGTCCCCATATCTCTTTCCTCTTGCATCTCCCTCCCTCCTACCTTCCCTATCCCACCCCTCTAGGTGGTCACAAAGCACTGAGCTGATCTCCCTGTGCTATGCGGCTCCTTCCCACTAGCTATCTATTTTATGTTTGGTTGTGTATACATGTCCGTGCCACTCTCACTTTGTCCCAGCTTACCCTTCCCCCTCCCCGTATCCTCAAGTCCATTCTCTAGTAGGTCTGTGTCATTTTAACTAAATTGGATTTATCCCATGAATACAAGAGGTTTAAGATTAGAAAACCTATTTCATTTACTACATTAGTGCAATAAAGGAGAAAACTGCACATTCATCTCAATATCTGCAGAAAAAGTACATAAATTATCTTAATATTTGCAGGAAAAGCATCTAACTTTCTACATTCATTCATTAAACAAAAAACCCAGCAAAAAAAGAATAAATGGAATTCCCATAACTCATAAGGAGAATCTACCATTAATGACACAAACATTAATAATGATACACGAAGTATTCTCTTTAAAATCAGTAAATGGCACAGATGCTAATATTACTTTTTCTATTTATTTGACTAGCTGGAGGTTCTAAGTAAGAACGAAAGAAACTGTTAATGGATTGAAAGTAAGAAACAAAAACTTATTTGCAGAAATGATTAAACATGAAATGAAAACAACATTCAGACAAATTATTAGAAATGAATTTAGGTAAACTACTGGTTAGAAGATCACGATCCAAACATCAATTGCAGGGACTTCCCTGGTGGCACAGTGGTTAAGAATCTGCCTACCAATGCAGGGGACATGGGTTCGATCCCTGGTCCAGGAAGATCCCGCATGCCGTGGAGCAACTAAGCTCGTGCGCCACAACTACTGAAGCCTGCAGGCCTAGAACCTGTGCTCCACAGCAAGAGAAGCCACCGCGATGAGAAGCCTGTGCACCGCAACGAAGAGTAGCCTCCACTTGCAGCAACTAGAGAAAGCCCACGCGCAGCAACGAAGACCCAACAGAGGCAAAGATAGATAGATAAGATATTTTTTTAAATGTATTAAAAAAATCAACTGCATTTTTGTAAATCAGCAATTTAAACAGTTTTCAAAGAGATGTGCTTTACACTAATAAGAAAAAATGTAAGATACCCAGGAATAGCTCTAACAAGATTCATGTGTACAACTTGTATTAAGAAAACAATGAAATTCAATGAAATACATTTTCAGTATTTAAACAAGACCTAATTAAGCAATATATATATATATCTCCTCAGGCTGATCTGATTTAGTACAATTTATAATTTTATATGGAAGACCAAAGGTCCAGGAAGAGAACACCCCTGAACAGAGGGATTTAAGGATGGCAATGGGGAGGGGCATCTTGCCCTAACAGGTATCAAAACTTATCATGAAGCTAAATAATTAAGAAAGTAAAGAACTGATCCAGCAACAAACTACCAAAAAAATAGCCCAGAAAAAGACTAAGCATATATGGATACCTAATATATGACAGCATTACAATTTACTATGGGAAAAGGTTGTACTGCTCCAAAAATGGTGCTGGGGAAACTGGTTACATATGAGGGGGAAGGAGGGAGCAGTGGAAGAAGGAAATTGGTTTCCCTTCTCACACCAAACAGAAAAATCCATTCCTGATAATTAAGTACATAAATGTGAAAAGTAGCTCTCCAGTTCTTTTAGGAAAAAAAATATGATATCATATGATTACAGGATAGAGACAGATTCCTTAAACATGACAAAAAAGCATTCACTACAAAAAAAAAAATTAAACCCAATTATATTAAGGACTTTTGTTCATCAAAAGACACCAAAGAAGAAAGTAAAAAGAGAATCCACAAATTGGGAGATACTTGTAATACATGTAAAGGATTAGTAGAAATTAGAGAAATTCTACAAATCAGTAAAATACACTACAGGATAGAAAATAGGGCAAAAGACATGAGCTGGCATATCTCTACCAAAACCACAGTACATGCGCAGAAAGATGCTCAACCACTTTAGGAATCAGGGAAGTACAAACTCAAGCCACAATGATAGCCCTTTATCACCAACCTGAATATAACAAGCAATGGTCAGAACGTGGATGACCAGGAATATTGCTCTTACACCATGGGAGTGCAGAATGATACATCCACTACTTTGGAAAACATTTTGGCACTTTCATGTAAAGTTGAACATTTATACACCCCATGACCTAACAAATTCTCCCCTATGTAAATATTTAGGGAAACTTTTACATTACATGTCTTTGATCCCCAATTTATCTCCAGCCAAGGCCTGTTCCATATCTTGTCAATGACAATCCCATCATTCTATTCTTCTAATTGCTCAGGCTAAAAACCTCAATGCCATCATTGAATCCTCTTTCTCTAACACCTCATATCAAGAAATTCTTAGTGGCTCTAATTTCAAGATACACCAAGGCCAAAAACTCAAACCTCAGAATCCGACTGATTCTCAACATTCACTGTAACCACTGTGGTCCCAATCATCATCATCATCACCACCACCACCATCATTATCATAATCTCTTTCCTGGATTAGCTTCCTAACTAGTCTGTTTACCTCTCTGACTGCTAGCTCAGTAAAGCAACCAATTACTTAAAAAAATTAAATACATCACATCATTCCCCTGTTCAAAACCATCCAATGGCTCCTCATTTCACTAAGTATAAAAGCCAAAGTCCTCACAATGGCCGGCAAAGTCACTGATCTGGCCTCTTCCCTTCCCTGTATTTTCCTGGCACTTCTTCTACAACCCTCCCTCTTGCTCACTTAATTTCAGCATACTGGCTTCCTTATTGATTTTCAAAAATAAACTAAGCATGTTCCTGCCTTAGAGCTTTTGCACTGGCCGTGTCCCCTTACCCGGGATTACTTTCTGCCCAAAGATGGCTAATTTCTTCACATCCTTCAAGTCTTTGCTAAAAGGTCATCTCCTCAATGAAGCCTACCCTAACTATTGTATAAAAATTGCAACCCTAACCAACAGAAAAATGGGCAAGAGACATGAACAAACAATTGATTTAAAAAAAGGAAGAAAACATGAAAAGATGTCCAACCTCATGCATAACGAAAGAATAGCAAATTAAAACTACATGGAGGGCTTCCCTGGTGGCGCAGTGGCTGAGAATCTCCCTGCCAATGCAGGGGACATGGGCTCAAGCCCTGGTTCGGGGAGATCCCACATGCAGCGGAACAACTAAGCTGGTGTGCCACAACTACTGAGCCTGTGCTCTAGAGCCTGTGAGCCACAACTACTGAGCCCGCGTGCTGCAACTACTGAAGCCTGCGAGCCTAGAGTCCGTGCTCTGCAATGAGAGAAGCCACCGCAATGAGAAGCCCGCGCACCGCAATGAAGAGTAGCCCCCGCTCGCCACAACTAGAGAAAGCCTGTGAAGCAACGAAGACCCAGCACAGCCAAAAATAAATTAAATAAATAAATTTTTATATATATAAAGAAACTACATGGAAATACAATTTCTCACCTATCAGACTGGAAAAAATTATTTGTAATTGCAAAATCTTGAGTGAGAGTTTAAAGAGTAACATATTTATTTATATAATCTCAAAGTATCTCCCTCCCAAAATATTAAATTCAGAGGGGAAAATAGTAGTTATAGTGGAGAAACCTGACAGACACCACTTTAATCATGTGATGAAAGTTAATATAACCAGTAAGGGGAAAATCAACAATATGTGACTCCTGCTAAGAGCACTGAAAAGAATGTAACATCACAACTGTGGTACTCTTGTCAAAAATACATAAGCTGAATACAATCATGAGCAAACATCAAACTCATATTAAGTGACATTCTACAAGTATACCTGGTCTATACTCTTCAAAAATGTCAATGTCATTAAAAGCAAATTCTGAGGAACTGTTCCAAACTAAAGGAGGTTAGAGTCATTGTAATGGGATGAAACGCAAGAACTGGGATTTTTCTTTTATGAAAACTGACATCATTGTGACATCTGAGTAAGCTGTACAGATCAGATAATAATGTATATCAATGTTAACTGTCTAATTTTGGAAACTGTACACTGTGCTTATTAAAAAAAACAGTTTATAGGTAAAACACACTAAGAATGTATGAGTAAAGGGGCTTACGTCTGCCACTTACTCTCAAGCATTTCAGAAAGAACATAAATGAAAATGAAGTGTGATAAAACTTAACATTTAGGAAATCCAGGTGAAGTGTATACATGAATTCTTACCTTTCTATTAAGTCTGAAATTATGTTGCAATAAATAAAATGCAGGCACACACACACACAGATACTCTCTCATGCACCCCCCCATACGTAAAATTGCAAACTCGCTCTATACCAAGTTGTCCTGAATCTCCTTTACCCTATTTAACTTTAGTAACCTACCATCTGCTAACCTATGATAATTTATTTTATTATGTTCATTGTTTGTCTCTCTAAGCTCTGGGTGGGCAGAAATTTTGTGTGTATATGTGTATTTTGTGCACTGATGAATCCCACGTCCCTAAAACAGATCTCCATACATAGCAGGCAATCAAGAAGCATTTGCTGGAAACTTGACTGACAAACTGAATGAATGAATGGCTATACCAGGAAATATGTGAAAGAATGTTGGTAACAGCATTGTTTGAAAGCAAATAAATGTAACAAAAACGAGTTTCCCCATACACAAATCAAAGAATACACACATATACAAAGTTTTAAAACCTTGATTCTCTCACTGTACTGTTGCAAACTATTTAAAGGGAAAATGTGAAAAGTGGAAGATTATCTTGAAACCAAGAGTTTTATGAGGACACAAAAATATCATCAAATGTTATCCTTAGGTGTCAAAATGTATAACAAATATTACAAAAATCTATAGTATGAGGAATGCTTTTCAAATGATATTAAAAAACACTGGAACTATTATAGAGATTAAATGACAAATAAGTTTACCTAGGCATAAAATACAGTACCTTTCTAGAAAATAAATAATTACTGCCTTTTTCTACAGCATTGTTGGGAAACTCAATTATGAAATAATCTACAATAAATAATGATAATATGCCAACATTACAGTTGAATCAGTCCATTATACATCTTCACCAGCTAGTACTTTAATTTAAACATTTACATACGAACAGACAATTTATCAAGTGTGGTCATCCAAATTCATTTAAGACTTCTAACATTACCTCTTCATCATTAGGGTCTACTGTGGTTTCATCATACACTCGCTGGTTGTCAATGGTCTTCGGTATAGGCTTTGGTGGAGCCTAAATAAAAGAAAAAGGGTTAAGTCTTAGGAGCATTTTACATTAATAATTTTGCATTATGATTGGGGAAGAATAACGGAAATCTGCAAATAATCCAAAAACTCAGGGCTTCCCTGGTGGCACAGTGGTTGCGAGTCCGCCTGCTGATGCAGGGGACACGAGTTCGTGCCCCGGTCAGGGAAGATCCCACATGCCGTGAAGCGGCTGGGCCCGTGAGCCATGGCCGCTGAGCCTGCGCGTCCAGAGCCTGTGCTCCGCAACGGGAGAGGCCACAACAGTGAGAGGCCCGCGTACCACAAAAAAAACCCAAAACAACAACAACAGCAACAACAACAAAACTCAATCTGTTCCTCATTTCAACCCACTGCTACATCAATCCTAATAACAATATTGAGTAAGAGGCTTTTTAATTCTCTGAGCAGACACACGCACATACTGGAAGAATTGCTGACACTAAATAAAATGGCTTAAAACCAGGCAGAAGTAGCAGAGAGAACAACTGGAATCAAAATACTTATGCATGAAGAAGAAAAATATCAAATGGGAAAAAATTAAAAAGGTACATATATACATGTAGCTTTGTTTCAATACTTTCAGAAAGCTATTCAGAAATATATAAGAAAAGCAATAAATCTGTTTCCATCTGCTGAACTAGTAATTCTAGTTTGGGGGATTTATGGTAAGGAATGAAAAGGGGGAGCAATTTATACAAAGAAATATGTATTATCACTATGGTTAGTGGAAATGAACAGTAAATAGGGCAGATGTCCAACAATAGGATAATGACTACAGCATTTCCAGCATAATGGAATACCATGAGAATCAGCAATCATGCACAATACTGTTTGCTTAGACCAAAATATTGTGTAAATGAAATTTTAAGGAGCAGGAACACAGAACTGTAACCATATACTGACTAAAACTAATCCAAAATACATGTACACCAACAGAGATGAATATGAACTGACAAACTAGGATTTATTATTCTATGAAATGAATATTAAATTTTAAGTAATTTTTCTAAGAGAGGCAGTTCTAGGAAGTCATCTTTCAATCCAAAAAACAAGAAAGGTGATATTTTCAAATGGTGATCAGCATATTAATTTGCTATAACTGATTATTGAGAGTTTAAAAAAGACTAACATTGCTTGATAGGATTTCACAGATCAAAACAGTCTAATATTGGCAACTTCCTGTGATTTAACCTAATACTATTAAAGAGAATTCATGAAAAAGAAGTGTTCAGTTTGTATGCGGTATTTGTGTATGTATATATATATATATATATATATATATATATATATATATATATATATATGGTCTATTATTTTTCCCTTTCTCAAAAATTCTTATTTCTTGGTCCCTCATCTTAAGAGATGGGAGGGGGGGAAAGTTGAACATTTTTAAATTTTGCAATATAAACTGTAACCTAGAACTAACTATAAATAAAATGAAACTAAAATGAAAATAACTTAGCTGTGCAATAATGCAGAAGTATTTAGTAGTTCTTTAAAAATTTTTCAGTAGAAGGATTTCACTTTTTGTTACTATCACAAAAACAGCCAAATCCTTTCTTGATGCATTATCTCTGCTCTCTTCTTTGCCATAATCCCCTTCCTCCCACTCCCCATTCTCACTCTTCGAAGGTTCCTATCCTCAGAGTCAGCTCTCATTCTTACACGCCCCAACCCTACAACAGAAGAGCATGTGCCCAGCCTTTCCCCCGCCTTGCATAACAAAGTGCATCAAGTCAGAAAGCTCCAGTTACAGGCCTAAACCGGGGATCTTCCCCATTCCCAGTCAGGGAGATGTGTCTCTGCCTCTCAAACACATAAAGTTAAGTAAAATAGGCAAGTTGAAGTAGACACACCATTTTGAAATTTTGAAAACATGCAAAACACCACTACTGGGTTTACTGTTTAGGGACACAAACATAGTAAAGGTAATAAAGGAAAAAGGAAGTGCATGGGAACAATAAAGAGCAATTTCATGAGTGCTTATCTTTTTTTTTTGGCCATGCTACATGTCAAGCGGGATCTAAGTTAGAAACCGGTGCGCCCTGCAGTGGAAGCACAGCGTCTTAACCCTCTTAACCACTGGACCACCAGGGAAGTCCCAATGAGTGTTTCTTTGGAGGGGAAAGCAATCAGAAAGAAGTACACAAGAACTTGAACACTATCTACTAATGCATAATTTCTTAAGCTGAGTAAAGGATAGAAAAGGGTATGCTGTATTATTTTTATATCATTTTATATATCCAAAATATTTCATAATAAATTTTAAAAGAAAGTGATTCAATGTAAGTATCAGGGAGCACTCCTTAATACCAGCCAGAAAGCAGAGGACTAAGTTTCATTTACCTTATCACCAAGAGCCTCTCTCTCTTTTTTAAGTTTTTTCTTAGCTGCCAACTTTTCCTAAAGGATTTGAAAAAGAAAAGAATATTGAGAAACCACCAGTTATATCACAAACAAATACTGAAGATACAAATTACTAACGCTATGAATATTTAAACTGAGCAATCTTAGAAATGTATTAAAATAAACATCCTGACTTAGATTTTCATAGCTGTTATTGTAAATCAAATGAGCTAGCCAATCAATAAGATTTCTCTAACAAAGATCCTGCTCCTTCAAAACACTAATCTAAATTGACAAGTTTAAAATTTCACTAGCTTTACCTTTTACTATAAAGCATCAAATTAAGTGAAAGTGCAAAATGTACATCTAAACAAGTTAACTAGTTTTTGTTGTTTTGTTTTGCATTCGTAGCAAGTTGCCTCCTAAAGAAAACCGTAGCTATGCTGGTTGCTTGCCTTGAAAAGTACTAAAAATAAATGGTAATGAGAGAGGAGTTTTCAGGTTGTTTCCAATAAAACCATCACTAGTTACTCAAATATTTTATAAACAAAATATGCTTTTAAAATGATCAAGAGCCGGCAAGATGTACCGTAAATCTGTCACTTCTGGCGACTTCTGAACAGAATGCTTGACACACAATATAAAATAGGTCTTTTTTCCCCCCCCCAGAGCCTGTTGACCCTCAATCCATCAGATCTCGGATTAGAAATTATAGTCCCAAGAAGTCTTCTAGGGCACCCTTCCCCCATACTTGCACACCAGAATGGGTTAGATGCCCCTTCTACATCCCCTCCACCCCGCAACTTCCACCCCAGGGGAGCTAAAGAGACATCGCGCATGCGCTCTGGCGCCTCAGCGCCTCATACCTTCCGCTGCTGCTGTTTCCACCGCGTGAACATTAAGTGTCGCCGCTGTTTGTTCTTAATCTCCGAAACGCTGAAGCCTGGAGGAAAGGCAGCCGCCTTCGAGGGTTGGACACCACTTTCCGTCGTCCCATCCTCAGCGACTGCAGCCTCCTGAGGTTCTTCAGTAGCACCTTTGCGTTTCAAGCCTTTGTTTCTGCTGCAGCCGCTCTTATCGCCGACCTTCGCCATGGTATTTTTGCTCCTTGTGGTCTGTACGGAAACGGAAGTAGCTTTCTCCTCCGACCCCCGTCCTTAAGCTATTACTTCCGGGGTCGGAAAGTTCTTAAAGGAAAATGTATAGTTTCGTGAGTTGTAGCGGTTTAAGAAGGTGCTGAAATTTAGGCTTACGGAGAGTTTAGGGAGCTTGCCCAGCCGTGTGAACAGTGAAATGATGAGATGGTGGAATCTGTTACTGAGCGTTTTCCATGTGCCAAGCCCCTAAAACCTAAGAACAAAATAATCTTTGAAGTATATAGAGTTTACATTCTACTAGAGACTAAAATGAGCTCCCAAATAATTAGTGTGGTAAGCTATTAATATTAAGTAGTGCACGGTGTGGGAAGAATAGAACAGGATAAAAGAAGATGAGGGGATAGAGGGGTAGATTACAACTCTTAAATAGGATTCTCAGAGTGGACTTCATTATTGTGCAGAGATTTGAAGGAGGTAATGGGGCATACTATGCAGTTAACTGGGGGAAGATCTGTTAATCTGAGAAAAAGCTGTCCAGGCAAAGGAAATTTACAGCTTCAAGGCTGCTAGTCAGTAGCAAGCTTAGCTTGTTCAGGAAACACCTCGGAAGCCAGGAGTCAAATGAGAAAGGAGGAGAGTAAGTGCTGGCGGGGGTGGGGTGGAGGTTAGCGTGCCAGATTGTGTAGGGTTTTGTAAGGACTTTGGCTTTTATGTGATATGAATATTTCTTGGAGGATTTTGAGAAAAGGAATGGCGTGACCTGACACGTTTTAAAAGCATCAGTCAGACTCTTCTTTTGAGAAAGGACTGTAGGGGAGGGAAAGTGACAGGAGGGGTGAAATGAATGTCATGAACCAGGGTGGTTCTAGTGGAGGTGGTAAGAAGTGATCAGATTCTTCCTACGATTGAATAAAAGGCATGAGAGAAAGAGAAGAGTATTGGATGACTCCAAGATTTTTTAACCGAGTGACTGGAAGGATGGAGTTACCATCAGTTGAGATGGGAGAGACTTCAGGTGGAGCAAGTTTGAAGGGTAAGATCAAGACTTCAGTAACGGAATATAAAGTTTCAGATGCTTACTCGTCATCATGTTGTCAGGTAGTCAGTTGGGATGTGTGATTCTGCAGCAGGAGAGAGAGATGTGGGCTAGAGAGCAAAACTAGGGAGTCATCAGCAAACAGATAGTATTTCAAACCATTATAATGAGTGTAGATAAAGAACTGAAAAATAGAAGAGGATGAAGGACTGAACCCTGGAGCAGTCCCACATGAAGAGCTGGAGAGAAAAGGAGGACCTAGTAAAGGAGAATGAGAAGGGAAAAACAAGAGAGCCGAGTGCCATGGAAGCCAAGTGAAGAAAGTGTTTCCCCAGTGGTTAAATTTTGCTGTATTTCTCATTTTAATTTTTTATGAAAATGCCCTCCAAACAATTCCTTTTGGTTTATGGTCAGCACTTGATTTTCCAGAAATTGTCTTAATTTCAAGTTATATATTTCAATATTGACATTGGGTGTTTTGATAATCCAACATTTTGGTGTCTATACTGCGTTTTTCACCTTTTTAAGTTCTTTTAAACAGGACATTAAAAACATCAAAACTGTCTTTTAGAATATGAGTCCCACCAAAACTTACTACCAAGCCACAACTGCAAAATTGTGATTAGAAGACAAAACCTATCATGTTTAGATCCAAAACTGGATTTGAATTGTACAATACAATAGAAAGGAACAAATAGTGTTGAGCTAAAAAATCACTGATGTACAGGTTTGGCTGCAATAATTTATAAAATATTATGTAGTTTATTTAAAGAGGAAAAATCAGATCAAAAGCGAGGAGTTGGAGGAGGAGGAGGAGGAGGAGGAGGAGGGGCAGTAGGAGGAGACAAACCAACCTTTATCTAAAAAACATAGACTGAAAAAATATTTTGGAAGTCTCTTCTAGCTTTAATATTTTATCTCCCTACATATAATACATTCTTTCCTTATAAGAATACAAAATAATCCTGAACTAGATAACTGTCTTAAATTTATTCAGTGGTGCCATACAAATGAGACCAAAAGCTGTTTATAGAGACTGCCTTCCTGGCTTACTGGTAATAATAGTTGTCTGGGTTGAATAAGACGATTTCTATGATCAGAATAAAATTCTTATCTGGAAGAAATCACAAAAGCATTGATCAATTCAGCAAATGTGTATTTAATGCTACTCAATAAATGAATAGGGTGAGTAAGTATGATGGAAACAGTGGGCTCTATATTCAGATCTGTGTTCAGATTTTGACTCAGATGCTATAAAATCTCAGTTCAATCACATAATCTCTGTGAGCCTCATTTTCTTCATCTGTAAACTGGGCTAATTATATTACCACATAGGTTGTTGAGATAATGTACGTTAAAGAAATACACACACCCAATAAATGAACTAGCTATTTTTATTACGTCTAGCTCTAGAGACTAAGCTAAACATTGTTGAGAAAAAAATGACATCATGTTTGCCCTCAAGTACCTTACAGTTCAGAAGAAGATAAAACACGATTCTAGTGTAAGTATTCAGTAGTGGTCAGTGTAGAGTGCTGCTTAATATGAGGTCCATTTCTTCCATTTGTTTTTTCTCAGTAACTGTTCATTATTTTCAGGGCCCACTTCTAATAGAGTATACATTATTTTAGAATAAAACACTTATTTTTGATATTTAATAAATATTTTTTACTTGTTTTAGTTCTGACATTTGGGAGACCATGGAATATGACACTTGGACACCAGGTGAGTTCAGTGATCCAAATAAATATATGACCTAAGATTCTGTTGAGAAAATTTGATCTGTATTTTACAATATGACTTAAGCTGTTTATATCACAGAAACCATTCCAAAATTTCAAAATATTAATCCATTGCATGAGAAAAAGGAATATCAGTTTTAGGGATGGAAGATTTTTTATTTGTAATGTGGTATAACCCTTGGACAAACACAAAGTAATACATTAATGCTTTCTGAGCTTGAATTATGCCATTCAGTTTGTTGCTAAGAATTGTTAAAAGAAAAACCAAAACAGAGGCCACATTTTGAATATACTTTTTGACCAAAACTCATAGTTAAATAACCAAAACTTAAACTATCCTGATTTCCCCAAAGTACTGACTCAGACCTAAAACAAAAAAGCTTTCTTCAGGTCAGTGTACACAGTGCTACTCCCATAAAAAGACTTTAAGTTTCTAGTAACCAATCACACACAAAAATGTACTCCTTCATCCATGCTTTATAAATTCAGCTGTAACTGCTAAAGGCTGAGCTTCTAACCACCTTTCAGCTCAAATCGCCCTGTTTGTGAGTAGTGTTTCTTTTTCTTTTTTTTTCTTTTTTTTTTTTTTTTTGCGGTATGCGGGCCTCTCACTGTTGCAGCCTCTCCTGTTGCGGAGCACGAGCTCTGAATGCGCAGGCTCAGCGGCCATGGCTTATGGGCCCAGCTGCTCCACGGCATGTGGGATCCTCCCGGACCGGGGCACGAACCCGTGTCCCCTGCATCAGCAGGCGGACTCTCAACCACTGCGCCAGCAGGGAAGCCCTGTGAGTAGTGTTTCTTGCTTGATAAAATGTTTATATCAAGTAAAGCTCTCCAAATTTTCTTTTGACAGAACAATAGAACTATTACAAAGCTAGCGTCTCATCTGTGAATGTTTCCTTGGTACCCAAGACCTGTTTTTGGCACTTAAACTACTTATCTCATGGAAGTTTGAGAGTTCTCTTTTTCGTTTACAGTATTCTATACCTTAAGTTACCATCGTGACTCATGAGGTTTGTTTCCCAGACTGTACTGACACAGGAAGTTGGTTGAGAAGTTATTACAAGGATTCCAAGTGTCAATAGGACTCTCACAATGTCAGCTCTCCTTTGAAAGAAGTTAAAGTCCACACGAGTAGAATGAATACAGTTTTGTGAGGGGATATTAGAACCACACCCCCTCCTATCTAAAACTGAATTAGAATCACTCAAATACAGGGACTTCTCAGATACTGAAAACCTGGAGAGTAATTGTGTGGTGAATACTATCATCCTTATATACTCCACACTGTGAAATAGACATAATGCATTTCCTGGCCTTTCCAGAAACCAAAAATATATTAGGAAACCAGAAGTCTTCCTCCAGAAATAAATCTTTAGATTGTATCTTTGGAATAATTTCTGATCATTTCCTTGAGACCTTTAACTTTTCAGTGGACCCTAAACTTGGCCATGATGGTGTAGGATGCAAGGACAGTGCTCTCTTTATTTTCCAAGCAGCTTTATCCTTAGCAATAAGGTGAGCTATTTGAATAAACAGGGTTTTTTCTGCCTGTTAATATTTCCAGAGCGCATAGAGTTCCACCATATCAGAAATGGTGATACATATTTCTGATCCTTACCTGACCAAGGAAAGCGACACCACAATTAATATGCAGTTTCAGGGCCTTCCCTGGTGGCGCAGTGGATAAGACTCCATGCTCCCAATGCAGGGGTCCCGGGGTCGATCCCTGTTCAGGGAACTAGATCCCACATGCATGCCACAACTAAGAGTTTGCATGCCACAACTAAGGAGCCCGCCTGCTGCAATTAAGACTCAGTGCAACCAAATAAAAACAAATAATTTTTTAAATGCAGTTTCACTAAAATATCATCTCAAAGTGATTTATTATTGTTTGAGTTCATCAAATGAGCTTTTATTTATATCTTTGTAAGGTATACTGTGCCTCTGAGTGGTGTTTCTGACTATGGAGCAACCGTAAATATAATTTAAATATCTGCCTGGAATGGCTTTTGTATATCTAAGTATCTAGTATTCTGTTGATTCATTCATTAAACAAATATTTATTAAGTCATACTTTATGCCAGATCCTCTGGCTATAGAATTAAAAAACAAACAAACCTAACTCCCTGCCTTCAAAGAACTCCAGTGGGGAGAGCCCAAGTAAGGAAGCAAATCCCAAAAGTATGAGAGGTTCTATAACCACTACCTTGTTTTATAATGAAGACCAAGTTTCTTCTCATGTCTTCTTCAAAGAGCCAGATTAGGTGTGTTTTTAAGTCCCTTGTTGGTAGCTCAGGGTGTATTTCCCATCGATATTAACCTGCATGTAGTGATTACATCACTCAGACCAGAGACACAGATACTCATTCATTTATTTGTTTTCAACCGATACTGTTTATTTTCCCCATATTTGTCTTAATTTTCCATAGTCATAGAAAGAATTACTATGTGAAATAAAATATTCTCTACCGTATCATTTCATGAACATAAAATATAGCAAACATTCTGTACAATTATCAGAGACACAATATTAAAAATGAAAGCTAATGAAGCATAGTCCTTGGCTTAGGCTAGCAGTTTTCAAACTTTTTTTTTTTTGGCTGTATGTGGGCCTCTTACTGTTGTGGCCTCTCCCGTTGCGGAGCACAGGCTCCGGACACGCAAGCTCAGCGGCCGTGGCTTATGGGCCCAGCTGCTCCGCGGCATGTGGGATCTTCCCGGACCAGGACACGAACCCGTGTCCCCTGCATCGGCAGGCAGAGTCTCAACCACTGCGCCACCAGGGAAGCCCCAAACTTTTTGTTTTAGAACTTTTTGTCCTTGAAAATTATTGGGGACCCCAAAGAACTTTCATTTATGTGGTTTCTATCTATCAATATTTACCATGTAGAAATTAAAACTGAGAAAAAATATATTTTCCTTAAAAATAATAACAATAAACCCATTATGTGATAACATACACACTTTATGAAAATGACTGTATTTTTCCAAACAAAAAAGCTAATGAGAAGAGTGACATTATTTTACATACTTTGCAAATCTCTTTTATGTCTGGCTTAATAGGAGATAGCTGGGTTTATATCTACTTCTGTGTTTAACCTGTTGTGACATACCATTTTGGTTGAAGTATATAAAGAAAAATCTGGCCTCAAACAGGTATGTGGTTGGAAAAGGGAGGAGTATTTAAGAACTTCTTCAGATAGCCATGAATGTTCATCTTTGATATTACATTAAAATTTGACTAGTTGTAAGTTTTTTAAAGATTAGTTGCAATGTACAATCTGAAATCATATTAAGCAGCTCTTTATGCTCTGTTACATTAAAATCTATTAGTCCATTTTGCATTTTTAATGGATCTTTTACCCATGCATGATTTTGTAATATCATGCATTCATTGGTCATCTGGAAAATATTGGTTCACTGAGTTATGCATTTCTTCTAAAAGTTGACACACTATATTTTACAATATCAAAAAATCACGTTTGTTAAAATCACTACTAGTCTCATCAGAAAAATCTTCAGGTACTAGTAAGCTGCCAAGCTTACAATGGGGGATAGAAGTTTTCTGAAATTCTGATTTTCTTGAATAGGGGCTTCCTTTGGCTCCAGGCCACTGATGGTAGTATCTATAATGCAATGCAGGGGTTGGAAGCAGGGAATTAGGAGATTTGTGAGTGGTGAGGGCCTCTTGTTGGTATATACTTCCCATGGCTATTTCTCAGGCTAGGCCATCTCACTGTGACCTTTTTCATCTATGGACCCCTGAAAATTGCCTGACTTTTCCATTGCCACCATTAGTTAGCTAGAGCCACCTTATCATTAACTTGAAAATATTTGGGGAGTCTACTTATAGAGACAGTCTGAGGGGTGCTTTGTGGGGGTCCTTCTACCCTGTTCATTTGTGCAAGATGCACACCACCATCCCACCCTATGATGGATCATTAGGCAGCATCTTGGGAGAGCCAAAGTTTATACTGTTAGTTGTTTCTGACTAAGGTTTTTCTTCTTTTCCAACCTACTATGGAAAAGAATGCATTCTCATAGCCACTCTTCTTCTTGAGGCAATCAACAAACCTTTTCAATTTTTCTGAAGTTTCCTTTTTTTTTCTATAGCAACCAGTTGAAATAGAGATAAAAGACTCCTTTTCCTTTATCCCTTTACACTCTAGTAGGGATGATAAGGTCTTACATAGTGTTGGCCTTTGGCTTCACAAAAATTGAAAGAAAGCTAAGCTTCATTTAGGAGAAATAACAAAAGTTGGTAGCTTTCCTGGAATTTCCATCATAAGAGCCAGTAGGACCTCTGGGACAGAGAGGTAAGGAGATGCAAGAACAGTCTGAGGAACTGAAGATGTGTTCATGAGATCAGCATTCACAGCAGTGATGTGGGCAGAAACTGCAGAACTGGATTATACTCTTCTCTTTTTTTTCGCTAGGTCACTCCAACTTACTAGATTAACTAGGGTAAAAAAGTGGAGATCAGAGATAAAGGACCCCTCAGTAAGTGACCAGGTTCCAAATGTTTCCACCATGTACCAGTACCCTCCAGGAAGATTTTGTTGATTTAGTTTCCCTACAATTATCCCTTCTTTATTCTAAAATCTAGAGTTCAGAGGCAGATTGGTATATTCCAAAGTTTGTCTTAGTCAAAGGCACTATTCCTATGACAGAGACATGCTAGGAAGTTCCAGGGTTCTCCAGGGAGCACTAGATGCTAGAACATCTTGTATTTGCTAAAACCTTCAGAAGGCATATAGAGCTAACTTGAAGTATGATCCATGGCACAGCAGCAGTGGCATCATCTGGAAGCTCGACAGAAATGCAGAATCTCGGGGTCCACACCCAGGCCAACCGAAAGATCCCCAGGTGATCCATAAGCACATTAAAGTCTGAGAAACACTGCTGAAGATGTGTGTTACATCCCCCACCCATATTAATTTCCGTTGATCAGTCAGAGGCCTTGTTTCAGGCCAAAAATTTATGGTTGGTTTATAATATTATTGTTAAAAACAATATTATTTTTTCAATGATTACATTGCTTGAAGGGAAGACAGACTGGTGGAACTACTGCAGAAAGCTAATATATTTGTTTTATTTTTCTAACTTAGTCCTTGCACAGACATGAAATGAGATTTAACAGACCCCTTATCTGACTGGTAGGCAACAGATAAATCCAGGGACCTATGATTATACCTTGTCAGAACAAAATTGCTTTATTTTTATTTCATGCAACTATCAACAAAAGTGATTCCCAAAGTTTAGTACCAGGACCAGCAGCATCACATCACCTGGGAACTTGTTAGAAGTGCAAATGCCTGGGCTAGCCAAGACCCTCTGAGTCAGGCTCTGGGGATGGAACTCAGAAATCTGTATTTTAATAAGCCCTCTAGGTGATCCTGGTGCATGCCCAAACTGCAGGCCCACTGGTCTTGATCCATAATTATCTTCTGATACATATAAGCCGACCATTTAAGGTTTTTATTTTTCTAGTGTCTAAGGTAAGCTTCCTTAACTGGGAACCAAATCAGCCTCTTCCCATGTCTTCGTTTGGAAAACCTAGGTGCCTACACTAGGTGATACCAAAAGAATGATCACATCAAAATGTTCTCATGGATATACTAAAAAAAAAAAAAAAAAAAAAAAGGCCCCCAGAACAAAAAAAAACAAAAAAAACCCCTCTAGAAATGATGATAGAGCTTGTATTGATATAATCGTCACCTTTAGGTAAATAAAAGAGATTAATGACTGCCTATAAAATCATATTTATTTTTTTCCAAAGTTAGTTAAGAATCTGATACTATGGTGTGCCCAGGTGGCTCTTGGACACTCAATTCATTTTTATTACTGCTCACATTAATATTTTGACGATTAGCCTCATTGTCCAGAAATGGCTGATTTTTAAAATTGCAGCAGCAAGACATTAGACACTCCTGCTAAATGCAATGTGATATATGGATTGAATCATGAAACAGAAAAAGACATTAGTGGAAAATGAATGAAATTAGAATAAATTCCAAAGTTTAGTCAATAGTAATGTACCAATATTGGTTCTAAATTTTGAAAAATATACTATGGCGATGCAAAATGTTAACATTAGGGGAAACTGGGTAAGGATATATAGGAACTCTATGTATTATTTTTGCAACATTTCTGTAAATCTAAAATTATTCCAAAACAAAAAGTTTCTTAAAAAAAGCTCTCCCTGACCCTTCACTTAACAAAACTGTGGCAGTATTACCAGGTAAAAGAAATTAAAGAACTGCTCTGCACCAACCCAGGCTGCCCATTTGTAAGTAGACCAACGTTGTTTAATTTGTTTTCTTGGGATGCCAGCAAAGCTACTAGCAGTCGCAAAACACATTTACTAAATATATAGGACAGGCAGTTAAAGCAAGAAAGGTGCTTCCTTTATTCTCCATTTCTTGAACTTTTGTGTATACAGTTTCCACTTGAGTACTTTGTACTTGGTGATATGTTGTGTTAATAATAATCCTTAAATCATTCCACGATGACTGCTCCCATCTACCGCCACCCTTCTCCAGAGCACTTAATGCAGTGTGCTGCAGGAAGTCGGCATTCAGAGCTCAGATTTCTCTAACTGACTGACTCAATGTGCTACCTGTAATTACATTTTAAAATTTAATCAAGGCAGTTCTAGGAACTCAAGGGGATAAAGTCAAAATCAACTATTCAAGTTAGGTTTGTATTAATTGTCTAGAGTGAATAGACTTCATCAAAACTTGTCAAAATGCAGAATTCATCAGTGGAAACCAGAATATCAGAAATTTAAATCATCCCTATGAAATACACTTAAGACTGAAGGTGAATAGTTCATGGTGAAGTTAACATTTCTAAAATAAATTTTGAGCTGAATAGAAAGTTACCATTCTTACTTCTTTCGTGCTTTTTAAAAATTGTATTTTGTTTTTTAAAGTAATCAAGGATCACTAATATTATTTTGCTCTGGTTGTTGATATGTGTTGAGAAATTCTGAAAAAGGCTTGTAGTAGAAGGAACCATTTATCTCTCCAGTCTTCCTCAGTAGTATCTATGTAAAATAAAGCCAAATCTACTTAAAAATACCAAGAATTATGATACAGCTAACTTTAGATATTCTCAAAGTGTTTCTGATATATCATCTCAGTCCTCCTAAAATTCCTATAAGCAGATGCAAGGCAGGAATTTCACCATTTTTCCAGTGAGAAAACAGAAATTCAAAGAGATTTAAAACAGCATCCAGATTAAACTACAAATTGTAGTTCTTAGGCCATTGCTCTTTTAACTTACCATGTGTCATGCCCTCCATATTACTTAGAGTAAATGATTAAGTGAACACAACCTCATATAGCTGCATATAACTCATTTTCTTTTCTTGACTCTGCAATGAATGTTCAGGAGCAAAGCACTTGATGAAGTGAAATGTGGATCCTTTAAAAGAGGCAGATGCATGAAGTTTGAAGCAGTGAATGTGAGAGCAGTATTTGTTTTTCATTTAATTATTTTAACCCGTGTTTTCTATTGTGGAGATGATAGAGCTTGATACACTTTTGGCAAAATGAATTTAAGCAAAAAATATATATATTTGATGTATTGTTTCCCATATCTATGACTAAATAGGGAGATTTACCTCAGGGGTTCCCAATTGTAGTAAGTGGGAAAGAATTATCTTTTTTTTTTTTTTTTTTTGCGGTACGCGGGCCTCTCACTGCCGTGGCCCCTCCCGCCGCGGAGCACAGGCTCCAGACGTGCAGGCGCAGCGGCCACGGCTCACGGGCCCACGCGCTCCGCGGCATGTGGGATCCTCCCGGACAGGGGCACGAACCCGCGTCCCCTGCATCGGCAGGCGGACTCACAACCGCTGCGCCACCAGGGAAGCCCCAAGAATTATCTTTATGATTTCCTGACGTGAAGTAATACATTTAAAATTATTTGGTTGACACAATTACAAAATTGTTGGTCAGAAGCCAGGAGAATTATTGATTTCTCTTCCAGGTTTCTTTCTCAGTAACAAAATAGTTTTCAAATACCTGAATAAGATTTTACATTCACACCATTCATGAGGAGATTTAATATTTGAGCAGGTAAATGGAGGTTTACTATCTGCATGGTGCCTTCTAGCCTTATACAAAATGAAGATGCACCTAATGTACTTTACATAGCTGATAAAAGGTATTTTCTAGTTAATATTTTATCTCAAATTAACATAAACATTTCTGCAATTGTTTTGAAACTACATCTAACATAAAGTGGTCAGGTTTGAGGTTCTAGATAAGAAAACATGGTATGTTAACATTTCCAGAGGAACATTATATTATCATATCAAACACTTAAATAGGAGTCATGGCATTGATCCATAGGCATCTTTATTAAATATGTCTCCCTAAACGTGGAATTGTGTTTAATGAATATAGCACGTTTAGTCCATATAAACTATTAAGTAAGGTGGTTCCAGTACTCATTTATTCATTCATTCTATATAAATATTTCTCAGCCCTCACAGCCAACCATGGGCCATGTGAGGAAGCCAGAGAATCAAAACACAATAAAAGGCCCCTCTCTGCCAGTAAGTTAAAATTTAATGAAAAATCAAAGCATACAAACATGAAGTCTTATATCTCAATCCAAGTGTTAAATAGCACTGGAAAAGAACAGTACTGTAAGGATTAGAAGATTATACCTCCAGATACAATCTTAAATATTAAATGAGGAGAAAACCCTGTGTTTTGGAAACAATGTATTATAATGGTTAGGAACACAGGTTTCTAAAAAAATTTTTTTGGACAACATTATTTCTTAAAATCATTCTACTGTGCTTAGATCTCTGAGGCTTATTTACTACTCATTGTAAGTTTATACCCTTGAACACCATCTCTCTTAACAGCACCTCCTCCTCCCATGCCCTGGTAACCACCATTTTACTCTGTTTTTAATAGGTGTAACTTTTTTAGATTCCACAAACAAGTGGTACCATACAGTACTTGTCTTTCTTTCTAACTTATCTCCCTTAGCATAATGTGCTCAAGGTCTATCCATGTTGTCATAAATGGGAGGATATCCTCCTTTCTCATGGCTGAATAATATTCCATTGTGTATATGTACCACATCTTTTTTTTAAACATCTTTATTGGAGTATAATTGCTTTACAATGGTGTGTTGGTTTCTGCTTTATAACACACTGAATCAGCTATACATATACATATATTCCCATATCTCTTGCCTCTTGCATCTCCCTTCCTCCCAACCTCCCTATCCCACCCCTCTAGGTGGTCACAAAGCACCGAGCTGATCTCCCTGTGCTATGCGGCTGCTTCCCACTAGCTATCTATTTTACGTTTGGTAGAGTGTATATGACCATGCCACTTTCTCACTTTGTCCCAGCTTACTCTTCCTGCTTCCCATATCCTCAAGTCCATTCGGTAGTAGGTCTGTATCTTTATTCCCATCGTGCCCCTAGGTTCTTCATGACCATTTTTTCATCTTTTTTTTTAGATTCCATATATATATATGTCAGCATATGGTATTTGTTTTTCTCTTTCTGACTTACTTCACTCTGTATGACAGACCCTAGGTCCATCCACCTCATTATAAATAACTCAGTTTCATTTCTTTTTATGGCTGAGTAATATTCCATTGTATACATGTGCCACATCTTCTTTATCCATTCATCTGATGATGGACACTTAGGTTGCTTCCATGTCCTGGCTATTGTAAATACAGCTGCAATGAACATTGTGGTACATGACTCTTTTTGAATTATGGTTTTCTCAGGGTATATGCCCAGTAGTGGGATTGATGGGTTGTATGGTAGTTCTATTTTTAGTTTTTTAAGGAACCTCCATACTATTCTTCATAGTGGCTGTATCAACCTACATTCCCACCAGCAGTGCAAGAGTGTTCCCTTTTCTCCACACCCTCTCCAGCATTTATTGTTTCTAGATTTTTTGATGATGGCCATTCTGACTGGTGTGAGATGATATCTCATTGTAGTTTTGATTTGCATTTCTCTAATGATTAATGATGTTGAGCATTCTTTCATGTGTTTGTTGGCAATCTGTATATCTTCTTTGGAGAAATGTCTATTTAGGTCTTCTGACCATTTTTGGATTGGGTTGTTTGTTTTTTTGATATTGAGCTGCATGAGGTGCTTGTAAATTTTGTAGCTTAATCCTTTGTCAGTTGCTTCATTTGAAAATATTTTCTCCCATTCTGAAGGTCATCTTTTCATCTTGTTTAGGGTTTCCTTTGCTGTGCCAAAGCTTTAAGTTTCATTAGGTCCCATTTGTTTATTTTTGTTTTTATTTCCATTTCTCTAGGAGGTGGGTCAAAAAGGATCTTGCTGTGATGTATGTCATAGAGTACTAGGCCTATGTTTTCCTCTAAGAGTTTTATAGTGTCTGGGCTTACATTTAGGTCTTTAATCCATTTTGAGTTTATTTTTGTGTATGGTGTTAGGGAGTGTTCTAATTTCATTATTTTACATGTAGCTGTCCAGTTTTCCCAGCACCGCTTATTGAAGAGGCTGTCTTTTTTCCACTGTATATTTTTGCCTCCTTTATCAAAGATAAGATGACTATATGTGCGTGGGATTTTCTCTGGGCTTTCTATCCTGTTCCATTGATCTATATTTCTATTTTTGTGCCAGTTCCATACTGTCTTGATTACTTTAGCTTTGTAGTATAGTCTGAAGTCAGGGAACCTGATTCCCCAGCTCCATTTTTCTTTCTCAAGATTGCTTTGGCTCTTCGGGATATTTTGTGTTTCCATACAAATTGTGAAATTTTTGTTCTAGTTCTGTGAAAAATGTCATTGGTGATTTGATAGGGATTGCATTGAATCTGTAGATTGCTTTGGGTAGTAGAGTCATTTTCACAATGTTGATTCTTCCAATCCAAGAACATGGTATATCTCTCCATCTATTTGTATCATCTTTAATTTCTTTAATCAGTGTCTCATAATTTTTTGCATACAGGTGTTTTGTCTCCTTAGATAGGTTTATTCCTAGATATTTTATTCTTTTTGTTGCAATGGTAAATGGGAGTGTTTCCTTAATTTCACTTTCCAATTTTTCATCATTAGTGTATAGGAATGCAAGAGATTTCTTTGAATTAATTTTGTATCCTGCTACTTTACCAAATTCATTGATTAGCTCTAGTAGTTTTCTGGTAGCATCTTTAGGATTCTCTATGTATAGTATCATGTCATCTGCAAACAGTGACAGCTTTACTTCTTTTCTGATTTGGATTCCTTTTATTGCTTTTTCTTTTCTTGTTGCTGTGGCTAAAACTTCCAAAACTATGTTGAATAATAGTGATGAGAGTGGGCAACCTAGTCCTGTCCCTGATCTTAGTGGAAATGGTTTCAGTTTTTCACCATTGAAGACGATGATAGCTGTGGGTTTTTCATATATGGCCTTTATTATGTTGAGCTAAGTTCCCTCTAGACTACTTTCTGGAGGGTTTTTATCGTAAACAGCCATTGAATTTTGTCAAAAGCTTTCTCTGCATCATTTGAGATGATCATATGGTTTTTCACCTTCAATTTGTTAATGTGGTTTATCACATTGATTGATTCGTGTATATTGAAGAATCCTTGCAATCCTGGGATAAACCCCACTTGATCATGGTGTATGATCCTTTTAATGTGCTGTTGGATTTTGTTTGCTAGTATTTTGTTGAGGATTTTTTCATCTGTGATCATCAGTGATATAGGCCTGTAGTTTTCTTTCTTTGTGACATTTTTGTCTGTTTGGTAGCCAGGGTGGTGGTGGCCTTGTAGAATGAGTTTGGGAGTATTCCTCCCTGTGCTATATTTTGGAAGAGTTTGAGAAGGATAGGTGTTAGCTCTTCTCTAAGTGTTTGATAGAATTCTCCTGTGAAGCCATCTGGTCCTCGGATTTTGTTTGTTGGAAGATTTTTAATCACAGTTTCAATTTCAGTGCTTGTGATTGGTCTGTTCATATTTTCTATTTCTTCCTGGTTCAGTCTCAAAAGGTTGTGCATTTCTAAGAATTTGTCCATTTCTTCCAGGTTGTCCATTTTATTGGCATAGAGTTGCTTGTAGTAATCTCTCATGATCCTTTGTATTTCTGCAGTGTCAATTTTTACATCTCCTTTTTCATTTCTAATTCTGTTGATTTGAGTCTTCTCCCTTTTTTTCCTTGATGAGTCTGGCTAATGGTTTATCAATTTTGTTTATCTTCTCAGAGAACCAGCTTTTAGTTTTATTGATCTTTGCTTTCATTTCCTTCATTTCTTTTTTATTTATTTCTGATCTGATCTTTATGATTTCTATCCTTCTGCTAACTTTGGGCGTTTTTTTTTTCTTTCTCTAATTGCTTTAGGTGTAAGGTTAGGTTGTTTATTTGAGATATTTCTTGTTTCTTAAGGTAGGATTGTATTGCTATAAACTTTCATCTTAGAACTGCTTTTGCTGCATCCCATAGGTTTTGGTTCATCATATTTTCATTGCCATTTGTTCCTAGGTATTTTTTCATTTTCTCTTTGATTTCTTCAGTGATCTCTTGGTTATTAAGTATTGTATTGTTTAGCCTCCCTGTGTTTGTATTTTTTACAGATTTTTTCCGGTAATTGATATCTAGTCTCATAGCGTTGTGGTCAGAAAAGATACTTGATACAATTTCAATTTTCTTAAATTTTCCAAGGCTTGATTAGTGACCCAGGATATGATCTATTCTGGAGAGTGTTCCATGAGCACTTGAGAAGAAAGTGTATTCTGTAGTTTTTGGATGGAATGTCCTATATATATCAATTAAGTCTACCTTGTTTAATATATCATTTAAAGCTTGTGTTTCCTTATTTATTTTCATTTTGGATCATCTGTCCATTGGTGAAATTGGGGTGTTAAAGTCCCCTACTATGCCTGTGTTACTGTTGATTTCCCCTTTTATGGCTGTTAGTATTTGCCTTACGTATTGAGGTGCTCCTATGTTGGGTGCATAAATATTTACCATTGTTATATCTTCTTCTTGGATTGATGTCTTGATCATTATGTAGTGTCCTTCTTTTTCTCTTGTAATAGTCTTAGTTTTAAAGTCTATTTTGTCTGATACGAGAATTGCTACTCCAGCTTTCTTTTGATCTCCATTTGCATGGAATATCTTTTTCCATCCCCTCACTTTCAGTCTGTATGTGTCCCTACATCTGACGTGAGTCTCTTGTAGACAGCATATATACGGGTCTTGTTTTTGTATCCATTCAGCCAGTCTGTGTCTTTTGGTTGGAACGTTTAATCCATTTATATTTAAGGTAATTATCAATATGTATGTTCCTATTACCATTTTCTTAATTGTTTTGGATTTGTTATTGTAGGTCTTTTACTTCTCTTGTGTTTCCTGCCTAGAGAAGTGCCTTTAGCATTTTTTGTAAAGGTAGTTTGGTGGTGCTGAATTCTCTTAGCTTTTACCTGTCTGCAAAGGTTTTGATTTCTCCATCGAATCTGAATGTGATCCTTGCTGGGTAGAGTAATCTTGGTTTATGTTTTTCCCTTTCATCACTTTAAATATGTCTTGCCACTCCCTTCTGGCTTGCAGAGTTTCTGCTGAAAGACCAGGTGTTAACCTTATGGGGCTTCCCTTGTATGTTATGTGTTGTTTTTCCCTTGCTGCTTTTAATATTTTTTCTTTGTATTTAATTTTTGATAGTGATTAATATGTGTCTTCCTGTGTTTCTCCTTGGATTTATCCTGTATGGGACTCTCTGTGCTTCCTGGACTTGATTAACTATTTCCTTTCTCATATTGGGGAAGTTTTCAACTATAATTTCTTCAAATATTTTCTCAGTCCCTTTCTTTTTCTCTTCTTCTTCTGGGACCCCTGTAATTTGAATGTTGGTGTGTTTAATGTTGTCCCAGAGGTCTCTGAGACTGTCCTCAATTCTTTTCATTCTTTTTTCTTTATTCTGCTCTGCAGTAGTTATTTCCACTCTTTTATCTTCCAGGTCACTTATCCATTTTTCTGCCTGAGTTATTCTGCTATTGATCCCTTCTAGAGAATTTTTAATTTCATTTATTGTGTTGTTCATCATTGTTTGTTTGCTCCTTAGTTCCTCTAGGTCCTTGTTAAACATTTCTTGTATTTTCTCCATTCTATTTCCAATATTTTGGATCATCTTTACTATCATTATTCTGAATTCTTTTTCAGGTAGACTACCTATTTCCTCTTCATTTGTTAGCTCTTGTAGGTTTTTACCTTGCTCCTTCGTCTGCTGTGTGTTTCTCTGTCTTCTCATTTTGCTTAAATTATTGTGTTTGGGGTCTCCTTTTCACAGGTTGCAGGTTTGTAGTTCCTGTTTTTTTTGGTGTGTCTCCCCAGTGGCTAAGGTTGGTTCAGTGGGTTGTGTAGGCTTCCTGGTGGAGGGGACTAGTGCCTGTGTTTTGGTGGATGAGGCTGGATCTTGTCTTTCTGGTGGGCAGGTCCACATCTGGTGGTGTGTTTTGGGGTGTCTGTGATCTTATTATGCTTTTAGGCAGCCTCTCTGCTAATGGGTGGGGTTGTGTTCCTGTCTTACCAGTTGTTTGGCATAGGGTGTAGCTGGCTCGTCACTGAGTGGAGCTGGGTCTTGGCATTGAGATGGATATGTATGGGAGATTTTCACCATTTGATATTACGTGGAGCTGGGACGTCTCTGGTGGACCAATTTCCTGAACTTGGCTCTCCCACCTCAGAGGCACTGCCTTGATGCCTGGACAGAGCACCAAGATCCTGTCATCCACACGGCCCAGAAAAAAAGGGAGAAAAATGGAAAGATATACAAGAAAATAAAATAAAGTTATTTAAAATAAATGATAATTATTTTTTTAAAAATTTTTTAATAATAAAAAAATGAAGGAAAGAAAGAAGAGAACGACCAAACCAAAAAACAAACCCACCAATGATAACAAGTGTTAAAACTATACTAAAAAAAGGAGAATCAAAAAACAATAAAACGGTGCTTCCCTGGTGGCACAGTGGTTGAGAATTTGCCTGCTAATGCAGGGGACACAGGTTCGAGCCCTCGTCTGAGAGGATCCCACATGCCGCAGAGCAACTGGGCCCGTGAGCCACAACTACTGAGTCTGCGTGTCTGGAGCCTATGCTCCACAACAAGAGAGGCCATGACAGTGAGAGGCCTGCACACTGCAATGAAGAGTGGCCCCGGCTTGCCACAACTAGAGAAAGCTGTCATACAGAAATGAAGACCCAACACAGAAAAAATAATAAACTCCTACACCCAACATCTAAAAAAACAAATAAGAACAAAAACAAACAAACAAGAAAAACGGACAGACCAACCCTAGGACAAATGGGAAAAGCAAAGCTATACAGACAAAGTCACACACAGAAACATACACATACACACTCACAAAAAGAGAAAAAGGGGAAAAAAATATATATATCATTGCTCCCAAAGTCCACCTCCTCAAATTGGGATGGTTTGTTGTCTATGAAGGTATTCCACAGATGCAGGGTACATCAAGTTGATTGTGGAGATTTAATCCGCTGCTCCTGAAGCTGCTGGGAGGGATTTCCCTTTCTCTTCTTTGTTTGTACAGCTCCTGGGGTTCAGCTTTGGATTTGGCCCCACCTCTGCGTGTAGGTCGCCTGAGGGCGTCTGTTCTTTGCTTAGACAGGACGGGGTTAAAGGAGCAGCTGCTTCAGGGGCTCTCGCTCACTCAGGCTGGGGGGAGGGAGGGGTACGGTTGTGGGGTGACGTTGCAGCAGCCTGAGGCGCACCATGTGTTCTCCCCGGGAAGTTGTCCCTGGATCACGGGACCCTGCTAGTGGCGGGCTGCACAGGCTCCCGGGAGGGGAGGTGTGGAGAGTGACCTGTGCTTGCACACAAGCTTCTTGGTGGCGGCAGCAGCAGCCTTAGTGTTTGATGCCGGTCTCTGGGGTTTGTACTGATAGCCACGGCTCGCACCCGTCTCTGGAGCTCCTTTTAAGTGGCGCTCTTTTTCCTCCCTCCTCGTGCACTGCCAAACAAAGGGGCAAGACCTTGCGTCTTCGGCAGCTCCAGACTTTCTCCCAGACTCCCTCCTGGCTAGTCGTGGTGCACTAACTCCTTCAGGCTGTGTTCATGCAGCCAATCCCAGTCCTCTCCCTGGGATCCGACTGAAGCCGGAGCCTCAGCTCCCAGTCCCTGCCCGCCCTAGCAGGTGAGCAGACAAGCCTCTCAGGCTGGTGAGTGCTGGTCGGCACTGATCCTTTGTGTGGGAATCTCTCTGCTTTGCCCTCCACACCCCTGTGGCTGTGCTCTCCTCCGTGGCTCCAAAGCTTCCCCCTGCTTCGAACACCTGCAGTCTCCGCCTGCAAAGGGGCTTCCTAGTGTGTGGAAACCTTTCCTCCTTCACAGCTCCCTCCCATGGGTGCAGGTGCCATCCCTATTCTTTTGTCTCTGTTTTTTCTTTTTTCTTTTGCCCTACCCAGGTACGTGGGGAGTTTCTTGCCTTTTTGGAGGTCTGAGGTCTTCTGCCAGCATTCAGTAGGTGTTCTGTAGGAGTTCCACATGTAGTTGTATTTCTGATGTATTTGTTGGGAGGAAGGTGATCTCCATGTCTTACTGTTCTGCCATCTTGAACCTCCTCCTGCATCTTTTTTTTAATCCATTCATCTATTGGTGGGCATTTGGATTGTTTCCATATCTTAACTGTTGAGGAACATAGGTCTTAGAGTCAGCCATATCTGGGTTCCAGTCCCATCTTAATGCACATTAGCTGTATGGTTTTGGGCAAGTCCCTTAACTTCTCTAATCCTATATTTCCTTCTCTTTAAAAAAAAAGTGGATAGTGAAAGCACCTAGCCCGTGGTATTGTTGTGATGATTAGATAAGATAGATAAAGAAACTTTAGCACAATCTGTCTGGCACTCAGTGTGCTCTCACTAAGTACCTCCTATTACTACTAGTAGTATATTATTGTAATCAGAGAAGATTTCCCAGGGAGGACAAGAGCTAAGGTGAACTTGCTCAATGTTTGTGTTGAGGGTAAGCCCTACCTCATTTGTTGCTGTTACTGAGGATAAAATATGATCAGTGATGCCTAGTTGGAAATGTACTCAATGACATTGGTAAATGCATGGAAATTCATTCATTCATTCACTCATTCATTCATTTATTCATCAAATATTTCTTGTGTGCCTTCTCATTGCTAGCTACTGTGCTAAGTGTCAGGAGTACAAAGGTAAATAAAACTACTCAGGCTCTTTTTTCATTGAACAAATACATACATATAATTATTTATGTATTATATAATTACATTATATAATTATGTAATTATTATAATAAGTGTTATGAAGATGTATACTGTGCTCTGAGAGTGTGTAACAAGGGAATACCTGCCTAGTTTAAGGAACAGTTCCCTGAGGAAGTGACGTATGAATGGAAATCTAGACGAGTGGGAAGTGGGAAAGGAGGAGTGGGGAATGGTGTTTGGGTCAGAGGAACAGCATATGTGAAGGCTGATCTTGGTGTGCCTGAGGCCTGGACTGACCAGAGTGGGTGGAGTACAGAGCAGGGAGGTGGGGCAGGTGAGACTGGAATAAGGGATTTGTGGGCAGTGTTAAGGAGTTAGATCATTATCTCAGGGGTGTTAATGATAAGCCACTAAAGAGTTTAACCAGGAGTGTTTTGTGACCAGATCTGTGTTTTGCAAGAGCACTGTGGCTGCTGTGTGGAGAGGGCCAAGAGTGCTGGAAGCAGAGAGGAGTCTCTATGATTGATTGTGTACCAGGTGATTGAAGGGACTGAATTCAGTGGGATATAAACATGAAAAGATTCTACTTTTCTTGCTAACTACTGTCTTCACACCTGCTGATCCTGTTTCCTTTCAAATTCCTTAATGGCATCTCTAGCAGATTATCATAATTTGCAGATCATTTACTGTTATTAAAATGTCCTGTCTGGCCTAGTCCAATCTTATACCCAATTCAAACCTTTCTTCACCCACCCCCACTCAGTCCAGTTATAACCCAAGGACTGAGAGATGTCTCTGGAAGTTGGGTTGCCATGTGGTCTGTTTTCTTACCTTCTCTATTATTGGTTTTCCTCTGTTCCCTGGCCAATGGGGCCTGAGTGTAGAGCTGGGGAAAGGTTACAAATGTCTCCCACTTAATTGGAGCTGCTGATGATATACTCTGTTTGGTAGGCATCCAAATGCTGCCTCTGTCTAATGAGGCATTCCTCACAGAGTCCTGCAAGGTCCTCTGCATAGTTCCGTGGTGTGAGAGGGACCACCTCTTTTGACACCCTACTTTAGCAATGTACACCACAGCCTCTTGGTGTTGGGGCACCCTCACTTGGGCTGTGGCCCTCTTGGACACCTACCAGGAATTCCCTTCAAGTGTGGCTTTCTTCTTCGGTGTCGTCTGGGAAATCCAACCACTGTGCCACTCGAACTGATGTCACTTTCCTTTATTCTCCAGTTCTGTTTCTCTGCTGCTCAGGGTGGTGCTGAGAGCAAATTAACAAGTCCACTGCCTAAGTAGATGTCCAACGCAGCAAGGAGATCCTTGTATTTCCTTCTTCCACACGTTTCTTGTCTTTACAAGAAATTTGATTGGTTTTCTTACCTTGACATATGGGGAGGGAAAGAGACACATCATTTAACCCCAGGGACTCTCTTTATGTTACTCTAGTGTGTGTGTGTGTGTGTGTGTGTGTGTGTGTGTGTGTGTGTGTGTGTGTATGTGTGTGTGTGTGTGTGTGTGTGTATAAAATGCAAAGGGAGGGTGGGGGAGACTGATGCTTGCATTTGCAAAGCTAGTTCTGCTGCTTCTCATTAACCCACTTTTTAGATGATGGGGGTTCCTTGGAGCCTGTTGTTGTTAGCTTTGGAGCTTTGGTGGCAATTCTGAGAACACAGGGAGAGAACAATATACCAGCCTGAAATATTGGATATGGGAAGTGAGAGGGAAAGGAGTCAAGGATGATTCCCCATTACTGACCTAGAAAATGGATGGATGGCAAGACAGGGAAAGGTTAAAGCAAAAAAATGACCAAGTAGTCAGGGTAGAGGGCAGGCGCTGAGTTTGATTTTGCACATTTCAAGTGTGAGGTGCCTTTTGAACAGTGTGAGGTGCCTTTTGAACATTCTAACTGGAGTTATCAAGTAGGCAGTTAGACATATGGCCTGGACCTCAGAAGTCTGAGCTGGAGGTATAAATTTGGGAATCATTTGTGTATAGATAATAATTGAAAGCACTCATATGCATGTAAACAAGTAGGGAGGTTATAGCATAAGAAGAATGGTAGGTCTAAGATTGATTTTGAGGAGCACCAACAGTAAAGGGTGAATAGAGGAGGACAAAGAAAAAAGTCCAGCAAAAGAGACTGAGAAAGAATAGTAGAAGAAAAACAAGGAGTATGCGACTGTAGATTGGTTTAAGATAGTGGAGTAGAAAGACGTGCTCTCACTCCCTCCTGCAAGAACACCAGAATCACAAATAACTGCTGAACAGTCATCGACAGGAATACACTGGAACTCACCAAAAAAGATACCCCACATCCAAAGACAAAGGAGAAGCCACAATGAGAAGGTAAGAGGGGCACAATCACAATAAAATCAAATCCCATAACTGTTCGGTGGGTGACTCACAAACTGGAGAACACTTATACCACAGAAGTCCACCCACTGGAGTGAAGGTTCTGAGCCCCACCTCAGGCTTCCCAACCTGGGGGTCCGGCAACGAGAGGAGGAATTCCTAGAGAATCAGACTTTGAAGGCTAGTGGGATTTGATTGCAGGACTTCCACAGGACTGGGTGAAACAGAGACTCCACTCGTGGTGGGCACACACAAAGTAGTGTGCACATCAGGACCCGGGGGAAGGGGCAGTGAATCCCATAGGACACTGAATCAGACCTACCTGCTTGTGTTGTAGGGTCTCCTGAAGAGGCAGGGGGTAGTTGTGTCTCACCATGAGGAAAGGACACTGGCAGCAGAAGTTCTGGGAAGTACTTCTTGTCGTGAGCCCTCCCAGAGTCAGCAATTAGCCCCACCAAAGAGCCCAGGTAGGCTCCCGTGTTGGGTCGCCTCAGGCCAAACAACCAACAGGGAGGGAATGCAACCCCACCCTTCAGCAGTCAAGTGGATTAAAATTTTACTGAGCTCTGCCCACCAGAGCAACAGCAAGCTCTACCCACCACCAGTCTCTCCCATCAGGAAACTTGCACAAGCCTCATAAATAGCCTCATTCACCAGAGGGCAGACAGCAGAAGCAAGAAGAATTACAGTCCTGCAGCCTGTGGAACAAAAACCACATTCACAGAAAGATAGACAAGATGAAAAGGCAGAGGGCTATGTACCAGATGAAGGAGCAAGATAAAACCCCAGAAAAACAACTAAGTGAAGTGGAGATAGGCAACTTTCCAGAAGAAGAATTCAGAATAATGATAGTGAAGATGATCCAGGACCTCAGAAAAAGAATGGAGGCAAAGATCGAGAAGATGCAAGAAATATTCAACAAAGACCTAGAAGAATTAAACAACAAACAAACAGAGATGAACAATACAATAACTGAAATGAAAAATACACTAGAAGGAATCAATAGCAGAATAACTGAGGCAGAAGAACGGATAAGTGACCGGGAATAAAGAACGGTGGAATTCACTGCTGTGGAACAGAATAAAGAAAAAAGAATGAAAAGAAATGAAAACAGCCTAAGAGTCCTCTGGGACAACATTAAATGCAACAATATTCGCATTATAGGGGTCCCAGAAGGAGAAGAGAGAGAGCAAGGACACAAGAAAAGATTTGAAAAGATTATAGTCGAAAACTTCCCTAACATGGGAAAGGAAATAGCCACCCAAGTCCAGGAAGCACAGAGAGCCCCATACAGGATAAACCCAAGGAGAAACATGCCGAGACACATACTAATGAAACTGGCCAAAATTAAAGACAAAGATAAATTATTGAAAGCAGCAAGGGAAAAATGACAAATAACATACAAGGGAACTCCCATAAGGTTAATGGCTGATATCTCAGCAGAAACTCTACAAGCCAGAAGGGAGTGGCATTTCAGGTGGGATCCAGAGCACAGGAAGAGCAATGGCCTTAGGAAAAAAGAAAGTAAGAAAGGATTGGTATAATTTTATGTAGATGTGTAGTTTTCAGTTTGGGAAAATTGAGGAAGTTTTTGACCCTTTTGAGTAGTAGAAGTAAGGTCATAGGGGGAGATTTTAGCTAAACTGAAAATAAGAATATTCATTTTTACTGCTTTACCATCATCTGTAGAAGCCCTTAGGTTCCAAATTCCATTTGACTTAAGACATTTTCCAAGGTAACATATCTCTCTCACCCACCAAGGCATCCTCACATATTGTTCCAAACATGCTGAAATAGCACAGTTATTTTTCCCTAGCCAGTAATCTGATTTTACTCATTAATACACATCCCATCAAAAGCTAAACCATAAGAGATTAGGGAGGAGGAAAGGTAATATTTTAGGATTTCAGTAGTCTTAAGGCTTGATTATCATTAAAATCAATAGGCTTTGACCCTGGACTTTAGGGCCAATTCTTATTTTCATAACTACCAAAACATACAATGTCCTTAGTCAACGTGTAATAAGCACAAACTACAGAAATAAGTTTGGATTTCCAAGCATCTTCCCATATAAACAGAGTGACAATTTGGAAACTCCTGAACAAACTTACAGCGTATTTTATTATATAACTTTTACTGAGTGACCAAAATGCTTAGAAAACCAGGAAAGCCAGTTTTATATGGCACCAAGTTCATTTCAACTGGACTTACAGTGAGTGGATAAGTTATTTAAATTTCCTTTAACAAAAGTCAGCTTCAGAGTAAATGAGTTGGGATTCTCTGATACATGACTACAGGTTAGTAAACTTTGTAGCTCTGATATAGGAAACAAGACTGACTGAAAATATAAATACTGACTCATGAATTAACTAGATTCATTAATTCATTCTAGTTCCCTATGTTAAATTGGGCAAAATTGTTTTTCACAAAGTTCAAGATTTTTTAAACTCCTGCCTTTTTCCCTTCCTCTCTCAACCACTTCAAATTAAATAACCTCATTGGACTCATATTTGGTTATTTCCCAGTCACTAAGCTCTTGCATGAGAAAGTATGTTCAAGTGTCCTTGGGTGGATTTGGATTTGTGTTTACCCTATTTCCCTCATTCATTTATCAGTTCCTTAAGGGTCATTCTGTGTTGCAGTGGTTTTGAATTGTTTCTTATATCCTGATGATTATGTCACCAAAGAATCTGAATCCTACTATTGTAGAAACAAACTCATGTTTTCATGCACTTTTTATTATACTTCTCATTTACTGTATTATTTTAATGGCCAAAAAAAATTGTGGTTATATGTTAGGGTGTACATTTTATTGCAATAAGAATGGTGGCTAATCGCATAGCACAGGGAGATCAGCTCAGTGGTTTGTGACCACCTAGAGGGGGTGGATGGGGAAGGTGGGAGGGAGGGAGACGCAAGAGGGAAGAGATATGGGAACATATGTATATGTATAACTGATTCACTTTGTTAGAAAGCAGAAACTAATACACCATTGTAAAGCAATTATACTCCAATAAAGATGTTAAAAAAAAAAGAATGGTAGCTAACATTTATTTAGCACCTTTTACATGCTAAGCAGTGTTCTAAGTGCTTTACATCTGCGACCCATTTATCCTCTCAACTATTCGATGCGTCGGGTACTATTATGGACCTCACTTTTATAGATTAGGTGTCGGAGGCACAGAGAAGTTAAAATATTCCTGCCCAGAGTCACCTGACCAGGACCAGGATCCACACCCAGGTAATCTGGCTCCTGTACCCACATTCTTAGGGACAATGCTATAAAATGATCCACCATATAAAACCAATGTTTCACTAGTAATTAAAAATATATAAATAATTAGAACTCTGAACTTTACCACTACAGAAATGAAATGAAGACAAGTAAAATTTGCAGAAGTAATATCAGCAAGTAAAGTAGGCAGAAAATGGTGCATTGTGCTTGCAAGTGGATAAAGGAAGAGTATTCATATTCAGAGATTCTAGTGAAAACCTGTGTCCTACCTAGAATATTTTTCCTTCCCCAGTGGTAGTCTGCATACCCTTAATGGAGAATTAATGTGGTAGTAAACATTCTGTATCACTCCCTACTACACCTCCTGTATATGACTACAAACAGAGTGGGCCCTGGGTGAATTTTGATGTCTGATTGGGAAGTTCATTAGTTCATTCAATGACCATTTATTCAGAATCTACCCCCGCCAAAAGCTCATGTATCTGTAGGGGAGTCAAACATATAAACAAATAATTACAACAGTAAAATAAAGTTATCTGGGGATACCAAGATGAAGAAGAGAAGTGGTGGGGAAAGGATGATAGGGAGAAGAAGGTATCCCTAAAGAGGAAGTTTTCAAATTGGGTGAATGGGCTCTGCAGGCAGACAAGGGATATGGAAGGCCTTTCCAAAAAAAGGAAGTGGCATGTGTAAAGACTAGTGGATATGAATAAGATAATGTATTCAAGGAACCGCAAGTTCCTTGCAGTGTTATGGGAATGTATGGTGCCCTGAAGGAAAGAAATTGAAGGTGGAGGGATAGGCAAGGATTAGAGAAATATAAAGGAATTTAGAGCTTTATTGGAGAGAATGAAGAGTCAATGAATAGTTGTAAGCAGGGGAGTGACACGATGAAGTTAGTACTCAGACAAATTGAACTTCAACTTCTTCCAGCTGATTGTCACACATGAACAATGTCTTAAAAAGTTAATCATGTATATGAGATTTATATATATATATAAAGTGGTCATCCGTAGTTGGCAAATATTGTTTATACCTGCCCAGCATCCATTCTTTCTGTCATTTTCTGTAACAGCATTTGATTTTCCTTTCAGCAGTTAACCCTTCCAATGCCTACCACCTCCTGCAATTATCAGACAAGTTATTCTACCTTCCTTAGCTGAAAGTTGAGCAAGGGATCTGAGTAAGTTTCCTCCAGCTCCTCCAGGAATTTAAATTTTGTGAGGAGTGACTCAAGGATGGGAAAAGATTGTAGCTGTTGTACTTGGTGTCAGCACCGTGAAGGAAACCCATACTTCCTGTTACTCAGGTCATCAAAATTACTGCAATCTTCCCCTTTCTGAAGCTAGATCTTCCCAGATTGCTTTTGGTTCCTTAAACTTCCCTATAACCTTCCAGCAAATTCCACTTTTGAGATAATACATTCTTTTGTTGCTCAAACCAGGTGCAGTTTGCTTCCAAGCTAAAAACCTTAGTTTATACGTCACCTGCAGGGATCATCTGCTTTACCTTTACCTGGAAATTTTGTACTTACATTGTTGTGCTCTTCCCAGCCTAGACACACAGCAGGCAGCTCTTTTCTCTCTGGGTCTCGCTGCTGCATTAGTATGCTGGCAGGACGTGGGCTCAGGTTTGCTTTGCTCTCAGTACCTGCAGACCTCCCTCTCTCTCTCTTCTCCGCTCAGCCACCAACCTAGAACAGAGGGAATCTCTGTATATAACAGTCTTCTTCCCTTTTTATTTCTGGCCAAAACACTTTTTCTATGTTTAGCACAGAAGCATTCATCCCCTTCACAAAGCCATTGTGTTCTCTTAAGATCCTGAAAGAATAATGAAAAAGATTTGCAGACCTCTTCTGCTTTCCATCTTGTCCCAAAGCTACTAGGAGGCAATAAATGCATCATTTTCTACGTGCCTGAATTGGAAAGCAGGTTGAAGGTAAAAGAAAAATGAAAAGACACAAAGGAGGAAAAGAAAAGAAAGAAGGAAAAGAAAAGAGATTAACACTTTGAAATATTCCAGTAGTTTAACAATAAAAATAATGGTACCTTTCAAGATAGCTTCATTATTCTTTATTGTTTTTTCTGTTTGTGTATTTTGCTTCATTTTATATTACTCATAGATGGAGATTGTAGATTTATTACGAGGTGTAATTGGGTTGTTTTCCTGGGTACATAGTGGCTGTTTTTAGTCACTGTACTGCCAGCAATGATTGTGTCTATGTCACAAGATGAACAATATTCATGCATTTTCCAAATCATCGGAAAGAGCTCTGGGAAGCCACACTTCCCGTCAGAATGTATGGGGCACAACCTGTCCATCTTAAACATTGGCTTTTGGCAAGGTGTTGTTCTTAGTCATATCCTTCATGCACACCTTCTGGCATTCAAAGCTTCCTGTATGCTTTTATGTAATATCAAATCCAAATGATGGAGTGTATGGAGGTGCAACAAATGACTGTGAGTGTTTTAAAATTTTTCATGACTGGTCTTTATAATGGTGGACTTTCTTTCCTAAGTCTCTATCTCTGCCACATTCTGTGATATTTTTTACCAGGTTATATAGTCATTCTCATAGAAGCAGGGCTCAAGGGTGATAAATGGTTCAGCCTCTAATCCTGGTCACACTGTCAGTCTCTCTTCTAGTATCATTCCTTTCTTAGCCATAGAAACTTGGAGCTTTGCAATATGTAGAAGATGGAGACAAAGTAGAAGGAAAAGGAACCAAAAGGAAAAAAAGACAATAAAGAAAGCTGGAGAGAAGAATGAAAACTTGAAAGAGAAGAAGAAGAGAACCAACACTCAAAATATTTTGAAAGTTTTAAAAGGCAAAAGATTAGAGTTCATCAACAAAAAATTTTACCAGTGTCACTTATGCCTCCTCTCCTCCTTTTACACCTGCCCCCCTCCCCCATTTTTCTCCCCCTCCCCAAGCCTTTCTGATACAGGACATTTTAGCGGACACAGGACATTTCACAAAAGTAATGATGGTTTTGTACATGTTCTTTAAATATATATATTAGATCTATTGCTCATCAGTACTTGGGATCCTCTAATTAAACAAGAACTGCTTCTAGCTACTATATCATTACTGGTAGTGAAGTTATCCTTCTTGTGAGGGACTGCCTGAGAGGATGACCCAAGGAGGGAATCAGGATTTGAACCCACCTCTTACTACTCTCCTCAGGATGGAGGTAGCTTGTACTCTGGACCTCATAAAGTCATTTTCTAGTCTTGTTCATGTTTATATTTTGTTTTTTTACCTGCATCTCCTTGGTATTATTTGAAAATTTTTGTTTGGGTTTAGCTCTTTTCTTGGATATGAATGTAGCCAATAGTAATATAAATGGTATTTTGTTCAAGAGTGATGGCAAAGAAAGCCTAGTTCATTCCTTTTACTATGGGTTTGCCTTCTAAGGAGAGGCTACCATGAGATAAAGGTAGCATTATTTATGCTAGCAAATGTTATGTGCTTCGATGTTCCTGTAGTTCTTTTTTAAAATATATTTTATCTTAGGTTTATATAGCTCACAGCCCATCTTTATACTGTAATTCATCTAATTCTCACAGGTTATCCCCAATACTATTTATCATTCATTTATTCAACAAACATCTATCAAATTGGGCACTTTGAAAATAAAGTGAGAGAGATTTCAACCAGAATATAAGCTCCATGACCTCAGGATTTTAGTCTATTTCATTCAGTGCTATATCCCTAGCACCCAAAACAGTGCCTGGCACATTGGAGGCACTCATAAATATTTGTTGGTGAATGAATAAATGAATATTAGTGTGATTTTTTTTGAAAAATTCATTTTAGGGTAAGAGATATACTAAGAATATTGGATCTGGGATTGTGAACAGCATAAAGACCATCATTAAGAAAAGAACCCCTTGGAAGACTTGAAGCGCCCAAGTGACAGAGGAGGAATATTCCTTTATGTTCAGAGTGGACAGCTATTTTATGTTCCAGATTGTTTTTACCTCAAAGGAGATATGTAGTTAATTTCATCTTTTGGTCTTCACTCTTGTTTAGAAGATAAAAAGACTCCCATCTATAAAAACAATGAATTAGTTTTATTAGTCTTTTCTGTGTTCATTTCGTGCCTATCTCTAAGGAGTTCCAAGGTGTCCACCAGATGATTGTATTAAGCCTCACAGCTCAGCACAGAGGTTGTGAGCAGAGCTAGCCCTTGGTGCAGGCAGCATGTACTTCTGCAGAAAGCTCCTTAGCCAGTGCCAGCTAACTCTCACTAGAGTTTCCATTTTTGAATTTTCTATTTACTGTTCCTCTATTTCTGTATGCTTCTTAGAGTCAGCAGTAAAGAAAGAGGGAATTGAAGATGGGGACCTGGTGGAGGACTTGGCTGGCACCCTCTGTCACCCACTTTCTTTCCTGTCTGCCTACCTCAGAACATCTTTTTTTCTCGTTTGCTTTTCCAGCAGCAAAGTCAAAGTGGGAACCAACTGCAGATTTGGCTGTGGGCATTCCCAGTTAGAAAGGTACCATCTCTTTCCTTTTGTAGTCACAGGAGCTGAGACTTCAGTGCAACTTTTCCAAGGTTATGCAATGCCTGCAGCGGTGAGACCAGGAGTTCTGTCTGAGGCTTTTGCCATTTTACTCCACCAAAGAACCTCGCATAACACAATCTTATACTTTTATGTCTCAGTTGAAGTGTTATGAGATTTCATTTCATAAGAACTTTAAGTCCTACACATAAATCTCTCTCTGGTCAGTGAGGCTTTGTGTGTTTTTGTTTGTTGTTTGTTTTTTTTTTTTCCCAGTAACTTACTCTGAGTTCATCCAAGGCAAATATTTCTAAACCAGCCAGTTAGAAAAGACACGGTGGTGTAGTGGGAAAAGCACAAGATTGTGAATCAGGATCTCATTTCTAGAGTGGACTTTGTTGCTGACCAGCTGAATAAAGACACTGTGTCTCATTTTTTTGGTTTATAAACTGACGGAATTGCATGAAATGAACAGTAGCAGTACTTTGAGCTTTAATGTTCTATTTAGGTTCAAGACCTTTGGTCCCTCCTGTCTACCTTTTTTTGAATAACGGAATATAAAACATTGGAAAGAACTGTAGCATCAGTTCAGTAAAAGTTAAGTCTGAGATAAATAGAATCTAGACAACCTACCTAGTCTATAGAGGAGGGAACTAGGTGAGCACAGAAAAGTCAAGTTACTTGCCTAGGTCAACAACTAATTAAGAGCAGAAACCTGACATTTTTATCAATCATGAATTTTTTTCTCAGAAAAATTCCCCTCATTATCTTGTGGTGGTGGTGCTAGTGATGGTGGTTGTGGTGTTGGTGAGTATAGAAGAAACAGAAGTTTTCACAAAAAAGTGGAACTTCTATTTCTGCTGAGGTGGCACTGCCCATTTTGATATTCCTTGCATATCTCTTGCTAAAATATTGGTAGCTGTTGTGCAGAAGCATGTGTTAGTTGCTTTATGATTGAACACAGACTGGAGACTCCTAGAGAAAAAGCCTACCCTGTTCCTTAAGAAACTAACACCTTTCTTTAATTTCTTTTCCTTCTGACCACTTTTAAAATCATGCTTATTGTTCAAATGGTAAAGGAGGTTAGAAAAATCTGTTCAGTCAAGAAGCAGGAGTTCCAGTCCTGCCTCTGCATGGGTTTTTGGAAAATCTGACGGATGAGTAACATAAACTAATGTGAAAATAATAACACTGTGCTCTACACACTGTTTTCCTGCTCTGGAAGCAGTGTTGTCTAAGTATGAACTCATCATGCTGTCAGAGGCCGGCTCTTCCTGACTTTTCGCTCTCTTTGAACACTGTCCCTATTCTCTATGTTACTCACACTTCAAACTTGAGTCATCTTTGACTTCCCTCCCCACACTTCTCTGATACATTGGAGCAGTTGCTAAACTCCATGGATTACTTCTTTGCAATATATCTTATATCAGTGTTCTTTCTTCACTCCTGTTTTTCATATATGTCACATAAAGTCATATTTTGTGAGCAGTTAAGAACACAGGTTTGGAGTCAGGCAAAACTGGTTTGAGTCCTAGCTCTGCCACTTAGTACCCATGTGTCATTGCTTAATCTCCCTGACTCTTAGTTACCTTATCTGTAAAATGGGAATCATAATTTTATTGGCCCCAAAGATTTGTTGTGAAAATTAAATGACAGAATGTATATAAAATACTCAGTAGATTGCGTAGCATATAGATATTCAACACATAATAGTAATTATTACTGTTTACTCCTCCATGTCCATCCTACTTCCTGCTAGCAGATTAATCCTCTTAAAGCCGGGCTCTGACATTCTCTCTTCCTTACTCCCGAAGAGAGGCCTCATCTGCAGCTGGACTGCCTGAGTAACCATTTACTAGCTGTGTGCTCTTGAGCATGTTTACTAACTTCTCTCTGCCTCAGTTTCCTTACCTGTGAAATAAGGATAAGAGAATCTACCTCAAAGGGTTATTATGAGGTTTATATTATTTAATATTAATAGTTAATATTTTAAAGTACTGGTGCACAAGTTAATATTAATCTTTGATAAATAAAAACCTATGCTGTCTTTTATTTACTATTTTATAAACATGCTCTGTATTCCTTTCCTTTTTTTTTTTTTGCCTTTGATAAGATTACTTATTTATTTATTTTTTAAACATCTTTATTGTGGTATAATTGCTTTCCAATGGTGTGTTAGTTTCTGCTTTATAACAAAGTGAATCAGTTATACATATACATATATCCCCATATCTCTTTCCTCTTGCATCTCCCTCCCTCCCACCCTCCCACCCTCCCTATCCCACCCTCCCTATCCCACCCCTCTAGGTGGTCACAAAGCACCAAGCTGATCTCCCTGTGCTATGCGGCTGCTTCCCACTAGCTATCTGTTTTACGTTTGGTAGTGTATATATGACCATGCCACTCTCTCACTTTGTCCCAGCTTACCCTTCCCCCTCCCCATATCCTCAAGTCCATTCTCTAGTAGGTCTGTGTCTTTATTCCCATCTTGCCCCTAGATTCTTCATGACCACTTTTTTTTTTTTTTTTTTTTTTACATTCCATATGTATGCCTTAGCACACAGTATTTGTTTTTCTCTTTCTGACTTCACTCTGTGTGACAGACTCTCTAGGTCCATCCACCTTACTACAAATAACTCAATTTAGTTTCTTTTTATGGCTGAGTAATAGTCCATTGTATATATGTGCCACATCTTCTTTATCCATTCATCTGATGATGGACACTTAGGTTGCTTCCATTTCCTGGCTATTGTAAATACAGCTGCAATGAACATTGTGGTACATGACTATTTTTGAATTATGGTTTTCTCAGGGTATATGCCCAGTAGTGGGATTGCTGGGTTGTATGGTAGTTCTGTTTTTAGTTTTTTAAGGAACCTCCATACTGTTCTCCATGGTGGCTGTATCAATTTACATTCCCACCAACAGTGCAAGAGGGTTCCCTTTTCTCCACACCCTCTCCAGCATTTATTGTTTCTAGATTTTTTGATGATGGCCATTCTGACTGGTGTGAGATGATATCTCATTGTAGTTTTGATTTGCATTTCTCTAATGATTAATGATGTTGAGCATTCTTTCATGTGTTTGTTGGCAATCTATATCTTCTTTGGAGAAATGTCTATTTAGGTCTTCTGACCATTTTTGGATTGGGTTGTTTGTTTATTTGATATTGAGCTGCATGAGGTGCTTGTAAATTTTGGAGATTAATCCTTTGTCAGTTGCTTCATTTGAAAATATTTTCTCCCATTCTGAGGGTCGCCTTTTTGTCTTGTTTATGGTTTCCTTTGCTGTGCAAAAGCTTTTAAGTTTCATTAGGTCCCATTTGTTTATTTTTGTTTTTATTTCCATTTCTCTAGGAGGTGGGTCAAAAAGGATCTTGCTGTGATGTATGTCATAGAGTACTAGGCCTATGTTTTCCTCTAAGAGTTTTATAGGGTCTGGGCTTACATTTAGGTCTTTAATCCATTTTGAGTTTATTTTTGTGTATAGTGTTAGGGAGTGTTCTAATTTCATTCTTTTACATGTAGCTGTCCAGTTTTCCCAGCACCACTTATTGAAGAGGCTGTCTTTTCTTCACTTTATATTCTTGCCTATTTATCAAAGATGAAGTGACCATATGTGCCTGGGTTTATCTCTGGGCTTTCTATCCTGTTCCATTGATCTATATTTCTGTTTTTGTGCCAGTACTATACTGTCTTGATTACTTTAGCTTTGTAGTATAGTCTGAAGTCAGGGAACCTGATTCCCCAGCTCCATTTTTCTTTCTCAAGATTGCTTTGGCTATTCGGGGTCTTTTGTGTTTCCATACAAATTGTGAAATTTTTTGTTCTAGTTCTGTGAAAAATGTCATTGGTGATTTGATAGGGATTGCATTGAATCTGTAGATTGCTTTGGGTAGTAGAGTCATTTTCACAATGTTGATTCTTCCAATCCAAGAACATGGTATATCTCTCCATCTATTTGTATCATCTTTGATTTCTTTCATCAGTGTCTTATAATTTTCTGAGTACAGGTCTTTTGTCTCCTTAGGTAGGTTTATTCCTAGATATTTTATTCCTTTTGTTGCAGTGGTAAATGGGAGTGTTTCCTCAATTTCACTTTCCAATTTTTCATCATTAGTGTATAGGAATGCAAGAGATTTCTGTGCATTAATTTTGTATCCTGCTAGTTTACCAAATTCATTGATTAGCTCTAGTAGTTTTCTGGTAGCATCTTTAGGATTCTCTATGTATAGTATCAAGTCATCTGCAAACAGTGACAGCTTTATTTCTTCTTTTCTGATTTGGATTCCTTTTGTTTCTTTTTCTTCTCTGATTGGTGTGGCTAAAAATTCCAAAACTCTGTTGAATAATAGTGATGAGAGTGGGCAACCTTGTCTTGTTCCTGATCTTAGTGGAAATGGTTTCAGTTTTTCACCATTTGTATTTATTTCTTTGCTCTTGCTCCTCCACCTAGAATGCAGTGTGGTTTAATGGAAAGAGCACTTGTAACCCAGGGAGAGTAGTAAGTTTTACTTACATGCCAGCTTTGACATAGTAGTAGTTATGTGGATTACTTGTAAAATACTCTGAGGCTTAACATGGTTTCAGTGAGTAGTGATCTAGTTTTGTCTCCCATGGGCCCTGAAGGGAGAAGTAGAGACGTCCTTATATTTTGCCACAATAAAGAAGAAGTCATAGTCATTTATAAGAATCACAATGTTTTCATAATAAAAATATACAGTGTATGGTGAAAGATAAATTTTCTTAATACTGAGGGCTAAAGGAAAGAATTTTCCATGGCTGTTCACTTTATTTCATTTTATAACAGTCTTCTGATTTCTTTATATACTCAAATTCATTTATTCATCATTTATACACAGCATTATAATACAGCATTTTCTGAGGTGCATACTATTATTGTCCTCATCTCCTTTTTACAGATGAGGAAGCAAAGGCAATGGGAAGTCAAGTAACTTGCATGAGATCATGCAATTAGTAAATGGGAGTGCCAGGATTTGAAACCTGGTCAGTCTAGTTCCAAAGTCTACACTTTTGGTCACTATACTAAATATAACTCTTGGTCCTTGGGTTACTTTTTAAGTAAATCTAATTTAATTAAACAATAAGGTAACAATGCAATATGAATAAATTTAATTCCATACTTTAAGACAATTCTGCAAAGGCCCAAATCACTTTTCAAATATGTATCTCTCTGAACATTGGTTTAATCCAGTAATAAAATTAAGAGTATCTTGAGCAATGGATTCAAACCACTGCTTGCAGAAGCCTAGGGTTGAACAGATGTTTTTCTGCAGTCTGAGGGCTGGGAAGTGGTGGGTGTAAAAGTGGCTCTGAGCCTCCACTCTCATTTCAACCAGGGTAGCCTTATTTTATCTATTTAAAAATTGGGATTCTAAATAAGATTTGTTTTGAAGAAAGATCTTTGCCTTTAAAAAGTGAAAAATCACTAATCAAGGGAAATAAATGGACAGCATATTTTGGGGGGCAACTCTTATTCAATATTATTTCTGGTCAGTGAGCTGCCAATGTGAATTTGGCAGCAGCATGTGCAAAATTATACTTCTGGAAAGAACCTGGAGTGCAAATAATGTTGCAGCTATGGTCAGATACACACTCATTAATGGTCAGTGGCACAAAGGGCAACAGTAATATTCTCTAACAAAAGCATTCAACCTAAACTCACGTAGTAGTCACTAGGATATTCCTGTACTCAATGACTCATTTCTTGAATTTTAGTGATTTATATGTTGAAGCAAAGCATTAGGTCTCCTTGTAAACTTCCCCCTCATTTCGCCTCCCCACTGCCCCAGTTTCCTTGTCTTTGTTGTTAATCAAGAGTGAATTTTTAAGCGTTCTTAACTCATGCATAATAGAAAAATATCATATCTGGCCTCAATGGATTTTGTAGTATTTTGAGTGTTCAATTTTTTAAAATTGTATTTATTTATTAAAAAAAATTTTTTTTGATGTGGCCCATTTTAAAAGTCTTTATTGAATTTGTTACAATACTGCTTCTGTTTTATGTTTTGGTTTTTTGGCTGCGAGGCATGTGTGATCTTAGCTCCCCAACCAGGGATCAATTGAACCCATACCCCCTGCATTGGAAGGCAAAGTCCTAACTACTGGACCACCAGGGAAATCCCTTGACTGTTCAAATTTTTTTTTAAGTCCTGCTTTTTAATAGTAAGCCATGCCCATATTATCCTGAGATTGGAAAATTTTACTACTTTCCATTAAGTTAAGACACGTGTCAAATGTCCAACAGTAATCAGCATCAAGTCTGCAAAGAACAAAGAGCTTTATTTGGGTTTTCAAGGACCGCAGTTCAGGAGGCACAGATTTGGTAGAACCAAAAGAGTGTTCCAGGAAAGAGAAAGAGTCAGGGGCTTACAAAGGCAAAAGCCACAAGGTTGTTAAAACTGTCTGGCAGGAATTATGATCGACTATGATACAAGAAAGGAAATATTATCTTTAAGGGATAAGCTGTCATGAGTTATTTTAGGGTAAGCATCCAGTAAATATTTTGAGTTTCTGGAATATGGGGAAGATGTTCTGGATGCCTGTGTTAAGACAATAAGTGGTCAAAGTTCAGATTTCATCTGGGCTGAGACATACATTGTCACACTTCCTCAATGGCCTCCCAGCTCTATTTTAGAGAGCTCTATTAGCAATACCAACACCATCTTGATTTTCCTTTTACACAACTTTGGTTTGGAATACAGGGAAAGCTGAAAAGGAGAAGATAAGCAACACTTGGAAGAATGCTCCTTGGTTTTACTTCTCAGAATACAATAAGGGCCCTAAACATGCCCTGTTTCCCAGAATCCACTTGTGAAAATGCAAGTATTGTGTCACTCAGGGTCCTAGATTAGACTTTTAGAAGTATGCTTCCAAAATATCATCTGTCTTCGAGAAAGGTACAGTTCTACTAGCAACCAGTCTTTCTGTATTATAGGAAGCAGGACTGTGGTGCTAATTATTCAAGACTTTGAGTGAGTAGCTTATTTGGCCTTGGGATGCATTGCATTCCTGACCTGTAGAGGATTTCCTTTCCCATTTATGATTTGCTTTATTTTTAAAAAATTAATTAATTAATTAAGTTTTGGCTGCATTGGGTCTTCATTGCTGCACGTGGGCTTTCTCTAGTTGCGGCGAGTAGTGGGGGCTACTCTTTGTTGTGGCACGTGGGCTTCTCATTGCAGTGGCTTCTCTTGTTGTGGAGCATGGGCTCTAGGTGCACGGGTTTCAGTAGTTGTGGCACACGGGCTATGATTTGCTTTAGGTGAGTGGCATTTAAAATTACTTTACACTCACCAGCTGGGGATAGGCAGAGTGGGTTTGAGAGAGTGCTAATAGCAGGAGAAAGTCCGCTTGGTATTAACATTCCATGTGGAAAATCTACCAAATAGTAATCCACATAGGGGATAATTGAGAGTTAGTTTTACAAGAAAACTCATTACTCTAGTTGATTTGTGATTTAGTTCCGCTGTGACTCTGATCTCCATGGCATACCTAGTCAATACCTTTATCTCTAAGAGTGAATTAATAAGATACTGATAGAGCAGGAGAAGGGAAATCCTCAATCCTCAACACTGGCACTGCCAACAAAGCCCTGGATACCTGCAGACTTAATTTAAATGAAGTAAGATTTCAATTCCAGCTGAAACAAGTTGTAGAATTCAAAAGCTGTAGAATTTAAATGGCTACCTTTTTCATTTAAAGTTACCTTTTTAAAAGCACTCTTGAAAGAAAATCTTCCTATGGAAGGCAAAATCCTGATCTGAAACAAGGTTGTATTGAGTGAATATTCAAACAGAGCACCTTCCAGTGGAGTTTTATAAATGCATTTGTGTTGGGTTTCTTGCAACTTCTGTTCAAAGGTAATGAATTTTAGAGAAGTTGGACAGTAGTCAAATGGAAAATTATTCTGGCTCTTTCCATAGTGGTTTTGGGTGTATGATGATGATTCCTAGCCATGACTTAGCTAATGAAGTGGAGTCTTTAGTTTTTCAGAGCAACACTGCCTCCTTGTGTAATGAGAATTACCTTCTAGTCCATTAATCTACATAATTAAAATAATGTATTGCCGGGCTTCCCTGGTGGTGCAGTGGTTGAGAATCCGCCTGCCGATGCAGGAGACACGGGTTCGTGCCCTGGTCCGGGAAGATCCCACATGCCGCGGAGCAACTAAGCCCGTGAGCCATGGCCGCTGAGCCTGCGCGTCCGGAGCCTGTGCTCCGCAACGGGAGAGGCCACAACAGTGAGAGGCCCGCATACCGCAAAAAAAAAAAAAAAAAAAAAAATAATAATAATAATAATGTATTGCCATTTGAATTTAGATGCTTAAACAACCCAAACCAGATAAGGTGCCTCACTGGAGAAAATCTCTTTGTGCCCACATTTGATAATTTCCATTGATAAGACCAGCTGTCTTGTTTTCAGGGACTGTTTGCCCAATTTGATATTATATATATTTTTTGCTCTTACTCCTAATCCCTCTCATTATGACTTTAAACTGGTAGAAAGCAATAGAGAGAGTGGATGAAATACAAAGCAATATTTTTGCTACCCATTACATCATCTTTGGAAGTTTTCATTGGAAAGAAGATAGAAATCTTTGGATAAGTGAAACAATCCACTAATTAGAAGATTCAAATTATACAGGTATTCTAACTTTATCAAAAGAAGTTGATCCAAAGTAGTTAAGCCTGATGCATTTAAGTTATGTATTTTCTCACCTTTTCCTAGTTATTCTTGGTTCAGGGGATTGGTGCTATTTGGCTCCATGCAATTCATTTAACAAATATCTATGTGCATCTGTTAGTTACCAGGCTCTCTTTTAGATGCTGGAGATTCTGTGGAGAATAAAACAGAGAAAAATCCTGCCCTCATAGAACTTATCTTCTAGTGGAGGAACAGATTTAAAAGATACTAAAGTTAAATATATAGTTGACCCTTGAACCACATGGGTTTGAGCTGCATGGATCCACTTTTATTCGGATTTTTTTCAGTAGTAAATACTATCATACTACAGGATCCGTGGTTGGTTGAATCTGTGGATACAGAGGAATTATGTGTTACACACTGATTTTTGACTGCACAGAGGGTTGGCGTCCCTAACCCCCTCATTTTTCAAGGGCCAACAGTCTTTTATTTTAGATGGTGATAAGTGCTAAGGAGAAAAAATAAAACAGAGAAAGGGGGTAGTGAAGGTCCAAAGTGAGAAGTGACCTTCAGTGTTAGCTAGGGTGGCAGAGAAGGCCTTACTGAGGAAGTGATATTAGAGTGAAGTGAGGGGAAGAGCAGAAAAAGCAAACCACACCGTGAGGATATTTGGGAGAAGACTGTTCTATGCACAGGTAACAGCAAGTGCAAAGGTCCTGAGAAGGGAATGTGTGCCTGGCTTATCTGAGTGACAGCAAGAAGGCCAGCATGGCTGGAGCTGAGTGAATAAGCAGTAGAGTCATAGAAGATGAGACCAGACAGAATCTCATAGCCTTTGTAAGGGTTTGGGGTTTTAGGCCATTGTGGGGTTTTGAGCAGAGGAGTGAGCTATTTTGACTTATTTTTTAATAGAATAGAATGAAAACAGGTAAGAGTAAAAGTAGAGTGGAAGGCTAGAGGACTGGATTTTGATTTTGTAATCATTCCATCATCTATTCTGGAACATGCATACCTTCATGAACCAAGAATCTGTTAGTAATATACAGGATACTTCTCATGATCAAGGGTTTGTTACTAATAACAAGTTACCATATAATAAAGTTGAATACTGAGTAGGGAATAATTTTTAGAATTCTCAACAGTAATCAACAAGGAGATTTCCGTTTGAACAAGCAAATGATTAGATTTGGGAATAGACATGCAAATATGATTCTAATTAATATTCTCTGTGTTTGTAGAAACCTACCCCATTTAATAAAATTGTGCCGTATGTAGAAAGAAACTTAGGGCACTTAGGAATAGTTCATCTTCTAAAAGAGCAACGCTTTCCTGAATGTGTTAATCTAGTCTAAAAATTTCAGCTATGAAGATCTTTTGACGAGAAACGGAATAAAAACTTGCTCTCTTTTCTTTTATATACAGGCACTCAGCCTTTGCACCAGTTCTACTTCCCAGCAGTGTTGGTTTATATTGCAACTGTTTCTTTTTTCCCAGAATTACTTTAAATGCACTGCATCACCATTGTACTCAATTCACTTTTTAAAAAATTAATGTTTGGGAAACTTTAACATTATTACCCCAAAGCTAGTCCCTGAAAGCAAACCGTGGTTTCTGTATACACTGTTAGTAAGGGCTTAACACATTTTTAGATTTGCAGAGATCCCTTATATAAATAACCCTTCCACTCAGGAATCATTGATTTGAGCAATAAAGTCTTTAATAGTGTTGATGACGTTCAGCTAACACTGATGTGGCAACTCTCAAGGACACACCCCATGCCCCCTAAAAGACTCTGTCAGTGGTCTGAGGTAAGAAAAGCCTTCAATGATCCGATGACTTAATACTCACAAAAATCTTTCATTATTTGTTCATTTGACATATATTTACTGGACACCTACTATGTGCAAGTTGATGTGGGAGGATACAGATATTCAAGAATCAAAAGAAATAGCCTTGTAAATGTATGCATTGTCTTCAACTTATACTTTCCTACTAAAAACAACTTTACCCTGTCCTTAGGCATTACTATTCATAAACTGAAAATGAATCTTAATCACATAAAACATACAAATACGGAACGTTACATATTCTGTATTGACCCTGAATTTGAGAATCACTGTCTTTTCTCCTCAGGCTTAGAATAGGGAAGGATCAGTTGTCCCTTATCCTTCCACTTCCCACCCATGCCCAAAGTTCTTAAACATTTATTTCATCTTGTCTGATCACAGTTGCTGATTCCCTCTGATTAGCCAAGCTTGTTTGACACAAACCCAGTATTCATGCCTTTGAGGAATTTCCCTGTCAATTCTAGGATGGATTACCACCTCTGTTCCCTCAATTATGTTTCCCTGGATACCAGAAAAAAATTCAAGCTCTTTGCCTAAGCTGTGTTTAGGGCCAGTCTTGCTAAAGCATGGAATTTACTAGGTGCTCATAGCCTTGTTCAAGACCCTTCTCCACTGCAGGCCTTCAGGGCCCCTGTGATGTCCCTAAGGCTCTTGGTGGTCCCCTCAGGATCACTTGATAGGTCCCCTTCCTCCCCAGAGCAATCTGAACCTCTCCTAGCTGCCTTTCCTTCTTCAATCTTTTGTCTAGAATTTTATAGGGTAAATTTTTAAGCAAACAAATCCTCGTGGATCTCCTCAAACCACAGTAAATCACAGCATTCCACCTTTGGGGTAGCTGCTCTGTAGATTTATAACCGTAGTATATTTTTAGAACTAGAAAGAACCTTAGCACTTTTCTGGTTTTGTTTGTTTGTTTGTTTTTTAATAATCATGATCTTTGCTTAAAAGAAACCTTATTTGGAAATCCAACATATAAAACAAGTAAGAGTAGAGCTGCACTAGATGGAGGAGTAATGGGTTCCCACATCCACCAGCTTCTCACTCTCCACATCCCCAGAGCACCCCAGAGACACCGTAGCAACACTCTCCCACAGAGACCTCTGAAAACTGCCTGATATGCTAGATGAGGATTGCCCAAGAGCTTCATTTTGTATACTCCCTCCTGCTTCCTGGAGGTCTGATCTCTATTCTCGTACACTTGAGGCTGTTATTTACCTGCCCTCAACCTGCTTGGAGGGTGAGGTGCCAGCCCCCTGGCAGTCACAGTCTTAACAACACTTCGCCATGATGGTGAGTGTCATGAGGCTGTATTTGATGGATAAGGGTCCTGGAAACTATTCCAAGAGCCTGCATACAAGTGCTAAGTTTTCTCGTATTACAACATTACACTCTTAAAAATATTTAACAAGAATAGAGACTTGTGAAAATGTTCTCCTTTCCAGTGACTGTGGTGAGAAAGTACTTCCCTGTGAGTTTGCAAAGACACAAAACATTTCTCATTCTCACTTCAGCTTTTGATCAGCAAAATCCAGCTGAATTTCCATTCATATCAATAGTCTCTGTCCCTGGAGGAATCTAAGCCCATTTTCATTACTTTAATGGAAGTGGAGGGAGGACTAGCACGAGGCTGATAGTGGTGATCATATTTTGGGAAAGTCCGTGCTTGAGAACACATTGTTTTATTTACTTGACCTACAGGACAATTTGGGACAGATAAAAGATAATCAGGAAGCTTGACATAGGCAACTTAATTTCTTTTAGGCTTCTGATTTAGAAATAAAACCCCATGTTTAATGTTGAGAGAAGAGGAGGGGAGCAAATAGAAGGCTCCTTTCTTTTTTATTGCTGGTAATTAGATTTTGCCATCATATCAGACCACACCCTTCTGGAGAGGCAATGGGGTATAGAGGAAAGTTCAGGAGCTTTCAAGTCCTTCTTTTTTTTTTTTTTTGTCATTAATCTATGCTTTGCCCCCCTTCTTTATTTCTTCTCTCTCTCTCTTTTTTTTTAAACATCTTTATTGGAGTATAACTGTTTTACAATAGTGTGTTAGTTTTTCCTTTACAACAAAGTGAATCAGTTATACATATACATATGTTCCCATATTTCTTCCCTCTTGCATCACCCTCTCTCCCACCCTCCCTATCCTACCCCTCTAGGTGGTCACAAAGCACAGAGGTGATCTCCCTGTGCTATGCGGCAGCTTCCCACTAGCTATCTAATTTACATTTGATAGTGTATATATGTCCCTGCCACTCTCTCACTTCCTCACAGCTTACCCTTCCCCCTCCCCATATCCTCAAGCCCATGCTCTAGTAAGTCTGTGTTTTATTCCCGTTTTACCACTAATCTCTTCATGACTTTTTTTTTGTCATTAATCTATGCTTTGCCCCCCTTCTTTATTTCTTCTCTCTCTTTTTAATTAATTTATTTTATTTATTCTTGGCTGCGTTGGGTCTTCGTTGCTGTGCGTGGCCAACGGGGGCTACTCTTCGTTGCGGTGCACGGGCTTCTCATTGCGGTGGCTTCTCTTGTTGTGGAGCATGGGCTCTAGGTGCGTGGGCTCAGTAGTTGTGGCTCACGGGCTCTAGAGCGCAGGCTCAGTAGTTGTGGTGCACGGGCTTAGTTGCTCCGCGGCATGTGGGATCTTCCCGGACCAGGGATCGAACCCATGTCTCCTGCATTGGCAGGTGGATTCTTAACCACTGCACCACCAGGGAAGCCCCTCTTTCTTCTCTTGACAGTACTTTTAGGCTCCTAAAATGTGCTTGGTGTTGTCAGCTCCTGGAGTCACAAAACTAAATTACACAGTACGGTGCTTACGGCCTGGGGAGGATTCCCATTCCACCTTTGCCATTTACTAACTGAGTGACCTTTGTCAAATCACTTAAAGTCTCAGAGCTGCAGTTTCATCTTTTGTGAAATGGGAGTAGTAGTAGCTCTTCACAGAGTAGCAACAACCAAATAATTATATGAGATAACATGTGCAAATTACCTCCCCAGAGTGCCTGGCACAGACTAGGGACTTCAAAAAATGGGATCCCATTATAGATTCCCATCTTTATAGTCATTGTAACCTGATATTTAGGTTCATCTTCTCACATTCTATGAGGAATTCTCTGAGGTTTTTGACATCTGGCTCTAAATTTCATTCTGCCTCAGTCAGCAATTCATAGGCCAACAATGGCATCCCAGAGATGCTGAATTCTCAAAGCCCCTTCCATACTCCAGCTTCTGTCCTTCAACCTCTCTCTCCAAGTTCGCTCTCCCACTAAATGGGATTTTCAGTTCCTTTTACATCTCTGATCTCTGGATCTCATCTCAGCTTCCCAAATTGTCAGCCTTCTGCACTCCACCCCATTCCTTCTCTCCGCCAGCTTCATTTCCTTTCATGTTCCTGCTGCACACCACAGCCAAACATTCACTGCCACAGTCTCACCAGGACATTACTCATTGCATTGGCTGTGGCAATCTATCACTCTTATTCAGCCCAGTTACTTGTTTTTTCTTCTCATACCTTTGGTTTACCCGTTGCTGCTGGAGAAAAGCACTCAACCATGCCGACACTCATCTCCTTCAGTTTATATTTCCAGTCTTACTGTCCTCTCAATACTGCCCAGGGATTCTTTTACAAACCTTTGGTTGGTTTGATTTTCCTTTCCTCCTACAGAACTACTCCAGCACAAAACCTTTACTGTTCTCCTTAAACCCTCATTTCAATGCTGTCCTCCTGAAAACATGAACCCCATCACCATCCAAAAGTCATTTGTATTTCCTTTCTTAACTGTCCAGCTGTCCAAGAAGAACATGTACTCTTACTCTTTTCTAAGACTGAGCCTGTGCTCTTGATTCTTTCCCCTCCCAACTTCTCTTGAGCCTGTCTGAACCAATCATTTATTCTCTCATCTGTCTCTCCCTCTTCATTGTTTCTTCCTCATTAACCTTCAAACATGTTCTAGTCAGCCAGTCTTAGGAAAGTTTCTCCTGCCTCACTCTGTCCTCTGGGCACCACCCTGTTTCTCTCTTCTACTTCAATGCCAGATTTCTCAATAGTGTTGTTTATCCTCATCACATTTACTTTTTTATCTATCATTTAAACTGTCACTAAAATTGAGTTTGGCCTTCACCACTATACTCCCTTGGGGTCACCAGGGATCTTCTAAATAGCAAAGCCAATGGTTTCTTTAAGTTATCATCCTTCTTGGCTTCTCTTTGGTTTTTGACATTGTTGACTTCTTGAAATTTTCTCCTACTTTGGTCAATCTGATAATAATTTCTTTTAGTTTTCCTCCAAAATATCAGAGGATTCTGTCTCAGTTTCCACTAATGGTTCCTTTTCTGACCATTCTTTAAATTTTGTTGATGTTCCCCAAGTTTCCATTTTCAGCCCTCTTCTCTTCATTTTCTTTATATTCTCTTTGGATGATCTCACCCATACCTACGATTTTAACTCTGATATGTATGTAGGCTGGTGATTTTTAAATCTGTGACTCCGTTTCTAAATCCCTCTCCTAAACTCTACTCTTTGTGGTAATAGCTAAGTGGATAAGTTGTAGGCCCTTCAAATTCAGTGGAGCTTACCTGCCCCTCCATAATCTGATCACCCCATCCCTATCACTTCTCAGTTTTAATGTTAGATGCTTTCAGTAATTTCCATGGTGAAATAAACTAAGATCTTTGTAGAATTCTCTTTCTCCCTCTCCACCATTACAAGTAACTAGTGATTAGCAAAAGTTACTAGTTAATATTATAAGCAATTTCCCACTCCTGGACTTTTCAAAAATTCAAATTGCACCCAGAATTTAAATTATCAAGGTGGAAAAATTCAATCACCAGGTTCACCCTGAGTTGAAGAGACAAAACAAAGAAACAGCACTAAGAAGTGAGAAACCTGGCACTTAGTCAGGATTTGCCTTATGTCTCATCATGTGCAGCAGGAAAGGAAATTTCCAGTGTTGTTTAAATAAGTTTCTAATATCCTTGCAATACAATTTTGCAGGTAAGGTCTAAAGCTATTTACTAGCTCCGTCCAATTGCCTTATTTTTTGTTTTGTTTTAAAATGATAAAACAAAAAATAACCTGGGCATCTCAGTCAGAAGGGGGAGCACTACTACTTTGCTCTGGGAAGCTTCTTACCAAGGCAACGACTATCTTTAATATAGATCACATCCTAGCAACGAGGAGGAAAAAAACAATGAGATGATAGATAAATTTGCTCCCTTGTGGTTGCAATTTTTAAAAATAGCTTTTCTTGCCTTTGTAATTCAATAGTGTTTGCTTAGGAAGGTGTCATCTGCTGTCTTTTCATTTTCTCTGTCCTGCCTTTCAGTCACATTCTAATTAGAGAGAGAGGTGTTTATTTAACCCAGGAGACAGGGTTTAAAATGGGTCATGGAGGCTAGTGTAACAGCACCTAGTGAGTATTTAGGCTGTGTCTATGTGACACAGAAACAAAGACACTGATTTGCTCATTTTATTTAAACTGGTCAATACAGTGAAAGAAATCAGTCAAACCGGATTTCTGTCTAAAAATGACCTTTGGTTTAAGCAAATTGATTCAAGGATATTGAAATGGGGACATAGTGTCCTTCTCAGACTCAGCTGGAGTGAAGCCTATCAAGCAAGAGTGGCAGCATTGTGAAAAGAGTCAGGAGACCAGGCTCTCATCTGGATTCTGCTCTGTGATCGTGGACAAAACATTTAACTTAACTCTTTGTACCATGATTTCTTCTTTTATTAACATCACACACTTTTATGAAGAGGAAATGACATAATATATTTGAAAATACCTTGAAAGATCAGGAAATAGCTATGTAGTAATTTACACAGAGGTCTAGTTTGACATATATATACCTGTATGCACATAGGCTATAGGTGCATACATAGTGCATATATACCCTATGTGCATATGTGTATGTATGTGTGTGTGTGTATATATATACATATATGTAGCTAAATAGATATATCTGTATAAGATATATCTGTATATATATGACATGTATATATACACAAATAAATATATGTGTATAAATTTGTGTATATATGTGTATACATAAATATGAAATCTATACACATAAAGGAGGTAAAGAGGTAAGGACAATTCTTTCTGAAAGTATTGTACTGTTTATAATAATCATTCCACTCACTCAGAATAATAATAATAGCTTACAGGTAGAAATAATAAAGAATCCAGGACTCTATAGATAATCATTTACTTCCTAAAATTCTTATTTGGTGAGGAGAAGTTTGTATCTCTTATTTCCCATGCACATTTTATAAAGAAAAAATTAGAGATGATGCTTTAACTAAAGCTTATAATATACACCCATCCTTATCTGATAATGTACCTGATTAGACAGTTTGGCAGTTCACTTTTCCCTTGTCTCATTTGTACCCTGAATAGAAGCATGGCATCAAAATATTTTTGTAAGCATTTTGAGAGAAATAAATGATTAAAAAATATACATCATTCCTAATAAAGAGAAATCTAGTTCAGTATGATGTAAAGTGTGCACCTTATTCACTTAGTTTCTTTTTTTAAATAAATTTATTTATTTATTTATATTTTTGGCTGCATTGGGTGTTCGTTGCTGCGCCGGCTTTCTCTAGTTGCGGCGAGAGGGGCTACTCTTTGTTGCGGTGCGTGGGCTTCTCATTGCGGTGGCTTCTCTTGTTGCAGAACATGGGCTCTAGGCACGCAGGCTTCAGTAGTTGTGGTGCACGGGCTCAGTAGTTGTGACTCGTGGGCTCTAGAGCGCAGGCTCAGTAGTTGTGGCGCATGGGCTTAGTTGCCCTGCGGGCGTGTGGGATTTTCCCAGATCAGGGCTCGAACCTGTGTCCCCTGCATTGGCAGGCAGATTCTTAACCACTGTGCCACCAGGGAAGTCCTTCACTTAGTTTCTAAAATGGCTGATTTTTTTTCAATAAATCTTTCTCTTTTTCCAAGTGACAACAAATAATTTAATATGTGACATTAGAATTGTTGCTTTTTAAAGTAGTGTATTTTAGAGGAACAAATGGAATAGCTTTCATTTTTACCAATATATTCCTCCATTTTAAATGCAGTTGGATCTAATTTGATCTGTGACTAGTTAATTCAGTGGTTCAAAGTGAGGTGCTAATGAAGTCAAAGTAATTTAATTCCTATGTGGTTTAGGTTTATGCATTACTGTGGTCACAGACACACCCATCCCTAATCCTAACTAGTCATTCATGCTACAAATAATTATTGCCCTCCAGAACTGAGACCACACAATGAAATGTCATCTATATAAGGCAAAACTATCTTCATCAATAAGAGGTAACCAACTAAAGTCCTTTACCCTACTTCTAAGTGTTTTCAGTATCATTTTGGGACAGTTCATTCACAATTATATTTCGTATTTATGTAGTGCTTAGGAAAGGTTATAGGTTGAAGAATTCCAGGTATTTTACTTGAACCCTGTAGGAAAACTGATATCATCTCAGACAAAAGCTGAAATGCAGTGAAAAATATCCTGGACTGGGAACCGGACATACTGTATTTGAATCCCAACTCTTCCATTTACCACTTCTGAGCACTTAGACAAGTCACTTAGCATTTTCCAGCCTCAATTTTCTCATGGAAGAAGGGAGAGAAATACCTATCTCCCAGCTTATTGAAGGGATTATAAGATAATATAATAAATAAGATAATATATGTAAGGTACTTAGCATAAGCCTTGGCACAGAGTAAGTACCCAGTAAATAGTAGCCATCTTTATCCACCTCATCTTTATTATAGCTCCTATCAAAGAGATATTGTAAGAATTAAATGAATTCTTTCTTGAACTGAAAATATTTTATATACCATTAAGCATTAAATTCATGTAAAATCTATCTCACTAGAAGGAAATGATGCTAAGAAAAATTAAATGATTTCTTTGTTCATGAATTAAAAGTTCATTTGGCAAGTTATTGTGTATTATGCACAAAATACTTGGATAGGGATCAAAAAGTCTCATATGAGGCTTTCTCATCTGGGTAAGATATAGTACTCCATGGCAGGCCAACACTCCTCCCAGTACAACAACTAGGGTAACCTGGATAAATGACAAAAATTATATTTTAAAGGCATCAAGTTGCTATGGAAGCAATAGGATTAGATGAACTAAAATTTCAGAGAGTAGAGTCCTTTCTAAAGTGAGTTGACTCTGTGTGATATTTGTTCCCAAAGGCGTTTGCTGATTCTGAGTGTGGGTTGAGAGGTTTGGTTAGGCAGAGAACCTCTGCTGGGGCAAAGAAAAAGCAGTAAAGTTCTTAGCAAGTATAATAGGATGATGGGACAAATAGGAAGGAGAAGACTCAAACACATGGCATATTTCCCCCATAACATATTTGCTGAATTCTGGTACTGCACAGGAGGCTACAGAGCTAGGGCAAAAGCTTCAAAAGGCAGAGTGAAATCTACCTCCCTTAGTCTTGAAATGCTTAGGAAACAGAGGCCCTCTGAGGAAGACTTTGCCTCCAGTATCTCCTTAAGACATTTACCAGACATTTAAGCTGTGCAGGACAGAAGGCTGATGAGCTGGGCTGGAATTTCTGAAGGGCAGAGCCGGATCTCTTGTAGTCTTTCAGGGCTGAGGAGTTGAAGATCTTTAGGTTTACAATCATAAGCCCAGGAGAGCCATATGCTAGGATGGCAGATCAGAGGTAGATCAAGTCTTAGTAAAACTACAATTCATGCTCAATGCACCTCAATTTCTCAATATAATGAAAGTGACCAACTCCTCACTCTCTCTGTCTAACAGAGGAAAGGCGAGGCCCTCTTTGGTAGAAGGTAACATTTGGAATCTTCATGATATTTTTATGCCTAATGTCTGGTATATAATATAAAATTAGTTAACATTTGATAAGGCAATAAAATATGACTAATAATCAAGAGAAAATGCAGATAATAGAAGTAGGCCCATTGATGATCTAGATATCAAAATCAGCAGTCAAGAACTATAAAATTCAGAGCATAAAGAGGAGGCCAACAAAGGCACCAACAATTTCAATACAGAGTAACAATCACTTATGATTGATCTATGGTTTGTGGGGGAGTGTCCTCACTCAAGAGAAATTATCCTGTTTCTCTCCATTTCATGGAGGGTGCTGGTAAGATAAAGGGAAGAATGATCTTTGGACTGTACAACAGGACCAGGGCCTCATAACCTGAATTGTGAGTGAGAATAAATCTAGATCACCAAATACAAAATTCCAAAGAAGAACCAAGGAGTACAAGCAAAAAGTTCAGGAATCAGTAACTGACGTGTGAAGGTGAGGACTGAAGACTTACCCTGATCCAACAAAGCAGCACACAGGAGGCAGGCTGGGGGGCATATATTTGACAGATATTAAGGAAGCAGAATCAAGAAGAGATGGTGGTTGTTTGGATGAGTGAATGAAGGAAAGGGAAGAATCTATGGTGTCTCCAAAGTTGTGTTATTGATGGGTGGTTCCTAGACAGGGAAAAACCAAGGAGGAAGAGGTTTGAAGAACAAGACTTGAATATGGGACATTTTAAGTACCATCCAGGTGGAAATGTTCACTCACATTGGTTTACAGACTCACATGCACATAAATAAACACAGGTAAGAACTTTGTCAGAAATATAGATATAGGTGTCATCAAAGAAATAGTGGAGAATGTTTCAAATGAGACGATAGCCAGAGATAGAATCCTAAGAAATATTGACATTTGAGGGTTCAGGTGGGAAAGGTAAACTTGAAAAGGGACACGAGTAGGACAGAGGTAGCAAGAAAATAAAGCAAAGAAGTATCACATGAGCCTGGAGGAAAGCATGGCTTAAGAAATGGGGCATAGTCAACTGTGCAAATGCAAATATGAAAAATATAAGATTAAAACTTTAAAAAAAGAAAGCATTGGAAAGTAGCAAGGAATTTGTTGGAGAAGTGGCCACAAGATTCAGGGCTATTCCTAAAAGTTTGATTACGAAGGAAAGGAAAGGCATACATAGGTCAGTGCTGGGAGAGGGTGGGGTACTGTAGGACCTAGGCAGGTTTTTGTTTTGTTTTGTTTTCAAGCTGGGAGAGACTTGAACATGCATATATACTGAAGACAAAGATCTAGTAGAGAGCAAGGGACTGAAAATGTGGGAGAAGGTAAATAATGGCGTCAGTTCCCGGAAGAAATAGGAAGATATGGGATTTGGTTTAAAAATAGGTATATAATGTCTGTATGTATATACTTATATATCAATAAGACTATATAGATAAAAATCAGTTCTCTGGATGGGATTTTTAATATAATGATATGGAATATACCTAATATTTTAAGTGGAGGTGCTATTAGCAGACAACATGATATAACCCAAACTTAAATGCCACCTTTAAAACTTTATTTTGGAAAGTGATTTTCCAAAATGCTTTACTTTGCCTTCTTAAACAAAATGTTCTGAACATAATTTGACCTTTGCTTGATGACTCTCTCTGAACATCAATCATTGTCAATGCTATAATACTGCCGTGCCCTCAGGAACATTTGAGGTCCTCAGAGCTCTTAGCCCAATGCTAAATGGCTCCAGACAGCTGTGCATTTACAGTTCTTCTGCCTTCCCACCCTGTCATTTTTCACTTCTCTGCTGTTTTCAGTGTGTCCTGACTCACTGAGGGCTTCTCATATGTTGCCCTCACTATGTACGCACCTGCTGAGTGAGGGCCCGAGAGTGGCTCCGGCCGTCCCCAGAGAGCAGACACAGACGTGGGAACAGCTTGTTTAGCCACTTGTATGCCTTTATGCAGAGCCCTAGCCCAAAGGGACCAGGGCCTTCCTGCCTCCAGGTCTCCAGAGGAAGCTTCAGTTGGGAGCTGAGGGCACTGCAAGTCTGACTTCTTGGATAGAGAACACAACTGGCAAGCCCTCCAGCTGGGCTCAGCCTGTCCTTGGTCACCAAGCACTCTTCCTTCTCCTGGAGGTATGTACACCTGAGTCATCAGGAGGCTCTGATTAAACCCTCATTTGCGTATGGTACTGCTGTAAATGAGTCACAAAACCTGACCAGTGTTTTGTTTTTGTTTTTCTGTCAGTGAGGCCAAATTATTTTGGCCCTGGTAAAAGTGGCTGGATTTTAATAGCTTCTTTTCCTATTCTTTAGGAAACATCTACTCCAGAGACAGATTACCTGATAGTTAGAATCTTTGTCTGATATCCCTGGTAGGAGATATACCTCTCTCTCTTTGACTGAGTAGCCCCTCTGCACACACAGGTATCCACAACAGCAGAGGCAGAAACCAGGTGGTAATTGCTGCTCCTTTCCTGCAATAGGACCTGTACACCGACATCCATATTAACTGCCTGACATCCATATTAACTGCCTGGATGGTTTTGACTAATTCTTCCGGGTCCTTCCCCATTCCTAAGGTCTCGCATAGATAAGAGGGAGTTGGCCCCTGGGGGTTCAGAGTTATGAAGGAAACCAGAATGTTACTCCAAATATACCACTTTGGCAGAAGGATTATTTTAATCCAAAGGCACTTGAAAAAACAGCAAGTACAAGAAGGGTGCTCTGACCTCCCCTTTTCTTCCTAAAAGCAGGAGATAAAGCTTCCATGTGAAAGATGTCCTCCCTCTACCAGGAGGAAAGAAACATTCTTATCACCCGAAGTGGGGAGTTGAGGCTGAGAGAATTCTGTACAAACAGACCTTGTTAAAATGACTCTTTTCTTTCTTAACCTCCCCATATTTTTGAGTTACTTTTCTACAGTTGCCTCTGGCTGTTCAACCTCGTGTAAAAGCATTTAGGTTTCGCCTCTTCTTTGGGTCTTCATTTCCTTATGAAGGCCCCCATGTCACGTAAAACTTATATTAAATAAAACTTGTATGATTTTCTCCTGTTAAATCTGTCTTATGTCAGTTTAATTCTTAGACCTGGCTGGAAACTCTAACAGGGTAAAGTTTTGCTTCTCTTACAGTTACTTCTGGAAAATTATAACTTTGCGTCTGGAAGAAGTGGTCAGAATTTTCTGTTGTCGTCTCCTTTAGAATGTCTAGTAAACCGCTAGAAGCAGAGGGTTGTGTAGCTGTACATCAGGCATAAACATACAGGTGGACTCACATTTTCAGAGGCAGATGTGACGTAGTCAGTGGTATTCACAGGGGCTGTCAATGGGTTTCTCAGCAGTCAGTTGCCATGACATTACCAATGGCAAATGTTGCTATCCAGCACTTATATAGCACCTATTAGGTGCGCAATGATTATTGAATCGTCAATAATGAGATCCTGGAGGCTGTAAAAGTCAAAATAGCTTCCTTCTCTTCCTCCAAAGCACTTTTTTCCCCTTTGTTGTTATGTAATAAGCTTTGTGGGAGCAGTTGGTTATGGTGGTAAAATCTACTTCCAAGTAAGAGAATAAAAAATTGAAATTGATAAAAACAGTTACATTTGATCAAAAAGGCACCTTTTTGTGTAAACCAATAAACATGTGTATTCATAGATACATAGAAAAATCATTTGAAAAAATGTACATAAGAATATTAACAGTAGTTTTGTATGGGTAATGGCGGAAGTACTTTGAAAAGTATTAATTGGCTTTATATAGGTATAATTTGCATATGAAAAAATACACCCATGTTGAGTATACAGTTCGATGAATTCTGACAAAGTATACGCATTTGTAATCACTATCACCACAAAAAGTTTATCCATGTCCCTTTTAATCACTTCTAACTCCCCTACCCTCCAGGCCCAGGCCACCACTGATGTGCTTTCTTTGCAGAAGTACTTTGAATTTTCTTCCTTTTGCTTATCTGTATAATATCCTTCAGTGAACATCTATCTTTTTTTTAATAAAGAAAAAAGAAGCTATTCAAAAATTTTAAAACAATTTAGAAACTATGTTAAAAAACATGAAAGAAATGCAAAAAATTAATCTATGAGATAAAGTTATTTCCAAATTTATTTCTCCCACATAACATATGCACCAAAGGGTAGGATTTTCATTGTCCTTCTTTGCCCCCTGACTCTAAAGGACTTCCCGCATCCACGCACCCACCCACAGTCCAGTCATTTAGCTGACCCAGAGTCACTCAGACCAACCCTGCCCCACCCCTTTCATGATTCAGTAGCCTCTAGGGGTTATAACAATCTTCTCACCCAAAACGGTAAAAAGGGCGATAGCTCCTTTTTCAGAAGGTTGTAGATATATGACATTGATATAACTTATTGCATGGGACAATCACTTAAATTACTCCTTTTCCTTCAATTCTCTTTGAAATACCTCCCAACCATAGAATGATAATTAAACATAGCAGAAGCTTAACACACTCTAGATATGTCAAAAATATTGCCTTCCGTGGATGGCTCTTCTGCCAAACCACTGGAAACATTCTGAGACTACAGGAAATGAAGAAACAGAGGTGAATGAAATAGACAGGATCTTGGGATTAGGTAAGGATGCTCCAGACCTAGGAAGCTGGTGGCTTCTCTACTTACAAAGGTTATGAAGAAGATCCAAGATTAGGTATCGGGTACACAAAGTACTTCCATTAAAACCAAAACAAATGATCAAATATTTATTGAATATCTGCCTGCCTAATATCCACATACAAAGTCCTCCTTTGTACCATGTATACTTCAGGTGATGCAGCCTAGTAACCCTGATCAGAACAAACGATTCTATTTAGCTAACACTGCCCTAAGTGGGTAGGGATACAATACACACTGATGCTTATCTTGTATAAGAACTTTACATATATTATTTTTCTTAATTTTCTCCATTTCACAGATGAGGAAATCAAGGCTTTGAAGGCTTAACTGAATTGTTTGAGGCTGCATGGAAAGCAGCAGAACTGAAATTTAAACCTCCAAAGCCCTCCTCTCATGAAGGGACTCATGCCTGTTTGCTCTGCAAATAATGACAGCAGCGCCCTTTAGTCTACTTATTCATCTTGTATTGAAAGCATTTGCAAAGAATTCTCATGGATGTTTGTAAGACTTATGCCTGCACCTTCCTCTTCTCTGAGAATATTTCTTATATTCATTTCATCATGATTCCTCAAGTCTGAGACAAAGTAAAAAATGACTGGCTTTTATTTATTTGTCTATTTGTTATTGAGAAAACACTATCACCATGGAGAAAGGGAACAATTCAAATAAATGGCATTCTCAGTTCCTTTACTTTATTTACACCAATCTGTTAGACTGATTTCTTCAGGGATTGAGTAGTTATTAGAATGTGGTATAGACAGAACAATTGCTTTTCCTCCAACCTCTGAATTAATAAGATTAATTAATATAGTAAACCTTTATTGTTTTTCTGATAGTTTTAAATGGAAGGTGAGGAAATTTTTTATGTGCTAAGCACTAAGTGTTTTACAAAGATTATCTTATTTCTATTATTAACATTCTTGTTTTTCAGTTTAGAAAGTGGCTTAGAAAGGTTAAATAATTTGTTGAAGGTCATACAGCTGGTGATTGCTCAAGATCAACAGAGCCAGGTTTCAAATGCAGGCTGTGAGATTCCAGAGCTGTTACACTGTACTGTGCCTCTTCCCAAATTCAGCTGGGCTCTCATAGGACGGCATACGGAATTCATTCACATAACATGAATACATTTGACATTTCCTTCAAAGAGCATTGCAAAAAAAATGGGGGGGGGGCAAAAAACAACAAAAAAACCCAAGCAATATTAGAAATAAATGAGTCAAATGGAAACAGAAAAGAAGGGCCTGTTAACAAGGGAGAGGGAGTAAAATGGGGTTAGGGACAACGAGGATCTTGATCTCTAACCAGCACTGGTTAAGGCAAGGAGTTGTGTTGATGCTTTAAAGGATATTAGGCAGAAAGTTACATGGCATGAGCCAATGCCTATAGAGTAATGAGTTATTTTAATTGTTTGGCTAGTGTGTGGCTTCTTCTTCTGTAAAGAGAAGTGTCAGAAAGGGTGGGAAGAATGAGACTAAAGGGATGGTCTTTTAAAGTGATTAATTGGAAAGGACTATATTCATTTGAATGTATAAGTACTGGCAAGACGGATGAGAAATCATTTTAATCCCTTTATGGTGCTGCCTCACAGAGGCCTGTTAACATAAGGTTATAAAAACTGGTCTGAATAGAGCATGGTTCTAATAAGGTCACAGTCATATAAGTCATAGGGACTGTCTACAGTAGAGGACATCTTTTTATCCTGACCATGCTCACCCAGCCACCTGCAGGATGCTGTTGACAACGGATTCTGAGTTAGAGAATATGTGCAAATTCATTGCCATTGTTACACAAGGACTTCTAGATACCTTGCTAATGTTCAGTAATAAAATCTTTTTATGGTACAAAAGCAAATATTTATTGAGCATCTACTATATTTTGTGTTCCCATTATGGAAATAACTATAGTTATTATTAATTTAGGCATGGAATCCTGATAGTTTTTTAAAAATTTAATTTATTTTTTTATACAGCAGGTTCTTATTAGTCATCCATTTTATTTTATACCCATCAGTGTATACATGTCAAGCCCAATTGCCCAATTCATCACACCACCACCCCCATCCCCCACCGCTTTCCCTCCTTGGTGTCCATATTTTTTTTCCTACTTCTGTGTCTCAATTTCTGCTCTGCAAACTGGTTCATCTGTACCAGACTGGTTCATCTTCTAGGTTCCACATATGTGCGTTAATATATGGTATTTGTTTTTCTCTTTCTGACTTAGTTCACTCTGTAAGACAGTCTCTAGATGCAACCACGTCTCTACAAATGACCCAATTTCGTTTCTTTTTATGGCTGAGTAATATTCCATTGTATATATGTACCACATCTTCTTTATCCATTTGTCTGTCGATGGGCATTTAGGTTACTTCCATGACCTGGCTATTGTAAATAGTGCTGCAATGAACATTAGGATGCATGTGTCTTTTTGAATTATGGTTTTCTATTGGTATATGTCCAGTAGTGGGATTGCTGGGTCATATGGCAATTCTATTTTTAGTTTCCTAAGGAACTTCCATACTGTTCTCCACAGTGGCTGTATCAGTTTACATTCCCACCAACAGTGCAAGAGGGTTCCCTTTTCTCCACACCCTTCCCAGCATTTGTTGTTTGTAAATTTTCTGATGATACCCATTCCAACCGGTGTGAGGTGATAACTCATTGTAGTTTTGATTTTCATTTCTCTAATAATTAGTGATGTTGAGCAGTTTTCATGTGCCTCTTGGCCATCTGTATCTCTTCTTTGGAGAAATGTCTATTTAGGTCTTCTGCCCATTTTTGGATTGGGTTGTTTGTTTTTTTAATATTGAGCTGCATGAGCTGTTTATATATTTTGGAAATTAATCCTTTGCAAATATTTTGTCCCATTCTGAGGGTTATCTTTTCATCTTGTTTATGGTTTCCTTTGCTGTGCAAAAGCGTTTAAGTTTCATTAGATTCCATTTGTTTATTTTTGTTTTTATTTCTATTACTCTAGGAGATGGATCAAAAAATATCTTACTGTGATTTATGTCAAAGACTGTTCTTCCTATGTTTTCCTCTAAGAGTTTTATAGTGCCCAGTCTTACATTTAGGTCTCTAATCCATTTTGAATTTATTTTTGTCTATGGTGTCAGGGAGTGTTCTAATTTCATTCTTTTACATGTAGCTGTCCAGTTTTCCCAGCACCATTTATTGAAGAGACTATCTTTTCTCCATTGTATATCCTTGCCTCCTTTGTCATAGATTAGTTGACCATAGGAGCGTGGGTTTATCTCTGGCTTTCTATCTTGTTCTATTGATCTATATTTCTGTTTTTGTGCCAGTACCATATTGTGTTGATGGGTGTAGCTTTGTAGTATAGTCGGAAGTCAGGGAGTCTGATGCCTGCAGCTCCATTTATTTCCCTCAAGACTGCTTTGGCTATTCAGGGTCTTTTGTGTCTTCATATAAATTTTAAGATATTTTGTTCTAGTTCCATAAAAAATGCCATTGGTAATTTGATAGGGGTTGCATTGAATCTGTATATTGCTTTGGGTAGTATAGTCATTTTCACAATATTGATTCTTCCGATCCAAGAACATGACATATCTCTCCATCTGTTGGTATCATCTTTAATTTCTTTTATCAGTGTCTTATAGTTTTCTGTGTACAGGTCTTTTGTCTCCCTAGGTAGGTTTATTCCTAGGTATTTTATTCTCTTTGTTGCAATAGAAAATGGGAGTGTTTCCTTAATTTCTCTTTCATATATTTCATCATTAGTGTATAGGAATGCAAGAGATTTCTGTGCATTAATTTTGCATCCTGCTACATTACCAAATTCATTGATTAGCTCTAGTAGTTTTCTGGTGGCATCTTTAGGATTCTCTATGTATAGTATCATGTTATCTGCAAACAGTGACAGTTTTACTTCTTCTTTTCCAATTTGTATTCCTTTAATTTCTTTTTCTTCTCTGTTTGCTGTGGCTAGGACTTCCAAGACTATGTTGAGTAATAGTGGTGAGAGTGGACATCCTTGTTTTGTTCCTGATCTTAGAGGAAATGCTTTCAGTTTTTGACCATTGAGAATGATGTTTGCTGTGGGTTTGTCATATATGTTATGTTGAGGGAGGTTCCCTCTATGGCCACTTTCTGGAGAGTTTTTATCATAAATGGGTTGAATTTTGTCAAAAGCTTTTTCTGCATCTATTAAAATGATCATATGGTTTTTCTTCTTCAATTAGTTAAAATGGTGTATCACATTGATTGATTTGCATATATTGAAGAATCCTTGCATCCCTGGTATAAACCCCACTTGATCATGGTGTATGATCCTTTTAATGTGTTGTTGGATTGTTTGCTAGTATTTTGTTGAGGATTTTTGCATCTATATTCATCAGTGATATTGGTCTGTAATTTTCTTATTTTGTAGTATCTTTGTCTGGTTTTGGTATCAGGGTGATGGTGGTCTCATAGAATGAGTTCAGGAGTGTTCCTTCCTCTGCAGTTTTTTGGAAGAATTTGGGAAATATGGGTGTTAGCTCTTCTCTAAATGTTTGATAGAATTCACCTGTGAAGCCATCTGGTCCTGGACTTTTGTTTGTTGGGAGATTTTTAATCACAGTTTCAATTTCATTACTTGTGATTGGTCTGTTCATATTTTCTATTTCTTCCTGGTTCAGTCTTGGAAGGTTTTACTTTTCTAAGAATTTGTCCATTTCTTCCAGTTGTCCATTTTGTTGGCATAGAGTTGCTTGTAGTAGTCTCTTAGGATGCTTTGTATTTCTGCGGTGTCTGTTGTAACTTCTTTTTCATTTCTAATTTTATTGAATTGAGTCCTCTCCCTCTTTTTCTTGAGTCTGGCTAATGGTTTATCAATTTTGTTTGCCTTCTCAAACAACCAACTTTTAGTTTTATTGATCTTTGCTATTGTTTTCTTTGTTTCTATTTCATTTATTTCTGCTCTGATCTTTATGATTCTTTCCTTCTGCTAACTTGGGGTTTTGTTTGTTCTTCTTTCTCTAGTTCTTTTAGGTGTAGGGTTAGATTGTTTATTTGAGATTTTTCTTGTTTCCTGAGGTAGGCTTGTATAGCTATAAACTTCCCTCTTAGAACTGCTTTTGCTGCATCCCATAGGTTTTGGATCATCATGTTTTCATTGTCATTTGTCTCTAGGTATTTTTTAATTTCCTCTTTGCTTTCTTCAGTGATCTCTTGGTTATTTAGTAATGTATTGTTTAGCCTCCACATGTTTGTGTTTTTTACGGTTTTTTCCCTGTAATTGATTTCTTCTTCTTCTTTTATTTTTTGCGGTACACGGGGCTCTCCCTGTCGTGGCCTCTCCCATTGCGGAGTACAGGCTCCAGATGCACAGGCTCAGCGGCCATGGCTCACGGGCCCAGCTGCTCCGCGGCATGTGGGATCCTCCCAGACCGGGGCACAAACCCGTGTCCCCTGCATCGGCAGGCGGACTCTCAACCACTGCGCCACCAGGGAAGCCCCCTGTGATTGATTTCTAATCTCCTAGCGTTGTGGTCAGAAAAGATGCTCGATATGATTTCAATTTTCTTAAATTTACTGAGGCTTGATTTGTGACCCAGGATATGATCTATCCTGGAGAATGTTCCATGTGCACCTGAGAAGAAAGTATAATCTGCTGTTTTTGGATGGAATGTCTTATAAATATCAACTAAATCTATCTGGTCTATTGTGTCATTTAAAGCTTGTGTTTCCTTATTAATTTTCTGTTTGGATGATCTGTCCGTTGGTGTAAGTGAGGTGTTAAAATCCCCCACTATTATTGTGTTACTGTCGATTTCCTCTTTTATAGGTGTTAGCAGTTGCCTTATGTATCGAGGAGCTCCTATGGTGGGTGCATATATATTTATAATTGTTATATCTTCTTCTTGGATTGATCCTTTGATCATTATGTAGTGTCCTTCCTTGTCCCTTGTAATAGTCTTTATTTTAAAGTCTATTTTGTCTGATATGAGTATTGCTATTCCAGCTTTCTTTTGATTTCCATTTGCATGGAATATCTTTTTCCATCCCCTCACTTTCAGTTTGTATGTTTCCCTAGGTCTGAAGTTGGTCTCTTGTAGACAGCATATATATGGGTCTTGTTTTTGTATGCATTCAATGCACCTGTTTCTTTTGGTTGGAGCATTTATTCCATTCACATTTGAGGTAATTTTCGATATGTATGCTCCTGTTACCATTTTCATTATTGTTTTGTGTTTGTTTTTGTAGGTCCTTTTCTTCTCTTGTGTTTCCCACTTAGAGAAGTTCCTTAAGCATTTGTTGTAGAGCTGATTTGGTGATGCTGAGTTCTTTTAGCTTTTGCTTGTCTGTAAAGCTTTTAATTTCTCCATCAAATCTAAATGGGATCCTTGCTGGGTAGAGTAATCTTGGTTGTAGGTTCTTCCCTTTCATCCCTTTAAATATGTCATACCACTCCCTTCTGGTTTGTAGAGTTTCTGCTGAGAAATCAGCTGTTAACCTTATGGGAGTTCCCTTGTATGTTATCAGTCATTTTTCCCTTGCTGCTTTCAGTAATTTTTCTTTGTCTTTAATTTTGGCTAATTTCAATACGATGTGTCTCAGCATTTTCTCCTTGGGTTTTTCCTGTATGGGACTCTCTGCATTTCCTGTACTTGGGTGGCTATTTCCTTTCCCATGTTAGGGTAGTTTTTGACTATAATCTTTTCAAATATTTTCTCGGATCCTTTCTCTCTCTCTTCTCCTTCTGGGACCCATACAATGCAAATGTTGTTGTGTTTAATGTTGTCCCAGAGGTCTCTTAGACTGTATTCATTTCTTTTCATTCTTTTTTCTTTATTCTGTTCCATGACAGTGAATTCCACCACTCTGTCTTCCAGGTCACTTATCCATTCTTCTGCCTTAGTTATTCTGCTATTGATTCCTTCTAGTGTAGTTTTCATTTCAGTTATTGTATTGTTCAACTCTCTTTGTTTGTTCTTTAATTCTACTAGGTCTTTGTTAAACATTTCTTGCATCTTCTTGATCTTTGCCTCCATTCTTTTTCCAAGGTCCTGGATCATCTTCACTATCATTATTCTGAATTCTTTTTCTGGAAGGTTGCCTGTCTCCACTTCATTTAGTTGTTTTTCTGGGGTTTTATATTGTTCCTTCATCTGGTACATAGCCCTCTGCCTTTTCATTTTTCTATGTTTTTTTTTTAAAGTCTCTCACATTGATCTTTTGCTGTTTCACTTGTTACTATCTTAGGTCAGGACATCATATCTTACATCAGAATTATTGTCAGAGCCTCCTAAAATATCATAGAATAGATAAGAATAATTTGTTTTATAGTTGAAAGGATATAATTTAGTTTAAATCAGTTACAAGGCTTAGATTCTACCAGAGATTACCTTCTCTTAAATCATTGCCTTTATCATGGTGTTCATCTGTCTTCTCAAGAAACCTCAGGGATTGCCCATTGAGTTCAATTCATAGTTTGGCTTTAAAGTTCAACCATGCATTGTGGCCCTATTCTACCTGTTGTCTCATTTTTCTCAAGTTCCCAAAGCACATCCTCTCCTTTGGATGAGCCTAACTTCTTAACAGTTGTCTGCTCCTCATATGGTACTTAGGTCTGCCTCTGAGACTTTGCTCATGCTATTTCTTTCTCCTCAAACATCTTTTCTCCCATCCCAACTGTCTAAATTCCACCTATCTCTACATCTTCAATGAAGCCTTCTTGGCTGTTCCAGTCTTCATTTGTCATCTCTCTCTGAACCAATAGTGAAATTATAATGTATCCCATAAATTAGTGATTAATTATAGAACTTCAGGATTGAAAATGACTTTAAGATCATCCAGTTATACTTCTCAATCTGTGTGTGAATCTCCCCTACCACAGCCTTCCCAATGAGTTTTGCTCTTCACTCAAACACATTTCTTGGCAGGTCTTGCCAACTTTACATTCATTCATTCATACATTCAACTAATATTCACCGAGCAGTCAGTGTTCCAGGAATTGCACAGGGACTGGTGATTTGACAGTGAACAAGATGAAAAAATCCATGTTCCATCATGAAGATAATATCATATAGTGATAAATGCTAAAATAAAATAGAGTGTTGCATTGGAAAGTGACTGGAGATGCTAACTTAGATTGCATGACCAGAAAAGGCATCTCATAAGAAATTACCTTAATGCTGAGGCCCTTAATGGTAAGAGACCAACCATGTACACATCTGGGAGAAAAGTTTTTCAGTCAGCAGGACTAGCAATTGCATGACTTTGATGTGGGGTTGGTGAGTTTGAGGAATAGGAAGAATAGCAGTAGGTGAAGTGTAATGAGTGGGTGGGAGAGCTGTGGGACAGTGGATGGAAAGGAAGTCCGTGGTAGATCCTGTAGAGCTCATTAGCCATGGCAAAATATTTAGACAACATGGTTTGTACTTAATTTGAGCTGAATGTGGTTCACTCTATTTTCTATTCCTTTATCCCACCTCAGCCTCTAGATGTCATATAGAACAAGTGTATAACTTCCTCCACAGAATAGTCTTTTATATATTTGAAGGTATGTATCCTGTCCCCAGTGAACCTTTTTGGGGATAGACATTTCCATTTCTTTCTACTGTTCCCTCTTCTATCACAGAAGCCATATTTATTCTGGCCAATTTCTTCTATACATCCTTCACTCTTTCTATATTCCTCATAAAAATGATACCTGGGCCACTAACGTAGGATAGAGTACGCCTATTTCCTTACTCTTTATAATATATGTTGTATCTATACGTCTCAATATTATAGTATCTTCTTTTTTCTTTCTTTTTTTAGCCAATCACACCGTTTAGTCATATCGAATTTTCTGCCAAAACCTCTGAATCATTTTCTACATCATCTGCTGTTAAATTATATTTTTCTTCAACCTGTACCTCTGTCATGGTCATTATGGGGTTTTGTTGTCGATTTTGGATTTAAGGGAAGAGACTTACATTTATCTTTATTATATTTAGTATTATTTAATCTATTACACCAGCCTTTCAAGATTCCTTGGGAATAAAGTTCATCATCTGCTGGATCTACTGTTTTTTTTACCTGTTTGTCATATACAAATTTAATAAACATATTTTGTGGTTACTCATCAAAGTCATCTAAAAATGTTTATGGAATAGGGCTAAGGACAGAACTCAAGTATAAGATCTTTAAGGGCAGAGACTGTCTGTCTTGTTCATTGTTGTTCCTTTTGCTCATCACAGTGTCTAGTACAGAGTATGTTTGATGGATTAAATTGGAAAAAGTGCTCATGCTCTTTGGTATGACATCAAGAACCTCCTTTCAAATTGACACAAATCCACCTTGACTACCCTTTGAATAACGTATAAGTTCATTGGACTATATTCACCTTCACCCAATGTTATCATCTTGACCACAGGATATCAAGAGAGACCTCTGTTTTGTTGCTGTTCAAGGATTCCCTACCTACTACAATTTCATGATCCACCAGTCTTGTAACTCTTGTCTAAATGGAAATGAGGTAGTCAGAGATGCCTGTCTCTTTTTTTTTTAAGATTTTATTTTTAATGTATTTGTTTATTTATTTATGGCTGTGTTGGGTCTTCATTTCTGTGCGAGAGCTTTCTCTAGTTGTGGCAAGCGGGGGCCACTCTTCATTAAGGTGTGTGGGCCTCTCACTATCGCGGCCTCTGCTGTTACGGAGCACAGACTCCAGACGTGCAGTCTCAGTAATTGTGGCTCATGGGCCCAGTTGCTCCATGGCATGTGGGATCTTCCCAGACCAGGGCTCAAACCCGTGTCCCCTGCATTGGCAGGCAGATTCTCAATACTGCACCACCAGGGAAGCCCTGAGATACCTGTCTTGTAGAGAGCCTGGTTCAGGCTGACACCTGCAGATTGTCTAGTTGATCATTTTCTAAGTGCTTACAATATGGCCCTTTAAAAATCCACTACAGGATCATTCTGGGGATTACATTTCAGACCACACCTTCCATTCACTTTTGGAAAGTAAGATGATATTTGTCTGTCTTCCACGTTTCCTCAAAGATCTCGTCTTTCAGTAGTTTTCGCTATCATTCTTCAGGCCTGGAAACATGAATTCGTTGTAGGGAGCCGTGTGCGCTCTTAAAATTGCTTTGCAGAAGTCTTGATTTAGTTATCCCTGACCATTTTTTCCCTACCTTCTCAGTTTGAATACCATTCATCTTTACTGAAAAGACAGAAATAAAGAGACAAAGTTTTTTTTGGCATTCACAAACTACTATTTTTTCCAATGTAATCCTGATCAAATATAACTATAAAACATTTTTTGTTAACCTTAACATTTTTTGCAACAATTAGCCTTTGCTGTTTCATGTAATTCTGTATACAGATTGGTACCATTCTTTTATTCTTCTTTGTTCATTGGCCTTTTCCTTTTATGCGTTGTATGCAACTGTTATATATAAGCTCATGAGAAAACTGTGTAATTACATTGTTTTTTCCCTTTCTTCTTCATAGAGAAATCACAGTCAGAATTTCACTTTTGATAACTTCTTAACCTCTTGAGCTACATTCCCTTTAAGAATCTTCTGCCATAGAATCATATTTTCTTCTGTACTTCAATCTCAGACTTTCTAATCTTGGAGTATATTCAACTTTTCTTTCCCTGATGAAAAGAAAATGAAAACATTCCCAGAGATGTTTTTCTCCTGGGACACCATTACTTTCATTTCACCAGCAAATTCCTCCTTTCTGGCAAGTCTTAGGTTCAGAGTTGAAATTCCTCTAGACATTTCATCTACTCTTTGGGAGATGAAATTGTGTATTAAGCCGAAAGTTAATCAAGAATTATTTTAGCTGGATGAGACCTTTAGTAAATGTCTGAATATTTGAAGCTACACCATAACTCTTTCTTATTCCATCCCATCAAGTGCTTTCTATTGCTTCCTGTGAAAGCCTATTTACCATACCATGCTACAATATCAAATTTCTCTCCTTTATAACCCATATTCTGTGTTAGTATATAAAACACCTGATATTATGAGACATGTTTAAGACACATTTCTCTATTATTTTTGTTGAAATGATCTGGCACCACACTCACACTGTCATGCTTTTTTCTACATAATTTAGATAAGAATTGTTTGCTTGCAAGAATTAGGTACCTACTCAAACTAACCTAAACTAAAAATAGGGGACTTAATGACAGAATATAAGGGTATGTCATAGGATATGTGACCATGGAGAATAGCTGGCTCCACAAGGAAATCAGCTGACATCTGGACACTTAGGAATTGATACTGCTCTGTGCTTCTTTGATTTTGAGGTTCATTTGCACCATTCTGCAGCTTCTGCAGCCCAGCATTCTCTGCTTCAGTGTGTAGAAGACAGAAAATGGTGATGCTATCTCCAGTGGACATGACCCTCCAGATCAAGTGTCCAACCCCCACAAACTCTGTCTTGGTACCCCTACTCTAAACTCTCTCTATATAATCACCTTGGAGTGGCCTTTGACTTATGTTCTTTGGTATCACAAACTCACTCAGTCCTACCATTTAGAGCTAGAGAAGAAAGGGTCACTTGATACCACAAACTGGGGAAAATAGGTTTTCTAGGAGGGAGTGTGAGAGCACAGCAGAAAAATGGCTTGGAGTTTCCATGTTAGAACTGCCATCCTCCACTCCAATTATTATTGCCATAGGTTTATTTCTGTTTTTAATTTCTTTTCTTCAAATTACATTAAGTAGTTTATAGACAAACACAGTCTTACACTTCTTTGAAAGATACATTCCCATCTTAGACATGGTTCTTTAATTTCAGTGTTTTAAATCATGGTTTAGGACTTAAATTTCATCTATTGATATCTCCAATATTTTCCTCTTTCTCCCAAAGAGAATCAATTAAAATGTCCCCTATATTCTCAAATATTTCAGTTTCCTTCCAATGATGTTATTACCCTAAAAATATGTACCCATTGTCTTTATGGGAGTCAGAATGACTGGGTAGCAATGCTGGGCATATGCTTGAGAAAGATAGCAATACTCACTGTCCTTTTGTTTATTGTAGCTGCCTCTAAGCTCTACCACAGGGAACTACCAACACCAAGATACATTCCTTCATCCCAGGGTCAGTATTTGATATTCTCGAACTACCAGGACTGTTCAATTATGGCATTTTTTTCCATCCTCAAGGGAGGTCTAGCCACTTCTTCTCTCTCCTTCAATGGGAAACACATCTTTACGTGCATTTCCAGCAGACCAGTATCTTCTTCTTCTTTCTCTGTCACATTCCTATACTCTTTATTCTATGGATTCTGATTTTAATTCTCTTCTCCTTCAGATTGTTCTGTTGAGCTTGGGATGAAACCACTTTTCTAGAAGGTCTTGGTTTATCAATACTTTTGGGAGTAAGCTCATACCTATTGTGTATGTTTAGTTCAATAGAAATTCTTCACGTTTGCTTTCTCTTTTTCTTTCCCATTCATTCCTCTTTATACTATTGGATCAAGTTTTTGTTACCGAGCCCAAGCTCACTCTTCTGGCTGCACAACAGGCCAATAAATCAGGAGACAAGTTGTTGGGGCAAGGAAGAACGACTTTAATAGGAAAGCTAGCAGACCGAGAAGATGGCAGACTAGCATCTCAAAAAAAAAACCACCCCATCTTGTCCCAGTCTAAATTCTGGCTCCTTTTATGCAGAGGAGGGGGAGGGGCCCACTGTGTTACCAATGGCTTAGCAGGACCACTAACGGTTGCTCATTGACAGTTGCTCGCTTTGGGGAGGGGCCCACTTCGGCGCCGACCAATGGCTGAATGGGGCTGCTATAGCTCATGCCAGCCCCATCCCTATTACAATTCCCCACTGTCAATGTCCATTACACAATCTTGTAGGAAAAGGGACGATGATCTTTCTGGCTACTTCCCACTGAACAGGGGCAGTGAGGGTATGATCATGAAATGGAATTGATCAGTTTTGAGTCGGGAATGTTGCTTAAAATTTTTAGTAAGCAATACAGTTCTCTTTCTTTATCTACAACTATTTGAACCTAATGAAATTCCTTCTACAATGAAATTTTAATTTCAATACTTATTATTTTTAAGGAGCAACCTTAACCCTTCTAAGGGTTCACAAACCCATTGCTCTCTAAGCCTCTCAGGAGTTGGGTCATTTTCTGATGACAGTGGGGCTACGTTAACCCAAGTGTGATGAATCCATGGCTTTATTCCAGCTAACTTGACAGATGAATGTGTGGTGAGTAATACCACATGTGGTCCTGTCCACCTTGCACTCAACTGGTGCTCAGGCCCTTGTTCTCTTCAGATTTTAAGGAGGACTCAGTCTCCAGGCTAGAAAGGATGTAAGGCTACCTCACTTGGATAGGCAGACCTGTTGGAAGCAAACTCATGAACAGAGGTTAGTATTGTGCCCAGAGTTTTAACATAATTGGCAACTGCTGGATCTTTCAGAGCATTTATAGATTCTCCCACCCGGGCAGACACCTGGAGTGGCCTACCATACAATATTTCAAAGGGGCTTAATTTAAGCCTGCTTCTGGGAGCCACTCTGATCCATAGCAGGGCAACTGGCAAGGCCTTATCCCAAGTAAAATTAGTCTCTTGACATATTTTAGCAATGCTCCTTTGAAATGTATAATTCATTTTCTCAGTTTTTCCTATTGATTGTGATCTCCATGATGAATGTAGCTTCCAATTAATTTGCAGTGCTTTAGACACTTGTTGGGTTATGCTAGAGACAAAAGCAGGCCCATTATCACTTTGAAGGGAGTTAGGCATTCCAAACTGGGGGATAATTTTCTGAAGGAGGACTTTTACCACTTGGGAGGCTTTTTCTGTTCTGGTAGGATATGCCTCCACCCATCCTGAAAAAGTGTCCACAAATACTAGCAGATATCTGAAATTTCCTGTGGCTCGGGGCATTTGAATAAAGTCTGTTTGCCAGTCCTTGGTGGGGGAGGTTCCTCTGTGTTGGGTCCCCATCTGGGGAGTTCTGAGAGCAGTCTTTGGGTTATTTTCAGCACAAATCCTATGATTTTGCATCATTTGCTGGATGGTCCTTTGTAGCTTAGGCCCCATTATGTATTTCTGAATCCATTGTAGAGTGGCATCACTCCCATAATGGGTACTATTATGAGTGTGCTGCAGCACAGTGTCCAAGAGGGCCTCAGGAATCAAAACAATTCTTTGTGCACTACATTTCCAGCCATGTGAGGTGTGATCAAGAGTGAATCCCCACTCTTTGGCCCTCTCCTTGTCCTTCTCTGAATACACTATCTGGTATTTTGACAAGCTGACCTGTGGTAGAAGTGACCCTTTCATGGCTTGACAATCCCCTTCCTTTGCTGCTTTCTTTGCAGCTTGGTCAGCTAACTGGTTGCCTTTCATTATATGAGTTTCACCCTTTTGGTGGCCTGGGCGGTGCATTATGGCCACTTGTGAGGGCTTATGGACTGTTTCTAAGAGTGACAGGATTTCAGAAGCATGTTTTATGTCTTTATTGTTCAAAGTGAGGCACCCCCTTTCTTTCCAGATTGCCCCATGAGCATGCACCGTGGAGAGTGCATAGCAAGAGTCTGTGAATATATTTACTTGCCTGCCTTCAGTGAGAAGTAGGGCTCTTTTCAGAGCAATGACTTCTGCCTTCTGAGCTGAGCTCCCTGGGGGCAGGGATTTCGCTTCAACAATCTTTTTAAGGGTTACCACCGCATACCCAAGGTACCACTTACCTTGGTCCATGAAGCTGCTTCCATCGGTGAAAAGTTCCATGTTCTGGCTCGGCCAAGTGTTGTTAAGTCTGGTCTGCTAGAGTACACGAGCTCAGTGACCCATAGGCAGTCCTGCTCTGGGGATTGTGCAGCATCAATCGGAAGCAATGCAGCAGGATTTAGGGCTGAAGTGACCTGAAGTCCTACATTGAGATTGTCTAAGAGAATGGCTTGGTACTTTACCATTCTCCCAGAAGTCAGCCAATTGCCCCCTTTTTGTTCCAGCAAAGAAAGGATATGGTGAGGGACATACACAGTGGTGGGTTGCCCCAGGGTAAACCACTCAGCTTCCTGAAGTATGTCACAAGTAGCTGCTACAGCTGGAAGCCAAGGAGGCCATCCCTTAACAGTCTGTTCTAGTTGTTTTGAGAATTCCCCAGACTTTGAATTAACACCCAGAGATTTATGCCTTGTCTCTCAAGGACATAAAATTTGAAAGGTTCCTTTAAGTCTGGTAGTCCCAAAGCCAGGGCTGGGACTAACTTTGTTTTTATTATTTCAAAGGCTGTTTGGCACTCTGCAGTCCAAGTAAGGGGCTCAAAATCATGCTTCTTTTTTTAAAAAAATTAATTAATTTATTTTTATATTTATTTTTGGATGTGTTCGGTCTTCGTTTCTGTGCGAGGACTTTCTCTAGTTGCGGCGAGCGGGGGCCAGTCTTCATCGCGGTGTGCGGGCCTCTCACTATCACGGCCTCTCTTGTTGCAGAGCACAGGCTCCAGAAGCGCAGGCTCAGTAGTTGTGGCTCACGGGCCTAGTTGTTCCGCGGCATGTGGGATCCTCCCAGACCAGGGCTGGAACCTATGTCCCCTACATTGGCAGGCAGATTCTCAACCACTGCACCACCAGGGAAGCCCTCATGCCTCTTTAAAGCCTCATAGAGGGGCTTTACTATGAGCCCATAGTTTGGGATCCAAATCCGACAGAATCCTGCCATTCCCAGAAATCCCCTCAGTAGTCTGCGAGTCTTGGGTATTCTCAAGCCTGCCATTGCCCGTTTTCTATCAGGCAAAAGACCCTGCTGTCCTTGGGAAAGGACAAAACCCAAATATGTAACTTGTTGCTTACATACTTAGGCCTTTTTCTGGGAGAACTTATATCCACAATTGGGCAAATAATTCAGGGTTCTTATGGTATTTTGTAGACACTTATCATATGTAGGACTTGTTATGAGCAAATCGTCCACATATTGGAGTAAGTCCTTCATCCAATATTAAGTTTCTAAGGTCCCTAGCCAACATTTCCCCAGACAAAGTCAGGGAATTCTTAAATCCTTGAGGCAGGACTGTTCAACAATACTGTTGGACTACCTGTGCTTCTGGGTCCTGCCATTCAAAAGCAAACAGCTGCTGTGATTCTTCTGCAATAGGAATGCAGAAAAAAGCATCCTTCAAGTTCAAAACTGAGAATCAGCTGTATTCTCCAAGAATAGTTGTAAGCAGAGTGTATGGATTAGGTGCCACAGGGTACAAATCTTGGACTATTTCATTAACAGCCCTCAGGTCTTGGACAAAGCAATACTCTGCTGAGTTTGGCTTTTTGACCAGGAGGATAGGGGTGTTATATGGGGACCTGCAAGGTATAATCAGTCCTATTTTAAACAACTTTTCGAGAATTGGCTGAATTCCCTTTGGGGCCTCTTGCCTTAGAGGGTATTGTTTTAGATTAGGTGTCCCAACATCCCTTTTTAAAAAATTAATTAATTAATTAATTTGGCTGCATTGGGTCTTAGTTGCAGCATGCAGGATCTTCATTGCGGCACGGGGGCTCTCTAGTTGTGGCTTGTGGGCTCAGTAGCTGCAGCATGTGGGCTTAGTTGCCCCACAGCATGTGGGATCTTTGTTCCCTGACCAGGAATTGAACCCGTGTCCCCTGCTTAACCACTGGACCACCAGGGAAGTCCCCCAACATCCTTTTTTAATGGGATTTGTATTGGCCATGTGTTTTTGGCCTTCTCTGTGGTGCCATCAGCCCACACTTCTGGCCTTACCTTTTCATAGTCCTTGGAGTTTGGGGGAGAGCTCTGTCTCCTTTTCTGGGGCATCCACGAGTGCCATATGTAGGCTTATAGCATGCTCTAGTGGGAACCTGATGTCAAGCTGTCCTGGCAAAAAAGTTACTTGAACATTTAATTTACAAAGGAGGTCTCGGCCCAAAAGAGGGATTGGACACGCTGACATATATAAGAAACTGTGTTTCAGGGTGAGGTATGCTAATTGGCATTCCAGAAGTGGTAAGAAATAACAATATTGTATTTCTCCAGAGACTCCCATGACTGGGATGGATTGAGATGTTTTCTGTGCCACCTTGGTGTTTACCATGGCGTATGTTATACCCGTATCTATCAGAAAGTCAATCAAAGTGTCCCCCACTATCAAAAGTTACCCAGGGCTCCTGTGGGGAAATTAGAATTGGACACCTCAAGTCCAAAGGAGCCCCCAGGCCTCTTCATTCATCATGAGAGTGTTCCTCTTTTTCTAACATATGAGAGGCTTCCATCTTTCTTTTATTGTTTTCTTTCTTATGCTTTAGGCTAGGTCAATCTTTTTCTCCAATGCCTGTCCTCCTTAGAGTAAGTACATTGGTCCCTCCATGATGGTAGCTTACCTCTCTTTGGGTTACTTGCTTTCCAGGAATCCAGTGCTGCTGCCAGAAAAGTGGCGTTCCATCTTGCATCCTCTTGCTTCTGTCGTTGTTCCCTGTTGTTGATCACTGTAAAAGCAACATCTACCAATTGAGAAGGGTTCATTCCAAATGCACCATCTAACTTTTGCAATTTTCTTCTTATATCTGGGACGCTTTGCCCAGTGAAGGTCATATTTACCATTCTCATATTTTCTGGGGACTCAGGGTCTGTATCAATGTAGCACCTATAAGTTGATAAATTCTTTCTAGAGACTCTGATGGATCCTCATTGGGTTTTTGGTGTGTCTCCTGAATTTTGTTTAAGCTCTTTTGCCTAGGTACTCCTTTTCAAAGACCCGCTAAGATACACTTCCTATAATGTTTTGGGAGTGGCATATCTCCATTATTAGGATCCCAGTCAGGCTCAGCAATAAGAACTGCCAAATTTGTTTCTGGAGCTCCATCTGGATCTGCTAGATGAAGCTGGCATGATTCCTCTCTAGCCTTGTCAATGACCATCCTTCTTTCATCCCCAGTAAGCATCATATTCATAAGAGTGTGAATGTCTGCCTAAGAGGGATGGTGAGTGGCAAAGATAGAAGTGAAAAGTTCAGTCATATGGAGGGGGTCCTCTCAGTATGTAAGGTTATGGTTTTTCCAGTTAAACAGATCTGAAGTTGACAACAGCTTGTGCATCCATAGAAACCCAGGTGGTTGGCCATCTGCATTAAGGCCTCCCACAGGATATCGGCACAAGGGAAATTGCCCTGCTCCAGAAGTGACTCCCAGTCCAAATTGGATGCCCTGTTGGGTCTTATATGGTAAAACCAAACCAGGCCCCTGTGCCCCTGGTGTTAACATAGAAACTTCTAATTGATCCCCATAAGTAGGGGAAACAGGAGGCAGTGAATATGTTGGTGGCATGAGGGTGGTCGGAACAACTGCTGGTGCAGCCTGCTTGGCCAGAGGAGGAGTCTGGTTGGCCAGAGGGGACGTTTAAGTTTTGGAATAACATGTCCTCACTCTCACTTTCACCCTCTCCCTCTTGAAGAGCAAGTTTTCCCGTGGTTTTCCTTTTAGACTGCTGCACCATAAGGTGGGAGCCTTCTGACTTCTTTTCCTCCTGATGCAATAGCATAAATGCTTCTATGTAAGGAATCCCATCATTTTTACCTGCTCTTTCACAAAACAATTCTAATTGCAAGATTGTATAATAATTAAATGAGCCATTCAAGGGCCATCACTCTTCTCATCCTAACATATATTCGGCCCACACATGATTACAATAGAATATCCTCTCTTCCTTAGTCATAGGCCCACGGCTATATTTTGCCCATTTATTTAAGATACACCCCAAAGGGCTTTCCTTAGGGACAGATGGAATATTTCCCATATTTATAAGTTCAAGAACAGCAAAACACAAAAAGCACAAGCAAATTCCAATACCAAAAACACAAACAGATTCCATCATGCATGAACGCAAAACAAAAACCAACGAACCGGTTTACAAATCAGGTAGCGTCCAACAATAATTCCCCTCTCCAACAGGGTACCCCAATCAAATGAACAAATTGGCTTTTCCCTTAAAGGAAGAGCCCTAACTGAGAGGAGAAAATATTCCCAGATGTACATACCGGAGCGACTTACCCTACTATATGGAGCCCATTGACTCCCAAATGTTGATTCCTTGCTCCAACTGCCAAGTGCTGGGGCAGCTGGTGCCACTTCAGGGAATTTCGAAGGGAAAATCCTCAGGACAAGTGGTCCTGGCAGCTGCTAGGGCCTTACACGAAAATTCCCCAACCAGGGCTGGCGGGCCACAAGCAGCAGCTCTCCTGGCTGGCTTCGCCAAAATTTTTTACCAAGCTTGGGCTCAGTAACATTTTTATCCTCTTCATTTTTAAAGTCAGGATTTTGTACTCTTCTAATCTGATTTTATTGGAATTATTTATGCTCAGATGCTCTCTGCAAAGCTAAAACATATTTTTCAAACCTTCCTATGTTTTCAAGCATGTAAGTTAGTTAGCTTGTATTCAACATTCCCATCACTTATGCTTGCTTCTGACAGGAAGACAAACTTTGTTTTTTTTCTCTGCTTTCCATTGAACCAGTGCCATTATGTCCTATGAATTCTGGTTGACTAAGACCTCAAGATATGTATTATCGTATATCACATCACTTTTTAAAACTTGTCTCTTGAAATAGAAGTTAAGAGCATAGTCTTAGAGGTCAGATAGACCTCTGTGATAGTGGACAACTTACTGAAACTCTGTAGGCCTCAGTGTCCTTGTCAGTAAAATAAGGATTATAATAGTTCCTACTGCATAGCACTGTTATGAAGATCAAATAAGAAAATGTGGGTTGACTGTTTACTAGATAGTAAACACTCAATAAGCGCTAGCTTTAGTTATTCTTATGATTACTTTTGTTAGATTGTAAGCTTCTTGAAATTAGGAACCATGTTTCAAATTTTATTAAACAATGAGTGCTTAATACAAATTTATTATTATTCATTTATATAATGGTTATATTTAGTGATAAGAATTCCAGAAAATGAAACACACTGGAATTAAGATTACTAGATTTGATTCTGATTTCCTTATGTTACACTTCTTTATTTCCCCCAAGTTGGTGGGTTGTTTTATTTCTTTCTCCTAATCTGACTTCTTTTTTTTGGCTGTCACTTATTTTATTTTATTTTTTTATAAAGTATTTTATTTTATTTATTTATTTTTAAAATTGTGTTTATTTGGTTGTCTTAGTTGAAGCAGGCGAGCTCCTTAGTTGTCATATGTGAACTCTTAGTTGCGACATGAATGTGGGATCTACTTCCCTGACCAGGGATTGAACCCAGAGCCCCTGCATTGAGAGCATGGAGTCTTAACTACTACACCACCAGAGAAGTCCCTGACTTATTTTTTCCTTTTGGAAAAATATTACTCATTTCTAAACTTTCTTTTGTCTTTTCTCACTGTAGGGGGATTCACATTCAAATTCCATCAGTCTTTAAAGTGTCCACTGGGCCAGGCTCTGTGCTATTTGCTTGATGATACCTAGATATTATCTCCATTTCATAGAGAAGAAAACCAGGGCTCAGAGAGTTCAGGTGAATGGTCCAAGATCATACAGTTAGTAAGTAGTAGCTCAAGAGTGACCAATTAGACTTGACCATAAACCATTGAAAAGAACTCTAGGAGGAATATGACTAAGTAGTTTGATGCACAGAGAGATAGAAATGTTTTTTTCTTCAAAAAGGGGTGAGGAGGAGAGTCAGGGAATTCTTTGTGAAGATGAAATTCCTCTAAGAGATGGCCAGTCAATCCATGGACAATTGAAAGCTGACTAATCTGGAACAAATTTTTTCCTTTCACTCCTTCTAGTCTCACTTTAGATATACATAACAGAGTGTGTTTATGGCATATAAATGGTAAGTAGAGGGGTGGGATAGGGAGGGTGGGAGGGAGACGCAAGAGGGAGGAGATATGGGGATATACGTATACGTATAGCTGATTCACTTTGTTATAAAGCAGAAACTAACACACCATTGTAAAGCAATTATACTCCAATAGGATGTAAAAAATAAATAAATACATGCTAAGTAGATAAATTGCCACTATTTGGAAGATAAAATGGTGAGCATGGGAGAAAAACATTTTATTTGATGGTATGTGGACCATAAGTAAATTCACAGGCTTTTAGTATATGAAGAATAGATCTAGTAGAAGATCCCATATCAGTGTTGAAAATGATAGCACATATGTCCTTTCACCAAGTTTAGTTACAGTTCTCATAATATAAAACTAATCCTTGGAATGCTTGGTAAATATGCTGATTCTGGGTACAAATGAATCCTCCACTTCTGAAGGCTTGGTGTGGGCTCCGGTTTAGGTCTCCAATACATGTCCAGCGATTTTTGGTGCCCTTTTGGGAAATACACCATTTGGCATGATCCTGATAAGAGCTGAAATAAGATTGTCTAGATAACTTAATTGCTTTGACATTGTAGACATGGTAAAGAAGGGAACAGTTTGAAGGAAGCTCTTGTCTCTTTCGCCGCCAGGTTTCTGTTAGCAAGTGCGTCTTCAACCGTTGAGCCATCCAGGCTGCAAAGATGTCTAGAGTTTATAAAGAGAAAACAGTGAGGTTAGTATTTAAACTTAGATAAATCCCTGAAAATATCCTCAGGAATAGAATCATCACTCATCCCTGATATGTGGATGTCACAAGCACAATGATAACAACATGACTGAGAGAGTGGATAGGAGAACATTTTGTAAACGCTAAAGTGATATGCAAATAAGTTATTATCATCATTACTAGGATGATATTGGTCTCTGAAAACGTCTTCTATTCCACACATACAAGAGAGCAATATAGTTTTTTGTCCTGAAAAGACCTTCAGAAAGAATAAGGATAGAGCAGTAACCAGAGGCCAGCATATAGAGATCTTTATAAACCATGCCAAAGTGTTTGAATTTTCCTGAAATCAATGGGAAATTTTTTAAGGAGTGTTATTGGGGGATTAATAGAAACTGATTTATGATCATAAATATCAATTGAGAAGCAATGTGCAAGATGAATTGGGAAGGGTACCTTAGATTGGAGAGAGGAAAAACACCAGCTTGTCACAATAAGTGTGGTAACAAACACAGGTGTGAACTGTGGCCATGGCAGAAAGTTTAGAGGGGGCGAGATAAATGTGAGAGTTATTAAGGACTGGGAACTGATTTAATTTGATGATTTGATAAAGGGGAAGAGAAAAAAAAAGGGATCAAGAGTTCTAGGGGACCATGCAGAATATGAGAAAAAGAGTGAGATATGTTAGGAATAATGATGAGTTTGGCATGTTGAATTTTGTGTGGCTGTGCCACCCTACGAGCAGAAATGTCCCACTAGCTGATGAATACATCTGTCAGAACAGAGGTCTAGGGTGGAGATCTAGACTTGGGAATCACCTAGCAGGAATATGTATGTGCGATAAGGGAGAGTAGAGGACCACAGGGCAACCTAGTCACGTAAGGAGGATGCAGAGAAGGAGGACCTGGCAGAAGAGACTTATAAGAAGTGGGAGGAAGACCAAAAGACTATATACTTCCAAAACTCAGGGAGGAGAATGTTTCAAAAAAGAAAGGGTTCCAACTGTGCCAAATTCTGTGGAAGCTATTTCTGTCCTGTTAATTTTGGGATCTCTAATGCCTAACACAGGCGAGTAGTAGGCATTCAGTAAATTTTATTCAATATTAAAGGAAGGAAGGAAGTTAGGAAGGAAGAAAGGAAGTTAGGAAGGAAGGAAGGAAGGAACGAACAAATGAATGAAGTAAGTTAGGAAGGAAGGTAGGAAGGTAAATTAGGAAGGAAGGAAGTTAGGAAGGAATTTGGAAGGAAGGAAGGAAGGAAGTTAGGAAGGAAGTTGGAAGGAAGGAAGGAAGGAAAGAAAGACAGTGAGGTCAATTAAGATGGCCATTGGTGACTGGGGAGAGACTGTAATGTCTACAGACAGAGAAGCAACACTGTAGTCAAGGAGCAGTGAGCAACTAAAGACCCTGAAGAGTTTTCTAAAAGTAAATTTAGAAGAAATAAAACAGAGATATAGGGAATCTAGAATTGAGGGAGGGTTTTTAGGAATGTTTATATTCTAAGGGGCTTGTAGAGCAGGAGAGCTGCTCTACAGAGGGAGAAGAGGTTGAGTTCATGAAAGTATTCTGAGGCTGGGACAGGTTTCAGGGCATGGGGTGTACTGCTTCTGTTTGGATGAGAGAAAACTGGTAAAAAAAGAAAGAAAATAACTTAGATTGTTGAGGGTGGGATGTGCTCTTGAAGTGGTTTCTTCCTGGTGATTTCTATTCTCTCTATGAAGGAAAAGGTGAAGAGGCAGGACTTGAGGGTAAGGAAGGCTTAAAATAACTACTTAGGGAATGAAAGAAAAAGGAGGCAGCTTGGTTCTGTGCCCAGCTGAGGCTGGAGACTGAGTTTTTACTGGCCTCTGGCTAGATGGTTGTGAGATATTTTTGTGGTTGGATCAGCAACCCTTCTATTCAAGTGGCTAATATTTTAATTGGCCCTTGGTGTCCCTTCTCCCTTTCCTTTCTTTGTCCTCCCTCCTTTTCTACTTCTACTCCCCGAATAATCAGAATACTTCCTCTTTGCAATCCGAAGTGAGTCCAGCAGTAGTGTAATAGCATATTGTTTGATGATAGCCTTTCATACCGTCAAGAAAAGAATCAGACTTTGCAAAATGGAGGAATTTTTGTCCCTGGGCTGACTGAAGTGTGGTGAGATGCCGGCTAGGGATCTCTGATGAGCTGGATCTGGCACACAGCTGGGGCATGTGAACGAGCTCCTGGTGAAAGGTTACTGGGATGGAACAGCTATAAACGTTTGGGTTGCAGACCAAGAGCTGAGAATCTGAATCAAGAAACAATAAAGAAAAGTTGAGAATTAAGACACAAATGGAAATGCTTGTTGGTATTTTAGATCTTGCTGTGAATTAAAAAACTAAACAGAATGAAAAACAAAAACAAAAGTATTCCCTTCTTTAAGCCAATAGCCTTCAAACTTTTGGTTAAAATAGTTGACACTCCCTACTTTCCAGGCATTATTATGTGGGTTTACTAATTTAATCATAAGAACAACCTTATTATTAAGTAAATTATTTTATCATTATCCTCATTTTATAGCTAAATTAATGGAGAATTTATGTCACATGCCCAAGGTTATAAAGCTTGTAACTGAAAGAGTTGGCATTTAAGCCCAGGTAGTCTGGCCTTGGAGGCCATGTGTTTTTTCTCCCATGTGTACACATACAAAAGTAGAAAACACCCATGTACTGATCATCCAGCTCCAAGAATGACCAACTCATCAGCATGCACACCTAATCTCTATGCTATTAAGCTCTCTAATCATTATAAGAACTCAGCTAGTTAGACTAGGGCTTAATTTGGGTGAGAGGCTCAGTAATCCTTTCCATAAGATGGAAATTTGATAAAAAACAAAAATATTCTAAACCTCCTATATCCAGAGGCAAATCACTCTTTACTATTTAGAAGCTTCCTCAGTAAAAAGTGATTGGTAAAATACCACTCCTACTTCTCTTCCCTATTCCTACTTTGGATTTTCCAAATCCAAGTATTTTTGGCCCTTTGAGCTTGAGATCTTAAGGGAAGATCATCGGGTTTAGGCTCAGAAGTGTCATGTTGGTGGCCTATAAACAACATGAGGTCTACACAATTTAAAAAATAAATAAGATTGAGACCATATTTGAAAATCAGAGGATCTATCTTTCTCTTTCCTTCCCTCTCTTCTATTCTTACATCCTCCCCTAGGTTTCTGCTTCCTCTAAAAAATATGGAGATGTAGGTCTCTATTCCCACAGAACCACAGTATAATGGAGCTGAAGCTTTTGGGGGAAGCTAGGGGAGAGTCAACAACCCAGTTTGTCACTGTCCCCACTGCCCATGCAATATCCACCTGTGTCACCCATTTTTGTTACCTGCCTGGACCCTGTAGACATTTGAAACTACTGCCCCTGATCAAGTTCAAAGAATTCATTGGTGGACCGGGAAACCAAGGTCCAGTAAGTGAGCCTGCCCGAGATCTCACCAAAGCCAATATTAGAATCTAGGTATCAGAGGGTTTATGAATAGAGAAGCAAATGAAGTGATAAATTTATTAATATATTTCCAAATCCCTTCTTCAATATTGTTATCTCTCTCTCTTTCTCTCTCTCTCTCTCTCTCTCTCTCTCTCTGTTTTTACACACTCTAGTGTTACCTATTGCTTCATACTGGTTGTACTTGAAAGTTATGCAGATGCCAGTTTGTCCATTTCGTCTCCCTGTGGGTGGATAATCATAGCCTTCTTCAGGAATTGGAGGAAAATGGGGAATGGAATGAATCAACCAGAACCCCTGGACTCTGTTCCACAGAAGTAAACCTACCAAAGATACAGTAAATACAGATAAATTAGAAAAGCAAAGCTCCTTTAAAAAAACAGAGTTCAAAGCTACAACATTTGAGTCCTTTATACTTCAGGCTAATTTTTTATTAGGCTAATAATTACAAGGATCATGCTCTTTTTCAATAATTTCAAAACCAATTCAGGTACACATCATATTGCCCTATTACTGTTAATAACCCACCACAAAAGGGAGCTAGGGCAGCCACTCTGTGAAGAGTTGAGAGGCATTTCATGTTGAAACTACAAGGAAAATTTGTTTTGGCAGAATGCAAATTTGCTAAATTGGAATTTGACCTTGTTAGACTATGTAGTCACCTGGCAAGCTTCAGATAATGTCTTTACTGCTAAGCAGCTAAGCTATTTTCAAAAGCTAAAAAGCAGAGTTGAAAGAGAAAATATCAAATGAAAACATGTACTTGCAGTAATTTATTGTGAGAAACTGATGCTCATTTATGTGCAGAATTCACCCAGTTCCACAAGCTTGAGAAAAGAGGCAGAGAGAAAAAAAACAGGGAAGCCATGTTCTAAAGCACCTCAGTTAATTGTATTTAGTAAAAATCTCTAGAGCAGACTGACATGAAAGCCAGAAAAGAAGAAAAGAGAAAGATTTTCATCATCTTGTGACATGGCACAAAGAACCCTGTCCAACAGGCATCTATGACTATTTCTGTGTTTATAAATATATCAAGACAGGTTTGGTATGCTAACTTGACTTTCCAGTTTGCATATGACCATGGAGACATAAAAGTCACGTTTGCCTTAGTGTTAGAGCAGAAACCAAATGCCTGCCAGTTATTCCTTTTTCAAAGAACACACTTTAAGGAAGCAGAGTATTTGTCAGTGACTTTGTCAGTGGCTATGGAATCAATACCTGTGTCGAGATGGAAAATGTTCAAAGTTCAGTTGCCTCACAGAGCTGGATGATCTTCAGGGACTTTCTTCGGCCCAGATGAGTATTGCTGTTTGTCTGAAATCCTAACTTCCTGGTACAAATGCCACAGGATGTCGGGACACCTGTTGGCAGGGAACTCCCCAATGTGATATCAGGTCCCACTCCTTTTCCAGTCTTTTTTCTAAACCCTTGTATCAACTAACAGGGTGGAGTGAAAATGGTGGTGGGAGGTTGGTAAAGGAGAGGTTGCAGAATGCGGCATGTTATAAAAATTGTTGGGTTCCATGCAAATAGAACCATCAGGAAGGCAACTTAGCTAAATCAAAGGCTTTCAATGCTCATGACATTTGACAGCCATTACAAATTATATTCTTAATCAGAGTTTGCAAACAGGCAGCCCACAGGCCAAATCTAGCCTGCAGATACATATTATTATGCTTGCAGAGTATTTTTTTAAACTTTGAATTTATTACCAACATTTAAAAACTGGGGAGATTTCCCACAAACTCTAATTTTCTCTGGAAAAATTGCATTCCCATAAGGCAAGCTGAGTAGTAACTGCTTCCTTAGACCAAGTATATACTCTCTAGTTCTCTAGTTACCTGCCAGTTCAGCCCCCTCGGCTTGCTGGCATCACTTGCCTAACTCTGAAGGCATTTGAGTTTGGAACTTTCTGAAGAATACTTGTTGCCATGGAAAGTTATTCATGGTATATTAAGTTGAAAAAGGTTTGAAGTAGTCATTACAATAGTTTTATAAAAATGTTTCAAAATATGTATCATAGAAAAAGTAGAAAGTATTAAGTGTAATTATCTAATGAGTATTAGGATTACAGATTTTTTTGTTTACTATCATTTTGAATTTTTCTTTAACACGTATATATATATATACATAGTTTATAAATCGAAAATACCAAAAATCAATATAATAAAAATTATTATAATTATAGAACAAAATATATAACAAAAATTATTATAATATAAAAATTATTTTAAAATACTTTTTCAAAAATGTTTACTATATTTCAAATGGAACTTGACACTAAGAAGGGTGCATTTTACTCTATGCAGATTATACCTCTTTAAACCTGACTAAAATGTGTGTACAGTATACACACACACACACGTATATAGTCTGGCTGGTATTCCCAGTAGTCAATACTTGGATTTCTTCTTTAAAGTATATATTAAAAGATACATTAAGAAATAAAATGGGATTTGTGAGAAGGATATTGCAAAGTCAAAGTATATCATTATGACCTGTGATACAGAAATCACTCATTTTGATAACTCAGACCATTAAAAAGAAAGGCTATCTTTTTAGTATGGAGTATAAGACTACTGAAGATGGAATGTTTAAGAAAATACTGATTTCCAGTAGGAAAGAGAAAATAAGAGCCTTTGTCATACCTTTGGTGTGTCCATACTTTCTGCTGTAATTCATGGATTTAGGGACTCCATCATTGTATATTAGATAGGCTGTGTTGTTATCCTGCAGGAACATTTTAGGGTTATAATGGCATAAATCTTTCACTCATAAATGCTCACAACATTTCTACCAGCTACCCGACCTGCAATACAGAACTTTCATTAATACACATGAGAAGTCATCCATTCCCCTAATAGGCAGCTTTCCCATCGATATGAATTCTGTGACGTGCAAGACAAGGGACAAGAAGTCCATTCTCAACCACGCATGGTTTTGTCTCGTGTGACAGGAGCCCTGTGCATTGTGATGTGTGTGTGAGGGCAATATTCCTATTTCAATTATTTTGGACCCATGTTTCTGATCTGGCAACTAGTGTATAATAAAGGGGTACTTAAATATTTGTTCAGGAAATGCAGTAGGAACAACCAGCCAAGGATTACAGCTAAGCTTTCTCCATTGATATTATAGGCACAATGCAGAATTGGCTGTCAGGGTCTGATTTCCTCTGCCTACTTTGTGCTTCGCTGCTTGGTCATAGCTTCCTGTTTAATCAGGATTCCTCATTCTCTGCTTCTGCTACCTCCCTGATAGGGGAGGATTTTTCTTCAATCCATTCTCCTGTCACTTCACCTTTTCAACTTGACATTTTCCTGCTTAAAAAAAGTGGTATAATGGAATGTGATAATGGATTTCCTCTGGTAAGGCAACATGCGAGTACATTCTCCAAACAGTTGGTCGAATCTCTGAGTCAAAATGAAGCTATTATTTTGATAATGTCTCTTTGTCATGTTTTGGAAACTTGCTTATATTTGTCTGTGTCATTCCATTTCAATTGTGTCATGATACAGTGACTTTTAGTGAAGCCAATTATGTCAATATTAAAAAGTCTCAGTGACATAATTAAAAGCAGGAAAGGACAACCCATACCCTTAAAAAAAGACCCTTGCTTGTCTCTCAGAAAAAAAATCAATAACTGAGTTTCTTACAGTTGCTTCATTATTTGATATAATCTAAAACCATTTTTTTTTAAAAAAGGCACAGCATAGTCTCCACAACATTTTTGGCTACTATGTTTAGGGATATTTAGGAAAGTAAGCTGTTTTCTTACCCGCATTTTCAGTAATTGACCATCTCTACCATTGGCATTCAGATTCTCCACTGGAGAACTCTGACAGTTAGTTATTCTATGAGCCTGTATGGAATGCGGTAACAGGGCCATTGTGTGCCTTTGGGGTACAATGTGGAAGGCCTCTGGGAAAATTCGGTAAGGAACTTAATTCTTCTAATAGATGAAGTTTATCATTCTAACCAGAGGTATAACAGCCAGCTAAGGTAAATGGGATGTAGCTCTAGTGAAAAGAGGCTCTCTCATAAAGGGGAAAAATAATGAACTAAGACTAGGACCTGGAGATTATCATACTAAGTGAAGTAAGTCAGACAGAGAAAGACAATATCATATGATATCACTTATATGCAGAATCTAAAAAAAATTGATACTAATGAACTTATTTACAAAACAGAAACAGACTCACAGACTTAGAGAACAAACTTATGGTTACCAGAGGGGGAAGGATGGGGAGGAGGGATAGACTGGGAGTTTGGGATTGACATGTACACACTGTTATATTTAAGATAGATAACCAACAAGGACCTACTGTGTAGCACAGGGAACTCTGCTCAATATTCTGTAATAACCTAAATGGGAAAAGAATTTGAAAAAGGATACATGTATATGTATAACTGAATCACTTTGCTGTACACCTGAAACTAACACAATATTGTTAATCAACTATGGTCCAATATAAAATAAAAATTAAAAAAAAAGAATAGGCAGACCTAGGCTTGTGCCTCTAGACCTTTTTTTTTTTTTAGGCCTCGTGGCTTGCAGGATCTTAGTTCCCCACCAGGCTTTAGGGTCCATCCCAGGCCCCCAGCAGTGGAAGCATGGAGTCCTAACCACTGGACCACCAGCGAATTCCCAGGACATCTTTATTCCTTTAACACTTATGTTGGGTATTATTTTGAATACTGGATGTTGAATAAGAAGGGTATGGTCTCTGTCCCCAGTCTAGCAGGGAATAGTCAGGTAAATATAGGCAACTGTGATATAGTTTGATAAGTGTTATTATCAAGGTATATGGAAGGTACTCATTTACAAAGGCAAAAGAAGGGATATTTTCCCAACATAACCCCGATAATTGGCATAACTTGACATTTGATATTTAAAACCAGTTGGTCTGATCTTGCATTCTACTCTCTGTCGGAAGTTCAATTCCAGATCAGAGGGTGGGGAAGTTGTGTTCTCATAGTCACTTCTGCCACATAGTTCCAACTTTCAAAGAACACTCAGTCTTTTCAGTTGTTCTTCTTTGGGCTCCATGCCAATCAGACATGGAAATCAGCCCCTTTACTGTCATTTTCTTCCCAGAATCCACCACTCAACACATTGCGTGTGAGCAGGTTTTACTGAAGGTATGAAACATTGAATGGTTTTACATCACCAAGCTGACCTGCCTCCAGTCTCCCTCCATGTTTTGTATACTTTTAAACTTCTAGCTCCCATCTACCCCTTCTTTATTTTGCAGAGCAGTTTAGCTCTCACGCCCTCCTAGGCTCTGGGGCTACTTTTGCACTTCCAAAGATCATTATTATAGTTTGCCAAACGAAGACCCATCTTCCCCAAATAAGATAAATGACAGAGGCTTTGCAGTGTTGCTCTTGCCTTTCTCTTCTTGGGCAGTCTGCAATTGGGAGGGGAAGAATGTGTTCATTTTCTCACTGATGGGTTATACTCCAGGTTTTCCATCCCCAACCTTGGAAAGCAGAAGCAGCTACAGGTAGTTTTGCTTTTACACAATAATCGATTAATTCAAAACAGGGATGTTGCTGAGAATGAACAATTTCTAAAAGCCTCTAGGGCAGTGTTTGGAACATCACATGTACTCAAACAGCTTACAAATAAATTTTGACTTTGTAAATTGGCTCCGAAGGCTGGTCTTAATGACAGGTGAATAAAGTGGATATTTGTGCCCAAGGTGACAGCTCTCTGCACAGTTTCAGTAAATGCTCAAATAGTGGTGCTAGAGTCTAACTCAGTAGTGTTGTGGGGATTAAATTAGTTGACATATGTAAAGACCCAGCACATTGTAGGTGCTGAGTTATTTTACATATTTACTTCTCTATAAATTATTGTTAGGAAATGCATAGATGAGTATAATTGGATGTTAATTATTGTTCGATTTTACTTGTCACCCCTGGTTGAAAAGCAGTATATTGTCACTGAACAGCAGATGGTGCCTGGAATGTTGGGAGACTGCCCACATTGAGGCAGTTAACTCATTGCCTGATGGAGTCCAGATAGCAGGTTTAAGCTCCATATTCAGGCAAGTTAGTTGCAGGGCCTTGAACTAGAGCCCTAGCTCTCAACCTACTATTTCAAAAATGATTAATTAAAAGGAAGACCAAGTGGAACCCTTTACTTTTCCCACCAAACTCATCCCACCATGGCTTAAACAACCCGTAACTCATGGCATATTGATCACAGATCTATATTGCTTTGTAATAAGAGAGGGCTCTTCTCTCTATTTCCATTAAAGGAGTAAGATAGCAAGTACTGTGCACATTGGCAGAGTTTGGCAGCCAAAAGATTTCAATATGTAATTAGTTCACACTTTGCCCAGTGATGCCATTGGACATAGTGTCGAACATATCAACAATTTGGCATTGTATGGAGTACGTTGACGCATTCCCTAAGGTCTTAGTTAGATTGATTCAGATTCTGAGCTAGCTTACTTCCAGTTGCTAGGATTGGGCATTGGGTAGACAAGGAGTTAAAATCTTTTGGAAGCCTTGGAGTCTGTATTATGCATTTTATATGATTCAAATAAATGATTAACTATAACATACCTCAGAAGCATATGCTTCATATAGCTGTTGTAATGTCCTTCCCAAAACACTCTTGGTAGTATTCATTAGTTGCTTACTCCTTTTCCAGCTTCTGCTTGCAGAGTCTAGGTATAGGTACTCTACCCCAGTCTCTCTACTTTCCTTGTCTTGCCTTTTAGGCAACTTATAAAATGTAAACCTAACAAAGGAAATAATTAGGAATTACTAACATTTACTAACTGCTTCCCTGATGGAAGCCACTGTGTCAAGCACGTAAATGTAATCATTTCACTTATGTTTCACAGAAGGCCTCTAAGTCTAAGGAAGGGGATTTGCACAAGCTCTCTGCCTCTTTTTTTTTTTTTTTTTTTGGTGGTACGCGGGCCTCTCACTGCTGTGGCCTCTCCCTTTGCGGAGCACAGGCTCCGGACGCGCAGGCTCAGCGGCCATGGCTCACGGGCTCAGCCGCTCCACAGCATGTGGGATCTTCCCGGACCGGGGCACGAACCCGTGTCTCCTGCATCGACAGGTGGATTCTCAACCACTGCGCCACCAGGGAAGCCCTCTCTGCCTCTTTTTCCACCCTTACTGTTGCTCCTTCCCAATGAAGGAAATGCAAATCTGACTGTACATGTTCTAAAAACATTTACTGGTCTGGGGGGTGGGATCCCCGTAGTAGAAGTTCGCATACTTTGAGAATGGCTTCTCTGTTCTTTCCACAGTCTATAAGGCTGAAGTGGGGAGAATGTCAAGGCCCAGGCCTGGACTAGAGAGATCTTAGATATGTTTTTCTCTGTTGCCTTAGGTGCTTGGCATGCTCATCTCTTTGTAGTGGGCTGGCTGGGTCTGAGATTTGGGTTTAGGCATCAGAGTCAGTGGAGGCTTTCTTGAGCCTCTGGCCTAAGCCACATTCTTCAGCTCAGTTTATCAAAATGCTCTGCATTGAGGATTCAGGTCCAAGACCAGCCAATTAAGTAAATGCCTTGCTTTCTTTACTATTGTCTCCTATCTGTATATCTCCTTTGGTTATCTCACAGGGAGGAGAGGTTGTTAGACCCACATGGCATTCAGCCATTCTTGGATCATCTAACCCAGGGTTTCTCAATATGCTGTATTCCCATTTTGGGCCCCATTGTTCTCTGGGAACCTGTTCTGTGCATTGTAGTATCCCTGGCCTCTTCCTATTAGATGTCAATAGTACTCCCCAGGTCGTGCCAATCAAAAATGTCTCCAGACATTGTCAAAAGTACCTGGAAGGCAAAATTGACCCGGTCTAGCCAAACACTCTTTAATAGCACAAACACCATGATTAACCCTCAAATACTCACACTGGACCAAACATTGTAACGCATTCACTATTACCACACAACAGTGTCTCACACTGCCAAGAAAAGCTTCAATGTTCACTTGGTTCTCATCAGTCTTATGCTTCCATTTATGCTCTTTCCTGCCCCGTCCAGGCATTCTTACTCTCAGGGCCAGGTCCTCACACATGGCAGGAAACATGAAATTATTCTTTGATGCTGACCTCATGTTCCTCTGCCCTTTAACTCTCACAGGTAGTTGTAGCAGCTCGAGACTATGCCTCCCTGTCTGCTTAGCTCAGCATTCTCTCTGACAGATATTGCTAAGTAATATGTCCATTCGGTTGTGGCAAAAATAAATTTTATATATTGATCACAATTTGGTGGCCCACCAGTGAAATGTTTGTCAACTATCATGGCACACCAATTAAGGACTAGTGCTTTTAAACATTTTCCTTGGGTGACCATCTCCAATTATAATCTGAAGATTTCTGAATCTATTTCTAGCCCAGATCTCTATGCTGAGGTCTAGGTAAACCCAAATACAAAGATGTCTCAGAGACCTCCAACTCCATATTTTCGAAACCAAGTTCACAATATTTTGCAACAACTCTACTCATTCCCTGCTCTTAGGGAACACATCCACACAGTCACAGAAGCCAGCAACCCGCAAGTCTTTCTTAACTTCTTCCTCTCTCCTACTGCCCTGTGCCTATCCATTACCAAGTCCTCTCAGGGTGTTCTTCCTCTCTATTTCCTCTTCTTTAACTTGGATCCATACTTCTTCTCACCTGTAACACTGCCGAAGTCCTATTGGTTTCCATGACTCTAGACTAGTCCCCAGCCAGTTGGCCTTCAGAGTACTGCCAGTGGGCTTTCTAAAATGCAAATCTGACTTTATCAAGTCCCCACTTGAAGTCTCTCAGTAGCTCCCTTTCAAGGTCAAGTTCAGACTCAGCAGTTCACTCATGAAGCCCCTCATGACCTGGCTCTCACCTGTCTCTCTAAGCTCCCCTCTCCCCTCCTGCCATTTCCCCACGTTCTCCCGAAACGCCAACTTTACTTAACTGCTTCCAAACTCTCCCCATTGCTTATTGCCTCTGGACCTCCTCATTGCTTCTTCATTGGCCTGAGATGCCCTTGCATCTCCCTTGTTTTTCTACCTAACTCATGATTGTTCTCAAAACTTAGCTCAAAACTATTGGGTTGGCCAAAAAATTTGTTCGGGTTTTTCCATGCAATGGTATCCGAACAAACTTTTTGGCCAGCCCAATACTTCCCCAGAGAAGTCTTCTGGGCTCTATCCTCCCCAATGCCTCATCTAATGCCCCATATATGCCCTTACCACATAACTATGAGCTCCTCGAGGGTAAGAACTATATTTTGTTCATATTTGTATTTTCAAAACTCATCACAGGGCTGGTGTGAGCTCAGTAACTGTTTGCTGAGAAACTGATTGAGTGGATCTATGTTCTCTAGCCTGAAGTTTACACAAAGCTTGATGCCAACCATAATTAAAGAGTGAAAAAGTGATCAAAGCTTTTGGAGAATCCATGACTGTAACGCAGAGCTGTGTTTCGTCTCTTTGACACTGCAGGAGACTGGTGACCTACCACCCACTCCAACAGCTGCCTGTTACAAGGGTAACCAAACAGTGCTCTGTACCATCGAGCCCTCTTTCTCCTTCACATAAGGAGACACTCCAGTGTCAGGGAAAAATTAACCTCTCTCCTTCATCAACTCTAAAAGGATGTTGGAAGGGTTCTGTTAGGGAAGCCACAATGCAATTAAAGGAAATTGCCAACTGAGAGAAGCTGTCAGCTCTAATGCACCTCTGTGGCCACCAGCCTTGCCCTGCTGAGAGCATGAATCAGGCCCACGAGGGGCTGCTAGGCTCTTTCTCCAAGGGAAGCTCTCTCATTCAGAAGCCTACCCCTATCTGGATACGTGGCTCATTTATACACTTCAACTTGCTTTCTTTTTAAGGGCAGAGGTGGAGCGGAAGTCTCCTGAACTTCACAGTGCACCAGTTAGCCACCAGTACTCTGGCTTTCTATCTGCACGCACCAAGCCTTACATTTCATTTACCTACCAATCCACAGCTTCACCTTCCTCATTTCTGCACGATATTGTTGTCGCCTTCAGGATCCCAAAGAGGCCAAGGAAGAGCAAAGCCAGGGGTGTTCTTAGAAGTCTTGCTGTCATTTTCTATCTGGCACCTTTATTCCATGGCACAGCAGGAAACTTTCCCCATGGATCGTGGAGTCTGAGTTTCAAGTCTCTCAGACTGTACTGGCTCTGACATTTGATTCCATTTACTTCTGCCATTTGCTGCTTAGGCATTTTCAGAATGGGACAAATCCCATGTAATTGTGTGATTCTGTCACAACATGCCAGCATGACTCCGAATGCCTTTGTGCTGAATTGTTGACTGCTGAATAGTTTGCAGTGTCATCAGAGTCCTGGCGAGAAAAAAGGGGTGTATAGTTAACTCTTGGGAGTAAACATCATGTAGTACGAAATTCAGTGGTCAGGAGAACTCTGTATTGATAAATAGATGTTGAATAAAATCTGTTTCATGTTTTTTCCCTTATGATTGTCTCTCTATGAGTGAGAGCAAACGTTTGTGGTTCAGACATTACACAGAAATGACAAAACTTTATATCTTAATAATAATTAGGATCTATCGCTTGTAATATTCTCTATCTTAAGGAAATATTTCCTAAAGGGTACTTCAAAGGCTTGTTTCAAAGAAGAGCAAATTCAGTTGTATTTTACTGAAGATGTTTACATAGCCTCTCCACCTCCTGGTTTTAGCCACTTAGCATGGTGCTTTACTTCAAAGAGGCCTTGGTGTCCAATTGGTTGCAATGCAATCAGGTAAACATATTGACCGCTCATGCTTCAGATCAAATAAAAATGTTACAAGCATCTGTTTTGCCCAAATTATTCTTTCCCATTCTTGAAACTGAATCTGAAGTTGAAGGCAAAGGGGAAATGGCTAATTTCCATGACTATAAAAAGGTGAGACCATTCTCTTTTTGGAGGAGGGAAGAAGTAGATAGGCATATGAAAACATTTCTTTAAGTGTATGATGCCTTTGAATCAATTATTAAAGATGCTGTAATAATAAATAGCAGTTTACTTTATGCCTGAAAGTCATTATGGCTCTGATCTGCCCCTTTGCTTATGGATCCAGATCAGAGTCACTTAGGGATTCAGACTAAATTGTTCAGGATTCTTGGGGTTCATAAAAAACGAAGGGCTTAGAGCTCTTTCTCCTAAAACAGAACTTTGTGAGGAATGTTATGGACTACCTGCCCACATTTTCCTGTGGTGCTGGCAAAAACGGACCTCAACCCAAACCTGCTAAATAAGAATTCTTCCAGTTGAGCTCCAGAATCTACATTATTTACAAGTTTTTTGGTGATGCTGCCGCACCCTAAATTTTGAGACTTACTGCCCTGAGGCCAACGTTGTGCTGTATCTGGTTTCACAACCTACCAAACTGGTAAACCGAGAAGCATTTTTCTGACCATTCCTCCATGGGTATCATTTTATTTAATGTATGTGTTCACTGCACTCAGAAAAAAAGGATTTCAGCAACCCCAAAATTTCATCAGTTTTTTAAAAAATTTCATAGCATGCAGTTTACTTTTCTAAGTTAAAGTGAAATAAATTTAATTTTATCTTGTGATAACTTTTGGTATTATAATGATAATAGGTGAGTACACTAGGCTTAGGATTCATTAATTCATATACAGAATGCAAGCAACTTGTTTGCATCTATGTAGGCTAAAGAACATTTGTTGAATAGGATATAAAATAATTCCCGTTTTCTCCTCATTACACGCTTAGCACAATGACTGGCAAATAGTAAATGATCCATAAGTGTTAGCTAAGATTATTTTTACTACAACCTGAGCCCTTCCTGTGATTGAGCTGCAGGATATCTGTATTAGGATGGTTTTGCTAAAGCCAATTTTATTTCAAGGTCTGGAAAAACGCAATTAGGTTCTTTCCTTTCAGGTGTCACTTTCAATAAACTTTCTTATCTCCCGTTGTTGCTGACCTGATCATGCAGATTGTCAGTCATCAACCTTCCTTATGTAATCACTAGGTGTCAAACACTGTACTGGTGGTTGAGGGGTTCCAGGGATTTCAACATTACCCTAAAGCCTAGATTCCAGTCCTGGGTTTTTACTAAAAACAGCAAAGTAATGTTGTGGAAGGAAGCACAGTGAATTCGGTGGATGGAGAAAACACAAACTGAGCAGAATGTTTTTCACATTACCCACTTTTGAAGCCCAATTAGTACAATATTATGAAAATATCACGTCTCCACAATATGATTACCTCTATATAGTAGAAATAGTAGAAGGTCCCTTCATTGTAATTTGGCCAAGTATAGTGAACAAAGACGAGTACTTTACTTGGTAATGGGCTTCTTTTTTAATGGTTGAAAATTTGCATTCATTCATCCAATAATCCTAGAAAATCTCAGTCTTTTTTAAAATTTAATTCAGTTTACAATGTTGTGATAATTACTGCTATACAGCAAAGTAATTCAGTTATACATACATATTCTTTTTTTAATAGTCTTTTCCATTATGGTTTATCATAGGATAGTGAATATAGTTATCTGTGCTATACAGTGGGACCTTGTTGTTTATCCATTCTCTATATAAAAGCATATATCTGCTAACCCAAACCTCCCACTCTATCCCTCCCTCAACCCTCTCCCCCTTGGCAACCACCAGTCTGTTCTCTATGTCCATGATTCTGTTTCCATTTCACAGATAGGTTCATTTGTATCATATTTTAGATTCCACACATATAAGTGATATCATATGGCATTTGCCTTTCTCTTTCTGACTTACTTCGCTTAGTATGATAATCTCTAGTTGTGAAAATCTCAGTCTTGAGCTCTTCAAATTTTGTCTCTTCCACATTCTTTCTATCATATCTTACTAGTACATTTTTAATACTATTCTTTAAAAATTTTTTAAATTGTAGTTGATTTACAATGTTGTGTTAGTTTCAGGTGCACAGTAAAGAATATATATATATATATCCTTTTTTTAACATCTTTATTGGAGTGTAATTGTTTTACAATGTTGTGTTAGTTTCAGCTATATGTATACATATAACCCCATATTCCCTCCCTCTTGCGCTTCCCTCCCACCCTCCCTGTCCCACCCATCTAGGTGGTCACAAAACACCGAGCTGATCTCCCTGTGCTATGCAGCTGCTTCCCACTAGCTATCTATTTTACATTTGGTAGTGTATATATGTCCATGCCACTCTCTCAGTTCATCCCAGCTTAACCTTCCCCCTCCCCATGTCCTCAAGTCCATTCTCTATGTCTGCATCTTTATTACTGTCCTGCCCCTAGGTTCATCAGAACCATGTTTTTTTCTTTTTAGTTTTCATATATATGTGTTAGCATATGGTATTTGTTTTTCTCTTTCTGACTTACTTCACTCTGTATGACAGACTCTAGGTCTGTCCACCTCACTACAAATAACTCAATTTTGTTTCATTTTATGGCTGAGTAATATTCCATTGTATATATGTGCCACATCTTCTTTATCCATTCATCTGTTGATGGACACTTAGGCTACTGTAAGTAGTGCTGCAGTGAACATTGTGGTACATGTCTCTTTTTGAATTTTGGTTTTCTCAGCATACAACATGGACCTACTGTATAGCACAGGGAACTCTACTCAATATTTTGTACTAACCTACATGGTAAAAGAATCTGAAAAAGAATATATATATTCTGATCCAGATGAAAAAGTCAATGTTCAACTCAAAAGTAGCTGAATATATATATTCTTTTTCAGATTCTTTTACCATGTAGGTTATAATACAAAATATTGAGTAGAGTTCCTGTGCTATACAACAGGTCCTTGTTGTTTATCTATTTTATATATTGTAGTGTATATATGTTACTCCCAAATTCCTAATTTATCTGTCTCCCCAAACTTTCCTCTTTGGTAACCATAAGTTTGTTTTCTATGTCTTTGAATCTGTTTCTGTTTTGTAAATAAGTTCATTTCTAGTACATTTTATGTCTCTTTCATATATTCTATCTCATGTGTGTCTGCATTAATCCCTGATTCTTTATTTGGATCAGTCTCCCAGTTCCCAAATTCTCTCTTTGGCAAGATTAATGTTACTTTACCTCTTACAAATAACTAGTTCTTTCTTCAGTTGTGTTCAATCTGTTTCTTAATCCACTTATTAGTGCATTTCTAGAAGTTCTGTTGGGTTATTTTTCAAATTTTCTTTGTCTTTTTTATAGTGCCTTATTTCTTGCTCCAGAGAAGCTATTCAACCTTGTCTTTCATTTCTACAAAAATATTAAATATATGACTTTTATTTTGTGTCTGATAATTCCAATCTTTGCCTGTCAGACTTTGCTACCTGTTATTTCTATGACTCTCTCTCATGATACTTTGCTACCATGTGTACCTTTGATTTTTGGTTATGAGTTCATGTTCCTTAAAGCTTTATGTGTGAGAATTTGAGGTTGAGATAAAGTTAGGTTTCTCCAGACCCTGGTCTGTGCTGGCTTCAGCAAAGTGCAGTCATCCTGTGAGGACTCCTGGGAGTTAGACTGTTGGCTTTATTTATTTATCCTCAATAACTTTTTGAGATATGGTTTACATGCCATAAAATTTTCATATTTAAGTTCAACTTCATTTTTGTTCAAACTGTTAAAAGACTGTTAATATACAGAGTAAAATCTAGAATGTGACAGAAAGTTGAATGCTTGTTGCATCATTATTTTGATGAAATGGGATGAGGCAAACAAAATGACTCAGGCATTTGTAAAATAAAGAATTGTTCATGAAAAATGTGGTTAAAGGGAAATATAAGTAAAATAAGTGGAAGAGGAACAGACAGTTTTATTTGGTTAATTCCTACTTATCACTTAGGGGGCTTTGTGGATACCAGTTCCTCCTGGAAGCCATCCCCCATCTCTCTCAATCCAGCTTAGGTGTCCCTTACAAAATAGTCCCAAAACCCACTGTATTTTTTCAATTAGAGTAATTATCACAATGTGTTCTAAATACTTGGTTTCTTTTCTGAAGTTCCTCTAGAAAGCAGAGGTCAGCAAATTCCTGTGAGTCAAATCTGGGCCACTGTCTGTTCCTGTAAATAAAGTTTTATTGGAATACAGTCACACCCATTCATTTATATACTATGTATAGCTACTTTATGCCATAATGGCAGAGCTAAGTAGTTGCAACAGAGATCATACAGCCTGTAAAACCTAGAATACTCTTTGATTCTTTACCAGAAAAGTTTATTCTACTCTAAAGTTTGTTCTAATCTCTATCAGGGCAGAATAGTGACTGCCTTGTTTGCTGTTTATCTCCAGCACTTACCATGGTGCTTGTCAATAGAAGGAATTAAATAAATAGAGATGAATGTACGGATTGAAAGAAAAAGGTTTCAGAGACTTCAGTTTTGGGGTTATGCAGATTTTAGAATGAATTAAATCTAATCAGAGAAACAAATGTGGGTATGTAGGTAAAATCCCATTATAAAGAACTTCACTATAATGTTATATCAGGGAGATAGCTGAGTATCATAAAAATAGGCAAACCTGGGTTCCATGCCTGGCCCTACCTCTCATTAGCCATGCGGTTTTGACCAAACTATTTAACCTCATGAGTGTCAGCTTCCTTTTCTAAAGGTGGGACTCATGAGCTGCTTTACAAAATGCTATCAGGATTCGGTGAGATGCTGTGTACATAGCCTCCAGCACATAACTGGTGCTCATTAAATGTTGGTTCCTTAGTCCTTTAGTGATATTGTTCTAATGACCACAAAGAAGCCTCCATTACTCATGTTTTCAATGGTCCTGATCCAGAAAAAAGTCAATGTTCAACTCAAAAGTGGTGCCCCGTTGTTGAAGGCACGAAGCTGAATTTTAATCCTGCCCCAGAGGGCAAGCACCCTTCTTTCCTTCCCTTATTTCACAGTTTAAACAAACCTGCAATAAACAAAGAATTCATCTGAGCTTAGAATTTATCTGTAATTTAGAAAAATGACTGAAATGCTAGAAAAACCAATGGTTTGAGCAGGGGGCATCTCCCACTTTTGGGTAAGTTCTGCCTAGTATAGTGTAGGTAGAATAACACTGTTCAGTCTCAGTAGGGCCCTTTACACTATACCAGTCTGCCTGTCAGCTGTGTGACTTTGGGAAGCTCACTTAACATCACTGATCTAGTTTATATTAAAATAAGGGTACTTCCCACCAAATCACAGGGTTTTTGTGAGGAATAGATAAGATAATATAGGTCTTTAGTGGATGGAAAAAATTTTAAATGGTAGAAAAATGCAAGTTTCTGCAGTAGCATGCCCACTTCCCTCCTGCTGGGAGGGATCAGAATGCTTCCTTTCTCTCCCTAATGAGTGTAGGGACTCTGACGTAGTGAGAAGGAACATGTCACTTTGGGGCAAATGAGCGAGGTACTCCTCCTCCCTCTGTCACCCAGTAACTGTGTGACCTTGGCAAGTTACCTAACCCTAGTGTCTTCCTTTGTAAAACTTGGTTAAGGATATCTGCTTCACAGGGTTCTTGTAAAGGGTTAGAGGAACTCATATATAGAAATTTCCCATCAAACCCTCACTAAATTGTTGCTACTATTATTTTTATTTTCAAGTCTTATACATTAGGAAAGATAAATCTTTCAGTGTATGCATTTCAGTAGAATTTCCTTCCAACTGCATGTTTGGAAGTCTGCATCAATTCTTCGTTGTGAGGTTTTCTGCTCCTATTCCTAGAGGCTCCTGAGGCCTTGTTCCAGTTCCTTGCCCTAAGGCTATTGGTACTATGGAGAGGCTGGCAAGAAGAAAATTAGCATTTCCCTTGACATTTAGTGATAAGTCTCTCATCCTTTGTAATAGGCAGAAGTATGAAAATAACAGAGCACCTGTAGATGGAGTCTTCATTAGGTGACAGGTTGCCCTTTCTGCAATAATTATGCATATGAGTCGTTATATTGTGCTTGAAACATCTGCTTGACAAATCCCTTTGGAGCCACACTTTGAACATAACTCAAGGCATATCCCCCCTTGATAGTAAAAATAAGCCACTCTACAGCCTAAAGCAACATGACATTTGCTAGCAGATATCAATATTTTTCCATCTGAGATTTAGTTGATCCTAAGCAGCCAAAAAATACCAGATGCCTCTAAGATTATTATTCATCATTATTGTTCTTATCTTTATGTATTATTAAGATCCAACAAAGTGATATTAAGATGGCTCAGATGAGTGCCTCTTTTTCTCATATTAGTTCAGCATTTTTCTCAGAAGTCTTCTTGTTCACAAATGCCCAAGAAAATAGCTAGGCAGAGGAAAAATCTAGGTGGAAAATTGAAAGAACTTCTCTAGCACATTCCAAAGATAAGAGAGGGAGGCATGTCTCCACGCATAGTTCTTCTATCTATCACTGCACACTGCAACTGAATTGATATTTAAATATGTATGATGGGTCCAAAGTAGCTAGCACTTCTGTATTTCCCTCTGTTATGGAGGGTAGAGATATGCTTACAAAAGCTCTTCTAATACTTGAGAGAAAATTCTAGTCATTTTAAAATTAAAATTTATAAAAGTTTTCCCTTATCTTTCCTAATAATTTTTCCACTTCAAATCCATCCACTCAGCCTTATAGAGCTTAACAGACTCCAGGCTAAGAACTCCTAGACCTGTAGTGACAACCTACATCACTTTCAATATGACGTGGAAATAAGAGAACACTCAGTATCTAAGCGAAAATGTGTAAGATTCATTTAAAATCTCTGAGAGTTCTCTCCAACATTACTTGCAGGCAATCAATGATTCTCTATTCCTTTATATTTTAAGACATGTCTAAGAAAAGGGAATTTTTCTTGTGTAGAACCAAGTATAGATTTACTCCTACTGACATTTTGTCCAGAGTATTACTCTAGGAAATTGTTTCCTTTTATGACTTTGTTCCCTCAAGCCACACAAGCCTGAGGAAAGACAACCAAAGTATGAAGGCAGAAGTAGGCCATATCATAGCAGCAGTCTTTGATTTTAGCCACCCTAGCTCTGGATTGGTATACAGTCTGACTATTGCTCTCTAACAGTAACTGGAAGGACCCTTTGATGCAAAATATGACATATAATTATTATTTATCAATGATAATCATAGCTACATTTATTGAACATTTCTTATTTGCCAGGCACTTTTCTAAGTGCTTTATGTTTTTTTGTCCTGTAATCCTCACAGCAATCCTGCTAGATGGGCACTACTATTATTAATTTTATAAATGAAGAAATTTGCCGCCATTCACAGAGCTAATAGGTGGTGGAACAGAGTCTCACACTTGGCCTGTCTGACTCCATCCTCTCAGGTACCCACCCACCCTCCAGATGAGAGCAACCTTGGGATTTTACTGTACGGTTATCTTGGACATGGATCCCGCCCTACACTGTGCGTTATACACAATAGGATTCTGGCACCTACTTCCGGTTTTTCAGACTGCAGAACTGGGGAGGTCTTATTGATGAGAACAGCCTCAGTCTGGCCTGGGCCATTATCTGTTCTGTCAGGTCCTGCTGAGGGACTCTTGAGTGTCCCACACCGTTCTTGTTCCATCCTGCTCCAGTCTCAGATGGTCATGTCCTCTTTATTCTGACTCTTTTCTCAGAACACGTGATTACTCAGGCTTTGCCAGAGTGTCACAGTCCAGGCGGGAGCTTGCTAAAGAGTGCTGACCTCTCCCGCATGTGTCATGCATGAACCCCAGGATAGCTGCATGGTGCTAGAATGCTCTGTCTTATTAGCAATGTGAACACTTTGTGCTGTGTCACTAACTTCGTCTACCTGCAATTCTGCCCTTCCTGGCCCTTTATTCTCCAGCCAGCTATGCCTGTGATCTCCAGGCTGTGGTGACCAGAGGGCAGAAGTTGCTTTCCTCACTTTCCCAGGAAGAGGAACTTCCTGATTGGGGTCTGAGCTGAAGCAGCTTTTTCTGTATTGCAATCTTTGGGGGATTTTCATGAACTATTCCATGTCACTACACAAGAGGTGCAGGTGGTGGGACGGCATTCGGTCATTCATGATACATTTATTAAGCACCAATTGTGTTCCAAGCATTCTGCTGAGCACTGGGGTTGCCATGGTGACCAAGACAGAAATTATTTCTGCTTTCATAGTTTACTGTTTTTGAACAAATCAGACCCATGAAGAGGCTATTGTAATGTGATTTGATAAAGACTCTGATAAGGCAATAACAGAGCATTTTGAGAGCACATAGAAGGGGCACCTACTCCAGACTTGAAGGGCTGGGGCAAATTACCTAGTGGAAGTGACATCTGAGACTTAAAAAAGTTGAGTCAGAAGAAGTTAGGCAAGTAAAGAGATTGGTAGTTGGGTAGCAAGGAAGAGAAAGAATGTTCAAGAAAGAGGTAATAGCAAATTCAAAGGCCTACAGGCAAAGAAGAACACATGCAGGACCTGGGTGACCACAGTTAGCTCAGGATAGCTGAAGTGGAGTTTGAAATAGGGTGTGGCAAGATATGAAGCTGAACTGATGAGCAGGGGTAGGGAAATGAAGGGTAGCTATCATTTAATCTTATTCTGTATCTCTTGGGTACCACTTGCTTTCAACAGACTAACCTAGTTGGGTATTTAGTGGCAGGGCATGGGACTGAGGAGTAACATTTGTTAAGTCCTGCCGTGTGCCGAGGATGATGGAAGGTCTCAGAGACCTTTGGTCCTGGACCTCAGCCCATACCATCCAGGGACCCCAAGCCAACCAAGTGCCTCCCTGGCCCTTGTGGTTTGAGACATGCCAGAGTCTTCCTTCTGCTCTTTCCAGCAGTGCTCCCCACTCTGTAAACTAGTGCCCTTAATCAAGTTCCCCTCTGTTACCTCTTCTGCTGCTACATCCACAGCCAGGCCTGACACGGCCACTCTTACTGGGGTTGACCTCACTGCACCACCAGGTACCAGGGACTGAGCCAGCCCTTTCACATTCACCAGCAACTCTACTTGTAGGGACAGTTATCTCCATTTGTACAAGGCTCAGGGACATCAAATTATTTGTCACAAGCCACAAAGCTATAAGTGGTAAGGCAGAATTTGGACTTGGTCTGATTTCAAAGCCACTACAATCACACAACTGTGCCTCTTTCCCTATCAGCATTATAGTTCTTATTAGGATCCTTTAAGTCTGCTCTTTAGGTTTTCTTACTGATACTTTTCTGGAAGATGAGTCCCCCAAAGATTGGGTCAGATGCATCCAAGGGGCCTCTCCAAGAGTTGTCCCTTACATGTGTCCCTCCTACGGAGGAAGCACTGAATTCAGACACCACAGACCTTCAGGGTATGTTCAATAACCAACAGCAGCATGCCCTACCAGGCTGTATCCCCACGATTTAAGACAACCTTCACTACCCCACTTTGATTAAGAATATGACAGTAATTTCTGATGTTGGCTAGCATTTTTAAATCCCTCCCAAGGGATTTGGTGATTTTTTTATGTGGGTAGATATTTAGGCAGCCCTTGGCCTATCTGAGCATATCACCTATGTCGGATTCGCAGACGAGGTTTCTTCTTTATGACCCTCCCCAGATTCTCACTGCATGTTGTTTATGGTTTACTTTTATTTTTGTCACCTTTTCTCATTACCATTTTAATGTTAATTTTCATGCTAAATAAAATAGGTTTTCCTGTCCCTCTGTTCCCTCCTGCCTCTTCTCTCAAACACCAATAAAGCCCAGGGACAAGTCTTATAGAGTCTAGCAGTGGAGATGTACGTATTCACTAGTGAGGGCTCCTGCTTCAGACAGGGATACTAATGAATCAGTCACAGGCTTTTATTAAGTGTTTCTTTGCTAAAAGCATAGCTTTCCTTGCAGCCATTTGGCTCTGGCTCTGTACTGCTGAAGGTAGTCTAGACCCTGTCACTAATTATTCTTCTTCCTGGTAGCAAGTAGAAGAAGCAATTTTCAAATTGTTTTTATTGATCACAGGGCAGTTTCTCCAGAATACTACTCTCTATAAAAAAGGGGATATGATTATTTCCAGTTAACATAGTCAAAAGATTTTATAGAGGAAGGCAGTTTATGTAGTAGTTAGAAGTACACAATTTGGAGTCAACAGACCTGAGGGTGAATTCTTGGCTCTATCCTTTACTAACTGGGGTAAGTCACTTAAATTCTTTGAACCTCAGTTTCTCCCTCTGCAAAATGGGAATAATATTAGTTCATAGGGCTGATATAAGGATTAAGTTAGTAGAGATTAAATAAGAGTAAGTAGTTTGGCTCAGGAGGTATGGTTTTTATTGTTGTTGCTTATTATTATCAAGAAAGCCATCTACCTGTCTCTCTTCAGGCCAGTCTGATATATTTTCATCTTGTCCTTGTGACTCTCTTTTCTCCATACAAATTCTCATTCTCCTTCAAAGGTAGGGCATGATCTTTCTTTCAGGAATACTCTGACTCTTACCTTTCATGAGTACATGATAAAATTAAGGTTTAAAGAAATTGCAGTTGACTTCTTGTTTTCATTTAGCCTTCTTCATTAAGATGACTGTTTTCATTGCAGAATGATGAAGTGGAGCTTGTCCGAACTGGCTGTAGGAAGGATATGGTAAAAATGCTCCATATTCAGCGAGATGGAAAATATCACAGCATTAAAGAAGTGGCAACTTCAGTGCAACTTACTCTGAGCTCCAAAAAAGATTACCTGGGGCTTCCCTGGTGGCGCAGTGGTTGAGAATCCGCCTGCCGATGCAGGAGAAACGGGTTCGTGCCCTGGTCCGGGAAGATCCCGCATGCCGCGGAGCAACTAAGCCCGTGAGCCATGGCCACTAGGCCTGTGCGTCCGGAGCCTGTGCTCCGCAACGGGAGAGGCCACAACAGTGAGAGGCCCGCATACCGCAAAAAAAAAAAAAAAAAAAAAAAAAAAAAGATTACCTGCATGGAGACAATTCAGACCTTATCCCTACAGACACCATCAAGAACACAGTTCACGTCCTGGCAAAGTTCAAAGGCGTATGTGTCATTCTACTTCTTAACTACTGCCCATCTGGATGCAGAAATCACTGTACTATATTATGAGGATACTATTTGCTTATTTCAAGTTCCCTGTACTTTTTAACCCTATTTTTACATTTAAACCATTGAAAAAAATTCCTTTTCTATTCTAAAAGTCTCAGCTTTACAGAAAATCTTGCTTTTTAAAAAAACTCACCTCTTTATTCTCTTTTCTTTTCTTCTTTTTTTCCCATTTGTTCTCTTTTCTTGTTTCTCAACTCACTACAACGTCTTTTAGGCAGAGAATCCTACTTGACAAATTTACATGTTATCTCTTAATTAGGATCATTGGCAAATCAAGGCCCTGAGAAGATTTCTGAATAGAACTTTACACATTTTTGTCATGCAATTATTTGAGTCCTATTATTTTTTTCTTTTAGAACGGTGTGCATTTATAGAAGTACCATTTCTCTTCTTGGCATTACTTTAGAAGAAAATCAAGTATAAGATAAATTTTGAGATCTGTCCAACTTTTAATACCTTCCTGATTTTCCCAACTCCGTGACCACTTAGTGTCCACATTTGGTGGTAGTTGTACTTTTCAGAAGGGTCTTGGATCTGATAGACTCTAATCTCTTGGCACTTTTACCTCAGGTTTCTCTAAGTGTGAGTGAAACTGTGCTGGATGACCAGCAGAGTTCTGGGCAATTCAAGATAATGTTTTTATTTGCTAAGAAGTCTAGAAAGGCAAGAAATGTAGACTGGAAAGCTTCTTTTCTCATGCTTTTGCATGAAATTCTCACCCATAATGCACGAAATGAACAAACTAATTTTTTTTTTAGAAATTTATTTATTTATGGCTGCATTGCGTCTTCGTTGCTGCGTGCAGGCTTTCTCTAGTTGCGGCGAGCGGGGTCTACTCTTCGATTCGGTGTGTGGGCTTCTCATTGTGATGGCTTCTCTTGTTGCGGAGCACGAGCTCTAGGCACGCGGGCTTCAGAAGTTGTGGCTCGCGGGCTCTAGGGCACAGGCTCAGTAGTTGTGGCACACGGGCTTAGTTGTTCTGCAGCATGTGGCATCTTCCCAGGCCAGGGCTCGAACACGTGTCCCCTAAATTGGCAGGCGGATTCTTAACCACTGTGCCACCAGGGAAGCCCGAACAAACTAACTGAAATATTATTTCTGCAAAGTCTGTCTACACCCTGAACCTTTCTCTTGCTAATCACAATGGCCCAGCACGTATAGGCAGGGCTATGGAAAAAGGCATTGCTTTCTTTAAAAATGAATTGAAAATAAGTTCTGTACTGTGTTAGAGAAGAGGGTCTCTATATAACACAAATTCTTATATTTCCTGTACTATGTGAGAAGTACAGAAAAGGGAAAGAATGGACCTGGATGTTAAAAACAATTTAAATTTATTCATTGGAGATAGAGTGACTGTATAATTTCTTATCCAAACCAGGATACTTTTCAGAGTGAAATAGGATGCTTATCAATAATTATTCTGAGGGCTTCCCTGGTGGCGCAGTGGTTGGGAGTCCACCTGCCGATGCAGGGGACACAGGTTCGTGCCCCAGTCCGGGACGATCCCACATGCCGCAGAGCGGCTGGGCCCGTGAGCCATGGCAGGTGAGCCTGCGTGTCCGGAGCCTGTGCTCCGCAACGGGAGAGGCCACAACAGTGAGAAGCCCGCGTACTGCAAAAAAAAAAATAAAATAAAAATAATTATTCTGAGACAACAGGTATAAAACAAAACTATCCTTGGGAAACCTATACAGTCTACCTTAATTATAGGCAAAGCCATAAATAATCTGTAGACTATACTAGGACCATAAAACATTGCCTAGAGATTAACCTGAAGAATTTGGATGGAAGTAGAGAGCTGCTTTATGGGGGTGGAGAGCTGGGGATGGTCAATAGAAGGCCTGTTTGCAAGGCAAGGAAGCTGAAGTGACCCTTCATTAACATTTTTTCTTTGGGAAACTGGGAGGTCTGTTTCCCAGCCTCATGAAGAGAGCAGAGTGTTTTGAAGTATCCTGCACTACTTTAGCTGGCATGGGTGATGACTGAGCTCAGCGTGAGGAGAATCTGAACGTTAAGTTCCTTTTTGCTCATCCACTGATGGATAGACACATCCTCTCCTGCACACAGTTTTCTTTTAAAAACGGGATAGTCTCACCTGATGATGGTGATCCATTAACTACACTTAGGAGCTCTTGTGAAAAATTGGCATTAGGACCAATTCATCTCTAATTCTTTCTAATTTGTTTCTCTGATTCTAAAAAAACACTTTATCAGGAAAGAGAGTCCCATGGATATTTAAAAATGATTTTTAAGTGGGGCAAGTATTTCTGATCATTCATATTTATTTCTTTTTATAGATCAAAAGCATAGAAACTTTTGCTGTGAATATCTGTGAGCATTTCCTTTCTTCTTTTAACCATGTTATTTGAGTTCAAGTCTATGTGGAAGAAGTCCCTTGGAAGCGTTTTGAAAAGGTTACCTCACTTATTCGTGCTCTCAGTTTAATTAAAGAAATTGGCTTTATGACATATGTTGAAATTTTACTGGAAATAATTTTTTTTTCTAATTTTCAGAATGGAGTTAAGCATGTCCATGCATTTATTCATACTCTCACTGGAACGCACTTCTGTGAGGTTGAACAGTTGAGGAGTGGTGAGAAAATGTTTTTCATGTTTTGATTCTGCAATAGCAATTTCAGTTTTTTTTCTCTTTTAAACAACTCTGTTTATTAACACCAAGGCAAACTGTAGAGAATTTTGAAGTCTTTTAAATCTGAGATGGGAGTGAACAGTGTGACCTTGGATTACATTAAAGAACTATCTGCTTTCTATCTTAAAAATATAAAAATGAAATAATACCCTTTGCAACAAATCTGTGGGTTGAGTGGAGTAGATCATTTTTACTGCATGATTTTGAAGTGAGGGAAAAAAAGGCACAGGCTGACAAAAGCTCAAATTTCTGAATTTTCTGACCAGTAATTTTTGTACCATACCATGCTATGATTATAATAACCTTTATAGGAAATACCTAGAAAATAACAGTCACATTTCCTTGAAATTTTGTCATAATAATAAAACCACTGATATTATTATAGTTACCATAAAATAAACCTCATTTAAAAATAGTAGTGACAATTATATAATTCCTTCTATTTACCAAGAAATCTAAAAATTAACTGTGGAACAATTACAATATAGACCTTATTAGTACTGATTATTGAACTTAGCAAAGTGTGTTTTCCACTGATTTGTTGAGGTTGTCAGAGCAGAGTTCAATAATTGACTAAGACTTAGACTAGAAGACCTCTAAGAACCATAGACCCACCATGGTAGAAATGTCTCTATCCTAATAAAAAATAAACTTTAATGATCATTATAAATATAGAGTGTAGACTGAAATTTTTTCTTTTCTATTTTCCTTTTCTCTTTTTTCTTCTCCTTTCCTTCCCTTTCCTGCTTGTTTCTTTCATTTCATTTTTTTTCTTTCTGTATCTCTTTTTCTTTCTTCTCTAGCTCTCTTCAGTAAGAATTTGAGGTGACGTCTCATAAATGTCAGAAATATTAAAAGGTTAATAAAGTATAAGTTCCTCTCATTCTAAGTTCTATTGGATAATGCCTTCCCTTAGGAAGTCTTAGTGTTTTAGCTATCATTTATTATTTTTCCCTATCTGTATTAAATTCTAGACACAGCCAGGGCCTTCTCAGTGTTTGATTAACAGTTATGAAATTATTATTATATAAAGAAGACTGAATAACTAGTTAAGTTGAAAAGATAATGATTTTTTTTAATCCTCCAAATATGTACTCATGTGATATATTAACTTGTTTACTGAGCTACTGAGCTGTTTGTTAGTTAAAATGTAACTTCCTTTCTTTCCTTCCTTCTTTCTTGCTTTATGTATTTGACTTTGGAGGAGAGAGAGAGGTTCCTGCTTCCCCAGGCCAGTGTTTTCCTATGCAAATCACAGTGAATACCTCTGTAAAATTATAAACTATATTATATTATATAAAATATATTATATTATATATTATATAATATATATTATATAGTATATATAATATTATATATATTTATAATATATAATATATATTATATTATATTATATATATTATAAAATTATAAACTATAAACTGGCACTTTCCAGCAGAAATATAATGCAAGCCACATATCTAATTTAAAAATTTCCTACCTAGTAGTCACATTAGAAAAGTAGAAACAAATTAATTTTAATAATACTTTTTATTTAACCTAATATATCCAAAATGCCACTTATATATGTAAGAAATATAAAAAATATTAATGAAATATTTAATATTTGAATTTCTGTGTGTATTTTATATTTACAGGTTGTCTCATTTCCCATTTACCATATTCCAAGGGCGTCATAGCCACATGTGGCTAGTGGCTGCCATATTGGTTAGCTCTAAACCATTTTGAGTGATTTTTGCAATACTTAACATGTTTCTCATTCCACTTTTAATTATGTAAAATAATAGCAGGGGCTAGAATTAGATTTCAGGAGAGCTAACTAAAAAGATAAGAGCCTGTATAAAATATATTTATGTCATTGATTGAAATACTATTCATTCAATAATGATTTTGAGGACTTGTTAGGTATACTAGTGGTGGTAAACTCAGACGTGAATAAGACATTTTCTGACCCTAGTGAGTTCACAGTAGATGAATAGTAGGAGATAGACTTATAAATAGATTTATTGCAGTATGAGGGGCTAAAGACCACTATGAAGGAATTAAAGGTATGCTATGGGAGTAAAGAGATGCAGAAAACTAACTCTTCCTAGGGCAGTCTGGAAGGCTTGATGGGGGAGGAGGAAATATTCCAACTGACTTTTGAAAAATGATTCAGAGTGTGTTGGACATAGAAAGGGGAAAGGATATTACAGGCAGAAGAAACAGAATATACATGGGTAGGAGTCATGAAGAGTGGAAGAGGGAAACAAATATTTTGAGCATCTGCCTTATGTAGATCACCACACTAGGCAAATGATGTTAGTGTTGAAAGGGCAAAGAATTTGAGCAACGGTAGCAGGGTTGAAGGGTACAGTTTTTAGAATGTAAGGAGTGGAGATGAGGATGAAGAGCTTGGTTTGGGCCTAATGTACCATACTAGCAAGATTGGCCTAACTAGGGAATTCCTGGTGGTCCAGTGGTTAGGACTGTGCACTTTCACTGTTGAGGGCCCAGGTTTGATCTCTGGTTGGGGACTAAGATCCTGCAAGCCGTGCAGCATGGCTAAAAAAAAAAAAAAAATTGGTGTAACTAGGAGGCAGTTTTTGCATGGTAGTTAAGTCCATAGGTCTTTTCAGACTAAACTGTTTTCTTTTGTTTATTTTTTTACTGCTTTGCTTTTTTTTTCAGTACACAGGCCTCTCACTGTTGTGGCCCTTCTGTTGCGGAGCACAGGCTCTGGACGCGCAGGCTCAGCGGCCATGGCTCACGGGCCCAGCCGCTCCACAGCATGTGGGATCCTCCCAGACCAGGGCACAAACCCCCATCCCCTGCATCGGCAGGCGGACTCTCAACCACTGTGCCACCAGGGAAGCCCTGCTATTTTTATTAACAGATTTTTATAAAACATTTTTTAAATTGCAGTATAGTTAATTTACAATGTTGTGTTAGTTTCAGGTGTACAGTAAAGTGATTCAGTTATACACACACACATACATACATGTATATGTATATATATATATTATTTTTCAGATTCTTTTCCATTAGAGATTATTACAAATACTGAATATAGTTCCATGTACTATACAGTAGGTCCTTGTTGTTTATCTATTTTATATATAGTAGTGTGTATATGTTAATCCCAAATTCCCAATTTATCTCCCCCCCACTCCTTCTATCCCCTTTGGTAACCATAAGTTTGTTTTCTATTTCTGTGGGTCTATTTCTATTTTGTAAATAAGTCCATCTGTATCATTTTTTTTAGATTCCACATGTAAGTGATATCATATGATATTTGTCTTTGATTTACTTCACTTAATATGATAATCTCTAGGTCCATCCATATTGCTGCAGATATCATTATTTCACACTTTTTTTATGTCTGAGTAATATTCTTTATCCATTTATCTGTTGATGAACATTTAGGTTGCTTCCATGTCTTGGCTACTGTAAACAGTGTGGCTGTGAACATTGGGATGCATGTACCTTTTCAAATCAGAATTTTCTCTGGATATATGGCCAGGAGTGGGATTGCAGGATCATATGATTAACTCTATTTTTAGTTTTTTAAGGAAACTCCATACTGTTCTCCATAGTGGCTGCACCAAATTACATTCCCACCAACAGTGCAGGAGGGTTCCTTTTTCTCCACACCCTCTCCAGCTTTTAGTATTAATAAACATTTTAATAATGGCCATTCTGACCTGTGAGAGTGATACCTCATTGTAGTTTTGATTTGCATTTCTCTAATAATTAGCAATATTGAGCATCTTTCAAGTGCCTGTTGGCCCTTGACATTTGTGTCTTCTTTGGAGAAATGTCTATTTAGGTCTTCTGACCATTTTTTTAATTGGGTTCTTTGGTTTTTTGATATTAAGCTGTATGAGCTGTTTGTATATTTTGGAAATTAATCCCTCGTCAGTAGCATTGTTTGCAAATATTTTCTCCCAGTCCGTAGGTTGTCTATTCATTTTGTTTATGGTTTCTTTTGCTATGCAAAACTTTTAAGTTTAATTAGGTTCCATTTGTTTATTTCTGTTTTTATTTCTATTACTCTAGGAGATGAATCCAAAAAAGTATTTCTGCGATTTATGTCAAACAGTGTTCTGCCTATGTTTTCCTCTAGGAGTTTTATACTATCCAGTCTTAAATTTAGGTCTTTAATCCATTTTGAATTTATTTTTGTATATTGTATTAGAGAATGTTCTATGTTCATTCTTTTACATGTAGCTGTCCTCTTATGGAAGAGACTGTATTTTCTCCATTGTAAATTCTTACCTCTTTGTCATAGATTAATTGATCATAAGTGAATGGGTTTATTTCTGGGCTTTCTATCCTATAACATGGATCTATATGTCTCTTTTTGTGCCAGTACCATACTGTTTTGATTACTGTAGCTTTGTAGTATAGTCTGAAGTCAGGGAGCATGATCTCTCCAGCTCTGTTCTTCTTTCTCAAGATTGCTTTTGCTCTTCAGGGTCTTTTGTGTTTCCATATGAATTAATTTTTTTTTGTTCTATTTCTGTGAAAAATGCCATTGGTAATTTGATAGGGATTGTATTGAATCTGTAGATTGCCTTGGGTAGTATGGTCATTTTAACAATATTGATTCTTCCAATCCAAGAACATGGTATATGTTTCCATCTGTTTGTGTCATCTTGAAGTTCTTTCATCAGTGTCTTACAGTTTTTGGAGTACAGGTCTTTTGCCTCCTTAGGTAGGTTTATTTCTAGGTATTTTATTCCTTTTGATGCGATGGTAAATGGGAGTGTTCCTTAATTTCTCTTTCCAATCTTTCATTGTTAGTGTATAGAAATGCAACAGATTTCTGTGTATTAATTTTGTATCCAGCAACTTTACCAAACTCATTGATGAGCTTAGTAGTTTTCTGGTAGCATCTTTAGGATGTTCTATGTATAGCATCATGTCATCGGCAAACAGTGACTGTTTTACTTCTTTTCCAATTTGGATTTCTTTTATTTCTTTTGCTTCTCTGATTTATGTGGCTAGGACTTCCAGAACTATGTCGAATAAAAGTGGCTAGAGTGAGCATCCTTGTCTTGTTCCTGATCTTAGAGGAAATGCTTTCAGCTTCTCACCATTGAGTATGATGTTAGCTGTGGGTTTGTCATATATGGACTTTACTATGTTGAGGTATGTTCGCTCTATGCTCACTTTCTGGAGAGTTTTTATCATAAATGTATGTTGAATTTTATCAAAAGATTTTCTGCATAAATTGAGATGATCATATGGTTTTTATTCTTCAATTTGTTAATGTGGTGTATCACACTCATGGATTTGTGGATTTTGAAAAATCCTTGCATCCCTGGGATAAATCCCACTTGATTATGTTGTATGAGCCTTTTAATGTACTGTTGGATTCAGTTTGCTAGTATTTTGTTGAAGATTTTTGCATTTATGTTCATCAGTGTTATTGACCTATAAATTTCTTTTTTTGTACTATCTTTGTCTGGTTTTGGTATCAGGGTGATGGTGGCCTTATAGAACGAGTTTGGAAGTGTTCCTTCCTCTGCAATTTTTTGGAATAGTTTCAGAAGGGTAGGTGTTATCTTTTCTCTAAATGTTTCATAGAATTCACCTGTGATGCCATCTGGTCCAGCAATTTTATTCATTGTGAGTTTTTAAATTACTGATTCCATTTCACTACTGTTAATTGTTCTGTGCATATTTTCTATTTCTTCCTGGTTCAGTCTTAGGAGATTGTACCTTTCTAAGAATTTGTCCATTTTTCTAGGTTGTCCAATTTATTGGCATATTGTATTTCTGTGGTGTCAGTTGTAACTTCTCCTTCTTCATTTCTGATTTTGATTTGGGCCCTCTATCGTTTTTTCTTCATGAGTCTGGCTAAAGGTTTATCAATTTTGTTTATCTTTTCAAGGAACCAGTTTTAGTTTCATTGATCTTTTCTATTGTTTTTTTTTAGTCTCTATTTCATTTATTTCTGCTCTGATCTTTATGATTTCTTTCCTTCTACTAACTTTGGGTTTTGTTTATTCTTCTTTCTCTAGTTGCTTTATGTGTAGGCTTAGGTTGTTTATTTGAGATTTTTCTTGTTTCCTGAGGTAAGCTTGTATTGCTATAAACGTCCCTCTTAGAACGGCATTTTCTGTGTCCCATAGGTTTTGGATCATTGTGTTTTCATTTTCATTTGTCTCTAGGTATTTTTGATTTCCCCTTTGACTTCTTCAGTGATCCATTGGTTGTTTAGCAACATATTGTTTAGCCTCCAATTGTTTGTGTTTTTTTGCAGTTTTTTTCTTGTAGTTGATTTCTAGCCTCATAGTGTTGCAGTTGGAAAAGATCTTGATATGATTTCAATTTTCTTAAATTTACCGAGGCTTGCTTTGTTGCTCAGTGTGATCTATCCTGGAGAATGTTCCATGTGCACTTGAAAAGAATGTGTATTCTGCTGCTTTCAGATGGAATGTTCTATAAATATCAAGTAAGGCCAGCTGATCTAATGTATCATTTAAGGTCTGTGTTTCCTTATTGATTTTCTGTCTGGATGATCTGTCCATTGATGTAATGGAGAGCTGATGTCCCCCACTATTATTATGTTACTGTCAATTTCTCCTTTTATGTCTGTTAACATTTGCCTTATATATTAAGGTGTTCCTATGTTGGGTGCATATATATTTACAATTGTTATATCTTCTTTTCAGATTGATCCTTTGATTATTATGTAGTGTCCTTTGTCTCTTGTGACAGTCTTTAAGTGTATTTTGTCTGATATAAGTATTGCTACTTCAGCTTTCTTTCAATTTCCATTTGCATTGAATACCTTTTTCTATCCCCTCACTTTCAGTCTGGTGTGTCTCTAGGTCTAAAGTGAGTCTCTTGTAGGCAGTACATATATGGTTGCTGCATTTTTATCCATTAACCAGTCTATGTATTTTGGTTGAACCATTTAGTCCATTTATGTTTAGGATAATTATCAATATGTATGTTCCTATTGTCATTTTGTTAATGTTTTGGATTTGTTTTGGTAGGTCTTCTTTTTTCCCCTTTCTTCTTTTGTTCCCTTCTCTTGTGATTTGATGACTATCTTTAGTATTATGTTTGGATTTCTTTTTCTTTTTTGTGGGTATTTTTGTTTTGTGTTTACCATGAGGTTTTTGTATAGCAATCTCTCTATATATAGATACCTTGCATTTGTACTCTGCTCCTTTCATGATTACTGTTTTTGATATTATATTTTACATCTAATTGTTTTGTATATCCCTTAACTGCTTATCATGGATACAAATGAATTGACTACTTTTGTCTTTTAACCTCCCTACTAGCATTGCATGTAGATGATTTCCTACCTTTATTGTATGAAGACTGAACTGTTTTTGAATTTGAGCTTCTCTACTTAAAAACTTTGTGACTGTGAGCACATTAAATATACTACTTCAGTGTTTTTTTTTTTATTTCTAACATGAGAATAACAGTGTCTAACTCAGCAATTACCCAGAGAATGAAAGGAGATAAATGTTAATTTAACATTTAGCACAGTACCTGGCACATAAGAAGCACTCCTTGAGAGAAAGCTGTTATTATGATTATTTTGAATGATAATAGAGATCCAGGAAAGGTCTTTATGTGTATGTGTGTACTGTTTAGTAATTCTGACCAAGGTTATGGTAAACTGGCTGGAGAAACAGGCAGTAGTGAGACATTTGGAGACTTGTTGCAGAGATGAAGAAATGATGAAGTCTGAACTAAGGCAGAAGAGGTAGAGATGAAAAGACTACAGAGGTTGGGGAGAGACATTATGTCAGGCATTTCTGAAGTGTGCTTATAAGTCTGAGTATTTGCATAAGGATGGAAGGTTAGAGAGAAGGAGAGGTTAAAGTTATCCTAAAGTCAGGGGCCTGTGGGTGTTCACTAAGAATAATACATATAATGAGAAAGTTTCCAGAGGAAGCTAGTAAGTTTGGGAATAAGGGATGGATTTGGAGACTGTCTATTTCCAAACTGGTTGGTGAAGCCATGGGGAAGAAGGAACAATCCAGAAAAACATATAAAGTGAGAAGAGGAAAGATGAGAGGGCCTGGGGGAAAATTCCCCAGTTTAAGGGTTAGACAGTTTAAAGAGTGAGAGAGAAGAATGGTCAGAGGGACAGCAGGAGGCTTGGAGACAGTGGTGTTATGGAAGCAAAGGGAAAATACATTTCAAGAAATGAGGGATAGTTATTGGGATAATAGAATGTATAATAAGTAGGCTTATATGTAGTGGCTTCGCATGTGAAGTTTACAGCTTTTTGTAAAAGTCAAGTTCTGTGTGTGCATGTGTGTGTGTGTGTGTGTGTGTGTGTGTGTGTGTGTGTGTGTATGTTGGGAGGATGCTCCACTCCAGGAAGTTATTCAGGAATCCAGGTTGATGCAGCCAGACAGTTTTGATCCTCACTTTCTGGGATCACCTTGAGAGTAGATTCCCCATACCAGACAACAAGGAGAAGAAAAGAGCTTGAAGAAAAAAAGGAGGAGGCGAAACTGCTCAAGGCCTGAAGTAGCACAGAGCACATCAGATGAAGAGAACCCAGTCACACAGCCACACCTAACTGCAAGGAAGGCCAGGAAATGTAGTCTAGCTGGGGACCCAGGAGGAAGAGGACCTGCCAGTGGTCTCCGCCACAGGAAGGTTAAGAAGTTTGGTTTAAAAGAAGACTGAAGAGAGTGTGCAGTTTGACCAGTAGGCATCATTGGTAACCTCCTTCTGCAAGAATATTTAGCAGACCCCTGGAGGTGGAAGTGGAGTGGCCAAGTATAGGGCTCAGCTGATCATAGGAAGAAAACAGGCTGCTCTTCACACCCTTGTTCTTTCCAGGAATTACCAGGAGCTATCATCAGCCTGAATTCTAGTCACCTGGCTGCTACAGGGTGGAAACTAATCAACAGAATCAGGCCAAAGCTTTTTCTTTCTGCAGAAAACTTCAGGGTGTTGCGATCACTGTGGCAGTGTTCCCAGAACTCCAGCTTGACTTGTCTGGAGTCCAGCACCTCCCCCCTCCCATAGCATGCGGGGGCCGGCAGGGGTCAGCAGGGAAGGAGGCATCTGCTGCCTTGGGTGTGTGCAGTATGTGTGCACACATTCCTGAGTGTGTGTATCTTCCTGTGTTGTCTATTTGAAGATGACATTTGTACTCTGTCCCTCTTTGGAGAGTAGGGGTCTATGCCATTTTTTTATGGTAACAAAGTTTAATTCTTAATTTGCTTATTTTCCAGGAACTAAAACTGCAGATATCATGAGGTGTTTCAGTGTACAATCACTGTCATAAGAAATGCCCTTGCATAGGCTTAACTAAAGAAAATAATCATTTTACACAACACACACACACCCCAATTCACATGCTGAAGGCTGTTGTTACAAACCTCTAAGTAGGGCTTTTTGTGGGGGGCTGGCCAGGATAGTGAGAATTCTGCCCCCTCAAACACATGTACTTAATCACCCATTCAGCCTGCAAATTTTCCCAGCAGGATATGTAACTGGGTTTCTCCTGGTGGACTGGATTCATTCTTATTAATTGAACAGACATTTATAGAAAGCCTACTGAATCTGAAGCACCCACTTAAGGCCCTGAGCATTGCTATAAAACTCCCATTACACTATTTTTTTCCTAGGTTATCTTTTTAAGCTACATCATTAAGTGTTCTTTTAGCTGTTTCAAAGTCTGCTAGTTCCATGGGGGAATCTGGAAGAGAGAGAGAAATTTTTTCACCAAAGGGATGAGGGCTGATGTTATTTTTGTGACTTCCCCAGCTCCGAGAGGAGAGCTAGGCTCTGCATGTGTGGTACAGGCTGTTGATGTAGGTGTTATATGGAACCTCGATCTTCCAAACTGTTTCTCTGTGAGTCTCTGTGAACTACAAGCTTAGCCAAGCCTTGAAGTCACTGGGATGGTTGAGTCACTAATTTAAACTAGTTGAACTAAGCAGAGCATCTCCCCAACGACCCCCCCACACACACAATTTGAATTCTAATTCATAATTCTTTAAGCATCAAATTTCTCCCAATCTGACACTAATTATAAAAATTCAACTAAAGCATAACCAAATAGAGGAATGGAAGATAGAGAAGAGGTTTCAAATAAGAGATACTGTCTTGTGGTGAAAAAAAAAATCTATTGGCATGGAAACTAGTAGGGGTAGGAGGAAGATTTTAGGAATGGGGTTGAGAAAACTAAAGTCCTGGAGGAGAAGAGATGTAAGAGGTGTCAAGCAGGGCAGATGGAAAAAATGAGATGGGGAAAGTGGGAGACTCGGGACAGAGATGGCCACTGCCAAGAAGGCTGCTTGTGTCATTTTGATATCAAGACTAAGACACTCTTCAGTTATTCCAAAAGAAAAGTTCTTGGCAAGCAGAAGATCTTTAAAAAATCATCTTGATCGGGCTTCCCTGGTGGCGCAGTGGTTGAGAATCCACCTGCCGATGCAGGGGACACGGGTTCGTGCCCTGGTCGGGGAAGATCCCACCTGCCGCGGAGCAGCTGGGCCTGTGAGCCATGGCCACTGAGCCTGCGCGTCCGGAGCCTGTGCTCCACAACGGGAGAGGCCACAACAGTGAGAGGCCCGCGTACCGAAAAAAAAAAAAAAAAAAAAAATCATCTTGATCGTCACCTCATCGTACAAAAACCCAGTTAACTTCCTTCCATCTGGGTGACGTCATCTCTCCCCATCCAGAACTGCACACAGGGAGCTTTCATCCTACCTCCATGAGCTAAATGGACTCTCAAAGGCAAATGATATTTAATTGATCTTCACTTTTTCTAGCACTTTACAAATTTGAGGTTTTCTAGTAGAATGATTTAATATAGTTTTAAAATATCCTCCTTTTAGCTATTTGTGTCCTTTTTGGAGGTGTTAAATGTGGAAGCAATTATCCCCTTCATGACAGGATTTTTTTTTTTTCTTGGCTCAGTAAAGCTTTGTGCTTTGTGACACCTGATGCGTAGGTAAGGAATCAGGCTTAGTTTCTATTAATTTGCAGTTTTTTTCCCTTAGAGACCTGAAGGGGTAGGATGTATGCTTCTCTGAGAGATAAACCACAATCTGTTAAGTGTGTAGGAGGACACTGAAAGTTAGAAAAGATTATGTTCTAGCAAAGTAAAATGTGAAAATCTTCCTTTTGCGTTACTCCATAACTATGGCAGAAAGGCAAAAAAGAGCTGATTAAGTGGTTTCATAGGAAGTAACCTAGAAAAGGACAGTCTTTTGGGTTGAATTACTTCTTGTTAGTCTAAACTGGAATCTTTTTAAGAGTGTGTGAAGCATCATATTTTTAGTTGATGGGCCCATGCATTTGAAAGGCTCAGGTTCCTACCAGTGTTCAGAAAGCTGGGGCACCGCCAACAGAGAAGATAAAATAAGCTCCCAGATTTCATCCAGGGTGTCTGATGCATGCCAAGAAAATGTATTTTTTCAAATTCAAAGAGAATAGGTTTTAGTCGTTGTTCATAGAATGATGAGCACACCAGAGTAGATGTTTTGCGTTCTGCCTAAACTGTGGCAGTAGTGAACTGTCTTTGAGAACGTGAGATGTTTTATTCCATGTGAAACTGAGGTCAAAACACATTAGAAAATGCAACTGCTTTCTCCATTTTCAGATTCTAGCAAGAAAGTAGATCATTTCAAAGTTGCCTAGCAGGCTGACACTCCCCAAAGATCAATAAATCTCATCACAGGGCTGGAGGTCGATAGGGATGGCATGTCAGAGGGAGTTTTCAGAACCCAATGAGCCTTTGTGAAACATGGGAAGTATTTACAGGGGGTTGACGTCAATAAGAAAAGGTCAATTAGGGCAAAATCATCATAATAATTTTATAGAGCATTTTCTCCTGGACAGCCATTTTACTAAGTCCTTTATGTGTATCATCTTAGATATCTATCATCTCTAGGAAATAGTTATGATTATCATCTCCTGCAGATGAGAAAATTAAGGTAGAGAGAGGTTAAGTAATTCTATCAAGGAAATACTGCCCATAAATAGGGGAGGAGAGGCATGGAGAGTACTGAGACTGAATTCAAGGAACCTGAGTCCCAAGACTGTGGACTAAAACATATGTAACCCTGCATCTGGAAATCCTTTTATGATTGAGACAACTGAGGATTCAGAGTCTGGTTGGCTCACATAGATGCTGGAGATCAAGGCCAGCTGTATAGGAAAAGTAGAAATAGATAAAGTTTGCCTTTGGTTTCCCTTAACTTCTCTTTATCCCCCTTCGAGGATTCCCACTACTTGTTCTAACCCCACTTCTGATTGCAAATTCAAGTTTCATTTCTATAGGATTTTTTTTTCTAGAAGGGATTATTTTTGGAAGTAAATTATGATATTAGTTTATAAAGGCTTAAGGAGTCACTCCTCTAAGGGGTCTTGGTATTTCAATAGGAAATTTTTTAATGATAAAATGTTTGCAAGACACATGGGGTCATTTCTAAAAGTGATGCTTCAATCTTCATTTCAAACCAACGGGGATGGTATTTTTCAACTGGGGGCTCTGTCTGAGCCTTGAATGCACATTGCAGAATGGCGGTGGCAACTTTCTTATCTCTTGGAATGTCCTCTTTTATTACAGAAATGGGAAGAGAGAGTTAAAGGAAGGAAGAAACATTTTGAGGATGAGGAGTGATCCAAAAAGGGGGAAGAAAAACATGAAATCTCGCAACGGGGTGCTGAGTTCAAACTCCACCTCTGCCAGTGTCTAGCCATACGACTAGAACGCGTGCTGGCAGTCAGAACCTTCTCAATCAGTGTTGATGCCCTCCCCTTCTCCCCCTGTCACACTGTGTGTGTGTGAGGGTTGAGGGGAGGGGGCAGATCAGGAAGGGAAATGGTAAAGATTGATGGAGGAGAACTGTCTAGAAGAAAAAGACACTAAGTTGTAAGGCTAAGTTGTTAAGGTGAGTCAATTTTACTGCACTCATTCATTCATTTAACGGATACTTATTGATTGCTTCTGCAATTCTCTTGGGTCTGAGACTTAAGACTCACTTGGGTCAGCTGTACACTGTTAGAAATGCTAATTTTGCAGAATCGTGTCTTGATAACACTTAGAATCTGATAAACCCAGCCAACCTAAGGCATGAAATCATTGCTGGTATCTTTCTCTTGATCCTCATTCAGATATAGCTTCCAATGAGAACTTCAGTATTTTCCAATTGAGAAAATACCATTTTCTCTCTTACCACATTATCCTAGAACACTGTGACCAGAACACCTTATTTAATCAGCACATATTTAATCAGCAAATCTACCACTAACTATGACCACTGCTCTCTCTGGTAGGCACACACATGTGGTTGGGAAAATATCAAAATATAGTCATTATTTACCTACTTCTGAAAGTCCACAGCTCCTGAGTTAACCACAGCAATAGAAATCACACAGGATGATGTGAACCATTGGATTATTAAGAGCTGCCCTGGACTTTAATTGAGCATTATGGGTTACATTCTTATTCTTCAACTAAGACCATGTACAACATAGTGATGCCTGATACCTCCAGCTCTTGGCTTAAGATTCAACAGGTCAAAACGCATAGATATTAGTCTGGACAAATTTCAAGACTGAAAAGAGGTGATCTAAGTCATTCTGCCTTGACTATGCTTTTGGGAGTCTGTACCCAAGTGACCCCTGAGTGTCCTGGCCTCACCAGCCTGCACATACAAACAAGGCCATGGTGAAGTTAATTCCTGAATTTCCCCGACCTTGTTTCTCTCTCATTACAAAACTGCTGTACCTCTCCAGCCAAACGTTCCTACCTTCTCCCAGCCTGGAGGGCTGTCTCACACATGCTCAGGGAGAATTTTGCATCCACTGAGTATGACTGCTGCCTCACTGGCTCTGCCCAGCATTTGCTGTGCCAGTTACCACTCCTCCTCGGGAAGAAGGCTGCCTTCCACAGACACTGTACCCTGGGGCTTCCCGGCGTGTCACCTGGTGCCATGTGTTCTTCAGGCTTCACCAAACTGCTGGAACTACAGTGTGTTCCACATAGAAAAAGAAAGAGAGAATCTTCCCCTCACTCACTCAGTACCCTACCTGTCATCTGGGCCCTGGCCTAGAACTGCCAGGCATAAGTAAACAGCTTTTTCAGATTATGCCTCTCTCCCCTCCACCTCCCTGATGCACCTCATGAGGTAATGTAGGGACGGCCAGAAAGCCATGTCATCTCCTCCATTGTTTTCAACTCTGCCCACCCCGCCCGGGTCCCCACAAGCCAACTTTGCGCCTTCTCAGTTCAGCCAAAAAACAAAGGCCTTTATGAGTATCCACATAGGCAATCTATACCTCATGGGTCTCTGACCTCATCTTCCCAGTCTCTATTTAGGCTCATCCAGGCCCATGATGCTACCTAGTCATGAACTTCTCTGGTGTTGCTGAGTTCATAAACGCAAGGGAACTGAGGGGTCTGGTGGTGATTGGAGCCATCAGCAGTGTAGACAATCCACATGAGGACCACCCCCAGTAAAGGGCGTCACAATAGCAGACAGAGGAGCTGCTTTTTTTTTTTCAGTACGCGGGCCTCTCACTGCTGTGGCGTCTCCCGTTGCGGAGCACAAGCTCCGGACGCGCAGGCCCAGCGGCCATGGCTCACGGGCCCAGCCGCTCCGCAGCATGTGGGATCTTCCCGGACCGGGGCACGAACCCGTATCCCCTGCATTAGCAGGCGGACTCTCAACCACTGCGCCACCAGGGAAGCCCATGGGAGCTGCTTTTGAGTTTATTAACTCATTCCAGCATGACTGCCTGCTGGATGAGATGGAGCTCAAAATGTGGAAGGTAATTGGCCTAGAAGATACCTCTGCACATAGCTGAGAAAAAGGTATTTGTTCCTGTGGGCTTCAACACAGCATGTACGTTTAGTCTCTGACCTTCAGTTCTCCTAGGGCATGAGAAGGCAGGGAGTTGTGGAATTCAAGAGAGGGAAAGGCACACTGTCTTCATCATGTGGACTTCAGAGGAGACAGGGAGAGAGAAAACACAGGCAGTGATGTAGCTCTTTGTACAAATGTAGTGTGCCATGTTTTAATGACCAGGATCCTCAAGACTAGGCAGTAAGAAAGAAGGCACTGTTTTCTTTATGACCTCATCCCCTCTTACCTTTTGACGTAAAACAGGATCTCCAGTCATTAACTCTGGAATCAAGGACCTCAAAGTCTTGAAAACAACCCAGTCCGGATTTGAAGGATTCATCAGGGACCAGTTCACCACCCTCCCTGAGGTGAAGGACTGGTGCTTTGCCACCCAAGTGTACTGCAAGTGGCGCTACCACCAGGGCAGAGACATGGACTTTGAGGCCACCTGGTATGAGCGAGTGCTAGGGCCTGGTGCTGGTGGAGGTAGTGTCCACCCTCTTTTCCAGGGGCCCAGAGTTCATGGAGTCTTCCATCTGAAACAGAAACTTGGAAGCCATTCAATTCTGCCTCCCCATTGTAAGACATCCCTTCTGATGGATAGCAGGACGAATACTGGTCTTACTTTGACTTAGTAAATCTGCACTAATAGCTAAGATGCTATTAGCTATAATGACCTTGAGCGGACCACCTGATTTCCCTGATCATCTGTTTTTTAATTGACTAAATCAGTAGTACTCAAACATGATTGTGTATCAGAATCACCTGGAGGGCTTCTTAAACTGCAGATCACTGAGCCCAACCTCAAAGGTTCTAATGGGGCCTGAGAACGTGCATTTCTAACAAACTCCCAGGTGATGCTCATGCTGCTGGACCAAAGGCCACACTTTAAGAAACACGGGATCAAATGAGGATAATGGCCTTGTTACTTCATGGCAGATGCAGAGAGGGCTAAACCAGGTTGACCAACTTGTCCCAGTTTGTCAAGGACTTTCCTGATTTTAACACTGAAAGTCCTGTGTCCTAGGAAACCCCTTGGTCCCAGGCAAACTGGGACAAGTGACCACCCTAGGCTAAACTCAAAATGAGATGACAGTTACAGAAGCATTTTATATATGATAAATGCTTTAGCACTGTAAGGTATGACTCTTATTTTAACATCCTCAACAAGCAGTGATTAGGTCTCTGAATCCCAGTTTGCTTTTTGAGCAGGTATCTCATTCCTTTGCTGAAGCTCTAATTGTTAGAAACTTCTACCCTGTGATAAGCTGGAATCTGCCTGCTGGTAGCTTCCTCCCACTGGCAGAGTGTTACTCTGCTCCTTTTATTATGTGGTAGGTTGGAAATGGCTTGAAGAGAACCTCACCTCAATCTTTTTTTCTCCTTTTTTCAAGTGTTCCCCATGGGCAGCAGTCTGATGTATTTATGTTGAAAAGAGCACGAAATTGAGCCAGTCGGGGTACAAGCTGGGCCTCCCACTAAGGAGGGGAACTGAGTAGATCATTTAACTTTTAGCTCGGATTCCTCATCTCTATAAATTGGAGATAATAATAGTACCTGCCTCAGGTATATTGAGAGAATTTAATGAAGTAATTACATAAAATACTTAGCACACAGCCTGACACGGTAATACCCCTGAAAATGCAGCAATTCAAGCAACGGGCCAAGCCAAGCAGATTAGATTACTAGGAAGTCCTCTTCAAGCATGGAGGGAAACTTACCCTGGAAGGCCCACTGGGCCCTGGTGCCAGATTATGAAGGTAACCTAGTTATGCTCAATATGTTTATTGACTTGTGCGCATGTTTGTGTGTGCGTAGGGAAATGGGAAGTTAGGGTTTTTTTTTTTTTTTTTCTTTTTGGCATTACAGGATATTAATCCTCTCTAAAACCAGCAATGAAATTGTTTTCGGGGAGACAGAGAGGGTACCGCTTCTTAGCTTCATAATATGTTCCCCAAAGACCACCCTGTGAGAGCCCTCAGTTCTCTTTTCTGTGTTTTAAGGACACTCTTAGGGACGTTGTCCTGAAGAAATTTGCTGGGCCCTATGACAAAGGTGAGTACTTGCCCTCTATCCAGAAGACCCTCTATGACACCCAGGTGCTCTCCCTGAGCCAGGTTCCTGAGGTAGGTTTTGTCACTTGCCATTCCGAGGACTGAGAGAACTTGTGTCTCCTGTCAGCTCTGAGAAAGAGAGTTAAAATAAGAAAGTGGAAGACACATGAAAAATGACATCTGTTGTTGCTCAAAAGCTTGTTATAGCAAGTGAGAAGAGAATAAAAAAATGTAAAAATCTGTCTGACCTGAAAACACAGGCCACTGCTGTAGTTCTGTAGTTTTGTTGAAAATTCTGAGTCTCTTCAACCTGCTACAATTTAGGACATTCACATGCTCTGAAGGAGGGGTAATTATCCCAAGGGTCTATGTTTCAGGAGAGCCAGAGAATGAAGGATAAATGCAGAGAGATTTCATCCATCCATCCATTCGATATTATTGAATGGTTATTATGTCTCTGTCAGCACATGAGGAAATCAGAGATAAATTAGACATCATCCCTACCCTCAAAGAGTTCATCATTAAGTGAAAGAAGAAAATAAGTAAACTAACAGTTCACTAGAGAATAGAATATTATGGAAATTCAGAGGAAGTCACCTAACTCCTGTGTAAGGGATAGTACAAGCCAGGCTTTCTGGAGGAAGAGGTATTTGAGCTGAGTCTTAAGGGACAGGTAGGGGTTATCTGAGTTCATACTCAAGGGTGAGGGAGGGGGTAGGGGTGGAGACAGGAGGCAGCATGGAACAGTCATTTACTGCTGAGGTTCTGCCACAAGTGAAGCTCCAGGAGCGAAAGTCTTTCCATGTGCCTAGAGATTAGTTGGGAAGCAGATTGGGAAGCCCTTTGTGGGCTTCTCTGTAGAGTGTATTTTATACTGAAAACTCTTAGGAGCCACTGAGGGGTCTAAGCAAGGTGTGGTGCTACCAGATTTGCACTCTGGAAAGACCACTCTGAAAGACATGTGATAGATTAAAGGGACGATGGGCCATAGACAAGGAGACCTGTTGGGAGGCTGTTGCAGAAAACTGGCAACGAGGATGTGAACTAAGGCCATGATGGGATAGAGAGGAACAGTGCCATCCTTAGACCTGGGCACCTTAGACAAGGGACTCCTGCCATGGCCCACACACCCCCTCCAAGCCCTCCTCTAGCTATGCCTTTCTCCGCTGGGTGAGGAGTCGGTGGGACCAAGGCAACAAACACTTCAGGAGCCTGTGCTTCCCCTTCTAGACCATTCTCTGGATGTTTACATCCCAGAATGTCCTGCCCAAATAACCCCGAGACTACTTCCAGAACCTGTACAAGCCTGTTCCCCAGATCTATCCCCTAGAGTGCAGGTCATGCCATCAGTGTACCCTTAAGCCCGAGAGTGAGAAAAGGGGCAGACATTTGCTAGAGGTATGAATGGGACTTGACATGCAAACTGGGGTAACCACCCACATGAGTCCAAGAGAGAAGATGAGATGGCCAGGGCTGAGGGCTGGCTCTTCCCATGATGCCAGGTCCTGGCACGATACTGCAAGGAATCAGAGAATTTTAAATTCGATCCTGCCCTTCCAGATTGTGATGAAGGAATATTTGTCAAGTTAGACGGATAGAATATATTTCACTTGAAAGTATTTTAGCTTGATTCATAACTTTTAAATCTTTAAACATCTGGTATGGGGACATCCAATTATACTCTTACTCCGGGGCCTGCAAATGTTAGGGACAAGCCTGGAGAGGAGGGAATGGATGGAGGGGGAACTTATGAGGTTGAGGAGCCAGCACCAGGAGGCCAGTTGGATGCTGCAGATGTCCCAGGTTTCTGACTCAAGGAGATTTTAATTTTCTGAGAAACGGATTTCATACACAGAGAGAAGACTGGGTCCATCATTTAATAATAGTACTAGCAGGAGAGAACAGTGTCAAGCAGTAGGGGAACATCTCAGAGACAGGTAGAATCTGAGTAATGAGCTAGTGGGTAGTTGGGGGTTGGGGGGAAGGAGTAACAGAGACAGATTCACAGTTTCCCCATGTAATGCATATTGTTGTGGATTTCAGATAGAAGCTATGGAAATCAGCCTGCCAAACATTCACTATTTTAACATAGACATGTCCCAAATGGGACTGATCAACAGGGAAGAGGTAAGAGAACTTCAAATGTATTTAAAGCACATTTCCCCCCACCTACTCTTTACCCCTCTTTATAAACTTGGCATGATACTATCCCCTGTCACAACTCCTAACAGCTGTTGCTTTTGGAATATTTATAGTTGCCACTGTTCAGAGCCCTCTTAGACTCTGGCCTTTCACTATCTGAGGCTGGAGCATGCTAGAAGTGGATGAATACTTACAAAGGAAGGTTGGAAGTTGCAGAGAGTAAAAGACAAAGAAGGAACAGAGTGTGCCCAAGGAAATAGCTTTGAGATCTACTTCTCCGAAAATTGCCACAGAAGGTCACAGCTCCATTATTCTATCAGGAAGCGATGAGGAGGAAAAGAAAGATTCTATTTTCGTTTTCTTCTATCATCTCTAACTTTTAAGTAGTCAATTTAAGTGGAATACAATATACACGCCAAAAAAGTGAAGATATTTGTGTTTCTAGTTGCAATTACAGCAGGCAAGATGAGGAAGTTCATTTTTTGAAAGGAATCCTTGCCTTGAAAAAAGAACTTACCCTGACTTGTTTTTAGCCATGCAAAAGGCTAAGCAAAGTCAGTGTGTCTTACTAGCCATGCTGAAGTCCCAACAGGGAGCCTGCTGTGGTCAGTCCTGGGAGATCAGAACTGTCCCTTCCCCACTTGGACCACTCTCAGAATGGCAGGTTTTCTTTATTTGATCCATCTTCCCATGGGCTTCTAGAATGCTAAAAAACACCCTTCTATTGGCTGCTTTTAGAGTGGAGGGGGAGTGAGATAGGAAGGGACTATCTGTTACCATGGCCCTGCTGCTCATATCCTTTGATGGATAGAGGCCAATGAATGGAGTCCAAAAGGTCCTACATTCTGGGCCTGCTGATCCAGGAGCCTTATTAGTCACAGCCCTTCTGGACAGGTACCTTGTTTCTGTTCTGCAAATTATGTTGATGGCTCCATCGGGCTCTGCACTACAGCTGTAGCTGGAGGCTGGGGAGCAGGGCTGGGTAACTAAGGCCATGCTCGGGTGCCGGGTATAGCTGGCATAGGGCCCTGAGTTAAAGCGGAGTCCAATCTTCATCCCACTCACTGTCCGTTCAGCTGGAAGGAGAGGCAGCACTATTTACTTCAGAGGAAAGAGAGGATGTAGATTCCCAGAATGCTGTTAATTAGAATGTAAAGACTTTTTTGACTGATTGCTTTTTTTTTTTTAACCACTATACATTTCCAGAACTTTTTTTTTGTTTCCTGCGTTGGGTCTTCATTGCTGCACGCAGGCTTTCCCTAGTTGCGGTGAGCGGGCTTCTCGTTGCAGTGGCTTCTCTTGTTGCTGAGCACGGGGCCCTAGAGCATGTGGGCTTCAGTAGTTGTGCTGCACGGGCTCAGTAGTTGTGACTCGCAGGCTCTAGAGAGCAGGCTCAGTAGTTGTGGTGCACGGGCTTCGTCGCTCCGTAGCATGTGGGATCTTCCCAGACCAGGGCTCGAACCCGTGTCTCCTGCTTTGGCAGGTGGATTCTTAACCACTGCACCACCAGGGAAGTCCCTACTGATTACTTTCTAAAGGGCAGGAAAGGGACCTGGCCATGTTCAACAAAGGTGAAACCAGTGGGCCCCAAACAGAGAAGGGGTCAGGCATCATGACTAGAGCACTGCTTAGCTCAGGAGCCCCGATGGAGAGAGGAGGGTCTCCCAGGGCCCCCTGATGCCTCAGGCCTGCAGTGATCCTAGCTCGATGGTGTGCTAGCAGACTGAGGCCACAGTGTCTTTTGCTCAAGAAGTAAGACACGAAGCTTCCTCTGGAGACTTGGAGGCAGGAAGGCCCGAGTCCCTTTGGGCCAGGGCTCCGCATAAAGGCACCTGAGTGGCTGAACAAGCTGTCCCCATGTCTGTGTCTGCTCTCTGGGGACGGCTGGAGCCACTCTCGGGCCCTCGCTCAGCAGGTGTGTACATAGTGAGGGCAACATATGAGAAGCCCTCAGTGAGTCAGGACACACTGAGAACAGCAGAAAAGGGACAAATGACAGGGTGGGAAGACAGAAGAACTGTAAATGCACAGCTGTCTGGAGCCATTTAGCATTGGGCTAAGAGCCCTGAGGACCTCAAATATTCCTGAGGGCACGGCAGTATTTAGCATTGACAATGATTGGCGTTCAGAGCGAGTCATCAAGCAAAGGCCAAATTATGTTCACCACACTCTGTTTAAAAAGCAGGGATATGTAATGCATTTGAGAAACATTTATATCCTGATGATTAAAATTTTTCAAAAACCTCTTTAATTTTCAGGAAAATTGCCTCATGTCTCAACTATTGCCAGAAAAGTAAGGTATTACCTTGCTTGAAGTAACTACTGTAGGGCCTATACATTTTCCTGTTTAGCAAGTTGTTTTTTGTTGTTGATTTCATATTGATTTGTAGAAAAAAGGGTAGGTCTGTTTTAATGCCTCTGAATTTACCATGTGGTTTTTCTACAGGTCTTGCTACCATTAGACAATCCATATGGCAGAATTACTGGTACAGTCAAGAGGAAGCTGACTTCAAAGCTGTAACATTGTGGCCACCAGTGGGAGTCCATTCTCAGTTGAGGCATTCCTTAAGCCACTTGTGATGCTGGAAATCATGGTGTGTAGCCATGCAAAATTTCAACCTAGTATGTTGATTTATAGTGTTCATTTTGCACCTACATGAAAGAATTCTTCTACACCTAGCTCAGCAAAATGTTTCAGAATTAGTATTTATAACATGCTTTGTGGACACAGTTTACTTCACAAATGCTGAGCAGTATTAGAATAATCATAAATCAATATTTCATTTCAGTGGTCTTATTCCTTCCTTTCTTAGAGAAGCTTTAGAATCCATTCATTAAAAAGATAATCATGAATCAATGGAGGTGTGATACCAGTTAATTTTGTGCACAAATTTAAGAAATCAGCATTGTTTTCATCCTACTGATGCTAAAACTTGCTCCTTGGTAATGCAGAAAATGTAATGATAGTATCATATTTTGAAAAATATCACCATTGTGACTTCAATTAGACTAAATACTCGAGTTCTTAAGAATGCTCTAGCATATGTATCATTGGGAGTATATTTCCACTTTGAAAGTACTTTTGTAATCTTAATGTATTGGTTTTATGACTTTTACAACCCTTAAAGAATATTTAGTATACACTGAGGTGCTGAAAAAAGTGTAAATGGTTTTTCTTTGAATAATGCATCACTTTGGCACAAAGAGCCACATTTAATAAGTGGTAAGTCAATAGCCAGGTGGTTGAATATACATATAGAAAGACTAGAGACTATATTTATGAAAATATCAGCAATGATGATTTCTGGATGGTGGGATTATGAGTGATTTTTATTTTTTTTGTCATGTGATTTTCTGAATCTTCCAGATATGAACGTTTATTACTTTTATAATCAGGGAAATAAATTTAACTGATGATTTAAAGATGTATGCAGATTTGAGTGGTGGTTATCTTTGTATCAGTTAACTAACACTACTGTTGTATATATACCATAAAGCTTCATAAACTATAATTTTAGCAATCCATGACAGAAAGTTGTGTACACGAACATTCTAGATAACCTTCCTCCATTTAAAAATCTCTATTTATTTAAACTTTTGGTCTCCATTTTTAATAAATACTTACCTAAGAGTACTTAGTATTATTTGATAATTCTGCATTCACCTTTATGATACTACTACTTAAGGCACTATGGTGCTGTGTTTGCACAAACTCATTTAAATCCTGGCCCCATCTCTTACTAGCTCTATGACAAGATTCCTCATCTGTAAAATGGATATGAAAATAGAACCTGCCTTATAGGATTTTTTTGAGGATTAAATGAATTAATATTTGTAAAGAGAAATGGTAGTATTTATGCCTGACACAGAAATTTCTGTGTTTGTTAAATGAAAAATCCTGCCTTCTTTTCATTTGTTGTTAGACCTACATGGAAAGTCATCACTGGACTTTATGGGTGAGATGAAAGATGGGAGGTCTGAGAGCAGCAAACCGTAGAAGGTGCCACAGGCCATTCTTGAGCTGCTGCCTACTTGCAAAGAACATGAGATAAGAAGGATGAAGTAATGTGATAAGGAATGTTTTGTGCTATGTTGACTACTCATGTTACAAAATGTGCTTCTACATCATGTAACTTGCATGGCCAAATGGCTAGTACATTTTATTCCTCTGCTGATTTGATAATTCTCTGCAAAGAGGAATTTAGACTCTAACATGATTTTTCCTAAAAGAAGAGCAAAAAACCAAAAAACTTAATAAGGTCCTCTTTACTCGATATTTTTTCATCATATGAATTTTAGAAACACTGTATTTGTTTCAGGGAAGAAGAGCAGAATTCTTAGAAACTGTGGCTTCTTTTATACATATATGCATTTTGCTTCTCCTGAGTTCTTAAAACATTTATTGTAATGAGTTACAAATGAGCTATTGGAAATTATATCCTAGGTGTGTGGCAGGAAAGCGTGTAGTCTGTGAAAATTTCAAGGACCAGATTACTGTTTTGTGAAGGATGTTGTATGGTTAGGCCACTCAAGATGTCTGTTCTCTTGTTCTCTGTGCGTCCCCTGCTCTACCAGTCCCTGCTTCACTCACATGACTTTCCAATCCTCTGAATCATAAGGATTAATCAGTAACTGCCTATGTGCTTGCCCCCTGCCCCAGCTGCTGGTTTCCCTGGTAACTGATGAGCCAACCTGACGTCAATTCCCCCTATAAATGGTAGCCTTCTCCTCCCCCAAGTAGTGAGGATTGTTGCCATGTCCTGTCTGCCATCTGCCAGACACGGTAGGGTATTGCTCCAGGACCCTTTGTTCTGGACATGTAAGATCTCCTGTCCAATAAGCCATTGATGTCTCGCTATCTCTGTCACTGGGCTCTTTCTTCAGTCTCAAGCCTGGGCAACTACAAGGCTTGCAGTCCTGCTGGTGCAGCCCAACAATTGGCGAGTCAGCCAAGAGGCCAAGGAGACTCCTGTGAGCACCAAGATGTCAGGAACTAAGGACTGGGAATGGAAAGTTGAAGGGGTACCCCAGAGGTGGCCATCCACTAGCATGTGGGGTCCTGTGGCAGCTGAGCACCATGCCTTTCTCTCCGATTATACTGATATATTCCATTAACCTTAGAGTCTTTTTCCAGTTTAAAAGTAGCAGCCCTGTGCCTGTGGCTCATCTGACTGCATGGGGGTGGCTGGTGAATACAGACAAAACACAAGGACCTGGATTATCTGTCAAAAACTTGGGTGTTATCTGGTCGGGTAAGACAAACATAGCCCCAGCCCACCACCCCTAAATAATAAGCCATTGACACAGGCTTTAGAGATACTAACTCAGGGACAGGCTTGTGAAATGGACGTGGCTGGTTACCTCAGAAGGGTTTGGTTGGGGCCTGTGGCAATGGCAAAATAATAGGTGCCCTTGGACTTCCGGCCCCAGCTCTGGAAGGGGGCAGAGCCAGGATACAGTGTGATGGAACAGCAGCCATATGCAGCCTACAGTGCCTTACAACAGGTGGGAGACGTTACAAAAGGCCTACCCTAGTCATCAACAAGAAAAACCACTTTTTGTGTTCTAGAACAGCTATGCATGCTATACAGGATGCCCATGGACATTGAGAGTGACCAAGGAAGCCACTTTACTGGCCAGGAAGTTCAGAAATGGGCTGATAAAAACACCATACACTGGCGTTTCCAGCTGCCTTAAGACCCCACTGCTGCCAGGCTAATCAAAAGGAGGAATGGGCGACTTCAACAACAACTGAGGCTCCCAACACATGGACACACCCCAGGAGCGACTGTCCCAGTGCCTACGCCACGTTAACCCAGAGGCAACTAGACCACATCATCCAAGTTCAACTGTTGACCGTGGAAGGACCACCGCCAGCTATTGGTCAGGACCGTGAGTCGCTTCTGCCCTGGCCACAGGATCTACGCCCAGGGGAACCCACTACGGAAAGGCCCTGGGACTGGCAGGTAAGCCCCCGGTGGTTTGAGTTTGCCGCCCTGTGGGAAACAGGATTAGGAAGGGACTTGCGGGTTTCACCTGTCTTCTGCCTGGCCGCAGCCAAGACTACCGAGGTGACTAATCCAGCCCTACCGAGAGAGGCACCGCTGCGTTAACCCTGTGGTCTGTGGTTACGCCGCCGCTCCTGGCCTCGGCACCGGCTGTGGGCACTGAGGGCGGACAGGCGGGATGGTGCTGCCGGCCAGGACAAGACCACGCGCAGGGGTGGTGTTATCTAGACCGCCGTTACTGCTTGTAGTTCGCTTAACGGCCATGATCTTCCCGGTATCGCACCTGTTAAACATCTCGCATTTCGTCCCGCGTCTGAGCAGGGGCAATCTGTTCCTACTGGGCAGCAGTGGTGGCCTCACTGAAATCGAATCTGATTTCTGGGTCGACAGTGAGATACTGTTGTCGTCCTCCTCTGGACTTCACGGACACCGGACACAAGCGCCGGGCTTCCTGTGGATACTCCTTAGCTGCTGGTGTGTGTGCTGCATTTGCGGCATCCGGTTGCAGTGCACCTCTACACACCTGGCCACAGGGGTACTGCGGAAGAGGGGCAGACCCAGATGGTTAGGGCCGTGCAGGGTGCGTGGGAATGAAGCGTGTGGTCAGCCCCTCCAGATGGCTGTTCTCTTGCTCTCGGTGCGTCCCCTGCTCAGCCAGTCTCTGCTTCATTCCCGTGACCATCCAATCCTCTGAATCATAGGGCTTAAGCGGTAACTGCCTACATGCTTGCCCCCTGCCCCAGCTGCTGGTTTCCTAGGTAAGTGATGAGCCAACCTGACGTCAATTCCCCCTATAAATTGTAGCCTCCTTCTCCCCCAAGAAGCGAAGATCTCCGCCATGTCCTGCCTGCCGTCTGCCGGGCGGACGCGGTGGACCCTTTGTTTTGGACGTGTAAGATCCCCTATCCAATAAGCCACTGACTCCTCTGTCACTGTCTGTGGGCTCTTTCCTCAGTCTCAAGGCCGGGCAATTACAAGGCCTGCATGATGCAGCCCAATAGATGTCTTCTTGTGGTTAGAATTGTAAATTATATGCAGAAAAGCAGGCTTCCTGTTTCACCTGCTTCTCTCAGCACTGGCAGAGGAGCAGGCTGTCCTGAACTGCAAACACCTGTGAGGTAATTTGTATCAAAACACTTTGTAATTTCGTTATGGAGGGTCACATGGACTCTATTCCAATTTTCTGGGAAGCAGAGCTACTCTCACAGCACTTTTCCCTCTCATCTCCCCATGTTTAGCCCAACCCCTCAAGTACTTTCATAGAGGAATAAAGCAGGCGATTCTAGCCCATTCACTACCTGGGAGGCAGTCTGCATGGTCTCAGTGGAACAGCTGTCACATGGCGCTTGGGGTTTTGGCAGCCAAGATTCTGGCTAAGACTTATTCCAAATCCTCTAAATCTCATCTCATAGGTTTTCATAGAGACAGGCTCAGCAAGTGTCCCTTCCCTTCCTTTTTACAGTTAGACTTAAGTTCATACCATTCTTTACTCTTAGTAACCTGCTTTTCCTCCCCTTTTCCCCCCCAATATAATAGAAATAACTCTTGAGACAACATTTTACTTTGTCATTGAAACAGAATATACCCTTTTCAATCACCTGCAAGATTCAACTACAGAAATCTGAATTTCTCTAACCTCCTAAACCCTCTATTCAGAGAAAGCACTCTCTTTCCTTTGGACTTGGGGCTGTCTGGACTTCTCGTTTTGTAGACTCCTTTATAAAACCTTTGTAACTCCTGCTTCCTCACCTATGTGTATGAGGAAACCAAAGCTTATTTCTAAAGACATGGATTTCCAGTCTTCTAACCAGACGCACTGGGTTATTCCTGCTTCCAAATACTGGAATCTTCATCTTTTATTTTTTATAGTCTTTGTTCTTGCTTCTCCCAGAGCTCAGATGCCTCTCATTCTTCCATTTGCCCAACTCTTTCTCAGAAATTCTTAATGTTCTTTGGATCCTATGGAGACCCTATTGTAAATATAATGGCTATGGACCTTCTTCTCAGCAAAACATTCATTCACATCCCTACAGATGCTCAACATCTGCTAAGGAAAATGTTTACACTCTGTCTTTAAAGTATAAAGGATTCCATTAGAAATTTACCACATAAGGAATATATTCAATCAAATGTAGCAGAAAGGCATACTGGTTACCTTTATATGAGAAAGGATATAAGTGTGTTTAGAATAAAAGAATGGTTGCAGATGTATTAATTTACTGAGCCTACTGTAACAAAGTAACACAAACTTGGTGGTGTGCATAACAATAGAAATTTATTCCCTTATTGTTCCGGAGGCCTGAAGTCTAAAATCAAGGTGTTGGCAGGATTATGCTCTCTAAAGGTGCTAAGAGGAGATGGTCCTTACTCTTTGGGTACCTTTAGGGATTCCTTGGTTGAGGCTGCATCACTCCAAGCTCTGCCTTCATAATCACATCACCTCTTCTGTTAGTCTCCACTGTTTGACCTTTATAAGGGCACTTGTCATTGGATTTAGGGCTCACACAGACAACCCAACGTGTTCTCATCATCTCAAGATCCTTAACTTAATGACTACTACAAAGACCTTTTTTCCACATAAGGTCACACTTATAGGTTCTGGCAATTAGGATGTAGACATAGTATTTTGGAGCCACCACTCAGGGAACAGTAAGCTTCCTGAGGGCAGCTCTTCTGGTAAATATTGAATCTTTAGCTACACACAGGCTACTGTTGCTTTCAGATCTGGGGATGTCACATCCCCTTCCCAGTTTGATCACATAGATGTTTTTAAAATGGAAAAGAGCATGGACTTTGGATTTAGATAGTGTGATGTTTTAGACTAGGTTCCACCAATTTCTAAGCTGTATGACCTTGGAGAAGTTACCCTAAACTTTAATTCTCTAATTTTGAAATGGGAGTAATAATAGCTACTTCAGAGTAACTGAGGATTAACTGAGGTAATGCATGCATGAGTTAGAATGCTTTTGGTTGCCAGCAACTGAATACCTTACTGTGTCTTAAACGGAAAGGCCTTCTTACTAAGTTTAGAGATAAGCTATCCAGGATTGATTTGGCAACTCGGCCTCATGCCATCTTTTGCTCTGCTGTCTCCAGTGTTTGGTAATGGTTCCTCCATGGACACAAAGTGGATGAGAAAGCTCCTATTAAAGATGCTGTGGTATATTACCCACGCAGGTCTCCCCTGGGACCAAAGCACTCAGATGGCGGAAGTGTTGGTCTCTGATGACCTATAGTTGGTTCCCTCTGCAGGAATTGCCCTTGGCTGGAGGAGGTTGTCTCACCCAAGTTTACAGCCACTCCCTGGGAGCTGCTCATATCCAGTGCTGGTCAATGTGGGAGATACAAAATCTTGATTCTCTTGCCTCAATTGGGACAACCCATCAGGGGCATTCCAGCTCCATAGCTCCTGGTTGGCTGAGGCTTCAGCAACTGCATCACAGCTCAAATTCTCGCTGTGCCCAGTCCTGCTTTGCTCTCTGCTCACAGGCATTGTTCTGGAGAGCACTCCTCACTAAACGTCCTGCATAAAAATCTCAGGGTCTCACTATGTGTTTCATGGGCAAGACTATCTGTGATACCAGGGTATAGGAAGGGGTCTGTAAAATGAGAGTTTAGGAGCTGGGCCACCCATAGGCCAGCTGGCAATGAGCCCCTGGAATGTTGTAGTCATGCCATTGTTACAACTTTTACCAGAGTTGAGTTGGGATGTGATACTAGAGGCCAGGAATATACTGGCAGGGGCAATATCTCAGATGTTGCTGATACAGCCAGATGGCAGAAAAACTTAGGATTGGGCCCAGGACTTAATTAAGAAAAGCAGGGCTCCAAGAAAGATTGAGTTTCCAACCCTGACAGGTCTGCCACCCCAAGGTTAGGGTCCTGACTGATGCATCTGAAATCTTGAATCCTTAGATCTCCCTCAACTCTCTGGACCTGCAGAAGTGACCTAATCCTCGCTGTTAAAAGCTAGCACTGCACTCCTTGCCTGAAGACAATGCAGAGGCTTCTGCCTGGCAAGGAAACACATGCCCCCTTGAGATGTATCCCCACCTCCCCTCCTGGCTACCAGACCTATAAATAGGATCAATTCACATCGTACACTACCCAGAGACATGCTGGGCCTGCTACAGGAGGAAAGGGACTATAGACCAAAAGAGTGGCAAAGACTCAATCAATATATACAGGAGCTGGAGGATTATACATGGGACTTGATACTGAGGGTGCTGATGGGATAAAACCTATCAGACTTTCAATCAAGGAAGAAAAGAAGTGGTTTCCATTTGCATGGGATGGATCATTGTATACATTTATGGTTTTGCCCTAGGACTACATTAACTCTCTTGCTATTTGTATATGTGACCTGGGGACATTCCTCAGAACATCACATTGGTCCATTGTATCCATAATATCATGTTAATTGGACTGGAAGAGCAAAAGTGACATTTGTTCTCTAGAGAATGGTAGAGAAACCCATCACAGGCCTACCATATTAGTGGTTTTTAGGAGTCCAGTGGTCTAGGGCAAATCTGTCCCACCACCTATTTTTGTAAGTTTTAATTGGAACACAGTCATGCCCATTTGCTTATATATTGTCGTGGTGGCTTTTGTGCTACAATGGCAGAGTTGGGTAGTTATAACAGGCTATTTGGCCCACAAAGCCTGAAATATTTACTATGGCCTTATATAGAAAATGTTTTTGATCCCTTGTCTTGGGCATTCCAGGACATCCCTTCCAAAATAAAGGACACATTACTGCATTTCAAATTTTCTACCACAAAGAAGAAAACACTGTGCCTAGTAGTCTCTTCAGGTTTCAGAGGCGTCATGTTCCACTGGGATATCCCAGTGAGAATATTCATCCAACCCATTTACTGAGTGACAAAAAGAGGGCTTCCAGTTTTGTGTGGGCCCAGAGCAGTAAAAGACTCTGCAGCAGGTCCAGGCTGGGTACAAATATTCCTGCTACTTGGGCCATATGAATCAGCAGAGCCTATGCTATTAGAGGTGTCTCTGATTGTGGAAGATATGGGATTTATGGTAAGTCCCAGTAGGAAAATTACAAGATAGACTCCTAGGATTCTAGAGAAAGTCTATACTATCTGTAGCAGAGAATTACTGACCATTTGAAAAATAGCTCCCTGTGTGTTATTGGGTCTTGGTAAAGACAAATGTCTGACTAAGGGAAAGAAAGGGATTCTGTGGTGGAGCTGGTTTCTATCAAACCTATCAAGTATTACAGTCTGCAGCCTAGCAACAATCCATTGTAAGATGGAGGTGATAGATCCAGGATTAGGCACAAGTAGGGCTACAGGACACAAGAAGGGCATATGGCCCCAACCTCCATGTCATACACCACTGCTTCAGCACCTCTCGTGGCTGTAAGAGCCACTCTCTTCTTATGACAGTGGTGATGGGAAATCCTTCTAACGAATAAAGCTTCAGGAAATGCCCCAAAGGGTCATCTACTCTGGGGGAAGAAAGTGGTTTTAGATAATATATATAAACTCATGGGCAGTGGCAAATGCCCTGATTGGTTGGTAAGGATTCTGAAAAGAGAAAGATTGGAAGACTGGGGAGAAAAAAAGAGGCTTGTGAATGGATCTGTGTATATTAATCATGTTTTAAATTTTCTGTATTTTATGTTTTGACATCTTGGGGGCCTTAAAGACCCAGGGAGAGATTGCTCCTCCCACAGGTAGCTAGTACCTAAAGAGAGAAAACAACTTACTTGACAGCATGCCTCTCATATGCAAGTCAACCACTTCCTTATTGAACAATCAAACACCAAGCCAATACTTCCCCTGCCCTATGTCAACCCAAGGCCAGGACCCAGAGAGCTAGAGCTAGAGCTAGAACCAGAACCCTATGACCCCAAAGCCTGCTGGAATTATTCAAACCAGCCAACCTTAAACAATTTACTCTGCCCTGCCTGGTCTTTACAGTGGTTACCCCAGCAAAACCTAGGCTTTCCCCTAGCTTCTGCTTCTGCCTCCTAACCAAAACCTGATGTTTCCATTGTGGCCCTGCATGGCATGGCATGCCCCCTTTTCTCAGGAAATGTAGGTAATACATTCTTTTTTAAGTTAAAACCTGGGCACAAGTCTCTGTGGGAGTGGTCATTAAATGTGAATATTTTTGTATTGCATAATATTTACCAAAGGGCATCAACCATTGAAGAGGCACTGGCCAATCAAGTAGACAGAATGACTTGGCCAGTTGATGTCAGTCGGCCTCTGTCATTGGCAATCCCAGCACTGGCACAATGAGCTCATGAATAGAGTAGTCATGGTGGCAGGGATGGAGGCTATGCATGGACCCAAAAGCCTGGAATCCTGCTTTCCATTACTGATCATAACTGTTGCTAACAGATATCCAACTTTCTAGTGGTAGAGACCAATATCAAGTGAGATCTTTATGGCACAAATCCTTGTGAAGACTAATCAGCTACTTGGCAGCAAATTGAATACATAGTTTCTTTTCACTCTGAAAGGAGCAGTGACTCATCTTAACTAGAATTGATATATATTTTGGATATAAGTTTCCCTTTCCTGCCAGTGGGGACTCAAGCCAGCAGCACTGTCCAAGGGCTTACACATTAATCTTGCATAACATTACTCAGACTAAGGGACCAAAATGCCTATTTTAAAGGAGATGTGGCAGTTTGTAAATGACCATATGATCCCCTTGTCCTAGCACATACTGCACCATCCAGAAGCTGCTGGCCTGATGGTGATGGAGTGGTTTTTTTAAAGGCATAACTGGGGCTCCAGGTTGGGGATGATACTATGTGATGATGGGGTATCATCTCCCAGGATGTAGTACATTCCCTAAACACTTGATTCTTATTTGGTGCTATGTCTCCCAAAAGTAGAACACGTGGATATGGTAAACAAAGTGTAAAAATAGAAATGGCCCCACTTACCATCATCCTAGTGACCCACTTGGGAAGTTTGTGCTTTCCCATCCCCTCAACTCTAGGCTCTGTTTGTGTAAAGGTCCTATTCATAGAGAGGAGATACTTCCACCATGGGTTTAAAGTGAGAGTAGTTTAAAGTGAAAGCCACGGGGTTGTACAATAAGCAAATCTGACAATTCTCAAGAAAGGCAGCTGTTTCCAGCCCACTACACAGCCAAGACAGAATCATAATCAGACCGAAACCATAGGACATTTATGAAGGGGAAATGACATTGTAAAACGTGACAATGCTGTGAGTTTTAATCGAATGGTGGAGAGAAGCAGTGACACATATAAATCAAATAATTGGATTCTTAGAAAATCAGACATTGAGTGCTGAAATAAACTTCTAATTGAACCTTTTATTTTACATGGGAGGCAGTTGAAGCAAGAGAGGTTAAGAGGCTTGTACAAGGTCTTATATAGATAAGTCGGCAGTGGATCCAGGACTAGAACCCAGGTCTCCTGACCCCTAGTCCAGTGTTCCCTTCCTCTTCTGTGGATTCAAATCTCCAGTTTTCCCTTTTAACTATGTGTGGATTAGGCCAATGTTAACTTACTCTGCATTCTACATGCACACCATACAGAAGGCTGACGAATAGCCTACGGACATTCTGGTGGCTGGGAGAAGTCACGTTAGCATTAAAAATTCATTATAAAATCAGCCCAGATAGACAATTAGACAAACTGATGTCAACCTAATTGGCTCAAATTAATGCAGATCTACTGAGATTTTTAAAATTTTTATTAAAATTTTTTTTTGCTGTTTATTATTGACCCACACGCCTTCATTAAAATCACAAAGGTATCAGAGGTCTCCCTTTCCTTTGTCTCACAAAACCACTTTGAATGTCATTGAATGTTCAATTTGGATTAGGAAGAGGATGTATTTAGAATGCACCAAATGCCTCAAACTAACTTCTCTACGTCTTTGGGGACCAATAAAAGCTTATATATATTTTGCTGAGCACATTTCCCTTAACTCAGCATAACAATTTTTCATGGAGCTTAAGTTATGCAAGTTTTTTCCTTTTATGTGCCTTTATGAAGATAAAGTATCTAGAACCACCCAATATCCAAGGACCTAAGAAAGTAATTATTTTATATTTCAGTAATATTAGGGTGCACCAGATGAACAGTATTGGAGTTTAGCATGTGTTTGTTAATTTCGGGACTGGGCTGGGTTTAAAATGGAGTGAGATCATAGTAATAAAACCACACTTTAAAGTACTCGTCATGTAATACTAATGACTGTACAATGTACTCTCAATCAATCCTCCATCAACCTTATGAGATTGGTACTATGGAAGGATTGCTAGCTTCCTGCCACTATCCATCCTTCTGTCCTTGTTTAGCTGAATACTTGGCTACCTGAAAGAAAGACTAGATTTCCCAGCCTTCCTGGCAGCTAGGTATGGCCAAATGACTAAGTTCTGGTTAAAGAGATGCAAGTGGAAATGCTGTATGCAACTTCTCATGACAGGTATCTTTCTCTCCTCCTCCTCCTCCTTCTTGGCTAGAATACAGTTGTGATACTGAGGCTTAAGCAGCCATCATGGACCACATAGGAAGCTATGTGTTGAGGATGGTAGAGCAAAATTCTAGAAGACTGGGACCTAACGATTATGGAGTAGCCATACCAACTCTTATCTGCTTACCTTGAGACCTCATATATGCTGTAGAGAAATTCTGTCTTGTCTAAGTCACTGTTATTTGGGTTGTCAACTGAAACTAATCCTAACTAATACACTGGAACTGTCTGTCCTGAGATGTACTGTAAGTATAAAATACACAGTGGATTTTGAAGACCTGAAGAAACGATTGTAAAGTACATCATTAATAATTTTTATATTGATTACATATGGAAAATGGTAATATTTTGGATATACTAGGTTAAATATAGTCTCCTGTTTCCTTTCACTTTTTAAAATGTGACTACTAGAAAAATTTAAATTGCATATGTGGCTTATGTTTATATTTTTATTGGACAGTGCCAGGCTAGTGCTGCTTTGCTCTCTGTATCTGCACTAGAGAATAGATGAGGTACCTGAGGCTAAGAGGAGCCGTACAACTTACCCAGGTTCCCATGTCAAGTCAATGATGGGGCTGGATTCACGCTCAGAACTATCTGGAGCAGCCCCAGTGCTTCCACCATTGTACCACAGTGCTTTTCAACTGGTGTCACTGGGTTCTGGCACAGCAGGGAGGATACTGGCCCAAACATTCTTTTTTTTATTTTAATAAATTTATTTATTTTATTTATTTATTTTTGGCTGTGTTGGGTCTTCATTGCTGCGTGCGGGGTTTCTCTAGTTGCCGCGAGCGTGGGCTACTCTTCGTTGCAGTGTGCGGGCTTCTCATTGTGATGGCTTCTCTTGTTGCGGAGCACGGGCTCTAGGCACGCGGGCTCAGTAGTTGTGGCTTGCGGGCTCTAGAGCACGGGCTCAGTAGTTGTAGTGCACGGGGCTTGGTTGCTCCACAGCATGTGGGATCTTCCCAGACCAGGGATCGAACCCGTCTCCTGCATTGGCAGGCGGATTATCAACCACTGCACCACCAAACATTCTGAAGCCCCAAACACTCATTCTTAAAGGCAGGAACTGCTGGTTGCTTGAAGAGTTTTACTGAGTTTTCCTCAAAATACATTTATATTCTGATAAATTTTATAGTGTTATTTTCAAATTGTCTATTTCCCAGTATATAAAAATAGAGTATAATCCACTTATTCTGTGGAAGAAGGGCATATTTTTTCTTTGGAGATTGCCTGGCATCCCCAGCTTTTGTGGTTTCTCCCTAAAGACAACTGTAAACAGGTACACCCAGTCCAACTAAGGTAAAGAGACATCAACCTAGCTACCTATTGTGGGTAGCCAAAAACTGCTCTTGCTTTACTCACAGGGTCCTCCATTATTCCTCCCCCGTGTTAGACTAGACACTATTTTCTTGAGGTTCACAAAGACACGGCAGCCACAGTCACCAAATGAGCCTGGATGTGATCATTTTAATCTCTTTCTCTCTGTATAGAACTGCCAGTACTGGCCAGAAATGGTACACAAAATGCTTAATTGCCTACAGAGCTACAGCATGAAGCTAACAAGCTGCTCATTAATGCACCCATTGCACACTCTCTCCTTCCTGTAGACTCTGTTCCTGGTTTAGAAGCAGAATTAACAAGTTTTTTTCTAAGAGGCATATCAGTCCTATAGCAGTCAGGTATTTGAACATTTAACTTCATCTTGCAAATCATTACAGAAAACACTTAATGGCTCTGTGCCCAGACCTGACCCCTGCAGATCCCATTTGTAATGACCGTCAAAGACAGATGGATCACCATCAGCAAGTACTTTTTGCATTCCGCTTCTAAATATGGGAGTGGTTGGGCAACTCTAGGTCATTAGACTTTTTCAAATTAAATTCCTTCAAAGATATATTTCACTAATGCAATAGAAGGACATTGTGTGCCTCTGACAGTGGATGCTAAGCTCAGAGGGACAAATTCCTGCTCACATAGGATATTTGTCGAGGACAAAATGAAGAGACTGCTACCAACCGGTCTCTTTTTCATTGTCATCCTGTCCAGTAGGTATCAAAAAATGATGCTTAAGCCTGCTGCACATTCCAATGCAACATGCCAGCATGTTTTCTTTTCAGCTAAATCTATATGCAATTTCTAGTTCCGGAATTAACTTACTCTAAGGAGGCTCTTTGTGTGTGTTCTGTTTTAGATCAGAGTCCAGTTAGTGTAAAAGGGTGCAGCTGCTGGTTGCAAGATATTAGGGAAGTAAAGAGACTAATAAAGTCTCTTTACTAATAAAGCCTTTACTAATAAAGGCTTTCGGCCTCACCTAGAAGAACACAGATGTAGTTGTAAAAACATACACATACTGCACTGGCCAAAGGAAAACATGTCAGCTTAGATTCTACTTAAAAGCAACCAGTTTGTGACCTTGCCTATAAATCAATTCATTAAATGTCCTTTGTAGAGTCTGGTTCTGAGGTTCAAATGTGGGGAGGGGAGGTGGATGGCAATTACTTTTTAAAATCCCTCGTGATTCTGATATCCTGTCTGCCCCTCTGGTTGAGAATAATCAAATTCATCATTAAACAGTTCTCACATAAAATATATTGGCATCAAGGCAAGCTCATTCCCACTTATACTCATGAATTGCTTCCTTATGTAGCATGCGTTTTTGCTGTTTGTTGCAGACCCAGATCACATTAATAGAAATCCAGTGTGATCTGAAAAGAAATCAGACATCTCTGGTTTTACAGCTGTCTGGAGACAAAGGCTGCCTACCTGCTGAATTTCAAGTACTTCCAGCCTCTCTCTATGGCCTATTTTGATCACACTGCTTTTCCCTGGATGGGGTGGGGGGAAGGAGGGAGGGAGGAAAGCACCTTCAGATATTGCCAAGGCACTCAGGCCTGCCTGTCATAGGCCTTTATTCTGGGTATAAGAAAGGCAGACTATCTTTAATTTGCTAATTTTGCCTGAAAGCTGTCAACAGAGACTGAGGAATGATTTGATTTTTTTTTCAGTTTGCTTTTCAATTAAGATATTTTCCTCTCCCTTTTTTTTTTTTTTTTTTCTGACAAGCATTTATAGAGTAGTCCAGGTCTAAAGCTTAGTTGAGTTAGGTTGAGGGTAGTGAACAAGGCTTCCAACAGCTGTGAAAGGTGACTGTGATAAAAAGTATCCAGAGACTGAAGGGAATGTGAGCCCAAGTTCAAATCTAGAGAAAAATACAATACATAGAGAAGATACATAGAGAAAAATACACACTTTCAGTGTCATTTTCTCCAAGTATTCAACAGCCGGCTGACAGTGGTAACAGGAAATTGTCCCCTAATACCCCTTTTCCTTTGTCTACAGAATAATGGGTCTTTTGAATTTTAGTTGGGCCCATCGGCTTTAAGAAATGAGCCTCCCTTGCAGCCAGAGGTATGGGAATGTGACTGAATTTTGCATAGAAAAATATAAGAGGAAGTAATACTACTTCTTACTACAATTTCTTGAAAGTGTTTGTAAAGGAAGGAGGTATGTTCCTTTTCTCTTTTCTTCTCCCCACTAGTTGGAATTCAAGTGGGGATGGTGAGAGCTGAAGCAGCCATCTTGAGCTGTGAAATGATTCTGGGAATGAATAGTTGCATGATGGAGCAAAAGGATAGGAGGAACTTATTTCCCTAACATCATGGAGGGCCTTACTATCCTTATCCCCTCTACCTGGACATTTACATAAAGAAAAGCAAGCTTCTGTTTTGTTTACATTACCTGGCGGGGTAGTGAGGGAGGCAATTTTTTTTTTTATCATTCACAGCCAAATCTTTTTCAAACTAATACAGAAGGAATCAGGTAGATGCACAGATGCAAGGCTCGGACATTCCTCACACTGTCCTTTTGAAGTAGAGAGGGCTCAAACATCATCACTATTTCACTTGTGGGAAACTCCTTCAGAGAGGTTAAGTTCTTCCTCCCATCTTCTTTCTGTCTGATCTTCTGTCCCTTCTTTCCAACCCAGGTCTCCAGCAGGTGTAGTCCTCATGTTTTACCACTATCACACCTCACAGTACTTTACTACATTCTGTCTTTTGGTCTTATGTGTTTTGTAGACTGTGAAAAGTTGGGGATGGAGAATGTCTCTTTTGTAAATCCTTATCCCACTTATGCAAAACAAAGTATTACTTAAGTTTCAGGGAATTCCCTGGCAGTCCAGTGGTTAGGATGCCACACTTTCACTTTCACCGGGATCAATCCCTAGTTGGGGAAAAATGTGAATTAATTTGGAATACACTTCTGAACCCCACTCACTATACCATTTCCTCTGTTTCTTTTCATTCTCATCTTTTTAGACTTTCTTTTCTTTCGAGAAAATATCTCCACAAGGGACTGAATTATAACACTCTCTAAAATAAGGACTATTAACTTGAGGAGGGGAAAGAGGGAACTCTGGGGAGTCCATCAACTCTGCAAAGTTTTGTATGTGGGAATATGAGCTTTCATCTGGAGGGAGGGTCCAAAGCTTTCATCAGAATTTCAAAAAAACCCCACAAAAAAACCTTTGGCTAAAATGACACCTAAACTTGGTTGTTGGATGGGGGTAAGGAATAAGGCCTAATAGACAATTCAGTTCATAAAGAAGATAAATCTACATATAGATCTATACGTTTTCAATATCTAACGTTTATTTTTTTAAAGAAGGCTTAACTTTCTCTCCATGGTTTCAAGGAGTTACCTTAATCCTTAAGCCCAACCGAAGAGGCAACCAAACTGAAAAGATCAAAAATAAATACACTGGGAATAAACTGAAGCAATGCTTTATTGTGACCACAAAGCACCAATTCAACAAGGTATTGACACACAGAGATTGAACAAATGTCTCTTTGAACAGAGATGTAGCAAGCCCACTTTTCCAAGTTCTTAAAAACAAGTACTCAAATTGGAAATCAAACAAAGCATCAGAGCAATTAAAAAAATATTACACCATCATGAAGGAATATATGTATAAAAATATTCTGTACTAGTAACAAGGCTTTGCAATCTATAACTCTTGGCAAATTTCTTCTGAAACAAATTATTATAAATACAAGCCATAAAGTGAAAAAACAAATGCTTTCTTCAGAAACAAAGAACCAATTTTATAGCAGATCTATGCAGAAAATACCATTACCCCCATGAAAGCTAGCTGAAGATGGATGGATGTCCCCAAAATACAGCAGAGTTTCTCTTTTCAGAGCTACAGTCTGCTCCTGAAGGGGCCATGATGCATGTCCGTTTCAAACATCGCAGCATATCCCAGTGAAACCTTAATAAGGTCAAGTGGAGGACCCTCTACAAAAAAGGGTGTCGGCAATTCCATCCAAATAACACAAGCTCTAAGGAGCAGAGGAATTTAAAGGAGGCACAATCCCTTTCTCTTTCTCCCCCTCCCCAAGTTCTTGCTTTTGATCTTCCCACATCTGTAACTGAAAGATGCTCAAACCATTCGATTCTTTTTCAGGAATCTGGGTAAGCAAACTATGAAGAAAATCCTCTTTGTGGGGAGGGCTGTCTAATCTCATCAAAGATCATTCTATTTGACAAACTCCACAAGGTAAACCATCCTGTCCACGTGTCCTCACTCCTCCTGGCTGAGTTCAGGTCAGCCGATGGATTGCCTAGTCTATCCAATAGGATAACGTTTCATTTGATTGAAATTCTTTACATATACACATGTATGTATTCTGTTTACAAAGTTTCATCACATGAAACTAAATTATGTCATTATGTATTTTTTGAGGTCCAAGACCCCAATTTGACTATACTATGAAGAGTTGTTCTTTAAATGCTTTGTCTGCAGAGGTTTTACATGATACTCATAGATTTTCAGAGCAGGCCCCAATTTTAACTGAAGTCCTGTCAACACATCATTTCTTGTCATCAGTAGCAGGGATTTTCCATCAATTTCCTATAATGGAAGCAGAGGGTAAAGATCAAGGATAATGAAGATAAAAAGGAAGGTCAAAGGAAGAAGTCATATTGCTTGTCTCCATGCTGAAAACATTATTTTTTTAATAGTGCCAAAAATGGAATCTTCTACTTTTATCTTCCACCTTTTACATTTATTTTGGAGTTAAATATAATCTATAGCTGATCTTGTTTTCAAGATCACATCACAAATGTCACATCTTAAGAAACTGACAGCAAGCTTGGAGTATGTACCCTGAAGGATCAAAGATGCTGCTTCTGAAAGGAATAATGGCACTTTCCACTTTTAAAATCTATTGAAGTTTATGCAGAATTTTTGTCTAATTCCAAAACAAACCCTATAAATTAGGACAGGCAGGGATTGCCATCTTAATTTTATAGGCAAACCAAGGATCACGGCAAGAAGTTAGCCTGCCCAAGAAGTTAGGAAAGGGTGACACAGAATTTGAACTCCCACGTGCCTACAGCCAAAGCTGATGTTCTTTTCATAACTCACTGCTGTTTCTCTTGACACTTAGAAGTAAATATGTGTTGTCTAGATGGACCAGTGGGGACCAGAGCCTTGGGTTTTCTGAAACCTTTTCAATCGTAACAATGGGCACTGGAAAAATGACTTACTCTCTGTGAACTTCTTTCCTGTCCTTTAAAAGGAGAACCATCCTGCCTCAACCTGAATATCAACTCTCATGCCACCCCACTTCCTCTCGGTGGAGCCTCAAGATTCCAAAGAAGGTAGCGAGGGGCAGGGCTGTGCCCACCACAGATTCCCTCCCCTATTCTCCTCGCAGTCCACTCCCCACTCCTCTCAAGTACCCAACCAGGCAGACTTCCCTCCAGGTACCCTGGAGACTACAAACCTTTGGAATGAAATAAAAATGGACTTCTCGTGAAAGAGATAAGGGCCCCAAATATAGAAAGTCTATAGTTGGAAAACCTTTGGAAAGGATGCACTGAGAAGAGTGCCGAATACCATCTTCTTTTTGCTATTGTTTGTTGTGGGGAGAATCTGAGCTGGTTCTTAGGGAAACCTGGGTTCAAGAGATGAACCAGCTGTGCATGCTCAGTAAGCCTCAACACAGCCGTTCATGATTTTACCCACCTCCCCCACGGATGGACAGACAAGGAGGCACTGTGTGCAACTGCAGCTACATAAAACTGTGACTCCCTCCTACACTGTCCCCAAGAGGGCCATTCCTCCAACATCTCTCATGTATTTTGCCAGGCTGTGAGGAAGATGTGCTCTGAATGTCTGAGTATGTGGGAGATACAGTGCCCGGTTAGGGGCTGAAGAAACACCCACTTTGTGACCTTAGGCAAGTCCCTTCCTCCTCTGTCTCCTCGGTTGATAATATAGGATATTGGGTTTTGACAGGATTTCATGAGAGACCACCCTTGCAAGTGCTCCCTGAGCTTTGTGTTACACAATCACATGTCAGTATTCCTGGACAGACTGCAGCCCTCATTTTACAATTATTTAAGGACAAAGGAATTCACTTTTCAATCCTAAAGTATCTTTTTCTATTTAGGCAGCTAGTAATCCCAAAGACTGTCCAACAGTAAAACCTGCAAGTATGAGAGTTGGAGAGGAGCCCTGACACCTGGAAACCACCACAGCAGCTCTGAAGGCATTGTGAGGTCACAGGAATCTGAATCGCAGGTTGCATCAAAGCTCATGCTGTATCTTACACACTGAGATGAACAGTGATTCACTCGGGCTGCTTCAAAAAACAGCAAAGCCCTTCCTGCTTTCCATCTTTCCTTTGCTGTTGTTTGCTCATATTTAACTTACCACATATTTTAAATGGGAACCAGGAGGAGATGCCGCTGCTTTCATTTCTATACAAGAAAACTTCCTTGACTAACTGCAAATGAATTTTTTTTACATCTTTGCTGGCAAAGAGTCCTTCTACAACTCAGCATTTCTGTCAAAAGCCAAGTACGTCTGTGAAAAATGCTGAAATTTGGATTTTATTTAAGACAAAATGGAAAATCATGTTTCATGCTCCAATTTGATTTTCCTTTGTTTGGTAGCTACACTGCCGTTCACCTCAGATGAGGGTTGGTAAAAGAAAGCTCCATCTGGAATTCCTCATTTAAAAATTTTTGAAATGAATATAATTCATATATACAACAAAACTTTCCTCTTAAACCATGACTATGGCAGCTCAGATGAATGGGAGTGGAGATGGCATCATAGAAATGGGAGCTTCCAGGTCAAACAAACTGCAGTCTGAACGCTGTCTCCACAACTTATTGTGTGGCTCTGGGTAAGGGACTTAACTTCCCTGAGCCTCAGTTTCCAAACTTGTAAAATGGAAATAACCCCCTGAAGAACTTTGGAGGTTAAAAATGATTAATTCATATTAGGCACCTAGCACCGTGTCTGACATATAGTCATCCTCAATGACTACTAAGTGGAAATGTGTAGGCTTTGAAAGAACTGGGATGTGTTCCAATTCCAAATCCATCTTCTGTTTCTTTTCTGGAAGTATGCCCCCTCCCTGAAAGCTACCCTTTGCCAGAGGGATGCAGGAATATTCTTGTTCAAGTTCAGAAAATTCACTGAGATTAAAGAAGTTCAAAGACTATATAAAAATGTGTCTCATAAAAATCGCAAACATAGGAAAGTTCCTTGATTAAGAAAGCTAATCATTTGTTATGTAATTTCTAGAAAAGCTTGCAAGGCAAATGAAATCCAACTTTTGCCAGTCAGCATGGTATACTAGGATGCACGTGAGGCTGGAAATCGGGAGACAGAGGTTCTAATGCAGACTCCATCAGTAACTTTCCACAAGGAACCACTCCTCTGGAGCCTAGGCTGTGTATAAATGAACGAGTTGGAGTGCGACCAGATCCAGTTAAATAAACAAATGAAAAAAATCCCATGATTTTGCATTAACAATCCAAATTTCAAAACAAAAATAAAATTCACATCTTGGGATTTTGTTTACATTTCTGTGTTAAGGGATAATTGTTTGTTAGTTTCAGTGAAACTTTTTACATTGCTTCTGTCTTCATGTTAGAATAACCAAGTGCCTGCTGGGCAATAATACTCAAAATGCTTGCCTACTTAAGTTCCCAGCGAGTACTCATGCATGGAAGTAAGGTTTAGAGATGACAGGTGTAAATTTCCAATGAGGCCAAGACCCTAGATCTAAAAATAAATGAGTAGAATCCGTAGATGTTATAGCTCAGTAGATAAGCATGTGTTTCAGAGTAAGACACTATCTTATTTCTTATTAGGCGGGGCCTGGGGCAAGTTACTTAATCTCTCTAAACCTCATTTCCTTATCTATATGGGGGTGGGGGGGGGGAGTAGCTACTGTATCTCACTGCTGAAAAGATCATTGAGATAACACATGAAGCAGAATTCCCTACTTCTACTGAGCAGTCAATAAATCCTAGCTATTTTTAAAAGTATATTTTAAAAATCTTAACCCATTTACTTTTCACTCTTTTCTGACAACTTTATACATAGGTGACTCTTTCAATTAAGCTTAATTATGATATGGTCCATTGGAAATGGGGAGAAAGAAGAGGTAGGGAGAGAAGAAGCAAAGAGAAAGAGGCTAGGAAGAGAAAAAGAGGGCCATCAAGAAAGAGGCAATGGATAATAACAAGGTAGGGCAGGAAAAAGAAGTCAGGAAGAGGAATCAGTGGGATTTATAATTGTAGGGCCCTGCAAATGTCTCAGAAGGCCATATCTGTGGTGGTCTCTACTGTCCCAAATAGAGTACAGGAGAAAACAAGGCTCAATTTAGAATTAGAAGACTTGGGCTGGAAGCCAAACTCTGCTGCTTCCTAGTTCCTATGGCGCATCCGGCCCATTATTCCCTCCCTCTGTGAAATGAGAAATTTGTACTAAGCTGACCCCTGTCCATTCCAGTTCAACACACTCTCAAATTCCAATTCTGTCTTTGATAAGCATCAGACTCACCAGCCTCACAGCAAAGTCTCCCCGTGGAAGAACACGGCAGCAACTCCTTACCGGTGGTGTGGAGGAATCTGATGAAACAGGCGTTGTTTTCCCATTCAGTCTTCTGCCTCACATTTTCTAGAACTTTATAACAACTTCCTTGCCATTCACTATCTGGCTACAAGTGGTGACCAGTTTGAAGTTTCCCATTCCACTGCTTACAAAAGGTACAAATGTCACAGAGGAAGGGGAATTTGGTCCAGAGCCCAGGGATATAAAAGTGGAAAATCCTGTGTCCGGTATGGGGGTCACATAAAAAAAGGAGGAGTGGAACCTCCTGGCCTACCCACATGGCCACTGGGAAAACAGTCTCCCGAGAAGGGCTCTTTATCTTCAAAGACATTTTGAAAGCCACAGTGTGGCCTCTCAAACCACAGTTCCTCCTTCAAATAGTCCCTGTCCCTGCCATCTCCTCTGTTTTCCCTTTTGATGCAATTCCTTCTGGACTTGTCATAGTTGTTGTGTTTCTTGGCATCAGACAAGACTGCATAGGCCTCTGCTACTTGATTGAACTTCTCCTTAGCTGCCTCCCGGTTTTCTGGGTTCTTGTCTGGGTGGACCCGAAGAGCTAACTGGTGATAAGCCTTCTTAATATCAGAGGAGGAGGCATTTTGTGGCATCCCCAGTACTTTGTAGTAATTCACCATGTTTCTTCAAAGGACTTCTCCTCACCAAGACACAGAGTTTATTTTCTGAAGAATTTCCAGGTAACTTCGGAAAGGAAGATGGTGGACTACTCAAGTCTACAGCAAGACCTTTTGAATCGTATCACATGATTCTTGGGACAAAGGCTCTTCTGGGGGAGAAATTCCTATTTGGGGCTGGTATCCTCTACAATGCCCCCACCCCTTCCCTGACCTCTGCAGCTCATTGTGTGTGGAGTGACTATGAGCTCAACACTATCAGCCAATTACTATCAGCTGATGCTGTGCTTGCCTTGCCATCCTATTGGTGGAAAATTTGGGGTAGATGATATACATCTTGGAGGGATTTCACCTAGTTTCAAAACCAACACTGAGCAGCTTGTTAACAGAAACTATCTGTGTGGCTCAAAAAGAAGTCTTTACCTCATTTGTTAAAGTAACAATCAGAAGCAACATGGGTCTTGCATTTATATCAGACACAAAATCCATTTCGGCTCATTATGCGGGCTCATGCCTTCAGTAATGTAATGGGTATCTCCCTGTGGATATCTGCCGTGGGCACGAAATGGGTGATAAAGGGGCTCTATTCCAAAAAAAATCACGTACACATTTCTGATGAAGGAAAGAGACTGAAACTCATGTCATCAAATGAGGAAACCAGGTTACAGAGAATTCTGCCTAGATAAGAAAGAAAGAATAGATTGAAGGAACAGAATTAGAAGTGAAGGCTTCCCATGTATGGTCAGATAAGGCAGTTGATCTCTTAAAGTTAGTCTGTTTTGAAATTTATCTCTGGACTTAGAGATAGAACTAAGTAGCAGTGTCGCATCAGCCAATGCTTTAAAGAATGGCTTTAAAGCTCAAGTGTAGCAAGAGCTGGTCTTTTTCCAGGACACACAACTACACATTTCCCAGACTTCCTTGCAATTCGGTGTGGCCATGTGACCACATTGTGGCTAACAACTTGTGAAGGGATGACGTGCACCTCTCTCCAGCCTGGCCCATAAAACACCACGTGTGCTCCTTCTTGCACTTTATCCTTACACCAACTGGATGTCAGTGCCCAAGTGATCTTGAAAGCATCCAGCTGAAGATGACAGAGCTCCCATCAGCCTGGGACCTTGAATTACAGTGAAGCAGAACACCTCCACCAACAACCTTGGACTATTTATATTGAGAAACTTCTACTATAGTCAAGCCATTTTATCTATTTTCATCTACTTGTGACAGCAGTTGATGTCTACTCTAATACACCAACCATTTCTACAACTTCACCTTCCCTATTAGAACCTAAACTTATAATGTCGTCAACCAGAAGAGTCCCACCTCTGCCACACTGAAAGTCCAATATCCTAGTGTATCTCTCACCCCTCCCTCCCATTATACCCACTTTTTCATTTCAACTCCTCTTTCTCCAGGGTAATGAGTCCCCTGCAGACTCCTCTTTTGTATAAAATCTGCACCCACTGGTTGGCCCTTGGAACCATTCTTTTATATGCCCTCTCGAATCACCCTCTTAGGCTATTAGCCCTCCACTGTGCCCATGCCATAAACACTCCATCCAGGAGCAGTCTAGCAATCAATCCAGCTTGTCTGATTCCTATACCTGGTGAAGTGGGGGAAAAAAATCAAGAAACCAAGAAGATGAACACTAAACATGTACAGTGTACCAGTCTCGGCTGGGTCAGGAGAATATATCAACAGTTCTTTTATTTACCGTTGCTCAGCTCTCTCTCCCATTCCCCTAGGTGGCCATTCTTAACCTTCACTGCTCTCCTCTAGTTTCTTACTAAACTTCTACCCATCCTGTCCACTCCAAGCAGAGAAGCTTGCCTCTTGGTTAGCAAAGAAAATAGAAACTGTCAGGAACTCCCTGAATGTCCCTTAGGACAGGGGGCCATCTCAGCTATAACTGCACACATCCTTACCTATGCTCCCAGAGCACAGGAAGGACAGAGGAAGATGTCCCTGTCTTGCTCAGAATTAATCCCCAATATATTTTTTATATTGACCAAATTAAATCTTCATGTATATTACCTGACATTACATTTTACTGCAGTAAAATATATATAACATAAAATAGGCCATTTTAACTATTTGTAAGTGTACAATTCAGTGGCATTAGTGATATTCACAATGTTGTACAATTATTGCCACTGTTTTTTAAACTCTTCCATCACCAAACAGAAACCCCATGAAGCAATAACTCCCTCCTCTCCACTAGCCTTTGATAACCTCTAATCTGCTTTGTGTCTCTATGAATTTGCCTATTTTAGATATCTCATATAAATGGAATCACAATATTTGTGATCCCACAATATTTGACTGGCTTATTTCACTGAGCATAATATTTTCAAGGTTCATCGATACAATGAACCTTGTATCAGAACTTCATTCCTTCTTATGGCTGAATAACATTCCATTGCATGCTAGGTACCACATTTTATTTATCCATTCACCTGTTCGTGGATACTTGGGTTGTTTCCACCTTTTGGTTATTGTGAATAATGCTACAATGAACATATGTGTACAAGTATCTGTTTGAGTCCCTCTTTTCAATTCTTTTGTGTGGAATTGCTGGGTCATATGGTAATTTTCTGCTTAACCTTTTGAAGAACTGCCAAACAGTTTTCTATAGGGGCCACACCATTTTATATCCCTACCAGCAATGTATGAGGGTTCAAATTTCTCCATATCCTTGCCCCTCCACACTCTTTTGATCTCATCTCTTTCCTTGTCCTCAGGGATTTTGCTTCACTGAACTGTTCTCCATTTCATTCAATTTTAACTTGTCCAATTCTTCTGGCTACTTTCCTGCATGTAAATAAGTTTGAGCATCTCCTCTCTTAGAAAAGAGCTCTCATGTCCTCACTGCCCTCCTGCTGCTGGTGCTTCCTCCACTTGCCTCCCACTCACTCCTCAACTTGGAGGAAAGAGTCCCCCACCTTCCAGTCCTCCCCCCAGCCCCAGTGAAACTCCACTGTCATTGACAGACCCCACTGGGCTTCACCTTTTTGAGGTATTTGACCTCGTTGATCATTTCACTGTTTTTGAAACGCTTCCCCTCATTGGTTTCTAGACAACCATTCACAATGAGTATTTCTCACATGCTTTTTGCCAGTTCCCTTTCTTCTCTTAACAAATTGAAACCTGGCTGCTCCCTAGGGTGCTGTCCTTGGCCTTTTTCTTTTCCCCGTTTAAATGCCTGTCTCATCCTCACCCCTTCCTATGACTGCTGATGACTCTCATGTCTCTCTTTCTAGGCCTCACCCTTCCCCTGAGCTGTCTTCTGGATATATCCACTAGATGCCTACGTGCTCTCAAACTGAACGTGCCCCAAACTGTACTCATTCCATCTGTCTTAAAACTGACCTCTCACTAAAGTCCTGGTTAATGACACTTCTTTGCAACTAACAAATCCAGACATCTAACAGTCCTCACCCAAGCCTCCTCCTTCTCCCACCCTGAGCAGTGAGCTCAGTTCTGGGGCTAAGGCAGAGAACTGAGACAGGACAAATCTTCACCCTCCATTGCCAATGATCCACTAAATTCTCTTGACCATCTTCCCCAGACTTTCTAATCCATCTCTTCCTTTCCATCCCCAGTGGAATGATTATATCAGTTTTCCTGCCTTCTGTCTCCTTGTTTTCCAAGCCACTCTCCACATTGTCACCAGACTGATCTTTCAGAAACACAAATCTCATCCTGGCACTCCCCACTCAATAGCCTTCAGTGGTTTCCTAGTCCCTCTCACCCAAACAGACTATATGTTATCTGGACCCCTGTTTATCTTTCAGTCTTATCCTTAGGCATTCCCTGCTCCACACCTCTTATGCCAAGGTACTGGGAGTTCTCAAGATAAATCATATTTTTTCATGCCCCCATGCCTTTGTATCTAACCCCCCTCCTGCCCAGAATCTTCTGTGCTTCCTTCAAACAATTCTCATACCTACAATAGTTTCAGGTGGCCTTATTAAAGTAAAATAATACTTGTAATAATGACCATTATTTTACTTTAATAGTTTCATTTATTTATTTTATTTTGGCTGCATTGGGTCTTTGTTGCTGTGCGCGGGCTTTCTCTAGTTGCAGCGAGTGGGGGCTACTCTTTGTTGTGGTGCACGGGCTTCGCATGTGGGATCTTCCCGGACCAGGGCTCGAACCCATGTCCCCTGCATTGGCAGGTGGACTCCTAACCACTGTGCCAACAGGGAAGCCCCAACTTTAATAGTTTTATATTTATTTTCATAAGTGTTAGAAAAAGCTGTAACAGCTATGGAAACAATTGAACAAGTGAATAAGCCAAAGAAGCACCACATAACTGGCTATCTTATAATGTCTTATAACTTCTCATTTCAAATGAATGATTTATACAACAATTTGGGGATTTTGTCTATAGAAATCTATTCTATTTCAATCAAAAAATTCAAAAGTTTCTTTCCTTATCAGTTTTGCTTCCATTCTCTTCACTGTTTTCTTATTGCTAGCATTACCCATTTGTTTTTTAACTCTTTTCTAAATTTTTGTGGGCTGAAAGGACACATCAGCAGAGTCTGAGTTGCCACTTCCCCTGTTCATTATGCCACAAAATATTTTTAAGCATTTCAGAAGCCTTCGACTGTTAAGAAATATCAGGTGTCAAAGTACCTCGTATATTTCCAGTACTTGGTATTATAATAGGCTGAAAAGGTAATAAAAGTTATGGTCAATTTGTGGGATTTTAACTGGTCTAATTCAGAGCTGGATTTATTTATTTGTTTGTTTGTTTATTTATTTATTTTTGGCTGCATTGGGTCTTCGTTGCTATGTGCGGGCTTTCTCTAGTTGCGGCGAGCAGGCTTCTCATTGTCAAGGTGGCTTCTCTTGTTGCGGAGCACGGGCTCTAGGCATGCAGGCTTCAGTAGTTGTGGCTTGCGGGCTCTAGAGCACAGGCTCAGTAGTTGTGGCACATGGGCTTTGTTGCTCCACGGCACGTGGGATCTTCCCAGACCAGGGCTCGGACCTGTGTCCCCTGCATTGGCAGGCAGATTCTTAACCATTGCACCACCAAGGAAGTCCCAGAGCTGGATTTACCATGAAGTTCATGAAGCTTAATTTTTGCCTTAGCAATTTTGTATCATTATTTTGTACTTTTATTCCAAAGGAAGGCTCTCAGAATTGTATGACTTTAATCTCCCTCTCTCCCCCAACCTCTGCAAACCTGGATTTGTCCCGGATCTAGTTAGAACTATCCATCTAGAATCACTACAGTTGAAGTCCATCCAACCACAACTTAGGACACATGCTCGTGGTTGCTCTGACTGGCCTTCCCACTTCTCCATTTGAGGAGGTTAGTGTTACTTGGCAATTTGTAACAATAAAATATTTTATTTATAGTTAGTAAGTCAGTGGCCTCAGAAACGTATCAAAAGTTAGCAATAAGCCATCTGAAAAGAAATGTCAGTCTTGGAATTTCAGGCAAACAGCTTAAACAACCAGTTGGACATTTCAGAGTAAAATACTGTTCTTATTCATGTGGTTTAGGGGAAGTGAGGTGATATGGAGTAAAATTAATTTGTCACCATAAGTTGCACATTATTTTGTCATGATACTCTGAGAAAAAAATTCTCAGTGATTCATATTGTTCTAGAAACAGGTGCACTGATGTCGCTCACTTGTGAGTCTGAGGACCTGAACAATATGAATTATGTGACCTTGATTGAATGGCCCCTCTCCATGTCCATCTTCTTCACATACATACTGAGTAAATGAGTCAGATAGTGAAGAAATGAAGTGACCACACTAAAATGGGCAGTCTTTACGACCTGCAGTTAGGGTCCAGTTGGAGTGGTGAAGTTGCTGTGATGGACTTAACTGGCAACTAAAAGCCTTGTCAATAGAGATGGCTTTTCAGTTAACCTTCAGAGTTTAACAAAATAAACCTTATCCTAAATGTTCTGTGTGAGGAAGGTGGAGATGCTTTTGAACGAGTTAGTCAAAAGGTTCTTTCTTAAAAACTAAACTCTTAGCAAAGTAAAATTCCTGAGGTACCTCTGACTCTTGAAAACCTGGCGACCCACATCATCTCTGGGCAAGTGCCAATTTTTTATCATCTAGTTGTGAAAATTCAACAGTGTATATAAAGCATCTCAAGGGGTTTTGTGCCCTGTGTTGTGCATTGAAAGCTAACCTCATGAGGGCCAATTGCAAGGCAACACTTGACTCTTAAATCAGGAACTTGAGCAATATTCTGCTTGTTTAACTCAACATTCATCCTAGAAATCTGAGTCCTAGAAAGGCAAACTCTGCAGGGTCATCTAATGACCATGAGTCAATCAGGAGAAATGAAACCAGGAGTCATGATTCGCACTCATGCCCTTCACCGCAGCCTAAGAGGTCTGTCTGCTGGAAGATACTTGGGAAAATAGCCACCATGGTGTCTGTGGGAGAGAGAGATAGTACTGACAATGCTGGAATCACTGCCTAGGAAGGGATCCCACTACCTCCTGCTCTTATGGGCCAGTGAGTCCTCTGGGGCACTATGTTAATGAGGCCAGTGGGCCAAGGGACAGCGTCATCACTGGCCATGACAGAATGGCCAGAGCAGGAATACAACCCCAGACACACACACTGTTGATACTGGATCATTGGTGCAGGGGTGGGGAGGGAGCTGGGCAGGGGCCTAGGCCTTCCCTCTTTTTAAAAAAAATAATAAATTTATTTATTTTATTTATTTAGTTTTGGCTGAGTTGGGTGTTCATTGCTGCGTGGGCTTTCTCTAGTTGTGGCGAGTGGGGACTACTCTTCATTGTGGTGCATGGACTTCTCATTGCAGTGGCTTCTCTTGTTGAGAAGCATGGGCCCTGGGTGCATGGGCTTCAGTACTTGTGGCACGTGGGCTCAGTAGTTGTGGCACAGGGGCTCTAGAGTGCAGGCTCAGTAGCTGTGGCTCACGGGCTTACTTGTTCTGCAGCATGTTGAGATCTTCCTGGACCAGGGCTTGAACCCATGTCCCCTGCATTGGCAGGCAGATTCTTAACCACTGCCCCACCAGGGAAGCCCTTGGGCCTTCCCTCTTGATAAGTCTTTTGGTTTGTACCTGTGGCTCACACAGAGGCTCAAAAGAGGTTGGCCAGAAGAAAACCTGATGGTGATAATTGCACTAGTGGGAAACTTAATGGAGATAATTGTTAGGTGTCAGTGTGCCTGCATATAGAAAAGGAGGTTATACAAAGATCCCCCAGTTAATTCAGCTGCCCATACCACAGGAACATGGGACACTCCTGCACTTTGGATAAACCTCGCTCAATGGCCTGACATCTTCCAAGGGAACGTGTTGCTAGAAATCCACCTCTGAGTCTGGTTGCTACAAGAAGAGAATATCTAGTAATGTACTGTGAGACCATACCAAGAAGACAGACACTCTCCTGAAAGTTGGCACAAGGGATGGTGGACACATCTGGCGCCAGTGTTAGTGTCTCAGTCAGCTTAGGCTGCTATAACAAGACACCATGGATTAGGTGGCTTAAAAAACAGAAATTTATTACTCACAGTCTGGAGGCTGGAAGTCCAAGATCACAGTGCCAACATGTGGCTCTTGGTAGGGCCCTCTTCCTACCATACAGATGGCTGCCCTTGTGCTATATGCTCACATGGCACAGAGGGAAAGAGAAGCTCTCTGGTCACTTCTTTTCAGGGCACTAATCCCTTCATGAGGGCTCCAGCCTCATGACCTCATCTATCTCCCAAAGGCCTCAAACACCATCATCACCCTGGGAGTTAGGGCTTTAATTTTAACGTGAATTTTGGGGGGACACAAATATTACATTCATAACAGCCAAGAAATTAAGCTCTCACATCAACTGAGACATGCTACCCTTGGCAACCCTTTCTGAACCTGCCCTTTTCTAAGGTGGTTTAGGGGATGTTCACATCCCTGCCCTGCTTCCATCAGATGGCAAGGCAAAGCCTCCCCTAAGGAGATTTCAGGATGTGACCATTCTTATTGTTTCTCAGCTGCTGTGACCTAGCAGCAGCTAGGGATTACTGTGTTGCAATCCCACCTAGATGTGCCTAAAAGGGACATGTGTTTGTCCTGGAGGTGGCCTGCAGTCTTCCCATCTGGGATGACTGGTGAGTGACAGCTGACTGCTTGAGGTTCATTGCCAGGAAGATCCTTGGAGGTGAAACACTGAAGGCCTCTGAATCATGAAATGGAAGAGGTAGGTTAACATAGTAGAGGATCCTGATCCTCAGTCCTCATGAAAATCATAGCAGCTGCTTGTCATATCAGCCTGAGCCTGGCCAGTGGTTCCCTCCTTGCCCTCTACCTCCTTTAATGAGAAGAGGATAGACAATGAGAATTTCAAAGCAGGAGGAAGATTTGAATCACTTTCAGAGAATAATTCAAGGCAGATTCTTTTTCCCACCCAATTACCTTTCCACAAGAATGAAGAACTTGAGCTTGTAGACGACGCTTGCAAAATTCCAGTCCCCTGGGAATTCATTTCTCAGGCTCCAGAGTTGGAGAAGCAAGATGCTGCTCCTTTCCTCCCTTGAAGGACTTCTGAATGAGACACTTTGGGAAACTGTGTTCCCTTTTGCCTCCGCCAGAGTGATGTCATCCTTGGGAGAAAGGGCCTGCTCCTGGGCTGAGCTCAGAGCTGGCCGGTTCCATTCCAGAATCTGGAAGGCCCAAAGAACATCCCCACCCCCAATCCGGGACATCTGCCCCAGAGGAGTCTGAGCAAAAGCTCATTCTGAAAAATGCTTTTGGACAGCAGGACAGCAGGACAGCAGGGAATCTGGCCAAGAGACCTTTTAGCTAAGTCCCTTTTTGTGTTAACCTTTCACAATATTCTTTAAATTTAATTTTAGAAGTGAGTTAACTCGACTACAGTGACACAAATGGACACTATATCATTAAACCAAAATAAAATATGTTCCAGCTGATCAGCCTTCCACTTTCCAACCTGAGCTACTTCCCCCCACAATTTTATTACAAAAATTTTCAAAAATAAAGTCGTAAGTATATTATAGGGAACACCCATACTCCCACCACCTAGATTCTACAATGAACATTTTCCATATTTAACTTTTATCATATGTCTATCCAACTACTCATCCCTCTAGCCAACTATCCATATTTTGATGCATTTCCAAGTAAGTTGCAAAATCAGTATACTTCTCCCCTGAATACTTCAGTTTGCATACCATTAATTGTTTTATTTTTTTTACAGTTCTTTTTGAGGAAAATTTTATTGGCTATGTAATACACAAATCTGAATTATTTGCATATACCTGTGCATATGTGGTGACCAATGCATATACCCATAACACAAACCCTTATCAAGACACAAAACGCTACCATCACTCAGAATGTTCCCTCATGCTCCTTCCTGGTCATTCCCCTCTCCCACCTACCAGAGGCAACCACTGTCTGATTTTTTTCTACCATTAGTGCATTTTCCTGTTCTCATCCTTTATCTAAATGGAGCTGCTATGGTCTATTTGTGTCCCCCCAAAATTCCTATGTTGAAACCTAACCCCCAATGGGTCTTAGGGATATTAGTAATGGTATTAAGAGGTGGGCCCTTTGGGATGCAATTAGGTCATGAGGGCAGAGGCCTCATGAATATTTGTGCCTTTATAAAAGCAGCCCCAGAGACCTCTCTCATCCCTTCCTCCATGTGAGGACACAGTGAAATGACAGCTGTCTCAGAAGCGGGCCCTCACCAGATACCCAATCTGATAGTGCCTTGATCTTAGACTCCCTACCTGCAAAATCATGAGAAATAAATGTTTGTTGTTTATAAGCCACACAGTTTATGGTATTTTTGTTATAGCAGCCTGCACGGACTAAGACAGAAACCATTCAGAATGAGCTCTTTTATGTAAGGCTTCTTTCACTTAGCATAATGTCTTGAGACTCATCCATACTGTTGTATATATCAGTACTTCATTTTTCTTTATTCCATTGTATGACTAGACCAGAGTTTGTATATTCACTCTCCTATTGATGGACACTTAGGCTTCCGGTTTTGGACTATTATGAATAAAGCTATTTGAACAATGTTGTACCAATCTTTGGTGGACATATGCTTTCATTTCCCTTGGGTAAATACTCAGGAATGAAGTTGTTGATCATGGGGTAGATGTATGAGTGTTTATTTTACACTCCCACCAACAAGTAGGAGAGTGCGGTTGCTCTACAACCTCACGAACATTTGCAATCAGTCTTTCTAATTTTAGCTATCCTGGTGGGTGTGAAGTGATTTAAGCTGTTATTCTGGCAAATTTTCCAAATTAACAAAAGACACATATGCATAGGGATCAGGTTGAAGGAAACACTGATTGAAGGAAATCTAGAGATTGGAATATATGATATTAGAAAAGTGCACTTATCCAAACCCAGCTTGAGAGAATAAGAAATGGCTAAAGGGATGTGCAAGAAGCAGCCAAACACATTGCTCACTTTATAATTCTCTCAACTATATTACAACATTAGAGAAGTAAACGTAATGCTTAGAAGACTGCAGACTTCATTGATAGGGAGATGGGAACTTTGTTTTCCTACAGAGCTGGTCTGGTGTGGACCACATGTACCCCGATTTGCTTCTTCATGGTCATGGTCAAAGCCCTTTGAGCACCATCTCTACAAAGCTGGCCCAGCCTGAAAAATGGAATCGGGACTCACCCAGACAATTGGGAAGGACCCCCTGCTCCTCCTTCCCTCTCTCCAGTACCAACCCCGGACCTGAGCGAGGGAATTAACTTTTGGGGGCATCAACATTGGGCCAGCACCTATGCTAGGCACTGTGCCTTCGCTGTCCTTTAATCCTCACGGCACCACCCTACCAAGTTAGGCATTGAGAGCCTCCTCTTACAGATGTGAAACCAAGACTCAGAGAGTCATAGTAACTTCTCTGGGGTCACATAGTTACAAGAACCAGGATCTGAGTCTAAATCCTGTCCTCTTTCCACCAGACTTTGCTCAGCACTCAGCAAGCAAACTGGAGGAGACTTCATTAACAGCTAAGGTGGTACCCAGCCCAGGAGCAGACGAGGCTGCATGTCTCTCAGCCAGATTGGTCCCTCCTTTTTCTCTCTTTTCTGCTTTCTAATGTGTTTGTGTGGAAGGTAGTGCTGTGCCGTCTTTCAGAAGATGCAGATGTTGAGGAGACTTAGCTGCGACTGTGTCTCCTCTCCTCTCGGGGCTTGGTTTTTTTCTCTTGCAGGAAGGAATCATTAGCTTGTCACTTCTGTCCTCCCCTCCCCCACCCCCTCAGTTTCTCAGGGGCTGGGATAATCGGGAGCCTCACTCATCCTTCACCACTCTCTACTCCCCTTCCTCCTCACTCCCTTCTGCCCACTGTGGGACAGGGCGGTGATCATGTTCATCATGTGTTTCTCTAGACCCAGTTACCTGTTCCTGAAATGCACTAGCTTGCTCCTCAAACCCTGCGGTTCGGAAATAATTGACGACATCCATCACGGCCCAGTCTGCAGGATCGGGTGGCCTCCCGTTCTCCATGGAACTGCAAAATAACAATCAAGGTGGCTGTCAGGGCAGAACATGCAAGTGTGTGCGACCAGGCTCTCCACTCAGCCTCCCAGGGGCAGGCCTGGCCCAGCTCACTGCAACTAGAGGCCCAGATCCCAGTGTACCTGCCTCAGGACCAGAATCACTTGTGCGTTTCTTGGGCTCAGAAGATCACTGCTCTCACTGGCTCAGTCACTCCTTTCTCTATGAACCTTTAATATAAAGTATTTCCTCATGTACTGTTTTTTTAATCCAGAGATATTGAGTGGTCCAGTGATTTCTGGCGGTCCATAATATGGTATTCATACCCATGAGCTAAGAATACCAGGCCTCTTACAATGTGGCCCCAACATGTCATCACTTTTCCCATCCCCAACCCCGTACATCCAGGGCTAAAGCCATTCCCCAACACACCATGTCCTTCACATGCTGTTCCAGCCACTGAATGCCCCCTCATTTACCTCCAACAAAATCCTACTCTTCCTACCAGTTCAAATGCCACCATCTCTGTGAGGCATTTTCTGGCTGCACCCGGGTAAGTGTTTCAGTTATAACATCCTCTGAGTTCGAGACCTCCATTCTAACTCACACTGCAGCACTTTTCTCACTGGATTATACTCTGCTTATTAGTCTCTAGAATTTCTATGGAGATGTGGGCTGAAGAGGTACATTTGGACCTGGACCATTTCTCACTTTATTATCCCTTGTGTCAAGTATGTAGTTAGGAATTCAATGTTCAGATGACTAGATGTTGATCGAGCATTCGTTTGAGAGGGTCTCTGGGTAACCTCCTCAATGGATTTAGAGAGGAGGGGAGGAAAGGTGGAAAGCAGAAAGAGTGGCAAGGACCTGCAGTTACTGTTACTTTTATTTCTGTGTTTCAAGAGTATTTGTCTAGATTTCTCTATGCGTCGTCCCCGGTGATTCTTCCAGAGTGTACATCCCATCACATTGTTCCCCTGCTTCCAATCCTTCAAAGACTTCTTCCTATTGCCCTTTGGATAAATTCCAAATAGTTTCACTTGGCTCATGAGGTCCTTCAGGACAAAGCCCCCTCCTAGCCCTCCACCTGGGAATATATTGGTGAGTAAAACAGAAGGGTCATTACTCTTGTGAATACACAGCACTGTTGGGGTAGACACTGATCGGTAATTGTACAACTAAATGTACAGCCACACAATGTAGTTGAAGTATAGGCACTCTGTACTCTGGCAGTTTGAGGGGCTAGGAGAGGCTTTCTTGTGGAAGTTTATTTTGAGGTAAGGTCTAGAGAGCAGCCAGAAGGTTAACCGTATAAAGTCAGCTGAAGATTATTCCAGGCTCTGTAGCAGGAATATACAGCCCAGGGAGCCATGCTGGTGTTGAAGGTCATTTCAAGGATTCTGGGTTTTTGTCTATGAGCAATGGGACTTGTTAAATGGTCTGATGTAATGGGTGTGACCTGATCTGACTCACATGTCTAAAAAGAGGGAATTGGAGAGGAGCCAGAAGAGAGGAAGGGACCAAGCAAGAGATCATGGTGACTGAGACTATGGTGGAAAAGGAGAGAAGCATGTGGATTTCAAAAACATTTAACCAATAGAATCAGCATGACGTAGTGGTGGACTAGACATGAGAACAAAGGAGATCGAAGTGTCCTGGAACAGGATGGATGGTGGTAACTGCACTTAGACTGTATCCCCAGGTTTGGTTGGACACACTGAATGTGGGGTACCGTCTATATCAAAGTTGAGATTTAATGTGGAACATGGGTCTGGAGCTCAAAGCAGACGGGTGGGCTAGAGGTACACAGTGGGGAGCCAGAAGCATTTAGGTGGCATGTGAAACCTTGGGAGGGGATGAGAAGAGAACTGGGCCTAGAATCAAGGCTCAGTTCAACATTTAGTGCAAGTTGAAAAGATTCATGTTACTTTTAATGGAAATGAAGTTGCCCAGACTTTGGGGATTCCTGAAAGTTTTCAAACATCCAAAAGTCAAGGGTTGACCTGTACCTCTGCCTTGTTCCCAGGATAATGTTTTGCTCATAGTAGGAACTTAAAATATTTGATTAAAAAAACAAACTTCTCTCCTAGTTAAAGAAAAGGGAGTCACTAATCAATGGCACATGTGATCAACTACTTATCAACATAGCACTTAATTTAAAAACATTTAGAGGCAATGCTTGCTAGTTATAAGTATTTTCCCTTTGGGGCATAGAGATTGTGAATCTATAAATACTGCCCATGTACATACACATTCATGTACATGCTCACTCACACATGGCAGGTGCCCCCCCTGCCACTTTCCTACCATTTAACAGGTAATATACATGGGGAAAAACTACTTTTTACTCTAACATTGTTAAACATTAACATGTACTTTCAAATCAAAGCTAAATGTGTTTTTAAAAAATTCTCCACATGCTGGGATTTTCCATCACCTCTTTAACATAAGCAATCATGAGCTGACACAGGGGACTCTCTTTTAGGTACCATTTTCCTTCCCTCTCTTGCTTAAGTTGGGCTTGAAAATGTTTGGAAAGGATTCATCGTTTTAACAAATCTTTTAAGTTTTCTAGTCAGCTCACTTCTAGCAGTGAGCACAGCATCCCATCAGATGCACTTTTAAGTGCCCCAGAAAACATCTGAATTCACTCTCCCTGTGGCTGACTTCAATTAGCTGCCTTTCTTCATAAAGAATTGTTACCTAATTATGATTTTAAAAAGTATGCTACATTGTAATTTTAGGATGGGAGGCTTTCCTGATTCTTATTCTGCTGGGATATGACATCATCACTTCCTCAGTTCTGAAATATTCTTGAGTACTAGCATTGCAGCAGAGAACAAAGGCTTTGCAAAACCGCTGGCAGCATACCATGAAGAGCACCAGTAATGAGGAATGTCTCATACTTAGGATGAGGGGATACACGGAAGCCAGTGTTAGACCACTCACATCCTGAGAGGAGAAACTATCTGTCTCCATCTCTGCATCTCTACAGCTCCCAGCACAGGTTGGACTGGTGTGTACAGTTGATACATGGCAAAGATCTGTTACATTAATGGAATCACAACCAGAGAGCATTTAGAGTCTACAATATGCTTTTCACACATAATCTATTATCAGCCTCCCAGCTCCTTGTGAACTGGCTACTATAACCTGTTTTTAGGAAACTAAGGCTCAGAAAGGTTAAGAACTCACCCCAAATCACATAGTGTATAAAGCCAGGATTGGATTCCATATATGCTTGCCTCCAAATCTATGCTTTTTTTCACTCCATACTCATTGATACAACAGATATTTACTAAAAGCCTACTGTCTTCTCAGTACTGTGCTAGAGGCAGGCTTACCAGGATAGGAATGCATATCCTTCAAGGAGCTGGCACTCTGGTGAAGGGAAGCAGCATACTCTAAGTATTAGAATTGGGGGGGTGAACTGGTGCTATTGGGGATGCACGCACTGGAGGGCCCGGATAATTCTTCCTGACCAGGACACTTGAAGATTTTTAATGCAATTCTGAAAGGCATCAATTGCTTCAAACACACAGTAAGTTCCTTCCTGAGAGGGGATGGCTTGCAGAAGCAGAAATATGCAGGCACACATTGTCACCTCTAGGTTATGTTAAACAATGATGGATGATTTTGCTGGACCCGTCCAGTGGTTTCAGCAACAGTTTAAACAAGCAACCTGGAGATTATCCAAGGCCACATGATGGTGGATGTTGGGGAGGCCAGAGTGCCAAAGCCAGATAAAACTATGAGGACATTTCAGAGGATGGATTTAAGCATCACCTTTCCCCACTGGGAAAGCCATTATGTCTCCTCAAGGACTGTTATTTGTGGCCAAACTGAGATGCTTTATTCCCTTTTAAAGGGACCATTCTCTCCAAATCTTTTCTTATAACTCATACATGTCAAATTCCAGGAGAAATTTAAATGGTGCTGTTTAAAACACCTCCCAGATGGTGGTTCCCACTGTGGCTGCTAATTTTGCACTGATGAAATGAGATGGCAGATATAAACGTTCCATTATCATTTGATACTTATTATTCATTATTGTCATAGCAAAATATTTCCTAGAATATAATGTATAAAGATGATAAATTCATGAATATTTTTCCAAGCATGGAGGCTTTAAAAATATATATGTATGTTACCTTATTACAAAAAACTACCAAGAAATGAAGGGCTGAATTTGTCTCTAATCCCATCACTTAATCAAATCAATGTTTCCATTTAACATAGTCACCTTTCAGTCCCTGTGCATATGGTTGGGTACATCATGTATGGATAAAAATTACATAATGTGTGAATAATTCACACTAGGAACTGATTATCCCTTAATTAAACAATCACCTCACTTTTAAAGAGAGCTAAAGAGACACCATCATGAGGACAGAAATGCAATAAATAAATTTGGCAGATACATGCAGATCGAGTCCTTATGATGAACGTTTTCATGTTGGCACATGATAATTTTAAGTGCTGGTTGCAAAAGTCTCCATTTCCCCATTATATATTAGTGGAGGTAGATGAAAAATAGTTGAAACCCTTTCTCAGAATTCAGTGTGTGTAGATTTTATGGTATTTATGATATTATAGATTCTGAGGGTTGATCAGACCAAAAGGAAACTCTGGATAAATACAGCCCATATGTGATTTCAAAACCCCATTATACTTATTAATTGCATTTCTGCTTTAAAGTTCATAGCAAAAGTTACCTCCTACTAGTTAATTATGGTGATATATCTATTTATCATGCTACTCTTATAAAGCTAATTCTCAATGTTACTTGTGTTTCCACTCAGAAATGCACTCTAACTTTGTACTGCCTTGATCTTTATAACTTATTTTCAAAATTAAATTAACCTGCTTTTTGCCCATATCTTAAATCAGCCTTTGGCTAAAAACAATGTAATTCTGATTGTAATAAATTAACATTGATCTCTTGGCCTATGACATAGCTAAGAATGAAGCGACCAAATGAGCTTCAGTTTTATCTCCATTGTTTTCTCCCTCTCCCGTCATCCTAACAAGCAGGGATCTGGCTGAAAGACAGCCTGAAAAAGAGAAAGGATGATTCAAGTTTTCTTGACAGGACATTTTTCATTTTTTAATACCCAGCTAAATAAGAGTTGACTGCATTTAGCTGCAGCATACCCAAACATCGAAAGTATTGAAAAAGCAAATAACTCTTCTGTATATTTCAAATTCTTTAGCTTGGCATTCAGGGATTTAATTCAAACAAAACTTTCCAGGCTTCTTTCCAATTCCAAGTTTGTACTGAAATCCAACCAGTCAACATCCTGGATTTTCCCATACCCACAGCTTTGGTTATGCTACTCAAAGCCCTGTCTGTTCAACTGCCAAGGATTAGAACCCTACTCATTTTAAAAAGATACTGGTTAAATGTCTCCTTCCTAATAACCCCAATCAATCTTCCATTCCAATCACTAATTAATTTTAACCTGCCCACAATGAGCCGGGTACTTGATAAGCCTTGGGAACTAATCTAGTGAAAAGGAAAATCTCAAGTCAACTGCATGATGAAGATGGTCATATGTGTTCCCTGCCTTCATCCAAAAAGCAAGTAAAGAACAGGAGGACTAGCTAGATGGAGGAAGGAGGGCAGTTTGAGTCAGGCTGTGCTAGGTGTGTGGAGCCCTGAAACAGCAGCAACACCATGATCAGGTTCCAAGAACAGATGAAACATCTTCCTGCATCATTTCTTTCCTCTGTAACAGGCATCTTGCCTCAGGCTCACGGCTTTCCTCTGAAATCACATGGCACTCTGTCCTTGACATATCTCTGCTGGGAGTGTCTTCTGAACACCCCACCCCATCTTTCTGAAAACAAATCTGCCTCTTTCCTCACCTGCTCTCAGTTTTCTAGTATAAAGACCTCTGAACTAGTGTAAATAAGGACACTCCTCTCAAGAAGACTCATGAATTTCTGTTTTTCATTTACTATCAGATGCAATTCATGCTCACATTCATACTAAACAAAAACATATGCACATTTCATATCCCGATCATTAATATTAAAGATAACTGCATACAGATTGCCAGAGGAACTTTCCTTCCCTGCTCTGAGTCATGGCACAATGGTCACTATTCTAAAGAACTTAGTGTGGCTTTAATGCTGAGACAAACTCGAGTTTCCTTCAGTAGGGATATCAGTAGCACACCAGAATCTATGTAGAAAACAGCAGCCCTTCAGAACTTCTAATGTATAGAAGATATGTAATGCATGTTTGTGGATTCTGCTGGCATCGATTGGAACTCCTGTTGTTTTCACACTTAAAATATGATGATATGCTTAGCTGACTCTATAGTTTTACTCATTTTACTCTTTTGAAGTGTACACTTCCTTAAGGCAGTTATTTACAATGGACAAAATTGTACAAGTCAAAAAAGTGAACAGACTCAATTCTTAACCCAAGTCGTCATTTAACTTAAGGGAATAACCAAACATGACCAAACTTTTAGCATAAGTCCATATGATAAGACTGAATTGTGTCCCCTCCATCCCCAAAATTCATATGTTGAAGCCCTAACCCTGTGTGATTCTATTTGGGGCTAGGGCTTTTAGGACATAGGGCAATTAAGGTTAAATGAGGTCATAAGGGTGGGGTCTTAATCCAATAGGATTAGTAGCCTTATAAGATCTGCATGCATGCAGTGAGGCAAGTCCATGTGAAGACATAGTGAGAAGGCAACCATCTACAAGCCAGGAAGAGAGCTCTCTCCAGGTAACGAATCAGCCAGCATCTTGATCTTGGGCTTCCCAGCCTCCAGAACTGTGAGAAATACGTTTATGATGTTTAAGCCACCCAGTCTATGGCATTTTGCTAGGGCAGTCGAATAGACTAATACACCATATATCAGAATGAGCAGACAGCCATAAAATACTAAGGAATTAATTTTGGCTTCACTAAGAAAAATTAAAATGCACCAATTAAAAGTATCACTATTCACTACCATATATTCTCTGTATTCAATAATCCATACATATGGCACTCTGACTTATTCCACCAAACATATCTGCAAAAGGGTTATGACATCAGATCCTGATTAGAAAGGTCATTTTTCAGGTTTGAATTAGTGGCTCAGTTTACTCCCCTCCTTTCCTCTCCTTTTCCCTCCCTCTCTCTCTTTTCTTCCTCCTCACTTTCTTTTTTCCTTCCTTCCTTCCTCCCTTCCTCCCTTTCTTCCTTCCTTCCTTCCTTCCTTCTTCCTTCCTTCTTTCCTTCCTCCCTTCCTCCCTCCCTCCCTCCCTTCTTTTCTTCCTAACAAACTATCTGTTAAGAAGTTTTTGGTATTTAGCCACTTATACTGTCTTGGGAGTTCTATTTTTCCATGCTTTTACTATAGTGGTATCTTACTTCATGATCACTCCCTGTTCCAGATTGCTGTTCCCTGGAAAGAACAACATCCCAGGAACCACCACTCACTGTGTTCAGGTAGAATTGGGCAGTGTGGTTGTGGGGTTTGGGATAGGTGGATGAAACAGAACACTCAGAAACTACCTAGCAAGCTGGTTACAATCTCCTCATTGCTTTCAAAGAACATACATCTAAGGATGGCTGATCATTTACTTGACAACACAAAAGAACAGGAATATGAGTAAATGAACAAAAGCTGAAGTCAGTGACCAGACACACAATTACTTCTAACAGTTTCCTCTTCCTCCTTCCCTAAGGAGCCTGGCAAGACTTCCAGGAAAATAAATAAATATCCTGTGAAGTTATTTATTTAACCCTAGATGTGACCACTTCCCTTAGAGTTAGACCCCTGGCTGATGTGTGGGTTGCTGTATGTGTAAACACTGTTGGATTCTTTTTTATGAGGTAGTAATAGTAGCCATTGTTATTTTTGTTACATAAGAATTCTCTTTGATAATTCTACAATGAAGTCAGAGTTTTGAAATTCTAGCAACACAAATAATAATTTCTAACTCTACCCTAATATTTTACTTCTATCATTCACCTCCTAATCCTCTAATTCACATGGGCAAAAATGACAACTTCTTTAAATAACTACCTTAATATTTAATAGTTAACAGCCTTCAGAGAGGGCTATTCCAAAAGTTAGTGTTAATGCATATATGGCCAATTAATTTATGACAAATGAGCCAAGAATATACAATGGGGAAAGGACAGTCTCTTCAATAAATGGTGCTGGAAAAACAAGAGAGCCACGTGCAAGAGAATGAAACTGGACCACTATCTTACATCATACACAAAAATTAACTCAAAGTGGATCAAAGATTTGAATGTAAGACTGTAAGACCTGAAACCATAAAACTTCTAGAAGAAAACATAAGTGGTAAGCTCTTTGACATCAGCTTGGCAATGATTGTTTTGGGGACCTGACTCCAAAAGCAAAGGCAACAAAAGCAAAAATAAACAAGTGGGACTGCATCAGACTAAAAATCTTCAGCACAGCAAAGGAAATCATAAACAAAATGAAAACGCAAGATACTGAATAGGAGAAAATATTTGCAAATCCAAAATATATAAAGAATACATATAACTCAACAGCAAAAAATAAACAAATAAACAATCTAATTAAAAAATAGGTAGAGGATTTGAATAGACATTTTTTCCAAAGATATTCAGGTGGCCAACAGGTATATGAAAAGATGCTCTACACCATTAATCATCAGGGAAATACAAACCAAAACCACAAGGAGATATCACCTCATGCCCTTTAGAATGGCTATTATCAAAAAAAAAACACAAGAAATAACAAGTGTTGGCAAGGATGTGGAGAAAAGGGAACACTTGTGCACTGTTGGTAGGAGTGTAAATTGGTGCAGTCAGTATGGAAAACAGTAGGGAGATTCCTGAAAAAAATTAAAAGTAGAACTACCATACAATCCAGCAATTCCACTTCTGGGTATCTATCTGAAGGAAAAAAACACTAAATCAAAAAGATATATGGACCCCACACACACATTCATTACAGCATTATTTACAATAGCCAAGACATGAAAGCAATCTGAGTGACCATCAGTGGATAAATGAATAAAGAAATTGTGGTATATATACACAACGGAATAGTATTCAGCCATAAAAAGGAAGGAAGGAAGTCTTACCATTTTTGACAACATGAATGGACCTTGAGGGCATTATGCAGGGGAAATAAGTCAGAGAAAGACAAAAATATATAATCTCACTTATATGTGGAATCTAAAAACAGAAAATTTTTAAAAAACATTTTAAACCCCAAATCATAAATACAGAGAACAGATTGGTGGTTGCCAGAGATAGGGGTTGGGGGTACACAAAATGGGTGAAAGTGGTGAAAAGGTACAAACTTCCAGTTATAAAATAAAAGTCATGGGGATGTGACATACAGCATGGTGACTATAAGTAATAATACCACATTGTATATTTGAAAGTTGTTAAAGGTAGTAGATCTTAAAAATTCTCATCACAAGAAAAAATATTTGTAACTCTATATGGTGATGGATGTTAACTATACTTATCAAGGTGAACGTTTCACAGTATACAGAAGTAATGAGTCATTATGTTGTATATCTGAAACTAATATGCTATATGTCAACTGTATCTCAATATTTAAAGTTAGTATTTTAATATTAAAGTGAGTTTAAAACTTTACAACATTCATTACTAAGAAAAGTATCACTTGACTGATTTTAAAAGAAATGTTCTTTCCAAAATTAAGAGTCTTTGCTTCATAATAAAACAACAAACCAAACACAAAGGCAGAGGAAGATGGTGAGATACACGTGCAAGAAAAGGCATGGTTCTAATAAGAAAGAGCTTCTTTTGAAAGTTGCTAAACTTTGTTGCTGTGAACTTTCTCTTGCAGTAGAGCTTCTCCACTGAGGGGTGAGGGGCATGGTGGTGGTGGGGAGATAAACCACTTGTTATTGAGAAGCTGCTAACTTACTATTAGCATATATTATGTGGGAACATTAGTTCCTCCTCTATCCTAGGAGAAAAGGGAAGAAGGGTAAAAAGACCAACTGATGAAAAAGGGAGTAAGACTAAGTGAATGGGAAAAAAAATTCACACTGTATACTTGTAAGTTGTATAGATATGAACATACATGTGAAACACCTAGACTTTTTTTTTAGAATTTATTGAATATTCTAACATGTATCTAACATGGCTAAAATAGATCAATGGTAAGAGTGTCATGTACCAAGGTTTTGATTAATTCAAAAATCTGTGTATCTGAAATCCACAAAAAGAGAACACTATGATCCCATTTGTTCAGTAAAGGTTTATGTGTACTTTATATACATATACATATGGATACAGAGAGTATTTGTACAGAAACTATCTAGAAGGACACATTCCAAACATTAAGATGGCTCCCTCTTGGTTATTTAGTTTGTTTGTTTTTTTTTGCGGTACGCGGGCCTCTCACTGCTGCGGCCTCCCCCGCTGCAGAGCACAGGCTCCGGACGCGCAGTCTCAGCGGCCATGGCTCATGGGCCCAGCCGCTCCGTGGCATGTGGGATCTTCCCAGACCGGGGCACGAACCCGCATCCCCTGCATCGGCAGGCGGACTCCCAACCACTGCGCCACCAGGGAAGCCCATATTTAGTTATTTTTAAATTTAATAAACACTATGAATCCACCAGGTAAAATAAAAACTATAATCTTAAGAATAATTATATCTATCCCACCCCTGTGTCCCCCACCTGAGGTAATTATCCTCAACCTTATATTCATTTAACCCTTCTCCCTGTGCACATGTGCAAGAGCTTGTCTTGGGTATATACCTATGCAATATGGTAGCCGCTAATCACATGTGGCTGTTGAGCAATAAAAATTTGACTAAGAAACTGGGTTTTAAATTTTCTTTAATTAGTTTAAACTTAAATTTTGAACTGGTATAAATTATGTTTCTGATAAACACAACTTCATTGTTTTTGTGTGACAACATTTCACTTTAACCACTGAATCTCCCAGGATACTATTGTTGAATTGAAGTTCTATCAGATGCAAGTCTCCTCTCTAGTTTTACACATAAACACATGGCAGTCTAGTTGGTGTCCACACATTGAGTCAGGTCAAATGATCTTTTCTATGCACCCATGTAATATTGTAATGTGTTTGATGTAGACAGAGCAAGTTATGAAAATCTTTTCATGTGTTGTACTGGTAATTAATAGTCTTACTATTTTAATTGTAATATAATTAAATATTTTTAGTTAAAAATAAGTATGTATATATTTTAAAATTTAAAAAGGAGGCATAGGAGGAGCCAAGATGGCAGAATAGGAGGATGCAGAATTTGTCTCTCATCACAAGTACATCAAGAGTACATCTGCAAATAGAACAATTCTCACAGAGCATCTGCTGAACATTAGCAGAAGACTTTGGACACCTGAAAGGACAAGAAAAATCCCCTCACAACTGGGTTGGACAAAAGAAGGAAAAACAGAAAAGAGGAATCAAAAAGGGGACCTACAACCCTGGGGCACTTGTGGGAAGTGGCAGGGGCACCCATCTGAGCAGGCTTGCCCACCCATCAAGCCAAGGTCTCCTTGACCCGCATAGGCTCCAGGGTCCTGAGCGCCGCCCATTCCAAAGCCTCCTTGGGAAACAGCCCTGGGCACCCCTGCCTGAGAGAGGAATCCACCAGTGCTGGTGGGGTCTGAGTGCTAAAGCATGGGGTTAAGAGCGCAGATCCAAGAAGAGGACTGCTGTTGGCTGTGCAGATACAACAGAGGGGATGGGAATAAGGGGTTCTATGGCTGGGAATGCCCCTAGAGGAAGCGTGGTCTGCCTAGGAAATGAGGTGCCATCATTGAGTGGCATGCAATGGGTGGGACCACCACCAGCCTCACATGCCAGCCCCTGCCTCCGTGGGCACTGGGAAGGACTCCACCAGAGCGAGCGTGCCCTAGTCTGTTGCAACTGCCTGCTGGTCTCTGCTGCCACAGGCACTTGGTGCATACCCCAGTTGTGGCTGCCATACCCCTCCCTGGCCTGAATAAGTGTGCCCCAATCAGCCACTGCTTTTGCTCCCTCTCTCCTGAGGGTGGTGCACATGGAGAGGTGGGGCCAAAACAAAAGTTGAGCTCCAGGGGCAGTGTGACTACAAAGGTCGTGGATTAAACCTCCATGATTGGCTTGGTAAATCCTGCATCTGGGAATATATGAATAGACAATGAGTGTTCCCACAACTGAGACCAGTCTAGCTTTAGCAGCAGTGGACTCTGGGGTCAGGTACACGTGGTAGTGTGGTCAGGTGAGAGTCTGAGTGCCCCACAGGGCCCAGAGCAGGTCCAAAGACCTACCTAGAGGTACTGGAGTGCCTCCTGGGGAGGCAGGGGTTGGCTGCGGCTCACTGTGGGAGCAAGGACTCTGACAGAGGAGGCACCAGGAAAATATTCTTATTACTATTATTCCTTTTTTGTTTGCTTCATTTTGTTCAGTTGTTGGTGTTATTGTTTTCATTATTTACTTTTATTTTTCAATATTTTTTATTTTTCTATTTTTACTTTTGTGGGTTTTTTCCCTGTTTTTGATTTTTTTGGATCGTTTTTATGTGTTGGTTTTATGTTTCCTTTGCCTTTTAAAAAAATATTAGCTTTCAGTTTTTGTTTTGTTTTTCATTTTTTGTTTTCATTAGTGTAGTCCTTATTGATTGTTCTCATTTTTGAGTTCTTTTGTCTATTCTCTTGTTTTTTGTTTTCTATGTTTTGTTTTTATTTTTTCTGTCTGCTTCTTGGTTCCTTTCTGGTTGTTTGGTTTTCTTTCTACCATTTGTCTTGGGCTTGGTTTGTCTGTTTGTTTTCTTCTTTTTATGTGTGTGTGTGAGTTGTTGTTGCTGTTTGTTTGTTTTTGTTTTTACTACTTGTCTTGGGTTTTTTGTCTGTTTGTTTTATTTTCCTTTCTTTTTTCTCTGGTCATGCTACGTAGTTTGCAGGCTCTTGGTTCCCCAGCCAGGGGTTGGACCTGGGCTTCTGGGGTTGGAGCACCGAGTCCAGGATGCTGGACTGCCAGAGAATTCTCAAGCCCAGGGAATATTGATTGGTGTGTGCTCTCCTGGAGGTATCCATCTCACACCAAGACCTGGCTCCACCCAACTGCCTGCAGGCTCCAGTGCTGGAAACCTCATGCCAAACAACCAGCAAGAAAGGAACACAGCCCCACCCATCAGCAGACAGGATGCCTAAAGTCATATTATGTTCACAGACACCTCAAAACACACCACCTGATGTGGCCCTGCCTATCAGAGGAAAAAGACTCAGCTCCACCCACCAGAGCACAGGCACCAGTCCCTCCCACCAGGAAGCCTACACAAGCCCCTGGACCAAACTCACCCACCAGGGGGAAGGCAACAGAAACAATGGGAACTATGACACTGCAGCCTGTGAAAAGGAGACCATAAACACAGTAAATTCGACAAAATGAGACAACTGAGCAATATCTTACAGATGAAGGAGCAAGGTAAAAACCCACAAGACCAAATAAATGAAGAGGAAATAGGCAATCTACCTGAAAAAGAATTCAGAGTAATGATAGTAAAGATGATCCAAGATCTCAGAAATAGAATGGAGGCATGGATTGAGAAGATACAAGAAATGTTTAACAAGGACCTAGAAGACTAAAGAACAAACAACCAGTGATGAACAACACAATAACTGAAATGAAAAATACACTAGAAGGATTCAAAACCAGAATAACTGAGGCAGAAGAACGGTTAAGTGAGCTGGAAGATAAAATGGTGGAAATAACTGCCAGGGAGCAGCATAAAGAAAAAAGAATGAAAAGAATTGAGGACAGTCTCAGAGACCACTGGGACAACATTAAACACACAAACATTCGAATTATAGGGGTCCCAGAAAAAGAAGAGAAAGAGATAGGGTCTGAGAAAATAATTGAAGAGATTATATTTGAAAACTTCTCTAATGTGGGAAAGGAAATATTCACCAAAGTCCAGGAAGCGCAGAGAGTCCCATACGGGATAAACCAAAGGAGAAACATGCCCAGACACATATTAATCAAACTAACAAAAACTAAATACAAAGAAAAAATTTTAAAAGCAGCAGGGAAAAAGCAACAAATAACATAAAAGGGAATCCCTGTAAGGTTATCAGCTGATGTTTCAGCAGAAACTTTGCAGGCCAGAAGGGAGTGTCAGAATATATTTAAAGTGATGAAAGCAAAAAACCTACAACCAAGATTACTCTACCCAGCAAGGATCTCATTCAGATTTGATGGAGAAATCAAAAGTTTTACAGACAAGCAAAAGCTAAGAGAATTCAAAACCACCAAACCAGCTTTAAAACAAATGCTAAAGGAACTTCTCTAGGTGGGAAACACAAGAGAAGAAAAAGACCTACAAAAACAAACCCAAAACAATTAAGGAAATGGTAATAGGAACATTCATATCAATAATTACCTTAAATGTAAATGGATTAAATGCTCCAACCAAAAGACACAGACTGGCTGAATGGATACGAAAAGACCCATATATATGCTGTCTACAAGAGACCCACTTCAGACCTAGGGACACATACAGACAAAAAGTGAGGGGATGGAAAAAGATATTCCATGAAAATGGAAATCAGAAGAAAGCTGGAGTAGCAATTCTCGTATCAGACAAAATAGACTTTAAAATAAAGACTATTACAAGAGACAAAGAAGGACACTACATAATGATCAAGGGATCAATCCAAGAAGAAGATATAGCAATTGTAAATATTTATGCACCCAATATAGGAGCACCTCAATACATAAGGCCAATGCTAACAGCCATAAAAGGGGAAATCAACAGTAAAACATTAATAGTGGGGTGCTTTACACACCACTTACACCAATGGACAGATCATCCAGACAGAAAATTAATAAGGAAATGTAAGCCTTAAATGAGACATTAGACCAGATAGACTTAATTGATATTTATAAGACATTCCATCTGAAAGCAGCAAAACACACTTTCTTCTCAGAATATTCTCCAGGAACATTCTCCAGGATAGATCACATCTTGGGTCACAAATCAAGCCTCAGTAAATTTAAGAAAATTGAAATTGTATCAAGCATCTTTTCTGACCACAGTGCTATGAGATTAGAAATCAATTAAAGGAAAAAAACTGTAAAAAACACAAACACATGGAGGCTAAACACTATGCTACTAAATAACCAAGAGATCACTGAAGAAATAAAAAAGGAAATAAAAATACATACAAACAAATGACAATGAAAACACAACAACTGAAAACCTATGGAAGACAGCAAAAGCAGTTCTAAGAGTCAAGTTTATAGCTATACAATCCTACCTCAAGAAACAAGAAAAATCTCAAATAAACAACCTAAACTTACACCTAAAGCAATTAGAGAAAGAAGAACAAAAAACCCCCAAAGTTAGTAGAAGGAAAGAAATCATAAAGATCAGAGCAGAAATAAATAAAATAGAAATGAAGAAAACAATATCAAAGATCAATGAAACTAAAAGCTGGTTCTGGTTCTTTGAGAAGATAAACAAAATCTATAAATCTTTAGCCAGACTCATCAAGAAAAAGAGGGAGAGGACTCAAATCAATAAAATTCGAAAAGAAAAAGGACAGATTACAACTGATACTGCAGAAATACAAAGGATCATGAGAGATTACTACAAGCAACTCTATGCCAATAAAATGGCAACCTGGAAGAAATGGACAAATTCTTAGAAAAGTACAACCTTCCAAGACTGAACCAGGAAGAAATAGAAAATATGAACAGACCAATCACAAGTAATAAAACTGAACTGTGATTAAAAATCTTCCAACAAACAAAAGTCCAGGACCAGATGGCTTCACAGGTGAATTTATCAAACATTTAGAGAAGAGCTAACACCTATCCTTCTCAAACTCTTCCAAAATATTGCAGAGGGAGGAACACTCCCAAGCTCATTTTACAAGGCCACAATCACCCTGATACCAAAACCAGACAAAGACATCACAGAAAAAGAAAATTACAGGTCAATATCATGGATGAACATAGATGCAAAATCCTCAACAAAATATTAAAAAACCGAAACCAACAACACATTAAAGGGATCATACACTATGATCAAGAGGGATTTATCCCAGGGATGCAAGGATTCTCCAATATATGCAAATCAAACAATGTGATACACCATATTAACAACCTGAAGAATAAAAACCATATGGCCATCTGAATAGATGTAGAGAAATCTTTTGACAAAATTTAACACCCATTTATGATTAAAAACTCTCCAGAAAGTGGGCATAGAGGGAACCTACCTCAACATAATAAAGGACATATATGACCAACCCACAGCCAACATCATTCTCAATGGTGAAAAACTGAAACCATTTCCTCTAAGATCAGGAACAAGACAAGGTTGCCCACTCTCACCATTATTATTCAACATAGTTTTGGAAATTTTAGCCATGGAAATCAGAGAAGAAAAAGAAATAAAAGGAATCCAAATCAGAAAAGAAGGAAAACTGTCACTGTTTGCAGAAGACATGATATTATACATAGAAAATCCTAAAGACACTACCAGAAAACTACTAGAGCTAATCAATGAATTTAGTAAAGTTGCAGGATACAAAATTAATGCACAGAAATCTCTTGCATCCCTATACACTAACTATGCAAGATCAGAAAGAGAAATGAAGGAAACAATCCCATTTACCATCACATTCAAAAGAGTAAAAAACCTAGGAATAAACCTACCTAAGGATGCAAAAGACCTATATGCTGAAAACTATAAGATACTGATGAAAGAAATCAAGGACGACACAAACAGATGGAGAGATATACCATGTTCTTGGATTGGAAGAATCAATATTGTGCCCTATAAAATTACCAATGACATTTTTCACAGAACTAGAACAAAAACTTTTACAATTTGTATGGAAAGACAAAAGACTCCGAATGGCCAAAGCAGCCTTGAGAAAGAAAAATGAAGCAGGAGGAATCAGGCTCCCAAAGTTCAGACTATACTACAAAGGTATAATAATAAAGACAGTATGGTACTGGCACAAAAACAGAAATATAGATCAAGGGATCAGGATGGAAAGACCAGAGATAAAGCCACACACCTATGGTCACCTAATCTATGACAAAGGAGGCAAGAATATACAATGTAAAAGAATGGAATTAGAACACTCCTTAACACCATACATAGAAATAAACTCAAAATGGATTGAAGACCTAAATGTAAGGCCAGACACTATGAAACTCTGAGAGGAAAACATAGGCAGAACACTCTATGACATAAATTGCAGCAAGATCTTTTTTGACTCACCTCCTAGAGTCATGAAAATAAAAACAAAAATAACAAACGGGTCCTAATGAAACTTAAAAGCTTTGCACAGCCAAGGAAACCATAAACAAGACAAAAAGATAACCCTCAGGTTGGGAGAAAATATTTGCAATGAAGCAACTGACAAAGGATTAATCTCCAAAATATACAAACAGCCCATGCAGCTCAATATCAAAAAAACAAACAACCCAATCCAAAAATGGGTGAAGACCTAAATAGACATTTCTCCAAAGAAGACATACAGATGGCCAACAAACACATGAAAAGATGCTCAATATCACTAATTATTAGAGAAATTCAAATCAAAACTACAATGAGGTATCACCCCACACCAGTCATAATGGCCATCATTAAAAAATCTACAAACAATAAATGCTGGAGAGGGTATGGAGTAAAGGCAACCGTCTTACACTGTTGGTGGGAATGTAAATTGACAAAGCCACTATGGAGAACAGTATGGACATTCTTAAAAAACTAAAAATAGAACTACTATATGATCCAGCAATCCCACTACTGGGCATATACCCAGAGAAAACTATAATTCAAAAAGACATATGCACCCAAATGTTCATTGCAGCACTATTTACAACAGCCAGGACATGGAAGCAACCTAAATGTCCATCAACAGAGGAACAGATAAAGAAGATGTGGTATATATACAGAATGGAATATTAGTCATAAAAAGGAACGAAACTGTGTTATTTCCAGAGACCTGGGTGGAACTAGAGACTGTCATTCAGAGTGAGGTCAGAAAGAGAAAAACAAATATAGTATATTCACGCATATATGTGGAATCTAGAAAAATGGTTTAGATGATCTTATTTGCAAAGCAGAAATACAGACACAGTTGTAGAGAACGAGTGTATGGATACCAAGAGGGAAGGGGGTGGTAGGATGAATTGGCACACCGGGATTGACATATATACCCCACTATGTATAAAATAGGTAACTAATGAGAACCTACTGTATAGCACAGGGAACTCTACCAAGTGCCTTGTGGTGACCTAAATGGCAAGGAAATCCAAAAAAGAGGGGATATATGTATACATATGGCTGATTCACTTTGCTGTACAGCAAAAACTGACACAGCAGTGTAAAGCAACTATAATCCAATAAAAATAAAACAAAATAAAATAATGAAAAGGAGGCATACTACTGATGCAGAATCAAAAGGAGATGCAGAAACTAGCACTAGAACCAGAATAGTAAAGAAAAAGGAGCCTGGCTGAAAGTATATTGGAAATTTCATGATGAACAGCAATTGCAATTTGTTGGAGCAGAGCAAAAGGAAAAAAGCTATTTTTTTGTTGTGTAAAAAATGGACAATATTAAGAGACATTTTTAGCAAACACATAGTGAATTTGGTAACTTGCTTCTCAACAGTCAAATAGAATTGATGACATTAGTCACCTGTAATCAAAGTTAAATGTACAACGAAATATTTTGAAGTGATTTTAAACAGAATCTGAGCTGATTCTGTATCTGTATGATACTCATGTTCAGTCTTCTAAAGCACATTCCTGAAAAGTGGCATGTATACCATTGTTAAATCATTCAGTAAATATTTGCAAATGCTATGGATCAATGCCAGACAATGGAACTCTTAAAAGAAATAGAACACAATACATTTAATATCTGTGTTCTTTTCCTGTACTTGTTGGTTAAGTCATGGAAGAAATATACAAAGATTTATTGTATTGTTAAGTCCAATTCAAGATTTCATTAAAACAAGAAAATGCTTTTCAAATATTCAATAATTAAAGACAAAAAAATATTTAAAGACAAAAAAATGGCAGAGTAATTTATATTTTCTCATTGATATCAGACTAAATGTAAATGAGTTTAATTTGAAGCTCCTAAAAAGGAAAGGAAATGCTGATTTGTCACCTAGCTAACCTAGCTAAACAGGCACAAAATTTCATGTTAAAATTGAAACTTTTCAGAGTACAATACAATGAAATTAATTTTACACATTTTCTAACATAAATCAATTTTAAGAAAAATTTGAAGAATGATTTGCTGACATTGATAAATTTATAGTTGCTTATAAATTTATGCAATACCCTTTTGAATTTAATGTTAAAAATATGACTTAAGTATCAGTAAATTTATTTAACTTGGACAGAGATAGTTTTGAAACTGATATGCTATTGCTTCAAAGTCAAATCAAATCTTCTAAAAAAAGGAAGAACCAGTTGTGTTAATGTACATGCATATATTAAGAGAAAATAATTTTTGGGTACATGATTAATTTATTGGGACATTTAGATCTGTTTGGAATTATTAGGGTATATGATTCTGCTTTTTCGATTGCAAATTTTATGAAATCTAATAGAGATCAAGCATTTCTAATAAAATTTGGCATCCAAATTGAGACATACTCTAAGTATAAAATACATAGTGGATTTATAAAATTTAGCATGAAAAATGTAAACTGTCTCATTGATAATATGCTATATTGATTACAATTCAAAATGATAACATCTTGGGTACTTTCAGTCAAATATAAAATTAATGTCATCTGTTTAAATATGACCACTAGAAAATTTTAAATTACATACATGGCTCAAATATCATTTCTACTGAGCATCACTTGTATATATCCAGAAATGAAATTGCTGAGTTATAAAATATTTTATGGTTCTACACTTGAAAATAATGCCAAATTGTTTTCCAGAGTCTCTGGATTATCAGCATCAACATAACCAGAGAACATGTTAAAATGCAAATTCCCAGGCTGAATCAGAAACTCTGGAGATGTGGCCCAGCAATCTGTATTTCCAAGTGACACAAACTCAAGTTTGAGAAATCACTGGCCTAGTACTTAGAACAGACTTTAAAATATTCTGTACTTAGAAGAAATATGCCATTTTGGAAAGGGAAGTCCTGTCTTTGTTATGGTCATATTTTTGAATGTTTGCAACATCTACAAATCTTGGAGACAAAAATAGGCTTCTATAGCCTCCTGGTAGTGAGAGCCATGCCTCTGGTGAAAGTGACTGAAAGCCACCTTTAAACAACCTAGTCACCCTAGTGCAGAAGAAAGGACTCAGGCTTCAGAGCCCAAATACCAACACCAGCACTTCTTAGCTGTGAACTCTTAAAAGGTCTTTTACCTCCTGGAGGTTTGGTATTCTGCACTATAAAGTGGGAATTATAGCACATACCTCAAAATATGGTTGTGAGGATTAACAAGGTTCACACAAAGTGCTAGACACAGAAAAGGGACACCATAAATAGTAGCCTTATAAAACTAAAGCTCTGATCAGGACCATGTGGCCAGTGAATAAGAGCCATTATCCTAGGCTTCTTTGGAAATAACCCTTTGTGAAGTACATTCCCTAGTAAAGCAACTATATTTTCCATACCTGGAAAACAAAATGGAAGCAACTGTGAGCCCCAGTTTGGGCAGATCTCAGAAAGAGTCGTAAGACTTTATGTTTTAGGGATTCTGCATTATAATCTAACTCTACCCTGCCCAACAGGTTAGCCGATAGCCACTTGGCTATATTAATTAACTGGAAATTCTATTTCTGATCAAGATGGAGTAACAGGGCCCAGATTTACCCTTCTGCCTAAAACAACTAAAAAAATAGACAAGATGTATGAGAATGGCACTCAAGGCATTGGACATGGGCAATAAAGAACAGTGACCCCTGAGGGATGGGAAACAAGCAAGGTAGGCCATAACCACTTACTGCCTGGAAGAGGTATTTTAGGCTGTGCCCAGGAAAGAGTTCTAGAGAGGAGAGAGCTACACAGAGAGAACTCTGGAGAGCTGTAAAGGCTTCCCATCAAGTGCTCAGCAGAGTACTGATTATCACATACACATGAGGAAACAGGCTGGGGAAAGAACCACGAAAAAGAGACAACAATCTTTAGAGATCACGCAGAGATGGGAATGGTGCCTGTTTCCATCTGCCAGAGAGGAAAATCTCATCATTCAGGAGCATTGGTTAGAGTACAAAGATGGGTCTTACTTCAATAAAAGGCAAAAAATATCCTTAGATTAAATACGGCTCTGGTCCTGCACAACAATGCTTAAAAGAATCAAATTGTTTGTTTCCAAGTAATTTAGGCACATCCCAGGACAAAGATCAGGAATATTTATAGGAATACAAAAATATCCAACACCCAACAAAGTAAAATTCACAATACCTGACTTATAATAAAAAATTACCAGGCATGCAGAGAAGCAGAAAAATATGACCCATAATGAAGAGAAAAGCCAATCAACTGAAACTGACTGAGAAATGATAGAATTATTAGACAAGGACATTGAAACAATAATTATGACTATATTTCATATGTTCAGAAGCTAGAGGGAAGAACATGTTAAGTGAAGACATGGAAGATATAAAAAAAAGACCAAGTTGAACTTCTAGAAATGAAAACTACATTGTCTGAAATGAAAACTGCATTGGGTGGGATTAACAAGAGAGATTATACACATTTCAGAATAAAAGATTAGTGAACTTGAAGGGGAGGCAGTAGAAACTATCCAGAATGAAACACAGAAAAAAGACTGGAAAAAAATTAACAGGGCATCAGTGAATTGTGGGGCAATATCAAGCAATTCAATAAACCTACAACTGGAGTCCTCAAAGGAGAAGTGGAGGGAGACTAAAAAAATTTTGAAAAATAATGGTTGAAAACTTCTAAACTTGATGAAAACTAAGTCCACAAATCCCAAACACAAAACAAACTTCAGACACAAGAAAGATGAAGAAAACTACATGGAGTCTCATAATCAAATTGCTCAAAAATAAATGATAAAGAGAAAATTTTAAAAGCAGACAGAAAAGAAAGACACATTTATACAGAAGAACAAAGACAAGAAAAAGAGTAAATGTTTTCTCTTAACATTGGAAACAAAATTAGGATGTCTAATCTCACCACTTCTATTCAGCTTTTTACTGGAGGTCCTATTCAGTGCAATAAGGTAGGAAAAAGAAATGAAAGGCATCCACACTGGGAAGGAAAAAGTAAAACTGTCTTTACTCACAAGACATAACTGTCTATGTTAAATATCTGATAGAATCTATGAAAAAGCCACTAGAAGTAATAAATGAGTTTAGCAAGGTTGTAGGATACAAGGTCAATATAAAAAAAATCAATTGTATTTCTATATACTACAACAAACAACTGGAAATTTAAATTTAAAAAGCACTACTATTAATAATAGTATAAAAATATGAAACACGTAGGGATATAGACAAAAGATGTGTAAGACCTGCAAACTGAAAACTATAAAACATTGCTGAGAGAAATTAAATACCTAAGTTAACAGAGAAAAATGCTATGTTAATGAGTTGGAAAACACGATATTGCTAAGATGTCAATTCTCCTTAAATTGATCTATAATTCAATGCAATGCCAATCAAATCACCAGTAGGCATCTTGCTGGTAGAAATTGACAAGCTGATTCTAAAATTTATATGGAAATTCAAAGGACTAGGAGTGCCAAAACTAGTTTCAAAAAGAACAAGCTGGATGGCTAATACTACCTGATTTCAAGATTTATTATAAAGCTATAGTTATCCAAACAGTGTTGTATTGGCATAAATATATACAAAAATATTATTTGAATAAACTAGAGTCCAGAAATAGATCTACACATATATGATCAACTATTTTTCAACAAAGTTGCAGATACAATTCAACAACTGGTGCTGGAACAACTGGATATCCACAGGCAAAAAAAACAACCACTGTGACCACCACCAAAAGAAAGACCTTAATCCTTATCCCACACCATGCACAAAAATTAACTCAAAAATCATAGTCCCAAATCTAAGAAAACATAAGAGAAAATCTTTGTGACCTTGGGTGAGGCAAATATTTCTTAGATGTGACACCAAAAGCACTATCCATAAAATAAAAAATTGATAAACTGGACGTCATCAAAATTTAAAACTTCTGCTCTTTGAAAGGCACTGTAGAGAGAATGAAAAAAAAACAAATCACACACCACAAGAAAATATTTTCAAATCATGTATATGATAAAGGATTTGTATCCAGAATATATAAAAATTCTATGCAATAATATATTAAAAAAACAGCCCAATAAGAAATGGGCAAAAGATTTGAACAGTACTTAAGAAGATCTATGGATAAAATGAGCACATGAAAAAATGCTCAATATCATCAGTCATTAGGGAAATGAAAATTAAAACCACACCTAATGAAATAAAGAGCAGTGATCACACCAAGTTCCTGAGCATATGGAACAACTGGAATGCTCACACTGCTGGTGGGAATGTAAAATGGGACAACTAGTTTGGAAAACAGTTTGGCAATTTCTTACAAAGTTTAACATACACCTACCACACAGCCCAGCCACTTCATTCCCAGAGATTTATCCAAGAGAAATGCGTATGTCCACACATAGACCTGTACACAAGTGACCAAAGCGGCTTTAATTGTAATCCCTAAAAAAATGGAAACGACCCAAATGTCCATCAACAAGTGGGTGGATAAACAGTGAACATAGTATTGTATATCCATACAATAAAATACTACTCAGTAATAAAAAGCAACGAACTATTGATACACACTATAACATGAATAAATCCCAAATTAATTATTCTGGGTGAAAGAAATCAGACCCACTCCCTCCCCCCAAAAAAGTACATTATGAATAATTCCATTTATATAAAAATCTAGAAAAAGTAAACTAATCTACAGTGATAGCTTATCAGTGGTTGCCTGGGGATATGAGGGAAGGGAAGAGCAGGAAGGAGAAATTACAAAGGTTTATGAGGAATCTTTGTGGGTGATAGATATGTTTATCTTAATTTTGGTAATGGTTTCATGGCTGTATACAAATGTCAAAACATCAAATTTTATGCTTTAAACACATGCAGTTTATTATATGTCAGTTATATTTCAATGAAGCTGTTAACTTTTTTTTTTTTTTTTTTTTTTTTTTTTTTTTCCGGTACGCGGGCCTCTCACTGTTGTGGCCTCTCCCGTTGTGGAGCACAGGCTCCGGACGCGCAGGCTCAGCGGCCATGGCTCACGGGCCTAACCGCTCCGCGGCACGTGGGATCTTCCCGGACCGAGGCACGAACCTGTGTCCCCTGCATCGGCAGGCAGGCTCTCAACCACTGCACCACCAGGGAAGCCCGAAGCTGTTAACTTTTAAAGTTGATTTAAACTGAGTAAAATTAAAAGTTCAGTTCATCAGTTACACTAGTCACATTTCAAGTTTTTAATTGCCACATGCAGGTCATGGCTATCATTGTGGACAGTACAAGTGTAGGACATTTTCATCACTGCTCAGAGTACTATTCGAAGCAGCTGATCTAACTAACACATTAAAAAAAGCATCTGTTTCTTTCATTCCTCCTCCAGCTACCTACCCCAAACTTCAAAACTGGGAATAAGCATGGCAGCACGGCACTGATATATAAATTACGAGGGAAGTTTTAAAAGCAGATTTCATTAAGTTTAATGTAAAATACACCTTCTATTCATAAACATATATAGCCCACTATTTCCTCACTGAGGTATCACAGCTTCTTGGATTACATTTAATTAGTTTCTTCCAAAGCTCAAGTTGAAGGCAATTTTAAACTAACTGACATGGGAAAAATGAAACAGACAGCACTGTCTCGGAACATACTTTTTCCTTGTAAGCAAAGTGGTTATAGCTAAAATATAACTCCTAAAAGAGAATATACATTTTTTCATATACTTCCATATATTTTATGTGTTAGTCTGAAATACGTAGCATGTTTCAGAATACGCTACATAATGCAACTAAATTTTCTTATTTAAAAGAATCAAGCATATAACTCACAATAAATATAAACACAAGTTTCAACTGTAAGAATAGATATAAAAAGAGAAGACAATGGTACATATGGAAATGTTCCACATTCAAGTTCATACAATTAGGACAGAGAAGTCGTTAAACTTAGTATTCTTACGCTTTTTTCCTTCTCTCCCTATAGCTTTCAGTTTTGAGAGGGGTGACTTTATTTTAAAAGACTCAAACTCTCTTTTCTGTTTCCTCCTACCACCACCCCACCCCTCCATGTAGCCTGTGGACCTGGGAGGCAGAGTCTATGTTTGCTCTGTGTTTTTGTTTCAGTATACAGAACTCAGGGCTGGAATCTTCAACCCGCCCTGTTCCAAAGGCTGATACACTAAACCCTGATGCACAGTTTGATGTCTGAGTCATATCTGTCTTAGAAATGGATACAGAAAAAGGCAATTGGGGCTGGGGGGAGAGGGGAGGCTGGTGGCCAGCGTAGACCAATCAACCAAGACAACCCCCAAACAGTGTATTGTAGTGGATAAGCAAGAAGCATAAAAATAGAACCCAAGTCCCTCTGTTGTTTGTAGAAGCAGAACTCACAAGCCAGTTTCACTTACTTTTTTACACCGACAGAGCCATTTTCCTTGTGTTCCATGTCAACAGATAGCATGGGGAGGCTGCAAGGTTCCTTGACTTCAGCAACTAATCAATAAGGGAGAAAAGCTTGTGTTTAATTCTTAGAAAGTGAGAGAAGAATATATATTCTGAATCGGAAATGTAATGGCCCCTTTCACAGCCTCACACCAGTTCACGTATGTTTGCTTACATCTCTAGTTCCCTCAGCGACTGGAGAGACGTGATTAAACCTAAAGAACTGGAGGAGACGTATTGGGGTGCTTTCATCTGTACTGGCACTCCCTGCCTTGACAATAAGCATTTGCAAATGAAATTGAATCCTCGTTCAAAACAAGTGCTGTGTGAACTGGCACAGCTTCCTCCGGGTGCCAAGCTCTCACTTAAGACATTGCAACTTATAAATGAGTCAAAGTCGAGAAAAACAATCCCCCTTTTCCTCCCCTTCCCACCACGGGCTATGATTTCTTCTTTTCTTACTGTATTTGTTTTTCTGTTCACTCCCACTCTGCTCCTCTATTTTTTCACTGCGATGCAAAAGAGCACTTAAAGCTTTCGTCAGCAAGTATTCCCCTACCTCACATATTCTCAATGAAAACCTCAAAAACCTGTCTGTGAGATGGCCACACTGTGGTGAATCTGGAAGCTCACAAAAATGTCAGATAGCCCTTAGCACAGAAAGGTGGTGCTGGTGTGTGTGTGTGTGTGTGTGAGACAGGGTAGGCAACTCGTTAGATTTATATAAAAATCGTCAAAACATTCAAGGAGATAGAGTAGCATCCATCACTTTGTCTTTTTGTTTAGTAGGAAGAAACTGAAAAAATAAAATCCCTCCACAATTAATATGCAATTAGCAAGATGAAAAATCTACGAACAAAACTGCTGGAAAAAAAAAACAAAACTAGTTCTGAAACGCGCTTTTTCTTCTGCAGCTGAAGCCATAAATTAAATACATTTCCTCTCAAATCACTTTATACTTCGGCACTCCTTCCCCTAGGGATTACTCTGACATGACAAGTGCATCATTTAGTATATTCACAAGATTTTATCACTGTTAGAGAAGTAGATGATTAACAAATAATACTGTAAGTGTGGGATTATCTTCACTGCTGATACACGCGCGCACGCACACACACACACACACACACACAAACTTCCAGTCGCTAAGCTACTTAGATCATCCATAGAGAAATCCAACGTTTAAGATACATATAGATATTAACATACATCCACACACCGTTACAGAGTAGACAGAAGATAGTGCTTCTTGCTCCATGCCAAAAAAATGATTTCACTTCAGTTGGAAACTGTTACACATTCACCATTTTCTAAGCATCTCAGAAACAAAACAAAACAAAACACTCACAATGATTGCAACACCACACTACATTGTCTTATTATTATTATTATTTTCTTTTTTTGTGGAAGAGTAAAAAGAAAACCTACCTAGAAGCAACTAAAACATGTCATTTTTTATAGGCTTATCAAGAACAGCCAAAGAAACCCCAATGTTTTCTTTCACAAAGTAGGCTGGCAAAGGAATTCAATAAGGAGGTACAATTTGACACAGTGAAATAAAACCAGGCTGGCTCTCAGCCAACATGACGTTAGGAATCACACACAAGCTGCACCAACTGCCTTCTGGTTCATGGCTGACTTTTTAAAGCTACAGTGTGCCTGTTCACTTTTACTAACTACCTTCAGCACAATTAGTGGAAGTGAATGAACCATGAGTCTCCAAACTGCAGAATTCTCCCTACACCTGTCTTATTCAAAGAAAAACAAGCTATATCAAGAGCCTCTTATTTTCTCCCTCTCCTTCATTGTTTCTGCATCATATGTCTTTGCTGCTGTTCTAAGCATGAATGCCATGTGTCAAACTATTTCTTCTTCTTTCCTGTAGGAGAAAAGAGAAAATAAGAGAAAGCCTGGTGCTTATGCGCTATACCCAGTGAACACTCAGAAGCTGCAGTCCTGTTACCCTTTCTTCCTAGTTGAGACTCGCCAACAAAGTTTCCAGGGCTGGCTTTTAAGTAACCTCTTTGTGAGAATAAGGAAAGCACTGCCCAGATGAAAATCCTTTTATTTCATAATGCAGGAAGTAACATATTTCAGAGAGGATGCAAAGTAGATGACCAGATCTCCTGAGAACACCCACATTAATTTTGGCATTCATCCTACCAGATGAAGTCAGCAAAAAATTCAAAATAAAACAAACCTTATTCTACAAAACAAAAACAAATAGCCTGGGAGGTTTCATTTTAACTGTTTATCCCAGTTGCGTACAAAGCATAATTCAACAGATTCAACACTTACTTTCTATGAGCACCTGGTACTATATTAGTTACATATGAAAAAGAAGATCTTGTGCCAGCCCCCAAATTCGTAGTATCTTCCACCACCATCCTAGGTCCCTGTTCTGGTCAGTGGGAGATGGAGTAGGGGCTGGGCATGATCTTTTGATTAAGTCACCTTGGTCAACCTCACAGTTCTCTTGCTTGCTTGGCTGGGAACTAGTGCTCAAGGGAAACATTCCCATTCCACAAATGTGCTGTACATACACTAGAAACATAAATGTTTGTCAGTGAAATAAACACCAATCAATATTTGCACACTTTTAGGTCAAGATGTCAACAAAACCTCTCAAGGTAGGGCAGAGAATTACAGGTTCTCAAGAAGGATCCTAGAAAAAGTCATCTGCTGCTGTAATAGTGTGGAGACTTCAGGCAGAATTGAGGAGAAAGCTGCTGGTCTCCCTTTTCTTTAGAACTTTTTAAGGGTACTAGAAGATCAGCAACTATGATCCAAATTTGCCACCTGAATTTCAAAGTCAAATTTTCCCCTTATTGCAGAAATCATATTAGAAATGTTCAACTTCTTGAAAGATCATCGCTGAGAAAAATGTCAAGGGCTCTCTCTGCCCATCTTTGTCATTGCCCCCTTGAAAGAGCAAATAATAATAATTTAGGAAAGAATTCTAAATGTTCTTACATTTTGGAGTACCATTTTTTGAGCATAGCTCAAACAGGTGGGTTTTTTTTTTTTTTTTTTTTTACCACCACTGATAAAAATGATGAACTCTTCTGGAGATAAAGCACTCTTTCACCAACCGATTCCATAATGCTTTGGGGCTTGATCTGAAATTTCTCAACTGTTTTCCAACTAAATTCAAATGGAAGGGCGCTGGGTTGTGAGTCCTGAGGGCAAGGGATAGAGAAGAGGGTGTCCTGACAGCACTGTCATGCCACTGGTCAGAAAAAAATCAGGTTCAGCACGCCACTCTGGAAAGGAAAGAGGCAAAGAAAATGTAGTTATGCTGACTCTTCCTTAGACACACTCACAGGAGAAAGGTCTCTGTGAAGTTTCTCCAGGAATTTCTTCCTACATATAGAAAAGAACATCCCTTCCTGTCTTGCCTGCTGTGATCAAAAGTTTGCCTGTTACACAAGGGTATGGGTTTCAGGAGGTGTTGTGAAAAATCAATCCCATTTTATACAAAATGAGCCACAAATTCTGACAACAGGAGGTTTCACTCATCAGCTAGTTTCTAACTTTGGAATAAACTGACATTTGTGGGTATAAGTATATATACTAGTACTCAACCACTTCCTCTTCACTCCCTCCACCAAAGTGTTTGATATTAACCCTCTTCTCTGCTAATAAAAATTATGTGTATTTGTGTGTAGTGTGGTGTCTGGTTGTGTGTGGTGCATAGCATAAAGGCAGTGTGTGTGATGAGTGTATGTGTACGCTGTGTAATGTGCGTGTTTGTGGTGTGTGTAGTGTGTGGTATTTGTGTGTTGGCAGAATGTGTAGTGTGCATGGTGTTTGTGTGTATGTGTGTGTGTAGTGTGTAAGCGTAGAGTGACAGATACACACGCAAACCGACCAGACCTTCTGATCCAGGATATCATGGGATGTGCTAAAATAACTTCGGAGATCCTCGTGCTAGGATTCTGGTGCATAACTTTCAGGGACACTTGGGAATGGGCTCAGATAGCAGGGGAGATGGGTCAGAAAGGACGGGAAACTGGTGCCTCGATCTCCTGCTTTTATTGATCCGCCCTCATCCCCCAGAGACCCACTGCCCTCCCGCAGGAAACTCCCGCTGGCCTTGTCTCCAGAAGTGGGCCCACAGGCGCATCCAGCCCGCGTCCCAGAGCGCAGACCTGGGTGCACAGGGCTGCAGAAGTAATCTCGAGATGCCGCCCGAGGGCACGGCCGAGCTCAACGGGTCCCCAAGGGCATCTCAAGGAAAACTAAGGAGGGCCTGGAGAGGGGGCAGTGGGGGCAGAACAGAGGGCAGCAGAGGAGATGCCAGAGAGCCTCTTGGACCAGCCGGTCCCGTCCGATAACCAAACGACTCGCTTGTGGCACTGGTGACAGAGAAGAAAGTTTCTGGCTAAGACTTTCAAGAAGAAACCGTTCGTCCTTGAGACTGGGGACTCCCCGGGGGAGCTCGTCTTTGGAAAGGGAGTAGGGGGGTGTGGCGCTCGCTGTGAGTCCAGCCGAGCCGTGCCACCTCCCGGTCCCATCCTGCGAGCTCTGCCCCGCAGACCCCGGTGAGCCGCAGCTCTCCGCGGAGCCGGGCACGCTTCTGCCCCCAGTTCCACTCCAGGGTGACAGATTCCACGCTCGGGGGTGCAACAAGCTGCAGGAGCACCGGACACACAGCAGAGACGAGGGAGGGCAGGGCGGTTTTTATTGTGGCTTTCTTCGTTTCCTTCCATCCTGGAGAGGGGGGAAGACGGGCGCGTTTCCAGCGCGCTCGCACCACGAGCGGATCACTTACCTCCCCGCATGGCCGGCGCCGGGAGGCTTTACCCCGCACAGAGCTCGCCGGCCGCCACGCGCCCAGCCCCAGTGCAGCCGGCCGGGCGCGCGGGGCACGCCGGGACTTGTAGTCTCCGCGTGCAGGGTAGGGGTCCAAGGGCTAGGGCGGCTGGGAAGCCGAGAGGCCCGGAAGGGAAGGGACGAGGCCGGGGCGTTGAGAAGGTAAGGGAGGACATTTGCAAGAACTTAAAACCTCCTGGGAGCTGGAGGTGGAAACACTCCTAGAGAGACTTTTAAATTGGGGGTCCTCAGGCTAATACCATTTTTTTTCTTCCCGTCTGACTCGCACGTGGCAACTCTGATGAAGTTTTTCCTGGGTTTTGGCAGTTATGACAAGTAGAGATTTCCCGGGCCAAGCCCATATTGTTTAGGGCCTTACTCTGCCTTCACCCCGAATACACACGTGGCATTCTCTGCTTGGAACACCTATTCTGTGGCTCACTCAGTTGAAGCCCTGGGCATGCAAAGGGAGAGTGAATAATTGCACCTTACGTTTGTAGAGCACTCTACAGTTTACAAAGCACTTTTTATGTACTTGGTTCATTATATTAGAACCATAGGATTTTTAAACCCAGGGTTTTTACCAGAGTGATTTTGCTTGTCCCAGTGATTTCGGGTGGGGAACTACTGGAATGTAGTTGGTAGGGCCAAAGACCCTAGACATCTTGAAATGTCCAGGGCAGTCCTGCCCAGCAAAGAATTGTCCCACATCCTGTGTGACTTGACTGACCCACTGCTCATTCACGTGGATGAAAAACCTGTTTATATTTACCTGAGCCTAGAATCTATTTTATATATAAACATCAACTTTTTCACACAGTGAAATGGCAATGCCATTCCTGGAATTTGAGTCACCAATACAGTCCGTTTTGTGCTGCCCATTTCATGGTAATTCTACAGATTGGATGCAAGCGTCTGACTACTTCATTGTGTCTTAGTTTAGGGGTGCCTGAGCAGTTCCATGTTGAATCATATGTTTACTTTATCCTTTATTTTACAGTGAAGGCATTGCTTTGAATTTTTAAAAAATTACATGTGTAGGTAGCTTATGACTTTCCTTTCACAAAGATAAAGAGGTTATTAACTCATATTTGTTGTTCAAAGGGGCATTAGGTTTGACAAGGCTGCGGACCATTTATTCAGTCAACAAATATCTTTTGAGTGCCTACTACGTACTAGACACCATTCTAGATACTTGAGATACATCAATAAATAAAACAGAAAAAGTTTACTGCACTTATGGAGCTTGCATTCTAATGTGTGTGGCAGAGGCAGACAATAAATAATAAATATAAGCTAAATAAGTATATTCTATATATTAGAAAGTGGCAAATGTTATGAAAAAATAAAGCAGATAAAAGAGATTGGGAATGCAGGAGAGAGTGCTAAATATAGTCAATTTTATTGAGAAGGTGACATTCAAGAAAAAGAATGGGAGTTGGTAAAAGAGTGGCCTTGTGGATTTCTGAGGGAATAGGGAGAGAGAAGAGTTAGGCATAGGTCACAAGGTGAGTATGTGCTTGGAGTTTCCAGGGAACAGCAAGGATGCCAGTGTGGCTGGTTTAGAGAGAGTTGGGGGTGAGAAGCAGGATGACTGAGGATGACCTCTGGGTTGGAACAGGGGATGTAGGGCTTGGAGGACATTACAACAACTTTGCCTTTCATGATGAATTAAATGGGAAGCTACTGGAGAGTTTTGAGCAGAGCAATAACATTCAGGCATATTTTTGAAGGATTATTCTGGCTGATCTCTCTGGGATAGATCACAGATAGCAATGGTGGAAGCCAAATAGGCCAGAAGCTATTGCAGTAATAGAGGCAAGAAATAATAGTGGGTTGAACCAGAGGGGTAGTGATGGAAAGTGATGTGGGAGAGGACTCATGAATTCCAGAGGGCACTTTGGGAGAGTTTCAGGGATTGGGGAAGCTGGAAGATGGAGACAGATTAGGGGATGTTCGGAGCCTTGTGGTAATGAGACTTCAGGTGGGACCTGGGAGTCTGGGACTTCTTGTGGTGATTGACATAGACAGGGATAAAGGGGATATTGTAATCAGTCCCAGAGGAGTCAAAAAATAAAATGGTGGGAAGGCTGTGAGTATAGGGAGTAGGAGTGAGTGTTTGGGCTCCCTGACTCTGTGGATGGAGGCGAAAAGGTCTGAGAATCAGGTGGATTCTTAATCCATTTTGGTGGAATGTTGAAGGCCTGTGGAGGGGAGGACTCAGCCCTGGTGCAGTGCTCATTCCTGGCTCCTGCCAGGAGAGACACTGACTTATTATATTCATAGGGCATAGTCTCCTCCCCCTCTGCCCTTGATCTTTTTGATGGAGTTAACCCTTTTGATGGAGTTGAGGATTTGGGGGCAAGTTGGTAACTACTCTAAGCACAAAGCCTCGTAAACAATATTGATTCAGTAGAAACTGAATGTCTAGAAGAGGTGGATTTGTAATTGCAGAAATGGAGTAGAGAATTTTGGCAAAGACGGCCAGGAGGAATCTGGGCTTGTAATGTGAAGGGATGCTCTAGGCTTGGGGACAGGAGACAGCTGTTTGTAGGATGAAGTGAAGAAGCCATTAGAGGCAGAAACATGGAAGTTCAGAGCAGAGGGGATAATTGATGGACTGACATTCCAGAGAAGATGGAACTATGAGACGTTTATCCTCGGAAGGGAGGTGAGACAGTTCTTCCCATAAGAAAGGAAAGAAAGACAATGGAAATATTCAGGAGTGTTCTAAAGAGGAGAAGGAACATTTAAAAATTTTATTTATTTATTATGAAAGCAAACGATGTGGTAAAAATTAAAACAATCAGAAATTAATAATATAAAGTGAAAATTCCCAATAAATCCATTCCTAGAATAATTCCTATTAAATGTTTGGTATATATTGTCTACATTTTTTCTTCTGTGCATATGATTTTGCTTTGTAAATGTTACATGGGTATCTAAAATATTTGTATTTTTTTCTTTCCTGCTATTGATGGTAATATGTGCTATGTAACAGATGCTCAATAAATACTTATATAAAATAGAAATTAAGTATTTACTGAGCATCTGTTATGTAGCATATATTACCATCAGTCTTTTTGATCATGTTATTCACATCCTCAATATCCATACATATTTTTTTCTTGATTTTTCAATAGTTTTTAAAAATTCACTGAAATCACCTAACGTTTTATTTTTTCTCTTATTTCTTGAAGTTTTGCTTTATGTATTTAAGGTTATAGTATTTGGTACATGAAGATTCATACTAGCAGTAACTATTGTGAGCTGTATCCTTTGCCATTTTAAAGTGACTCTCTTTGTCCCATTTAATCATTTTTTGGAACAGTTTATTTTATTGTACTTGAAATTATTTTAGTTAGGCATGTTTAATCTTACCTGTTATGTTTGGTTACATTTTGAGTCTTTATTGTTCCTTTGTTTTCTCTTTTGCTTTAGGAACTGTGTTTTCTTTGTTTTTGTTTTGTTTTTGTTTTATTTTTATCTTCCTCGGTGTATTAGTTATCTATTGCTGTGTAACACACTACCCCAAAACTTAGCAGCTTAAGACAACACATATTTTTTAGCACATACTTTCTGTGGGTCAAGAATCTTGGCATGGCTTTAGCTGAGTCCCCTGCTTTAGGGTTTTCACTACTCCAGTTTTCACAGATGTTGAACTGGGCTTCATTCACAGCTGAAGGCTTGACTTGGGCTGGATCAGCTTTCAAGCTCACCCCTGTGGTTGTTGGCAGGATTTAGTTCCTCATGGGCTCCTGAGAGCCTCAGTTTCCTGCCCCTTGGACTTCTCCATAGGGCAATTCGCAACATGGTAGCTGGCTTTATGAAAGAAGCATGCCAGAAGAGTCAGAGAAAGATTGTAAGCAAGACAGAAGTCACAGTCTTTAATAGCCTAATTTCAGAAGCACTTCTGAATGAATTCATCATTTTGCCACATTTTCTTTGTTACAGGCATGTCATTATGTTCAGCCTACACATAAGGGCATGGATACCAGGAGGTGGGGATCACTGGGAGCCCCTTTAGAAGGTCACCTACCAGACTGGCAATTTGGAAGTTGTAAAGTGTATTAAATAGTATGCTTACATTTGTATTTCTCAATTTACCTTAGACATGAAATGACGAAAGACAATGAAACTAATCTACTTAGACTGTCTTCTTCTCTCCCCATTTTCTATTAGCTTGGAGAGCAAATATGATTCTTGTTTCAGTCTATTATCATCGAAATATTATTCTTTACATTATGTAATTTTTCTTTTAGGCATTATAACAATTATATTTCATTTTTATGACATAGAATACTGGGTTATTTAAATATAATTTATGTATAAATAGATTCAAAGCTCATCGCCAAACCTTTTGTACCCCATGACTTTCTCATTCATGAATTCATTATTGTTACTCATCTATTCATTGTCTTGAATTTTTTTCCGGATAAATTTTTCAGAAGTGCATAAATGTTATGTTTCTTGAGTTCTTGTATGTTTGAGAATTTCTTTCTCTTACCATTACACATGGAAGGTGGTTAGACCAGGTATAGAATTTTTTTCCCGCTTCAATATTCATTAACCACTGTTCTATTTTCTTCTAGCATCTGACATTGCTTGGAATATGTCTAATTTCTTTGTTTTTGAAGATGACCTTTCTCCCTTTGCCTAGATGACTGTAGGATTTTTTTTTCAATCCTTGAAGTTCTAGAAAAAAGCTTTTATTAAATTTTCTTGGAATGTGATGAGCCCTTTCAAAGTGTAGTTTTAAGATCTGCTTTATTTCAGAAAATTCTTCTATTATGTAAATTTTTACAGTTCCATTTACTCATTCACATCTTCAAAGACAACAGTCATTCATATGTCAGTTCTCCATTGTCTGTTGTTCATATCTTTCATCTTCTCTGTGATCACCTGTATTCTATTCACCTATATTCATGTTCTGCTAAATTTTATGTGATTTTTTTTCAATAAAAAAACATGCCCTCCATGTTCAATTTTCTTCAGTTTAAGTTCTACTCCTTGGTGCTTTTAGTGTGATTTTTCAGTGATTTCTTTTCTTTTCCTTGTTTATTTCCTCTGCTTTTTCAGATTTCTTTTACCTTTTACTGTTGCATGGGTCCTGTGCTATTTTTATTTGGGCTTTTTTTTTTTTTTCAATCTTTGAAGGAAGTCAGTGAGATCAAATTTATTGCTCAAGAATAAAGTGAGTCATTTTCTTGCCTCCTGCTCCCTGTTTACCTGTGTACTGTTTGAATCATCCACTTAAAATGTAAACTGGAATATAGAATGTTCCAGTTATAGATGGCTCATAATCTTCGAGCAGTCATTCAGTGATGGATCAGCTGGAACAACAGGAAAATCTGCTGTGAATGACAAGGAGAGAGAAAGAAAGAGGCAGAGGGAGAGAAAGGGAGATTTACTTCTTTTTTTTCTACCTGTTACGTACATTTTTTAACAAAGTATTCAAGTGACTGGTAATAATATCAATACAAGAAGCAATTTTTAAAAATTATTTAGGGCTTCCCTGGTGGCACAGTGGTTGAGAGTCCGCCTGCCAATGCAGGGAACACTGGTTCGTGCCCCAGTCCGGGAGGATCCCACATGCTGCGGAGCGGCTGGGCCGGTGAGCCATGGCTGCTGAGCCTGTGCGTCCAGAGCCTGTGCTCCGCAACAGGAGAGGCCACAACAATCATGAGCCCCTCATACCAAAAAAAAAAAAAAAAAAAAAAAAAATTTTAACATCCAAGTGAAAATAAAGTTTCAACACCAGAGGAGAAATAAAAATACACATATGTAGCTGCAGCATCCTCAAAGTTATTAATATTAAGTTATGGCTGAAGTTTCAAGCTTCCTGGTAACCAAAGCAAGAAAAAAATCCACATAATTAGATATATGATTCCCAGTGACTCTAAAAGAAAACCTGCAAGTTAGTCAAAGGGAAAATTTTTGTAACACTGAGTTCTGAAAAAAAAAAAAAATCAAATGGGGCAGGGTTCTTAATGAATTTGATCAGTAAATACAATTGTGGCACTCTTTTAAGCTATTTCTTATAGCATTGCTTAATGAAAAGTGAAAACCTGGCATCCAAAATAGTCCAGAGAAAGCAAATTCCTGTGGTTCTAAGACAGTGTGATTCAAGCCTCTTTGGAAGGTAAAATGTTCTCTTTGGAGGAATAAATACTGTTATCGGGCTGAATTGTGTCCCTGCAAAAGGTATGTTAAAGTCCTAACCTCCAGCACCTTAGAATGTGACTTATTTGGAAATAAAATAATTGCAGGTGTAATTAGTTAAGATGAGGTCCTCCTGGAGTAGGAGGGCCCTAGTGCTATAAGACTGGTGTCCCTGTAAGAAGAAGTAAGACATAGAGAGGGAGAGGCTATGTGAAGACACAGAGACACAGAGGGAAGAGGGGGGTGAAGATGGGAGTTGTGCTGCCTCAAGCCAAGGAACATCTGAGGCTACAAGAAGCTGGAAGAGGCAAGAAAGGAACCTCCACCAGAGGGTACTTGACTCTGCCAACACTTGATATATGAGAGAATACATTTCTCTTGTTTTAATAAAGTTTGTGCTATTTTATTATGTCAGCCTTAAGAAACTATTACAGATAAACTGCATTTCTTTCAACAATTTTTAAAACTTATTTAATTTATTTTATTAAAGTATAGTTGATTTACAATGTTGTGTTAATTTCTGCTGTACAGCAAAGTGATTCAATTATACATATATATACTCTTTTTCATATTCCTTTCCATTATGGTTTATTATAGGATAGTGAATATAGTTCCCTGTGCTATACAGTAGGACCTTGTTGTTTATCCATCCTATATGTAATAGTTTGCATCTGCTAATCCCAAACTCCCAATCCATCCCTCCCCACACTCCCACCCTTGGCAACCACAGATCTGTTCTTTATATCTGTGAATCTGTTTCTGTTTCATAGATAAGCTCATTCAACAATGTTTTATAAATATTTGTTCTTTCACTCAAGATTTGATATGTGATGTTGTATGTTCAGGCCACCCGAGATGGCTGTTCTCTTGCTCTCTGTACATCCCCTCCTTCACCTACACCCTACTCCCAAGACTGACCTTCCCTCTCAATCATAGGGCCTAATCAGTAAATGCCTGTGTACTTGCTTCCGGCCCCAGCTGGCAATTCTTCTAATCTTTAGATCAGAACTATCTCCACTTTGATAGTCTATCAAAGGGGTGGTGAGGGGTGTGTTTCTCTGCTGGTTTCCCTGGTAACCAGTGAGCCAACCTGAAGTCAGTTCCCCCTATAACTGGTAACTTCCCTCCCCCTGCCACTTTAGACATGTATGATCCCCTATCCATAAAACCACTGATGTCTCTGACTCCAGGCTCTTTCTTTGGTCTTGAGGCTGGGCAAGTACAGGACTTGCAGGCCTGCGGGGTGCAGCGCAACAGTTGGACAGTAGAAGGTTTGATAAGGGACTAATGTAGCTTTTATGTGCTGATACTGAGGATGGATCCATATACTTTACATGAAAAACCTGTAAATACTAGTAAGCTAAACATTCCTTGTGAACATTGCCATACCTAAGATTCACACCTGTATTGCTGGCCATCACACCTGTAGGAAGTGCCAAGAGTATACTTGAGAACAAGTCCAGGATTTTTGTTTTTGTTTTTAACAGTGTGAGATCTGTTTTGCCACATGAAATGAATGAACATTGCTGATATTGTTTAGTCTAGAAAGTTTACAAAAGAGGTGATACCTGTCCCTGACTGCAAGAATTGGACTGACACATGATAACAAACCATAAATCAGTTAGAAAATGCAGGTTAATTTTAGTATAGTTGATAAGACAGGATTTATAACAATGAGTAGATAGCAGTTCTGCTGTCTGTTGAAACTACCCACAATCATGGAAACTCATCATTGGAATACAGGATACCTGCCCTCACATTCTCTATAGTGGGAAGGACATATATACAGATTTTCCAAAAATTGTCTTCCTTCCTTCCTCTCTTTATTTCTTCCCATCAAGAGATATTTATTCCCAGGCAGATGGTATTAAGCAAGAAAAGTTTGTACAATCTCATCTCCTTAGCCAAAGGTCAAACTTTTTGACTTTCTCCAAAACATAGCAGTTGCCTAGAGATATGAAAAGGAGGAGGTAGGTCTCTGAGAGAAATAGTCATAGATCCTTGAATTAAAATCATGAAGTTTGCAGTAGAACTAGGGCTAACTGGAGACAGACTCAGCAGCAGGAGAAAAACCTGAACAGGAGACATAGGATGATATTGGTTTACCTACAATAATGGATGTTGTATAGTGAGAGCTGGGCCCGTAGTGATAACTGAACTCAGAATCAGACATCTAGGGGCAGGGAAGGATCTAGTGGTAATGTAAGTTTGTTATTTCCTAAGGTATAAGCAATTAGAAATAATAAAAATATTAAGTTAAAATATATAGAGGACTTCTCTTACTCTGAAGCACTTAACATGAGTGATAAAATATATCATCGTTTAAATGCATGGATAAATGTAAAAGTAAATGAGTGTGTTTAATATGGAAATGACATTGCAGATAAGTGTAATTGGCATTGCGATAATTGGTTACCCACGTGGGTGAAACATATAATACACTTGGATCTTTGCTTTACATCATATCAAAAAAATCTACTTCAGGCAGATTAAAGACATCAATATGAAAGGAAAAACCTTAAAATTTTTGACCAAAAATATAGGATACTTTATGCCAACAGGATAAGAAAGAATTTTCTTAAAAAAGACACAAAAATGTAATTTATAAAGAAAAATATTGAAGAAATTTGAGCACAATAAAATTAGAAACTTTGGTACATCAGAATATATCACAAATACTTGTAGCACATTTAACTGACAAAATACTAATATCCAGAAGAAGAAAAGAATCTACAAATTTCAAGAAAAAAAGCTCACAACCAAATGGATGAACAGGCATTTCACAGAAGAGGAAACCCATATGGCCAAAAAAATATTGATATTCAATCTCAATATTAGGAAAATAGAAATTCAAACTCTGAGATGCAGTTTTACACCAAACAGATTGGCAAAATTTTAGTAGTTTGAGGAGATGTGTTGTGAGGTGTGGGACAATCAGAACTCTTATTTTTCTGGGCTGTAAATTAGTGTGATTATTTTGGAAGATAATTTGACATTATCATATAAAGTTGAAGATACATATACTCTATTACTCAACAATTCCGCACCTAGGTTTATACTGTGGTAGACAGAATAACACCCTCTACCCCAGGATATCTGTCCACATCCTAATCCCGAGAACCTGTGAATATGTTAGGTTACATGGCAAAGGAGAATTAAGTTTGCAGATACAATTAAGGTTGCCAAATCAGTTAATCTTAAAATAAGGAGATTATCCAGGTGGGCCCAATAATCACAAGGAACCTTAACAGTGGAAGATGGAGGCAGGAGAGTCAAAACTAGAGAGATGACACCTAAGAAAGACTTGACCAGCCACTCTTGGTTTTGAAGATTGAAGGGGCTACAAGCCAAGGAATGTGGGCAGTCTCTAGAGGCTAGAAAAGTCTAGAGCTTCCAGAAAGGAAGGCAGCTCTGCCGACACCTCGATTTTATCCCAGTGAGACCCATTTCAGATTTCTGACCTCCAAATCATTAAGGTAATAAATTTCTGTTGTTCTAAGCCACTGAACATCTAAATTTGAGGTAATTTGTTACAACAGCAATAGGAAACTAATATAAGACTAGCTTAGTTGTTCAGGCTGCTATAATAAAATACCATAAATTGGGTAGCTTATAAACAATGTACATTTATTTCTCACAGTTCTGGAGACTGGAAGTCCAGGATCAATATGCTGGCAGAGTTGATGTCTGGTAAGGGCTCATTCCTGGTTCTTTTCATTATGTCCTCACATGGCAGAGGGACAGGCCCTCTCTGAAACCTCCTTATAAGTACCCTAATCCCTTTCAAGAGGGTTCCACCCTCATCACCTAATCATCTCCCAAAGGTCCTACCTCTGAAATAGCATTACTTTGGGGGTTAAGACATATGAATTTGGGGGACCATAGCAGGCACATAGGGATCCTCAGTGCAGTGTTCCAGAATAGTGATTTCACTGGGTTTGTCATGAGAGTTTGTAACATACATATTGCATATATTATTTTGTAAGCACTGAATATTTCATATATTAAGAAATAGATGGGAGTAGAAAGAAAAAACACCAAACAAACCCTAAGTATGACAATGTAGATTTGTCCTGTGGTGCTTGAAATAATTAACTGAGCTGTTTGAAGCATTACAATTTACTTGATGCTCGAGTGAGTATTAAAAATGGTATTTTTACATAAAATGAGTAACTGGGAGTTACTGTCACGCATGTGGCTTAACTGACAGCTAATCCGTGTCCGTAGGGTCAGAGCCAAGAAGTCAATGAAGGTGACTGTCTCATGGAGAGTGACTTGGAGGCCAAAGAGCCTGCCTTGCACCACCTCCACCCCTAACTACTGGTCAACACTAACGAGTGCTTGCTCTGTCCAGCACTGTTCTAACCATATACAATCCTCACAGCTGCTGTTTGAGGCAGGTACTATTATTATTCCTGTTTCACAGATGGGCAAAACGAGATCCACAAATACCTTGCTCAAGATCACACAGCTAGGAAGTGGCAGAGACTTGTTTCAAGCACAATTTGAGTCCAGAGTCTATACTCTTATCCATCACTCGATACTGCATCTCAGTTGTTCCCCAAATTTATTGTTGATAAGATTTACACTGAGGCACTGAATTAAAATGCCAGTTCTTATGACATTGCAGCTCTGAAATAGGTGTCTCTAAATGAGCCCTGGATTTTGCATTGTCAGCTGGAACTTAAGCATTTGCCACTAGTTTGACTTCTGTCCAATTTACTCCTTCCACAAATACGATCATAGTTCTATACTTAAAACTCTTCCATGTCTCTCCCCAGCATCAAGACTCAAGTTCAACCCTCTTAACTTAGCACATGGCCCTTTGTGCTTTGGCCCCTTTGGTCCTCTTTGGGTCACAGCCACCCCCTTAATCCTTTCTTTACTTCCATGGACCTTCTTCCAAAACTGTGCATAATGGCATTTCACGCCTCCGTGTCTTAGTACATGCTGCTTTCCCTGCCCAGAAACACTCTGCCTACCTCTTTACCTAGCTAACTCCTACCCATCCATCAAAATTCTGAAACTTCTCTTTACAGCTTTGCCCAGTATTGATTTAGAAGCCTCCCCTCTGCTCTCTGAAATATCATATAAATATATCATGGTGCAAAATAGCACTACATTGTCAACTTCAGTGTACTCAGATGTCTCCTCCTTTAACAGTCTGTAATAATAGTAATAAATGCCACTTACGGAGCAGTTGTAGGCAACTTACATATTATTTCTAATTCCCCATCCAGCTCTATCTTCAGCTGCATTTTAAGGTTGAGGACACTGAGGCTTAGAGAGTGAGGTAGCAAGTTCATGGTCAGACCATTATAATGGCAGTACCACACTCACATCTGGTCCCACAATGTCTTTGACTCTTTCTCCCCAGTACCTGGCATTAGTGCTGACACCTTCCCGGTTAGATGAATGTGGATGGATGGTTGGCCTGGGTTTCCACAGATCCAGGTTTACAAGAAAGACAAACAAAGCCAAATCTGAAGTCAGAGTGTGAAGGCTCTTGCTTGGGTTCTGCCTCTGCCTCTACCTAGCTGCTAAGATAAGAGAGTTCCCGAATGCTAAGCATGTCCAGTATGGGAAGCAAGTGTTCTCTGGCTGGGAAAGAACTTAGCACTAGAGGCTGCAGATCAATGGGGAGGGCAGAAAGAGTCTTAACCCAGAGGCAGAGTGCCCACTGGTGCAAGTTTTCTTTGTGGAAGAACTGTATAGTCATGCAGTGTTTATCTTAGTTCCTCAGATAGGAAAGAGCGATTTGCTATCTCTGTGCACAGCTGTGACCAGAGATTGATGTGGGCTTGGTCTCAGGGCCGGTGCCTGCATACTGCCTGCCTTTTGGTTTGTGTCCAAGGCTGCTGTTTTCTGAAAATAGAAGCTGATACTGCCTCTGACTCAGTCCCTTTCACCTCGTGCTCTTTCTGGTACATTTGTCCTGAAAGTATTGACCCATCTCTGATTCCTTGCTACGTGCCAGGTTTACAAAATTTGCGAGTTAGTACTGAGAGATTTACACTTTCTTTTATTAATTCCTGGAAGCTGGTGTCTTGTGAATCAGAGGAAATATATATCTTTTTTATGTTACCTCTCTAATAATATACAAGGTCATGGGGCCTCCTTTATGCTGAGTCCTTTGAATAAGGTAACAGAGTTGTTGTTTTTTTAAGCCACTCTCTTGGGGTCTATCCCACCTCCATTAGTGGGGAGTGAGGTTCTGCCTCTGGATTAGCCTTTTTAACTTGCTGTGACTTGCTGACCCCTTCTTAACTCCCTCTCCAACGCTCCTCTCCACCCTCTCTCCTTTAATGTCTTCCCCATGTGACTGGAAGTGGTAATGCTCAAGTTTTCAGCACCTGCACAGGCCCCCTCTGTGATCTAGCCAGTGGGCCCCCTTCTCCATTCTGTACATCTACAGAGAAGCCCCGGGTAGGTTTCTGCTTCCCTATCCCTGCCCCCCACATTCCTCCCCAACAAACTGTGAGACTGAAGCAGAGATGACTGCTTTCAGCTCGTTTTGTATTTTCATCAACTGGTTAGACTCTGCACATTTAATTCCCTATGATGCAAACTCTCTTAGCTGTGTGTAACTAAGTCTGTCTATTTCTCCCTGACACTTTCAGTCCTACATCATCCCAGATCTACCATCTACTGGTTGGGTAACCCTGAGCCCATTACTTTGCCTTTCTAAACTGCAGCTCTGTCCTGTACATGGATGCCCTTGGGCTTGCTCTCCTCAGCCTCTCCCTGTGGCCCCCAGACTCATTCCAGGTGTGGAAGATGGAAGTCCAGGAAGCAATGATTCCCACTGCTCTGATGCAGGTCCCTGCAGATGCAGAGGGCGGTACTCCTCCTGGGCGATGAACACGACCACATCCTTGGAGGCCACCTGAAGGCAGCATCTTGGAGTCCATCTTCTTTTACCTGGGCCTGGTCTTAGGAAGCTGATGCTGATCTTTCATTTAATTGGATGCACTTTTGAGGGTAGGGAAAGAGCTACCCAGACTATAAATTATTGATCAAGTGTCTCTCTCAACAACAAGCAGCTCAGGAACTCCCCCACCCCATTTCTGGGACCGAGGCTGCTCTTCCTTCCAGAAATTCTCAGAGTTATGCACCATTATTTCAAAATTATGCTTCAGAAACCCTAACACACTGGTGCCCACAGGTGGAGTTTTCTTAAAGATTCCTGGGCCCTACCACTGAGACTGAATCAGTAGATCTGGGGAAAGGCCCAGGAATCTATACATTTTAAAGCAACACACCTGATTTTACAATCAAACAGATTTGGGAAGGACAAACATATAACTCTTCCTGCATAATTTTCATTGTTTAACTTTACCTTTCTAAAAGGTGGCAGCTGGGTGGGTGTCGGCTCCTTTCCTGAAGCATAAATGACCAGCCCTCCCCAGGTATGCTTAACAGACAAGTGTGTCCAAGTCCCTCCCCGACTTTTACCCAAGTCAGTTATTTTTATTCCTAACAGAGGTCTACGATGGAATGTTCTTCCTGAGTAGGGGGAGATCTAGGTTTTGTTGGTCCCGAAGATTATACAATTTGGAGAATCCTTCTTTAAGGAAAGGAAGATCAAAGTATGAATACAAAAGTAAAGACAGAGCCTTGGAAGAGACCTATGCATGTGAAAAACCCAAAAGCTTAGACTTCATCACCTACATAGCAGTTCTGCCTCTGAACTGCTTTCTCCTTCTGGAGCAAATCAAAAGAACACTGTTGCTCAAATTGTCTACACCTTCCATATGTATTAGATGACCTATATTTATGGAAATCTCAGCCCTTTACTTACGTTTGTGTTACTGCATTGGACTCTGCCCACAATTTCATGCCTCTTTTAGGACTCGCACTTAAGAAGAAAAGGATCTACTCCAGAAATATATTCTATCTCAGTCATTACACCCAGGAGATAACCTCTGACATTCTTTTGCTCCAAGGATAAGAGATTTTTGAGATTTTTTTTTTCTAGACAGGAATCGTATTTCTAGCTGGATCTATGAAAACCAGTGACATTTTACCAGGAAAAAAAAAATTGCTTGAAGGAAGTCATTACCTTTGATTATATAGTTGGTCCTCTATCTGCAGATGAGGAACCCATGGATACAGAGGGTGACTATACTGCATCATTTTATATAAGGGACTTGAGCATCTGAGGATTTTGGTATCTGTGAGGGTCCTGCAACCAATCCCCCGCAGATACTGAGGGGTGACTGTATGGTGAAATATTCAAGTTGTAACCTGAAGAGTTTAGACTAGTTCATTTATTTGACTAACCAACACATATTTATTGATATGTGCCAGGCATTATTTTAAGTCCTGGGGACAGATAAATGTGACACAATCTTCAAGGAGTTGTCTACTGTGTATGGGGCAGGGGGTAGGAGGGCAGGATAAATAAAGAAATACAGGATGTGTTCATTTTCTATAGCTGCTGTAACAAATGACCACAAATTTAGTGGCTTAAAATAATACATATTTGTTCTCTTACTGATCTGGAGATCAGAAATCCAAAATGGATCTTATTTGGCTAAACTCAGGTGCCAGGAGGCCACATCCTTCTGGAAGCTCTAGAGAAGTACCTGTCTTCTTGCCCTTTTTAGGTTTGAGTGGCTGCCTGTCTTCCTGGCTTGTGGCCCCTTTCTCCATCTTCAAAGCATATCAGTGTCTGCTTCCATGGTCACATCACCTTTTCCCCTCACTCTGACCCCTCCTGGGTCCATCTTATATGGGTCTCTATGATGATATCCAGGTAACCCAGGAAATCCAGATAATCCAGGAAAAACTCCCCATCTCAAGATCCTTAACTTAATCACATGTGTGAAGTCCCTCTTGCCATATAAGGTAACACTTATAGGTGCTGGGGATTAAGACATTGACATCATGGGGGGACCATTATTCAGTCCACCACAGAGGACAATGTAACAAGGGTCACTGTGGAGTTAAGTACCAGATGCTGTGTAAACACAAATGACAGTGCAGACAGGGTATGGAGGAGGAGTGGGACAGCTTTATAGAGTGAGTGACTTTTTAGCTGAGGCTTGCATGGTGGCAATGGATGGATAGTATATATCATGTATAAAGGAATGTACAAGAGAAAGATTTAAATGAAGATGATTTTTGTAGTAATTATCTATTGCTGAATAACAAATTACTCTGAAACTTAGCAGCTTACAGTAGTAAGTATCTGAGATCTCACATAGTTTCTGAGGGTCATGAATCTGGGAGAGTCTTAACTGGATGGTCCTGCCTTATGGTGTGTCATGAGGTTGCTCTCAAGTGTTGACTGGGACTGCGGTCATCGGAAGGGGCTGGAGAAGCAGTCTCCAAGCTCACTCACGTGACTGCCAGCAGGTTCCAGTTCCTCACCATGACCTCTCTATAGCGTTACTCACATGACATGGCAGCTGGCTTTCCATAGGGCAAGTAATCCAAGAGAAAGACAGTCCAAGATAGAAGCCTTTGTCATTATAACCTAATCTCAGGAGTGATTAGGTTGTTATCATTCTGCCATTCTATTGGTCACCCAGACCAACTCTGGTACAAAGTGGGAGAAGACTACCCAAGGTCGTGAACACCAGGAGGTGGGGATCATTGGGGACCATCTTGGAGTCTGGATCCTACAATATTCTTGAGATTATAAGAGTTTCTCATTGTTGGAATGTTCGACAATCATGAAAGATTGGCAGAGATGAGGTTGGCGTGGGAAGGGAGGGTTAGAGCATGGAGGACCTGTACACTTGGCCAGGAGTTTGGAGATAATCCTTTTATTGGTAGGGAGCTATTGCAGGGGCTTAGAGAAGTGACACCAATCAAATTACTTTTTAGAATGATCACGTGTGTGGTAAGGATGTATGGACGGTGAAGCAGAGAGCAAAGAGATTAGAGAGTAGGAGCGGCTAAGAGGTTATTGCAGTAGTGCAGGAGAGAAGGGATGAGGCTTCGAATAAGGCAGTGATGATATGGAAGGTCCGAGAATGATGGATTCAGGGCATATTCAGGAGGTGAAAGATTAGGGAGGCAGAGGGTTGGGGAAGGTTTCAGGGTGACTCTCAGGCTGCTGGTTTGCAGGATGCATAGGTAACATTAAAATACTACAGAAAGAAGGACATGGTTGACATGAGAGTCAAAAAGAGTTGACACCTAAATCTAAATACATTGAATCTGAGCTGCCTGTGGGACATACAGGTATAAAGTCAACTGATAGGTAGTTAGAGCGGAATAAACTTAGTTTAGACTAACTACAGCAAGGCCTTTTAGGCATTTTTCAAGAGAAACTGCCTTCTGGCCAGAGGAGAGCTCTTCTCACTCTGTGTTGGTATGTCCTAACCTAAACTGCGGGTCGTTTTCTCATTGCCATCCTCTTATTGTCATCATCCTTGTAACTACCATTGTTTGAATGCCTGCTATATACCACAGTCCATGCTATGCACCTTGTGTTCTTTATTTCATCTTCACACTAACCCAGGGAGATACATAGTGTTATTATTTCCTTTTAATAGATGAGGGAACTGAAGTAAGTACTACTATTATCCCATTTTTCAGATGAAGAATCAGGCTTTGCTAGTGTAAATAACATCACTCGAAGTTATATAGTGAGTACGTGATGGACACAGGTCCCAAATGGAGATCTTTTGACTGCAGACTCTGTGCCTTTAATTGAACAGTCACCTACAGTGTGCTTTCTAGAGTCAGAGACACTTTCCAGCAGGGCTGGGGTTCAGCGGAGTGATGATTTACCACCTGCTGTACAAGAGACAGCAAGTAAGAAATGCAAGGGCAAGGTCAGAAATTCACATACACAGTGGTGTGGAGAAAAGGTCAAACACCCTCTTCCTGTTAAATATGAAGAGACTTTGGCCTATTGGCAACGTTTGCTAGCTCTTTCATAGGATTCTCTTATAGTTTTTTGCTATATCTGAAAAAAATGTGAGGAATTACTTTCATTCACTTAAAAAAATGTTCATTTTCATGTCACAGGAAAGTACAATGTCCTGCATTAGCCAGATGGACTTTGGAGCCTAAGACTGATGCAGAGGGAGTTTCACCACAGCACATTTTTCATTAGAAAAGAGAAAGGGGAGTGGGTGTATGAAGGATGTCAGACAGATTATGCCTTTTCCTTAAAGAGAGTTCCCATAACAGCAGATAAATTGGTCTGGAAATAGCTTCCAAGCTATTTCTTTATGTAAAACTCAAATTAAAAAAAAAAGAAAGAAAAAAAGGTTCCATATCTAAGGTTGTTCTGTGGAATTTAGGAGGAGATAAAGGGACTGGCGGTCATGCCCAGCTTCGTAAATGGCTCCTAGACTAATCCCTGTCATAGAGAAGAGCCGACCTCTGGACCTGCTTCCTGCAGATCAGAGAGTGAGAGCACAAGGTCCCACCGACTGGCAGGAGAAGCTTCATAGCTTCTCTGCAGCCGTCTGGAATTTCCCCGAGAAAGCAAAAGACAAGGCTGAATATAGGCTTTCACCTTGAAATACCATAAAGGTAATAAAATAGGACATGGTGGGTTATGACAGGTTGCTTTGCATTGCTCCCACTTCACATTTTATGTGAGTCTCCGAGCAACAAGCTTATTGAAACTAGGGAAGTGGGGAAGTGAGTGATGAGTTCAGAGAACTCAGCCACGGAAGTGCCCAGACCACTCTGGACACAAGAGAACTGCTTTTCCCGTCTCCCTAACCTGACCCCTTTCTCATTCCAGTACCCCCAGAACCTGGTGAAATCCTAGCACACAGTAGCTGTTCAATTAGGACTCATGCCCTTGCCTTTATTGATACCTGACCGTATGTCAGACCTTTCTGTATTTATCTAGCAATCATCAATGTTAGCAGGAAAACAGGTTCCATCCTATTTTCTTTTGATATTTTGTTAGTTAGGTAAATAAAGCAGCTCAGTATTTGGGGGAGCCCTAAGTCATTATTCAACTTCTGGGACACAACTCTCCCCGTTGTGTATAGCCCATACGCCTTAACAGAATTTCTGGTTCTAGTTTTGGGTTTCAAAATATTAGCACTTAAGTAAAATTAATTTAATTAAAACTTAAAACTTATCTGAGTTTTCTTTCTAACTAATTTAACACATAATGCTTTTTCCTTCTGACTTTTATTTTTCTGTACAATGAAATGTATATTAAATAAAAGAAATAAAATTATGTAATTTCTCCGGTCTGGGTTAACAATTAATATGGCGCTTAGGTGCCTATCCATATACTTCTTTGTACGAACATAGTAAAAAGGCACAGCTTCGCACAAATGGGCTAAGGAAAGCAAAAACTATGTAAAGGCTGCCTAACAGGAAGTGAATCCACACCCCAGGAGGCCCACAATAATAAAGTCACTGCTGAATATATGAAGATTTATATGACATGTTAACACATTATTACCACAAATTATATTACTAAGTCAGTCATGGGAAATCGGTTCAGGGCTAGGAGGAAGTCAGTCCATGGACAAATTCAGCCTTTAGTTTGAAACTCTTCCATCTGCCATGATCACAGAAACCTGACCATCCAGTGCCTACTGGACATTAGATCAGGACATTAGCAAATGCTGACTGTGTAAACCCTTAGAAACAATTTTCTGTTTGCACAACTGTCAGAGTTTTCTATAATTGTGTTTCTAATTCTACTCGTATAAACTGTGCCTGTTGAAGAAGTCATTTTATGATATTACTGAAATGGACATTGTCTGAGAGGTTTCCAGAGAAGTGAAATTCCTTAAATGTATTTCTGGTGGCATCCGATGTGTTTGGTATTCTCCCCCTTCTCAGGGACACATGTAGCTGTCTCTAGGGAGAGGAAGTACCCCATACTCATATGTGACAGGAGTACTCAGGCTGGGGCTCTGTGCTTCTGAGGTACAAATGGAACCAGCCACAGAAGCCCTGGCACCTCACTCTGACTCTAATTTAACTCTTATCTTTCCCCCCACAATTTGTCATCTTGTTAGTTCTTCCAATCTAATGATTCTATTCCAACTGATGGGCTTCCTTCTTCTTCCTTCTTCCATATCCTCTGTCTGTTTTCTCAGATCTATTCTCTGATATGGTGCTTGTTTCAAACACCATCTTGGTACCTCTCCTACTCAGTCCAGGGTCACTCCCACAATATGGCCCTGGGGGCTCTGCTGCAGTGGGCTGTGGGCCCCGCCCCTGTGAGGCCCACCTCAGTGTATCAGGGAGACCTCAGCCAACTCCTGGGTTTCTTTAAAGACTTTATTTTTTTAGAGTAGTTTGGGGTTCATAGCAAAATTGAGAGGGAGGTAAAGAGATTTTTCCATATACCTTCCTTCCCACACACATGCATAGCCTCCCTGCATCATCAACATCTCCCACCAGAGGGCTACATTTGTTGAAATTGGTAAATCTGCACTGACACATCATAATCACTCAAAGTCCATAGTTTCCATTAGGGTTCCCTCTCGGTGTTGTGCAGTCTACAGGTTCAGACAAATGTATAATGGCATGTATCATACAGTGTTTTCACTGCCCTAAAGATCATCTGTGATCCACCTATTAATCCCTCTCTTTTCACTAACCCCTGGCAAATACCATATCCATAGTTTTTCTATTCCAGAATGTTATATAATTGGAATCATATAGTATGTATCCTTCTCAGATTGGTGTCTTTTACTTAGTGATATGCGTTTAAGTTTCCTCTGTGTCTTTTCATGGCTTGATAGCTCATTTCTTTTCAGTGCTGAATAATATTCCATTGTCTGGATGTACTTCAGTTTATTTATCCATTTACCTACTGAAACAACATCTTGGTTGTTTCCAAGTTTGGACAATTATGAGAAAAGCTGCGGTAAAAATCCATATGCAGGTTTTTGTGTGGACATAAGTTTTCAGTTTCTTTGGGTAAATACCAAGGAGCACAATTGCTGGATCATGTGGTAAGAGTATGTTTAGTTTTGTAAGAAACTGCCAAAGTGAGTTCCAAAGTGGCTGTACATTTTACATTCCCACCAACAATGTATGAGAGTTCCTGTTACTCAACATCCTCCCAGCATTTGCCAGTGTTGTGGATTTTGGCCATTTTACTGGGTGTGTAATGGAATCTCACTGTGGTTTTAATTTGCATTTCCCTGATGACATGTGATGTGGAATATTTTTCTTTTGAATACAGGGCTTTTACTACAGTAAAAGATACTAAAGTATCTAAAGTAGTATCTAAAGATACTACAGTATCTTTAAAGTATTACAAATATGTCTTGGGAATCATTCAGCATCTTGTTTCATTAGCTGGACATCTTAAAACTTATTCAGCAGCCTGCTGAACTGCTCCTTTTTCAGAAACATAAATACTACCCAGAAATTTTATGATATCCTTGTTTTTAACTGTTGTGGCTTGCTGAAACAAAGCAGCTAAAGTTGATTTAAGTCCACTGCTATTTCCTTCAAGAATTAATGCATCTTTCTGGGCTTGAGATACAGAGCAAGCAACTCCTGGCCTCATCCAAACTTTGTGGATCTATTTTTCACCCAAGAAATTTTGGATTTCAACAAGAGACCCATTCTTCTGAGTAACGGCATTGATGGGGAAGTGAGCATACACAGCCTCATCATGTGATGGAAGCCCAGGGTGACACTATTGGTCATGCACTGTACGTGACTACAGATAGTGCTAGAGGTACCAGTCCCTTTCTATTTCCCCAACATTTGTCAGCCTGGAGCCTCTTCTTTTCTTTCCAAGGAAATTGAGTTCTACTGTGATGTGACTGAAATCCTTCTTCAGGATTCCTCTGGAGCCCTTAATAATAACTGTGTGTTCTTTCAGAGTAATGTCAGTATTTTCTAGAATGGGGACTGCCTGATTGCTGAGAATGGTCTTCATTCTTGCAGTAGATGTGACAAAGTACTTCATATGTTTATTTGCCATCTGTATATCTTATTTGGTGAGTCTTGTTAGATCTTTGGCCCATTTTTTATTGGTTTGTTCATTTCCTTATTGTTAGGTTTTAAGAGTTCTTTGTATATTTTAGATAATATCCTTTATAAGATATGTCTTTTGCAAGACATGCTCCCAGTCTCTGGGTTGTCAGTTGTCTTCTCATTCTCTTGACGTTGTCTTTTTTTTTTTTTTTAAAAAAAACATCTTTATTGGAGTATAATTGCTTTACGGTGTTGAGTTATTTTCTGCTGTATAACAAAGTGAATCAGCTATAAGCATACGTATATCCACATATCCCCTCCCTCTTGCATCTCCCTCCCACCCTCCTTATCCCACCCCTCTAGATGGTTGCAAAGCACTGAGCTGCTCTCCCTCTGCTATGTAGCTGCTTCCCACTAGCTATCTAGTTTACATTTGATAGTGTACATATGTCAATGCTACTCTTTCACCTTGTCCGAGCTTACCATTCCCACACCCCCATCCTCAAGTCCATTCTCTTTGTCTATGTCTTTATTTCCTGTCCTGCCCCTAGGTTCATGAGAACCATTTTTTTTTTTAGATTCCATATATATGTGTTCGCATACAGTATTTATTTTTCTCTTTCTGACTTACCTCACTCTGTATGACAGACTCTAGGTCCATCCACCTCACTACAAATAACTCAATTTCGTTTCTTTATATGGCTGAGTAATATTCCATTGTATATATGTGCCACATCTTTATTCATTCAACTGTCAATGGACACTTCGGTTTCTTCCATGTTCTGGCTATTGTAAATAGAGCTGCAATGAACATTGTGGTGCATGAATCTTTCTGAATTATGATTGTCTCAGAGTACATGCCCAGTAGTGGGATTGCTGGGTCTTATGGTAGTTCTATTTTTAGATTTTCAAGGAACCTCCATACTGTTCTCCATAGTGGCTATACCAATTTACATTCCCACCAACAATGCAAGAGGGTTACTTTTTCTCCACACCCTCTCCAGCATTTATTGTTTGTAGATTTTTTGATGATGGCCACTCTGACTGGTGTGAGGTGATACCTCATTGTAGTTTTGATTTGCATTTCTCTAATGATTAGTGATGTTGAGCATTCTTTCATGTGTTTGTTGGCAATCTGTATATCTTCTTTGGAGAAATGTCTATTTAGGTCTTCTGCCCATTTTGGATTGGGTTGTTTGCTTTTTCAATGTTGAGCTGCATGAGCTGCTTGTAAATTTTGGAGATTAATCCTTTGTCAGTTGCTTCATTGCAAATATTTTCTCCCATTTGAAGAACTGTCTTTTCATCTTGTTTACGGTTTCCTTTGCTGTGCAAAAGCTTTTAAGTTTCATTAGGTCCCATTTGTTTATTTTTGTTTTTATTTCCATTTCTCTAGGAGGTGGGTAAAAAAGAATCTTGCTGTGATGTATGTCAGAGAGTGTTCTACCTATGTTTTCCTCTAAGAGTTTGATAGTGTCTGGCCTTATTAGGTCGTTAATCCATTTACAGTTTATTTTTGTATGTGGTGCTAGGGAGTGTTCTAATTTCATTCTTTTACATGTAGCTGTCCAGCTTTCCTAGTACCACTTATTGACGAGGCTATCTTTTCTCCATTATATACTCTTGCCTCCTTTATCAAAGATAAGGTGACCATAGGTGTGTGGGTTTATGTCTGAGCTTTCTCTCCTGTTCCATTTATCTATATTTCTGTTTTTGTTACAGTACCATGCTGTCTTGATTACTGTAGCTTTGTAGTATAGTCTGAAGTCAGGGAGCCTGATTCCTCCAGCTCCATTTTTCTTCCTCAAGATTGCTTTGGCTATTTGGTGTCTTTTGTGTTTCCATACAAATTGTGAAATTTTTTGTTCTAGTTCTGTGAAAAATGCCAATGGTAGTTTAATAGGGATTGCCTTGAATCAGTAGATTGCTTTGGGCAGTATAGTCATTTTCACAATGTTGATTCTTCCAATCCAAGAACATAGTATATCTCTCCATCTGTTTGTATCATCTTTAATTTCTTTCATCAGTGTCATAGTTTTCTGCATCCAGATCTTTTGTCTCCTTAAGTAGATTTATTCCTAGGTATTTTATTCTTTTTTGTTGCAGTGGTAAGTGGGAGTGTTTCCTTAATTTCTCTTTCATATATTTCATCATTAGTGTATAGGAATGAAAGAGATTTCTGTGCATTAATTTTGTATCCTCCTACTCTACCAAATTTATTGGTTAGCTCTTGTAGTTTTCTGGTAGCATCTTTAGGATTCATGTCTTCTGCAAACAGTGACAGCTTTACTTCTTCTTTTGCTATTTGGATTCCTTTTATTTCTTTTTCTTCCCTGATTGCTGTGGCTAGAACTTCCAAAACTATGTAGAATAAGAGTGGTGAGAGTGGGCAACCTTGTCTTGTTCCTGATCTTAGTGGAAATGGTTTCAGTTTTTCACCCTTGAGAATGATGCTGGCTGTGGGTTTGTCATATATGGCCTTTATTATGTTGAGGAAAGTTCCCTGTATGCCTACTTTCTGCAGGGTGTTTATAATAAATGGGTGTTGAATTTTGTCAAAAGCTTTCTCTGCATCTATTGAGATGATCATATGGTTTTTCTCCTTCAGTTTGTTGATATGATGTATCACGTTGATTGATTTGCATATATTGAAGAATCCTTGCATTCCTGGGATAAACCCCACTTGATCATGGTGTATGATCCTTTTAATGTGCTGTTGGATTCTGTTTGCTAATATTTTGTTGAGGATTTTTGCATCTATGTTCATCAGTGATATTGGCCTGTAGTTTTCTTTCTTTGTGACGTCTTTGTCTGGTTTTGGTATCAGGGTGATGGTGGCCTCATAGAATGAGTTTGGGAGTGTTCCTCCCTCTGCTATCTTTTCAAAGAGTTTGAGAAGGATGGGTGTTAGCTCTTCTCTAAATGTTTGATAGAATTCGCCTGTGAAGCCGTCTGGTCCTGGGCTTTTGTTTGTTGGAAGATTTTTAATCACAGTTTCAATTTCAGTGCTTGTGATTGGTCTGTTCATAGTTTCTATTTCTTCCTGGTTCAGTCTCGGCAGGTTGTGCATTTCTAAGAATTTGTCCATTTCTTCCAGGTTGTCCATTTTATTGGCATACAGTTGCTTGTAGTAATCTCTAATAATCTTTTGTATTTCTGCAGTGTCAGTTGTTACATCTTTTTCATTTCTAAATATATTGATTTGAGTCTTCCCCTTTTATTCTTGATGAGTCTGGCTAATGGTTTATCAATTTTATTTATCTTCTCAAAGAACCAGCTTTTAGTTTTATTGATCTTTGCTATTGTTTCCTTCATTTCTTTTTCATTTATTTCTGATCTGATCTTTATGATTTCTTTCCTTCTGCTAAATTTGGGGTTTTTTTGTTCTTCTTTCTCTAATTGCTTTAAGTGCAAAGTTAGGTTGTTTATTCGAGATGTTTCCTGTTTCTTAAGGTATGATTGTATTGCTATAATCTTGCCTCTTAGAACTGCTTTTGCTGTATCCCATAGGTTTTGGGTCGTCGTGTCTCCATTGTCATTTGTTTCTAAGTATTTTTTGATTTCCTCTTTGATTTCTTCAGTGATCACTTCGTTATTAAGTAGTGTATTGTTTAGCCTCCATGTGTTTGTATTTTTTACAGATCTTTTCCTGTAATTGATACCTAGTCTCATAGCGTTGTGGTCAGAAGAGATACTTGATACAATTTCAATTTTCTTAAATTTGCAAGGCTAGATTTGTGACCCAATATATGATCGATCCTGGAGAGTGTTCCGTGAGCACTTGAGAAAAATGTGTATTCTGTTGTTTTTGGATGGAATGTCCTATAAATATCAATTAAGTCCACCTTGTGTAATGTATCATTTAAAGCTTGTGTTTCCTTATTTATTTTCATTTTGGATGATCTGTCCATTGGTGAAAGTGGGGTGTTAAAGTCCCCTACTCTGATTGTGTTACTGTCGATTTCCCCTTTTAAGGCTGTTAGTATTTGCCTTATGTATTGAGGTGCTCCTATGTTGGGTGCATAAATATTTACAATTGTTATATCTTCTTCATGGATCAATCCCTTGATCATTATGTAGTGTCCTTCTTTGTCTCCTGTAATAGTTTTTATTTTAAAGTCTATTTTGTCTGATATGAGAATTGCTACTCCAGTTTTCTTCTGATTTCCATTTGCATGGAATATCTTTTTCCATCCCCTCACTTTCAGTCTGTATGTGTCCCTAGGTCTGAAGTGGGTCTCTTGTAGACAGCATATATATGGGTCTTGTTTTTGTATCCATTCCGCCAGTCTATGTCTTTTTGTAGGAGCATTTAATCCATTTACATGAGGCTGCTGGGAGAGACCTCCCCCTCTCCTCTTTGTTCGCACAGCTCCTGGGGTTCAGCTTTGGACTTGGCTCCGCCTCTGTGTGTAGGTCGTCCGAGGGCGTCTGCCCTTCGCTCAGACAGGACGGGGTTAATGGAGCAGCTGATTCGGGGGCTCTGGCACAGGCCAGGGGGAGGGAGGGGCACAGATGCTGGGTGAGCCTGTGGCGGCAAAGGCCAGTGTGACACTGCACCAGCCAGAGGTGCGCTGCACGTTCTCCCAGGGAAGCTGTCCCTGGATCCCAGGACCCCGGCAGTGGCAGGCTGCACGGGCTCCCGGGAGGGGCGGTGCGGAGAGTGACCTGTGCTTGCATACAGGCCTCTTGGTGGCAGCAGCAGCAACCCTAGCGTCCCACACCCGTCTCTACTGTCCGTGCCAACAGCCGCGGCTCGTGCCCGTTTCTGGAGCTCCTTTACGCAGTGCTCTCCTTGCACCCGAGGAAGCAAAGAGACAAGAAAAAGTCTCTTGTCTCTTCGGCAGCTCCGCGCCCGTTTCTGGGGCTCCTTTATGCGGCATGCTTAATCCCCTCTCCTAGTGCCCCAGGAAGCAAAGAGGGAAGAAAAGGTCTCTTGTCTCTTCGGCAGCTCCAGACTTCAACTGGACTCCCTCCCGGCCAGCCGTGGCGCACTAACCCCTTCAGGCTGTTTTCACTCTCCCAACTCCAGACCTTTCCCTGGGATCCGGCTGAAGCCCGAGCCTCAGCTCCTGGCCCCCGCCCACTCCGGCGGGGAAGCAGACAAGCCTCTAGGGCTGGTGAGTGCCGGTCGGCACCGATCCTCCGTGCGGGAATCTCTCCGCTTTGCCCTCCACACCCTGTGGCTGCGCTCTCCTCCATGGCTCTGGGAGCTTCCCCCTCTGCCACCCACAGTCTCTGCCCGTGAAGGGGCTTCTAGTGTGTGGGAACCTTTCCTCCTTCACGGCTCCCTCCCACTGGTTTAGGTTCCAGCCCTATTCATTGTCTCTGTTTATTCTTTTTTCTTTTGCCCTACCCAGGTACGTGGGGAGTTTCTTGCCTTTTGGGAGGTCTGAGGTCTTCTGAAGTTCCACGTGTAGATGTATTTCTGATGTCTCTGTGAGGAGGAAGGAGATCTCTGCATCTTACTCTTCCACCATCTTGAAGCTGGATCTCTTGTTTCTTGAGGTAGGATTGTATTGCTATAAACTTCCCTCTTCATACTGCTTTTGCTGAATCCTATAGGTTTTGGGTCATCATTATTTCGTTGTCATTTGTTTCTAGGTATTTTTGGATTTCCTCTTTGATTTCTTCAGTGATCTCTTGGTTATTTAGTAGTGTATTGTTTAGCCTCCATGTGTTTGTATTTTTTACATTTTTTTCCCCTGTAATTGATATCTAGTCTCATAGCATTGTGGTCAGAAAAGATACTTAATATAATTTCCATTTTCTTAAATTTACCAAGGCTTCATTTGTGACCCAAGATATGATCTATCCTGGAGAATGTTCCATGAGCACTTGAGAAGAAAGTGTATCCTGTTGTTTTTGTATGGACTGTCCTATAAATATTAATTAAGTCCATCTTGTTTAATGTGTCATTTAAAGCTTGTGTTTCTTTTTTTATTTTCATTTTGGATGATCTGTCCATTGGTGAAAGTGGGCTGTTAAAGTCCCCTACTATGATTGTGTTACTGTCATTTTCCCCTTTTATGGCTGTTAGTATTTGCCTTATGTATTGAGGTGCTCCTATGTTGGATGCATAAATATTTACAATTGTTAAATCTTCTTCTTGGATTGATCCCTTGATAATTATGTAGTGTCCTTCTTTTTCTCCTGTAATAGTGTTTATTTTAAAGTCTATTTTGTCTGATATGAGAATTGCTACTCCAGCTTTCTTTTGATTTCTATTTGCATGGAATATCTTTTTCCATCCCCTCACTTTCAGTCTGTATGTGTCCCTAGGTCTGAAGTGGGTCTCTTGTAGACAGCATATATATGGGTCTTGTTTTTGTATCCATTCCGCCAGTCTATGTATTTTTGTAGGAGCATTTAATCCATTTACATTTAAGGTAATTGTCGATATGTATGTTCCTAATACCATTTTCTTATTGCTTTGGGGTTTGTTTTTATAGGTCTTTTCCTTCTCTTCTGTTTCCTGCCTAAAGAAGTTCCTTTAGCATTTGTTGTAAAGCTGGTTTGGTGGTGCTGAATTCTCTTAACTTTTGCTTGTTTGTAAAAGTTTTGATTTATCTGTCGAATCTGAATGAGATCCTTGCTGGGTAGAGTAATGCTGGTTGTAGGTTATTCCCTTTCCTCACTTTAAATATGTCCTGCCACTCCCTTCTGGCCTGCAGAGTTTCTGCTGAAAGATCAGCTGTTAACTTTATGGGGATTCCCTTGTATTTTAAGTGTTGCTCTTCCTTTGCTGCTTTTAATATTTTTTCTTTGTATTTAATTTTTGATAGTTTGACTAATATGTGTCTCGGCATGTTTCTCTTTGGGTGTATCCTGTGTGGTACTCTCTGTGCTTCCTGGTCTTGATTGACTATTTCCTTTCCCATATTAGGGAAGTTTTTGACTATAATCTCTTCAAATATTTTGTCAGACCCTTTATCTTTCTCTTCTTTTTCTGAGACCCCTATACTTTGAATGTTGGTGCATTTAATATTGTCCCACAGGTTGCTGAGACTGTCCTCAATTCTTGTCGTTCTTTTTTCCTTATGCTGCTCCCTGGCAGTTATATTCACCATTTTGTCTTCCAACTCACTGATCCGTTCTTCTGCCTCAGTTATTGATTCCTTCTAGAATATTTTTGTGTGTGTGTGGTACGTGGGCCTCTCACTGTTGTGGCCTCTCCTGTTGCAGAGCACAGGCTTCAGATGCACAGGCTCAGTGGCCATGGCTCACAGGCCCATCCACTCCGCGGCATGTGGCATCTTCCTGGACTGGGGCACGAACCCATGTCCCCTGCATTGGCAGGTGGATTCTCAACCACTGCGTCATTAGGGAAGCCCTAGAATATTTTTAATTTCAGTAATTGTTATTCATCAGTGTTTCTTTGCTCTGTAGTTCTTCTAGATCCTTGTTAAACTTTCTCATGTTTTCTCCATTCTGTTCCTGAGATTTTGTATCATCTTTAGTATCATTACTCTGAATTCTTTTTTAGGTAGGTTGCTTATTTCATCTTCATTTATTTGGTCTTTTAGGTTTTTACCTTTCATCTTTGTCTGTAACAAATTTTTTTGTCATTCCTGGTTTTTTTTTTTTGCTGGGTAGTGCTGTATTCCTGTCTTACTGGTTGTTTGGCCTGAGCCGTCCATCACTGGAGTTGCAGGCAGTTGGATAGAAGTGGGTCTTGGTGCTGAGATGAGGACCTCCAGGAGGCCTCACTCTGATTGATATTCCCTGGGGTTTGAGGTTCTCTGCTAGTCCAGCAGTTTGGACTCAGAGCTCCCACCACAGGAGCTCAGGCCTGACCTCTAGCCTGGGAACCAAGATCCTGCAAGCCGGTTGCTGGGGGTTCCTACCGTCCCCTTAGGTGTCCATGGCCCCCCACTGATGCCTGGTAGGTACCCTAGTTGTGAGGAGATGCGAATTCCATGTCCTCCTAGTACGCCGTGTTGACTCCATCCCCTCTTGACATTGTCTTCTGCAGAACAAAGTTTTTAATTTTAATGAAGTCCAGCTTATTAATTATTTCTTTCATGGATGATGCTTTTGATTTGTATCTAAAAGTCATCACTTTACCCAAGGTCATCTAGATTTTTCTTCTGTGATATCTTCTAGGAGTTTTATAGTTTTGCATTTTACATTTAGGTCTATGATGCATTTTTAGTTAATTCTCACAGATGGTGTAAAGACTGGGTCTATATTAATTCCTGGGTTATGCAAGTACCTTATAATAACAAAATAATCCTGATTTCTCCCTCCCTTTTCTTGTGTCATTTCTGTCGTTCATTTTATTTATATATAAACATACATAAGCATATATATACACACACACATATTAAACATATATATATATATAAGCATACCTAATCACATACATTGTTGCTTTTGTTATTTTAAATGAACATTTGTCAAAAGAATTAAGAAAAAGAAAAACAAATTTTACCTTCACTATTCCTTCTTTGATGCACTTCCTTTCTTTTTGTAGATCTGAGTTCCTGACCCATATCATTTTTCTTCTCTCTAAAGAACTTTTTTTTAACATTTCTTGCAAGGCAGGTCTACTAGCCACACATTCCTTCAATTTTTGTTTGCCTGGGAAAATCTTTATTCCTGCTTCAGTTTTGAAGGACAGTTTTGCAGGGTACAGAATTCTAATGTGGTAGGATTTTTCTTTCAACATCTTCAATATTTCATCCCACTTTCTTCTTTCTTGCATGATTTCTGAGAAGTTGAATATAATTCTTATCTTTGTTTCTCTAGAAGTAAGTTTCCCCCCCTCCCCCACCCCCAGCTTCTTTCAGGATTTTTTCTTTGATTTTGTGTTGTTTGAAAATGATATGCCTAGGTGGAGGGTTTTTTTTCTTGTTTTTATTTTAGTTTTTGTTTTTGTTTACATTTATCCTGTTTGGTGTTCTCTGAGTTTCCTGGATATGTGGTCTGGTATCTGACATTAACTTGGGAAATTCTTAGTCATTATTGTTTCAATTAGTTCTTCTGTTTCTTTCTTAGTTTCTTCTTCTGGTATTCCTATTGCACATATGTTACACCTTCTGTAGTTGTCCCATAGTCCTCGGATATTCACTTCTTTTTTTTTTTTAATTTGTTCTTTTTAACTTTTGGAAGTTTCTATTGCTGTATCCTCAAGTACAGATTCTTTCTTCAGCTGTATCCAATCTACTAACAAGCCCATCAAAGGCATTCTCCATTTCTGTTTTACTGGTTTTGACCTCAAGCTTTTCTTTTTGGTTTTTTTCTAAGGATTTCCATCTCTGTTTACATTGCCCATTTGTTCTTTCATTCTGTCTACTTTATCCACTAGATCCCTTAGCATATTAATCATAGTTGTTTTAAATTCTTGGTGTGATAATTCCAACACCAGCAATGTTAGCAGGCAAAGAGTTTCCATCCTAATTTCTTTTGCTATTTGTTAGGTAAATAAAGCAGCTCAGTATTTAGGGGAGCCCTAAGACATTATTCAGCTTCTGGGACACATGTCTGGTTCTGATGTGTGATCTTTCTCTTAAAAAAAGTGAGGGGTTTTTTTTTTTTCTATGTAGTATACCTTGTAATTTTTTCTTGATAACTGGACATGATGTACCTGGTAAAAGAAACTTCTGTATATAGGCCTTTAGTAATGTGTCAGTGAGGTGTGGGAAGAGATGGAGGGTTCTATAGTCCTAAGTCTCTTGGTGAGACTATGCCTCTGGACTTTGAACGTCACAAGTATTTTTCTCCCTGCTTAGGTGGGACAGGATGGGATGGAGTTGGGTATTTCCCTTCCAGGCCAGTTAGGCTCTGATAATACCTCAGCAGATTACCTCTGGTTAACTAGTTTCCCCTGGCGGCAGGCCTTATTAAGAACAGCTGTGTTTTGATGCTCTGACCTATTTTAAAATGGCTCCTTTTCCCCCTCCCCTGCTGGAAGCCTGAGGGGATTTTTCTTAGATATCTGCTGTGAGAAACTGGTCAAGTTCTTGGAGGTAAAACTCACAAAATTTGGGACTCTCCCTAAGACTGGGTCCCCTGTAGTTTTTAACTCTTAGAATTGTCCACATTGAGCCTTCTTTAACTGATTAACTACAGTTCGGGTTTTCCTACCCTGGCACTGGTTCCCACAGAAGTTTCTGCTCAAGAATCTCTGCTCAGGTAAGCTGTGACTCCCTGCATTTGCCTGTCTGTCTCTCCAATATTAGGGGCAGTGGTTTGCCCTGTGTTCTCCCTCTCTTATGAATCCAAGAAGCAATGCTTGTTTTTCAGTCTGTTCAGCTTTTTACTTGTTAGCACTGAGTGGTGATTTCCAAGATTCTTGCATGTGGAACTGAAAACAGTGTTCCTGGGTTTTTTGCCCTGGAGGGATTTGTAAATCTCCAAGCTACCTGGGTCCCAGCTGAGACATACTGTGTGCTATAAGTGGTCTCCCACCTGACCAACCAGGCCCAGGAAAAATACTCACATGCGGAAGAGTCTTCCCTGCTCAGAAAATATGATGGGGTCCTACCTGAGATGAGACCTATATATATATATATATATATATACAGTGGTCCCTGGTATCTGTGAGGGATTGGTTCTAAGACCGCCTGCAGATGCCAAAATCTGAGGTTACTCAAATCCCTTATATGAAATGGCATAGTATTTGCGTATAGCCTACACATTTGCATATAGCCTCTTGTATACTTTAAATCAACTCTAAATTATTTATAATACCTAATACAATGCAAATGCTATGTAAGTAGTTGTAAATACAATATAAATGCTATGGAAGGCAGTTACGCTAACCACGATACCATCAACGCCTCTGTAAATGCTATGTAAATAGTTGCTAGAGTGTTGCAAATTCATTCTACTTTCTGCCTCTGTGAATTAACTGCTATAGATAACTCATATGGGTGGAGTCATAACATATTTGTCATTTTGTGACTGGCTTATTTCTCTTAGTATAATGTCTTCAAGTTTCATCCATGTTGTAGCATGTGTCAGAATTTCCTTCCTTTTAAAGGCTGAATACTATCATAGCATAAATATACCATGTTTCGTTAAACCATTCATCACTCATTGGACATTTGGGTTGCTTCTGCCTTTTAACTATTGTAAATAAAACTCTATGAACATGGGTGTACAAATATCTGTTCAAGTCTTTGTTTTCAGTTATCTTCAGTATATACCCAGAATTGGAATTGCTGGATTGTATGGTAATTTTATTTTAATTTTTTTTTGAGGAATTGCTGTGCTATTTTCCTCAATGGCTATCCCATTTTACATTCCCCCCAGCAATGCACAAGGGTTCAGTTTCTCCACATCCTACAAATACTTGTTATCTTTCTTCTTTCCTCCCTCCCTACTTCCCTCTCTCCCTTCCTTCCTTCCTTTTTTGTTTCTTAATGGTAATAGCCATCCTAATGGGTATAAAGTGGTATCTCACTGTGGTTTTGATTTGCATTTCCCTCATGATTAGTTATATTGTTCATCTTTTCATGTTCTTATTGACCATTTGTATATCTCTGGAGAAATGTCTGTTCAAGTCTTTTGTCCATTTTCTAATCAGTTTGTTGGTTTTTGAGTTGGGTCAGAAATCTGATTTTTTTAATGGTCTTCAGCAAATGTTAAATAGTAGTTACCAGATAAACATTTTTTAAAATACTGTGAAAAAACTATGGAGGTCAAATCCCATCAGCCAGGTGGCTCTGGCCCTAGTACTGCCAGTTCACTGCCTCTGCTTTAGACAGGTATGGATGGTTCTGAGGGGCGTAGTCCAGAAAACAAAGCATGGTGAGAAGGACCAAATGAAGGGCATTCACTGTTTAACACATAGTGCTTTCCAAAGTCCCACTTCTTCCTTTTTATTACCAAAGCCAAAATCCATATGCCTTACCTGTGCTTACATGGCAATGAAAGCAAATGACATATTTGACTTTATTTAAGGGAGGGCCTCACTTGGTGGGTAGTCAGAGAAAACTTCTCATCAACTGTACGTGAAGTATTAAAGACCTTTGTCCCATTTTACAACTTTCCACCAAAGAATATTCCTTTGTAAAACATCTGTTCATTCACTGACTGTTTACAGGAAGAGAAAATGGCACATTGATATGAAAGTATATTAACTAGATAACTCAAGATAGCAACTGACCTCCATGCTGATCTCTTCTGGCACTGCCGGGAAAGGTGCTTCAAGGGGGCTCAGTGGAACCGACCTGGACTGGAAGGTCCTGGGACTGATTTCTGCCCCACTACTATCTTGCTGTGTGACCTGCCGCACTGACTTCTGTTTCTTCCCCTATAAGATGGGCTTAATAGCACCTCCTTGGAGGGGCTTTTGGAAGGAGTAAAACATTTTCTTTTTAAGTGGAAGTGCTTGTTAGATGTAATGTTCTATGCAGTGCTAACCTTTGAACTGTCCTTTTTCCAAGTGCCCCTAGTCCTGGGAACAAGAGTGGGAGTGGGTGACACTTGTCCTGAAGTACACTCTGGGCTTCCTTGAGTGTTAAAACTGAGCACCTTGCCCCGTGAAGGTCAGTCAAGTATTTTTCTGCTGTAAGCATTATTGTCCTTGACATTTTCCATTTGGCAGCTTGCATGCCTCCACCTGACTTGCTGGGAAACCACAGCCATCCTCTCTAACACATCCCTGGCAAAGACACTGCTGTGGTCAGCCAGGGTGGCCCTGGTGTTTTGCGACCCACACCAGGACACACTTAGTACTTGCCCCTCAAGCTCCTGCCCAACCCACTCAGGACTCAGAAGTACCTCCCCACAAGCGAGCACAGTTCTCCAGGCCAAAATCTCTGAAACTCAAGCAAAGTACGGGCTCTTTAAAGACAGAAAACATTCTCACAGATCCTGAGAATACATTCGAGGACCTCTAGGAATCTTTGGGTCCCAGAGGAGGGAGCAGTGTTCTTGGATACCCAGTGATGGAAAACAGGAAGGCACGTGACTGAGAAAGACATGGCCTTTCCACACCCCAGACGCTCTCCCGGCTGTGCTAGGAGAGAGCTGCCTGCTGTGTTACCTTGGGCAAGTTTATCAGCATCTTGAGCTTCAATATACTCTTCTGTAAAATTAGAGTGATAATATCCATCTTATCAGTTTGATGAGAGGGCTAAATGGGATATCAAACTAAAAGTTCCTGGTATTCGGAGGGAGCTTAAAAAGTTAATTCTTCAACAGCTTAGAGGTAGAGAAGAGTACCAGGGGTGAGGCTGGGAAATGTTTGCCATGTACCAGCCAGAGGAGCAGCCTGCACTTTCTTCATCTCTAAGGAGCCAGGATCTAAGTACTGGGTATCCTCATGCCACCTAATGAGTTTCCTGTCCTTGGTGGCTGGTTTCCTGAGGTGTGGGAAGGTTGTAGCACCAAGAGTCAGTGTCCTACAGGCCCATCCTCTGTCCTTCTTCACCACTTCTCCCGGGGAGCTTAGGAGCCCTGGTATGAATACAGCTCCTAGGTGTCTGCCTGATGGCCAAATTGTCCCAGAATGGGTAGGAAGATTGGGCTGCTTGCTGTTCATTTCTCCACAGATGACCATGGCTATCATTATTCAGGGCTGAGCCCGTGGAGAAAATCGTGTAACTGTGCAGATTAGGGCCATGACAAATTCATGGTTTTCAAAATCTGCTAACCATTAGCGATCCTTTTGTCATGGGCCAGCTCCTTCTCCTGTTTCCCTCAGCTGCTCTTCCAAACCTTAACCCTTGCCCACAAGTCTCCTAACTTACCTCTACCCCCACCCTCTCTGAACATGGACTGGCCTCCACTTTTCCAGGAAAACCAGTGTGCTAGGTACCGACCTTCCCATTCTCACCCTGCATCTTCACAGTTGTCCACCTGGCAGCAATCCTTCCCTCTCCCCTCCAGCCTGAAGAGATGGGGACCTGCTCTTCTATTCAAGGGCACTCCTTCTGTAGTGAACTCTTGTTCTTTTTGCCTCAACCATGCCCCTTCTTCTGTCTAAGAAGCCGAATTGCCTTTTTGGAATGATCCTTTTCCTTTCTTAATCCATGTGGTTGAGTTGGCGTTGACCCTACCCCAACTCCTGCTCCAGAGAGGACATGTGACCAGTTTGGGGCCAATCAAAATATACCAACTTTCTGGCCACAGAAATAGGTCAGAATGAGCACATAACTGAAACCTGAGCCCCTCAGAGTCAGTCCACAGACTCTTGGCAGAGCCATTGAGATGTAGTTTATTTTACTGAAACCATTGGCCTCATGAGCCATGTAATGATGGAGATGAGGGCACCATATTTGCTACTACATGGGTCCAGACTGCTTGAGAAAAGTGGAAATGGGAGGGAGAGAGAGGGAGAGGGAGAGAGATGCCCGACAACATTTTGTTGAGCCTTTGGAGACAGCCATGCCTGGATATTTTTCAGTTACATGAATTAGTCAGTTCTCTTTTTCTCTTAAGCAGGTTGGGTTACTGGCACTTCCAAGTAAAGAGGCCTGAAAGAAAACACCCTCTCTTCTAAACCCTCATGTCACTAGGAAAGGACTGTATCCGTGTCTGTGTTGTTCATTCCAGCACTTACGACAGTGCCTGGCACATAGTAAGTGCTCAATAAATATTTATTAACTAACACTAGCTGTAACTAGCGTTGATGGTCCCATCTCTTTACCTCACATCCATCTTTGTTCCTTTATCATTTTCCTTCCTGTTTTAAGCCTCTCCCTTCCTCAGACATTGTATATGTTCAAGTCCCCTTAATCCTAAAAATAGAGCCAAGCACATAACAACAGAGCAAAAATCTTCCTTCCTTATGGCATTTCTTTCTAGCACCCTGACCTACTTTTCCATCTCATCTGAGCTTTTCAGAAACATATTCTTAGCTCACTGCAACCTGGCTTCTGTCCCAACTGTTTAAACGATATCACACTCATCAGTGACATGAAAGCACATAGTCAGACTCTCCACCAGCGACTCATTACTGTCTGCACAGCCGACTGATCCCCCTTCTTCCTAGGAGGCAGGATGTCCCTCAGAATTCCAGACCCCACCCACTGAATCTCAGCTCACAGCTCTTCCCTTTGCCTGAAAGTTATGCTTGAAGTCTAGCCTTCCTTTAGCAGAGCATCTGGAATTCTATTCCTGCTTTGGAACTGCTGCAGCACAAGCTCTTTCTCCTTGGCCTTTGTATTTTGCCCCAGGTGTCAAAGTAGGTCAGGCCTCTGTCATCCAGGGCGTCAGGGGCCTACACTGATGTCACATTTTGACCTTTGGACTTACACCAAGTGGAGGCTGGTCATTGTGGCTCAGCCATCCCCCATGGCTGGCACTCTCAGCCCAATCATTTTCAGAGGCCAGTCTTCTAGGTCAGCCCTTCAGGTGTTGAACTGGGAATATTTGTGCCACCTCTAGGATTAGGTTAGGGATAGATTTCTTTTTATTTGGGTTATTGTACTATTACCAAAGGCCATTTCAGGAAAGGGACTATGAAAGAAAGTGCCTTGTCACACTGATCCAGGAACCCCTCTGAAGGTTAATCCTGGCTTGTTCTGATGACCTAACAATAGTGGAGGATTCTAGGCATCTAAGTCAAAAATTATGAATTCATCCATATAACAAGTGAACGTGCACAAATGAATAATTTATAGAGAGGCTTTAGAGGTAAATGCTCTCTGTTCATCCTGCTAGCTTTGGAAGACAACAGAGTCCTCCAGTGGCTCCATCTCTTTCACTTATCCATTCAGCAAACATTTGGCAAGCATCTACCACCTGCATGGAGATTATTATCCACATAGGGACAAAAATCATGCAGATAAATAGCTTTAATAAAATGTACCATTAAATTTCAAACAGGTTTCCTTCTGTTAAATGCCACATGAAGCCTTAAGAGTAAAAGTTAAGTCAACAAGTATGAAATACTCATTTAATCTGGTAAAACACCAGCTCATCTCATTCCATGATGACTAAACTTGGCCTCACATCAGAGTCTAGACCAGTGGCCTGGGGTGGACCCTAGGAACTAGGATTTCTAACAATGACCCTGAGTGATTCTGATGTGCTCCCAAGTTTGGACATCATGGGTCTATTTTACCCTTTGCCTTCAGAACTGGACTTGACATCTCAGTGTCATTTGGTGGTATCTCCTTCTTGAAAATGGTCATTTCTTGATTCTCTAACTGCATTCTCTCCTCTCCCTTTTTCTCAGCCTCTTTGCCTGCTACTTCTTTTCTATCAGCCACTTCTTAGTTTTCTATGGCTGTCGAAACCTCAAACTTAGTGTCTTGAAATAACACAAATTCATTATTTTACAGTTCTGTAGGTTAGAAGTCCAATGTGGGTCTCAGCAGGGCTGCCTTTCTTTCTGGAGACTCTAGGGAAGGATCCATTTCCTTGCCTTTTCCAGCTTCTAGCGGCTCATGGCCCTTCTCTGTCTTCGAAGCCAGTAATGGCTGGTGGAGTCTTTCTCACATTTCATTGCTCTGACCATGCGTCTGTAGTCACATCTCTTTCTCTGACTCTCCTCCTTCCTTCCTCTTCCACTTGTAGGGGCTCTTCCCTTCCTGAATCTTCAAAGCCAGCAGCATGAGGCTGGGTCCTTCTCACACTGCATCACTCTGACCTCTTCTGTCTCCTGCTTCCACCTTTAAAGATTTTTGTGATTATATTGGGCCCACTTGAGTAGTCAGTAATACTCTCCCTATTTTAAGGTCTGCTGGTGCACAACCTTCTGGGGATTTGGATGTGCATGTCTTTGGGGGAGGGCATCATTCTGCTGCTGCAGGGCTCTTTGTTGTTGTTGTCTAGCCCTCTCTTTGCAAACTCAGGCTTTCTTGGGGCCCAACAGGCCATATAAGTAAGTGAATCAGGACAGAGAGACAGTGGTGAGCTGGATGCCCCTTTTAAATGGGCAGCAGTTGATCTACTATGGCCATTTTTTGCTATGTGAGAATGTGGTCCCAGTGTTGCCAGATCTTCTGATTTTTTAAAAAAAGCCAGAAGTTTAGATTTCCTTTCCTTGTTATATCCCCCAACGTTTAAATGTTGCCAATAAATTTATCTATTTAAAAGTATTACACAAGCCAAACCAAAAACGTCTACTGGTATACTTGGCCTTGAGCTATTCATCTGTAACTTCTGCCTTGCACATTACCCCTGAAACAATCACATTATGCCTAAGGATTCAGCCACCCCCAAGCTATGCTGGATGACTCCCAAACTTATGAGTCCATCTAGACCTCTAGGATGAGCTGAGAACATCTCTGATTACATTCCCCATGGCCACACCCACTTGTGATGTCCCTGCACAAATCTGCTTCTCAGGCCTGAAACATGGGGGTCCTTTACTTTCTGATCCAATGGTCACCAAGTGCCATAATTCATCCCCTTCTTTGTACTTTATGGGGGACCTTGATTGCCCCCTTTACTGGATTATTGTAACACTCTTTATACTCGTCCCTTAGGATCTATTCTTCATCCTTACCTGATTCCAGCCTAAGCTCTAAAATGCATCATAGGGCACATCATCTTTCTCTTCTACTTAACATCCTTCAGTGGTTTTCAGGAGCCCACAGGATAAGGTCCAAAGTTCTCAATATGGTCTTCCATGCCTCTCATGATGGCAGCCTGCATTACCTCTCCAGCCTCATTTCTTAGCACTTTCCCATTTTTTAAAAATAAATTTATTTATTTTATTGGCTGCATTGGGTCTTCATTGCTGCGTGCGGGCTTTCTCTAGTTGTGGCGAGCCAGGACTGCTCTTCGTTGCAGTGCATGGGCTTCTCGTTGTGGGGGCTTCTCTTGCTGCGGAGCATGGGCTCTAGGTGCTTGGGATTCAGTAGTTTTGGCACACAGACTAAGTAGTTGTGGTGTGCAGGCTCAGTAGTTGTGGCGCATGGGCTTAGTTGCTCTGTGGCATGTGGGATCCTCCTGGACCAGGGATCAAACCCATGTCCCCTGCATTGGCAGGTGGATTCTTAACCACTGCGCCACCAGGGAAGTCCCATCACTTTCCCATTGCTGTCTGGGATGCCAGTATTACAGAACAGTAATTGCAGCACCCTGTGTACATGATGTGGTTTAACACCTGCTCTTCCCTTTGCCTGGAATAATGCCCTTCCCCACTGATATCCCAGGAGACCTACTCATCCTTAAAGCAAAGCTCAGGTCTTACTCTGTGAGTCGTTCCCTGACTCCTTCCCCTCTGCCTTTCCACAGTGCTTCCTCCCAGGTCTCACTGCTTTACTTATGCATTTTTTATTGAACTTGTCTCATGTCATTTTAAGTATTTGTTCACATATATGTCTCCCATCTTTGTGTCTTATCATTTTTGTGTCATGAGTACTTAACACAGGACCTCACGACAGACACGCCTAATAATATTTCTGAATGAACAAATAAATGAATGAAGGAACCATGCTAGACAGATAGCATCTGTCCTATTTATAATCAAAATTACCCCTAGGAGTTGTAATTCTTTGATGAGTTTCTCATTCCTCCCTTCAAATAAGTTTCTATCTTCCACCAGCTGCAGAAGCTCTTTGAATGATTTAAAATGCAGAATTCAAAATTGGCTGCCAAGAAATACCACTTCCTTTCCTTTCTAGAATAACGTGATTTTCTCCATGACCCAGACAAAACAACAACCTTTGGCTAATGTTTTATATAAAGGGGATTTTTCAGGGAAAAGGAGGGTTAACCAGAGTGGATTTTAGCTTTTCTCATTTCCCCAGTATTGCCTAGGTGTTCCTTCCAGGTGTGAAGACTCTTTTCTGTCTAGATGCACAGGAGAAAGCCACTCCAGGTCAGGAGTTTAATCCCATGGTGATGCCACCTCAGGAAGTGCCAGGACCCTGTGAACCTTGCAGGCTCCTGCAACACAGTCATAGATCTGGGGAAGGATGACAGTTTACAAGGAGTTTATCTCTCAGACAGAGAGCAGATTAGTCATCTTTCTAAAAATGGGAGGAACAGGCACAAAGCGGCACTTGTCTTCTCGGGGAGCCTGGCCAGCAAAGCTTGTAGACCGACTGGAAGAGCTGGGCTAAGATCAGCCTCAAGGCTGATCTCACAGTCTCACAGTCACTTACAATTGGCCCAAGTGTCGTAGAGCAGATGCCAGGGGCAAAATGAAAATCCAGTTCCTGGACCCACATTGCTTTTCAGTTAGTTACCAGACAGCAATCACCTTTTTTTTTTTTTTTTTTTTGCGGTACGTGAGCCTCTCACTGTTGTGGCCACTCCTGTTATGGAGCACAGGCTCCGGACGCGTAGGCTCAGCGGCCATGGCTCACGGGCCCAGCCGCTCCGCGGCACGTGGGATCCTCCCGGACCGGGGCACGAACCCGCGTCCCCTGCATCGGCAGGCGGACTCTCTCAACCACTGCGCCATCAGGGAAGCCCCAGCAATCACCCTTCTGATGTCCGAGGTTTTTCTCTTCTCCTATGTCCCTGGTATATCAGCTCCCCCTGCTCCTTGAGGGAAAGGGACAAGGGGGAAAAGAATGAACATCCACTGTACACCTAATGTGAACCAGGAAATACATTGGATGCTTTAGAGGCTTTCCTTTTTAAATATTTTAATTTTATTTGCATTCTTAAATCCCCATTTTATAAGTGAGGAGACAGGACCAGTGAGGCCAAGTAACTTGCTCGATTCTACACAACCAGGAAATGGTAGGGCTGAGATATTACTCCAGGTAGGTGTTATTTTAAAGCCCATGCTTGTTCCACTTATGATGCTGCTGATATAGGAAAATAGTTGTAAAATCTCATTTTTGTGCTTGTGCACCAGAATGGACAGCTTATGTTAGCTCATCCAGTTTATAGTCTTATTGAGCTAATGTGCCCAGAGTATTCTCAGGCCAACATTCAGGCAATCAATCAACATACATTCTGTGAAGGGGCTACCAGATTGATCCAAAGAGATGCAAGACTTGGCCCTGACCTGCCAGGACTTACAGGCTGTCTGGCAAGATGAAGAAAGTAAGGAGTAACACAAGAGTACTGTGATAGCATAGGAGCTGTAACAAGTAAGCATGTCAGCAACTCTGGACATTTCTACCGTGACACCCATGATGGTGATGATCTCATGTGTGACACACTCCCCTGGGTGTTTGTGGGGTCATAGCTGTCACGTCTCCTCTTTTGCCCACTTAAAGTGTGTTAGACTGCAAGTAATTGAGAGGATGTTGTCAAAGAGATTACTTGAATCAAAAAGGATCTTTGGTATTTTAATTATTAATGACTAAATATCAGTTGCCATCGTACAATAGATGACAGTACATCCATGTGATTCTAATGTGCCTGAGAATCACTTCAGGGGGGCAGCTGAATATCTCCTGTGGATAAAACATGCTGTGAGCTGAGAGGAGGGGGACCTTGATGGGGCCGGAGAAGACTGGGGTGTGTTCCAGGAATAAGCAGATGATGTAGACTCAAGCCTAGCATTGTGCCTGGCATGTGGAGGAGATTCACGAATGAACTGAACTGAAAAATGCAGGGCACACAATGCCAAAGACCTATAGATGCTGGCCAGTCACCAGGTCCAGCACGAGGCAGGACTGCCTTCCTCCAGTGCAATGAAGACACAAAGGTAAGCCCTCCCACTCCCTCCCTGCAGCTACAGTATCTCAGATAGAGAATCAGGCAGACTGAATTTCCTGAAGGAACTGCATGATTTATCAGACTGGATTATGTTTTAAATTGAATAACATGAAAACTGTTTCCTGCCTTAGCCAGAGAGAAGGGGCTAGAAGCGGGGTGGGGTGGCGGGAGATCAGATTAAGAAAGGACAAAATAAAGGAGCGACCCTAAGTGGAGTGTGAAATAAATTTTGTGACTGTATAACATTTATATTGCTACTTGCTGGTTTTTCAAGTTTAGATATTCTCTTATGCCACTCCATGGTGTTTTCTCCCTTTTCATCTTAATTTTTGATAGTTAACAGTACTGTCTTTAGCTCTTCTACTGGTACCTTTGTGTAACTTCAAATTATATACTTAAATCTCCCTTTCTTGTCCCATGAACTTTCAGGGATGTCCCCAAATTCCCATCATGTAAGATAAGGGCACTTTTCTATCCATTACACGTTTCGCCTTCTAATTTCTGTCATTTGGATAATTAATGTTTATCTTCTGTAACTATACTCGAGTCTTATTTTACATTATATGTAGGTTGATTTGAAATGGTTGAGAATCAAAAATAAAGTTGTTCCTTTGAGCATGAAATACTTTTCCCTGCAGGGCCACATGTCAATACCATGATGCCAGCACCTCCAGGAGCAGAGCTGCTGTTTTAACAAATTTTTCTAAGCTGAGCACGACACAACACAGTTGCTTAATAGCTTACTAAAACAACACACATCTATAGTTTTGGGAGTCAAAAGTCCTCCAGGAGTCACACTGGGTTAAAATCAAGGTATCAGCAAGGCTGGTTTCTTCTGGAGGCTCTAGGGGAGAAAATTTGTTTCCCTGCCTTTTCCAGCTACTAAAGGTCACCTATATTCCCTGGCTTGTGGCGCCTTCCTCCATTTTCAAATCAGGTAACATTGCATTTCTCTGGTCCTTCTTCCCTCATCACATTTCTTTCTGACCATAGCCCATAAAAGTTGTCTGTTATTAAGGACTCATATGATCTGATTGGGCCTACCTGGATAATCCAGGATAATATGCCCATCTCAGATTCCATAATCTTAATCACATTGCAAAGTCCCTTTTGCTATGTAAGGTAACATGTGCACAGGTTCCAAGGATTAGGGCATGGACATCGTTGAGGAGTCATTCTGCCTACCACACAAAAATGAAATGTTCTTGGTGCCGAGAAAAGAGATGGATTCTACTTCTCTTGCTCCATCGGTTGCTCAAAATCCACACCACACATTAATGTGCTTCATTTTTAGACTACAGTTTTCTTATTTAGGTTTTTTATTGTTTTTAGTAAAGCCTTTATTTTTCTTTCTTTCTTAAAAGAAGTGTATTTTCTCTTTAACAAATCCTTAATACCTACCTTCTTTTCTCTTCCATCCTATGCATTATTAATATCATCTAATTCTTCTTTTGTTTTTCTTTAAATTGAGGTAAAGTTGAGTCTTTTTTTTTTTAAACCAGGTTTTTTGGAGCTCACCCAATTCTTGTTCTCGTTGGGAGCAGTTGTTCTCTAGGTCCACTGTTCTGTCTTTGCTTTGGGTTTCTTGTCCTTGAACTCTTGGTATGAGCCCACCATTTCATATATTCTACATCTTCATATTTGTTGTTTTTCACTCCAGTCCCCAAGCAGCTTCTCATGAAACAATACATGGAAGATAACCTCTCTGAGTTCTTACATGTGAAAAATGACCTCTCCCAGTCTTTTGCATTGCTTCATTGTCTTGTATTCATTTCTATTACTTTGATTCTGATTCTGAATATGATTTTGCTTTCTAAAAAAAATTGTCATTTATAGTTTTTCTGTGAATTATTCATTTTCTTTTTTCAAAATTTTAGTTGTATTATCTTCTGCTAGAGCTATATTTATATATAGTGAAGATTAATCCTTTGTAATACATGTTGCAAAATTTTCTAGAATAATGTTTATTAAAAATTTTTATGGAGCTTTTTGTTTCATATATTTTAAATTTATGGTTTAAATTTATAGTGTTCAGTCTTTCCTTTCATGGTTTCAGGGTTTTGGGTTTTGTTTAGGAAGACTTACATATTCCAAGTTATACAAATGTTATTCTGATTTTTTCTAATAAATGTGTACTTCTATTGTTTATATTTTATTTTTAATCCATCTGGAATTTGATTCTATGTTTGTTATAATTTGTTAAAATTTTCAAACAAATCAACACCATTTAGATATTTATTCTATCTTTTCCCCCACTGTTTGAAATACAATCTGCATTAGATTATAAACTTTTATATTCTTGGGACTAATTCTGAACTATTGTTTTGTATTGATCTATTTGTCTGGCCTCTCAGCAGTACTTCGTTGTTTTAATTACAAAAGTTTTACAAAGTCTTAAGATACCCAGGACAACTTACCTCTCCTTGTTATCTTACTGAATCATCTTATAGAATTTTATATATGTATATGAAATCTTGAGAATAAGGTTGATAAACTCCATTAAAAATTCTCTAGGATTTTGATTGGATAGCATTGAATTTATAAATTAACTTGAAGAGACTTTACAATATTGACTCTTGTTAAAGAAAAAATTATTTTGACATTTGTTAAAACGGTGATGAAGACTTTATTCAGGACTATTGCAATACGTGTCAAGACTATCACAATGGGGGAGAGAGATCAGGTTCAACTCCAAATACAACAAAGACAAGTGGAGATTTATAACCAATGAGCAGAGTGAGGGATGTCAGTGGGTGAAAAATTATTAAGAAGAGACATAAAGGGGAGGGCGGTTCTTATAAACCAACTTAACAGGATTCTTGCTGAAGGAAGGCAGTAGTGATAAGTTATCAGATATGGAGGGATTCTCACCAAACTGACTTTGCAAGATTCTTCTAAAACTGGGCTAAGCAGGCCGAAGACATGTACCAAAGATGAGGCTGGGTGACAAAGAGGGCTCAGAGGAGCCTGTCTACAGTTTGGTCAAAGAGGGAGTTTTTGTCACTCTTTCCATCCAGAAACATAATCGTTCTCTATATTATTCAAATTCTATACTATGTACTTCTACAAAGATTCACAGTTTTCTTTAATCAGAACTTACTCCTTTTTTGTTACATTTATTCTTTAGTATGATATAGTTTTTGTTGATATTGTGAGTGAGGCTTTAAAAATTACATTTCCAATTTTTTAATTGGAGTCATATGGGAAAACTTGATTTTTGTAGGTTGATTCTGTGTTTAGCCATCTTACTCTTTTCTCTTATTAAGTTCAGTCATTTTTCAATTCATTGTCTTAGATTTTAAATGTAGACATGTTTTGCCCCTTTAGTGCCAATATTTAAATCTCTGTTTATTTTTCTGATATTATTGTGTTAAGGTCTCAAGAAAAGTTTGAATAATAACGGTGTCTTATTCTTCACTTAAATGTGAGTGCTTCTACTATTTCCTTGTGAACTAAATGTTTTGTGATAGGTTTCTTGTAGTTACCACTGTCACATTACTAAAGCTTCCTTCTGTTCATAATTTGCTAAGATATTTTTAAATTTTAAAATTAGGAGTGGATGCTCCTAATTTAGTAAATTTAGTACTACATTAGGATGCTCCTAATGTAGTAAATTATAATAGAATAATTGATCTACTAAGATTGAACCTCCTTTGAATTATTGGAGAAAAACCTATTTGAGTGTTTTTCAAAGTGTAGTTAGAAATGGCTTGTGGCTTCAAAGGGAAGATCTATGAAGTAATCTCATTCATATTCGTTTCACAAATTTTCCTTTTGTCTATTTATGCTTATTAAGGTATTTGCTAATTTCTTTTCTCATTATTGCTTCTTGTATCCACTCCTTCTCCTGGGCTTACTTTCTTTCTTACCAAAGTACATTTAAAAAATATTTCTGTCAGGGAGGGCCTGAGTGGTTAATTCTGACTTTGAAAATGTCTTCCCTGCCCTCCTTCTCTTGAAGGACAGCTTAGCTAGAAATAGGAGTCTAGGTTGACATACTTATTCTCAGCTCTTGAAGATGTTACTCTTTGATCTTCCAGCATGTATACTTGCTAATTAAAAAAAAAAAGTCTGTCTAATTGCCATCCTTGTAGGTAATTTTCTTCTTTCTGTTTTCTCTGAAGATTTTCTCCTATTCTTTGATGCTCTACAGTTTTCTCTGCTGTAGAGTGTGGATTTGCTTTTATTCACCTTTCTTGATGTACTTATCAATCTAGAACCTCATGTTTCTTCCATTATAGAAAATTCTCAGTCATTGTTGCTATGAAAATTGGATATCTGCTACTCTCCTTTTGATGTATTTTGGATCTTCTCATTTTATCCTACAATTCTTTTAAACTTTTACACATTGTTAACTCTCTGTTCCATATTCTGAGTTATTCATTCAGTTTTCCTTTCCAGTTTTCAGATTCTTTCTTCAGCAGTGTATAGATTACTATGCCATGATCTTCTGTTCCTCTCCTCAATGGCTATATACAAATATTTTAATGAAACTTTTCCTTTATTGAGGTATAGTTGATGTACAATATTATATAAATTAGAGGTGTCCAACATAGTGATTCACAATTTTTAAAAGTTATACACCATTTATCATTATTATAAAATATTCCATGTGTTGTAAAATATATCCTTGAGGCTTATTTATTTTATACATAATAGTTTGTACCTCTTAATCCCCTACCCTTTCCCCTTCCCTCTCCCCACTGGTAACCACTCGTTTGTTTGCTATAACTGTGACTCTGTTTCTTTTTTGTTATATTCATTACTTTGTTTTAATTTTTAGATTCCACATATAAGTGATATCATACAGTATTTGTCTTTCTCTGACTGATTTCATTTAGCATAGTACCCTCCAAGTCTATCCATGTTGTTACAAATGGCAAATTTTCATTCTTTATGGCTGAGTAGTATTCCATTGTGTATACATAGCACGTCTTCTTTATCCATTCATCTGTTGATGGACACTTAGGTTGCTTCCATATCCTGGCTGTTGTAAATAGTGCTTCTGTGAACATTGGGATGCATGTATCTTTTTGAATTAGAGTTTTCCTTTTTTTCTGGATATATACCCAGGAGTAGGATTGCTGGATTATATGGAAGCTTTACTTTTAGTTTTTTAAAGGGCTGTCCATACTCTTTTCCATAGTGGCTGCACCAATTTACACTCCCAGCAACAGTATATAAGGGTTCCCTTTTCTCCACACTCTCTCCAGCATTTATTATATGTAGACTTTTTGAGGATAGCCATTCTGACTGGTTTGAGGTGATACTTCATTGTGGTTCTGATTTGCATTTCTCTAGTAATTAGTGATATTGAGCATCTTTTCATGTGCCTGTTGCTCCTCTGTATGCCTTCTTTGGAAAAAGGCACTCTGCCAAATTTTTGATTGGGTTGTTTGTTTTTTCGATATTGAGTTGTATAAGCTGTTTGTATATTTTGGATATTAACCTCTTGTTAATTGCATCATTTGCAAATATTTTCTTCCATTCTTTATGTTGTCTTGTTTTGTTGATGGTTTCCTCTGCTGTGCAAAAGATTTTAAGTTTCATTAGGTCCCATTTGGTTATTTTTGCTTTTATTTCTTTTGCCTTGGAAAACAGATCTAAGAAAATATTGCTATGATTTACACAAGAGAATGTTTTGCCTATGTTCTCTTCTAGGAGTTTTATGATATCACGTCTTATGTTGAGGTCTTTAAACCATCTTGATTTTATTTTTCTATATGGTGTGAAGGAGTGTACACCACTTGTTGAAGAGACTGTCTTTTCTCCATTGTACATTCTTGCCTCCTTCATTGTAGATTAATTGACTGTAGGTGCGTGGGTTTATTTCTGGATTCTCTAATCTGTTTCATTGATCTATGTGTCTGTTTTTGTGCCAATACCACATTGTTTTGATTACTGTAGCTTTGTAGTATAGTCTGAAGCCTGACAGGGTTATACCTCCAGCTTTGATCTTTTTCCTTAGGTTTTCTTTGGTAATTCTGGTTTTTGTGGTTTCACATAAATTTTAAGATTATTTTTTCTAATTCTGTGAAAAATATCATGGGTATTTTGCTAGGTATTGCATTAAATCTATAGATTGCTTTGGGTATTATGGCCATTTTAACAATATTAATTCTTCCAATTCAAGAGCCTGGGATAACTTTCCATTTCTTTGAATCATCTTCAGTTTCCTCTATCAGTGTTTAATGGTTTTCAGTGTTTAGGTCTTTCACTTCCTTGGTTAAGTTTATTCCTAGGTATGTAATTTTTGTGATGTGATTTTAAGTGGGATTTCTTTTTTAGTTTCTCTTTCTGACATTTCATTATCAGTGTAAAGAAATGCAACAGATTTCTGTATATTAATCTTACATCCTGCTACTAATTCATGTATTAGTTCTAATAGTATTCATGTGGAGACTTTAGAGTTCTCTGTATAGAATATCATGACATCTGCAAATAGTAACAGTTTTACTTCTTCCCTTCCAATTTGGATACCTTTATTTCTTTTCCTTGTCTGATTGCTGTGGCTAGGACTTCCAATACTATGTTGAATAGAAGTGGTGAGAGTGAGCATCCTTGTCTTGTTCCTGAATTTAGCAAGAAGGCTTTCATCTTTCACCATTGAGTACTATATTGGCTGGGGTTTTTCAAAAAAGGCTTTTATTATATTGAGGTATGTTCCCTCTGTACCCACTTCAGTGAGAGTTTTTATCATAAATGTATGTTAAATTTTCTCAAATGCTTTTCCTGTATCTATTAAGGTGATCATGTGGTTTTTGTCTTTCCTTTTGTTAATGTGGTGTATCACATTGATTGATTTGCATATATTGAACCATTCTTGCAATACTGGAATGAACCCAACTTGATCATGGTGTATGATCCTTTTTATGTATTGTTGGATTTGGTTTGCTAATATATTGTCGAGGAGTTTTACATCTATAGTCATCAAAGTTGTTGCCTGTAATTTTCTTTTTCTGTGGTGTCTTTGTCTGGTTTTGGTATCAGGGTGATGGTGGCCTCATAGAATGAATTTGGGAGAGTTCTCTCCTCTTCAATTTTTGGAATAGTTTGAGGATAGGTATAAGTTCTTTGTATATTTGGTAGAATCCCGCAGTAAAGCCATTGATTCTGAACTTTAGTTTGCAGGTAGTTTTTTGTTTTGTTTTTCCTTGTTTTTATTACAGATTCTATTTCACTTCTAGTGATCAGTCTGTTCAAATTATCTGTTTCTTCTTCACTCAGTTTTGGCATGCTGTATGTTTCTAGAAACTTGTCCATTTCTTCTAGGTTGTCCAATTTGTTGGCATATAGCTTGTTCATAGTATTTTCTTGTGATTTTTTTGTATTTTTGTGGTATCAGTTGTTATTTCTCCTCTTTCATTTCTTATTTTGTTTATTTGGGTCCTCTCTCTTTTCTTCTTGGTGAGTTTAGCTAGAGGTTTCTCTACTTTGTGTTATTTAAAAAAAACAGCTCTTGGTTTTATTGATCTTTTCTGTTGTTTCTTTGATCTTTATTTCATTTGTTTTCTCTCTGATCTTTATTATTTCCTTCCTTCTGCTGAGTTTGGGTTTTGTTTCTTCTTGTTTTTCTAATTCTTTTAGGTGTAGGTTAAGTTGTTTATTTGAGATTTTTCTTGTTTCTTGAGAAAGGCCTGTATCACTATGAACTTCCCTCTTAGACCTGCTTTTGCTGCATCCCACAGATTTTGTAAGGTTGTGTCCTCATTTTCATTTGTCTTGGTATTTCTGATTTCTTCTTTGATTTCATTTTTCACCTGCTGGTTTTTTTTAGTAGCATGTTGTTTAGCCTTCATTCATTGGTTGTTTTCCCATTTTTCTTTCTGTGGTTGATTCCTTGTTTCATACCCTTGTGGTCAGAAAATATACTTGAAATAATTTCTATCCTCTTAAATTTGTTGAGGTTTGTTTTGAGACCTACTATATGGTCTGTCCCAGAGAATGTCCCATGTGTTCTTGAAAAGAACGTGTATTCTGCTTTTGTTTTTTGTTAGTTGTAGTTGTAGTGTCTTATATCAATTAAGTCCAACTGGTCTGTTGTCATTTAGGATTGAAGTGGCCTTATTGATTTTTTGACTGGGTGAGCTGTCTATTGATGTCAGCAGGGTGTTAAATTCTCCTACTATTATATTATTGTCAGTTGCTCCCTTTATATCTTTTAGTATTTGTTTTATACATTTAGATGCTCTTATATTGGGTGCATATATGTTAATGAGTGTAATATCCTCTTCTTGTAATGATCACTTTAATGCTCTCCTTTGTTTTTATAATAGCCTTTTATAAAAGTCTATTTTGTCTGATATGAGTATTGCTACCCCCTCTTTCTTGTCGTTTCCATTTGCGTGAAATACCTTTTTCCATTCCCTCACTTTCAGTCTGCGTGTGTCTTTAGATTTGAACTGAGTCTCTTGTAGGCAGCATATATACGAGTTTTGTTTTTGTTCCTATTCAGGTACTCTATGTCTTTGATTGGAGCATTTAGTTCATTTATATTTAAAGTAATTTTTGGATAGTGGTATATTCTTTTTGCCATTTTTAAAATTGTTTTGAGTTTTGGTGGGGTTTTTTTGTTCCTTTTTTCTCCTTTTGTTCTCTTTTGTGATTTGATTACTATCTTTAGTGTTATGTTTGGATTCCTTTTTCTTTTTTGTGTGTGTTTATCTATTACAGATTTTTGGTTTGTGATTAACATGAGCAATCTATGTATATATACATGGCTGTTTTGAGTTGCTGATCTCTTAATTTCAAATGAATTTAACAACCTTGCATTTGTACTCTCGTCCCCTCACAATTACTGTCTTTTTTTAAAATTGAATTATAGTTGATTTACAATGTTGTGTTAGTTTCAGATGTACAGCAAAATGAGTGAGATATATATATGTTTTTTCAGATTTTTTCCCTTATAGGTTATTACAAAATATTCAGTAACAATTATTGTTTTTGATATCATATTTTACATCTGATTGTTTTGTGTACCCCTTACCTGCTTATTGTCAATATAGATGATTTTACTAATTTGGTTTTTTAACATTCCTACTAGCTTCGTGCATGGATGATTTCGTACTTTTACTGTATGTTTGCCATTACCAAGGAGTTTTTTTATTTCATAATTTTTGTGTTTCTAGTTGTGGCCTTTTCTTTATCACTTAGAGAAGTTCCTTTAACATTTCTTTCAAAGCTGGTTTGGTGGTGTTGAACTCTTTTAGCTTTTACTTGTCTGGAAAGCTTTTGATCTCTCTATCAAATCTGAATGAGACCCTTGCTGTGTAGTGCATTCTTAGTTTAGTTTTTCCAGTCTTCACTTTAAAATATATCATGGTCCTTCATTTTGGCCTGCAGAGTTTCTGCCAAACATGCAGCTGATAATCTTATGGGCATTCCCTTGTATGTTATTTGTTGTTTTCTTTTGCTGCTTTTAATATTCTCTTTTTATCTTTAATACTTCCATTTATTTATTTGGTTGTGCCAGGTCTTAGTTGTGGCAGGCGGGGTCCTTAGTTTTGGCTCACAGGCTCCTTATTTGCTGCCGGTGGCATCCTTAGTTGTGGCATGCAAACTCTTAGTTGCAGCATGCATGTGGGATCTAGTTCCCTGACCAGGGATCCAACCCAGGCCCCCTGCACTGGGAATGTGAAGTCTTATCCACTGTGCCACCAGGGAAGTCCCTTTAATATTTCCATTTTAATTACAATGTGTCTTGATGTGTTCCTCTTTGGGTAAATCCTTTATGGGGCTCTCTGTGCTTCCTGGACTTGGATGTCTGTTTCCTTTCCCCTGTTAGGGAAGTTTTCAGCTATTATGTCTTTAAATATGTTCTCAGACCCTTTTTCTCTCTCTTCTCCTTCTGAGACCCCTATAATGTAAATATTAGTATGCTTGATGTTGTTCCAGAGGTCACTTAAACTGTCCTCATTTCTTTTCATTCTTTTTTCTTTCTCTTTTTTTTAAACATCTTTATTGGAGTATAACTATTTTACAATAGTGTGTTAGTTTTTCCTTTACAACAAAGTGAATCAGTTATACATATACATATGTTCCCATATCTCTTCCCTCTTGCATCACCCTCTCTCCCACCCTCCCTATCCCACCCCTCTAGGTGGTCACAAAGCACAGAGGTGATCTCCCTGTGCTATGCGGCAGCTTCCCACTAGCTATCTAATTTACATTTGATAGTGTATATATGTCCCTGCCACTCTCTCACTTCGTCACAGCTTACCCTTCCCCCTCCCCATATCCTCAAGTCCATGCTCTAGTAAGTCTGTGTTTTATTCCCGTCCTACCACTAATCTCTTCATGACATTTTTTTCCCCTTAGAGTCCATATATATGTGTTAGCATACGGTATTTGTTTTTCTCCTTCTGACTTACTTCACTCTGTATGACAGATTCCAGGTCCATCCACCTCATTATAAATAACTCAGTTTCATTTCTTTTTATGGCTGAGTAATATTCCATTGTATATATGTGCCACATCTTCTTTATCCATTCATCTGTTGATGGACACTTAGGTTGCTTCCATGTCCTAGCTATCGTAAATAGCACTGCAATGAACATTTTGGTACATGACTCTTTTTGAATTATGGTTTTCTCAGGGTATATGCCCAGTAGTGGGATTGCTGGGTCGTATGGTAGTTCTATTTGTAGTTTTTTAAGGAACCTTCATACTGTTCTCCATAGCGGCTGTATCAATTTACATTCCCACCAGCAGTGCAAGAGTGTTCCCTTTTCTCCACATCCTCTCCAGCATTTATTGTTTCTAGAGTTTTCGATGATGGCCAATCTGACCGGTGTGAGATGATATCTCATTGTAGTTTTGATTTGCATTTCTCTAATGATTAATGAGGTTGAGCATTCTTTCATGTGTTTGTTGGCAATCTGTATGTCTTCTTTGGAGAAATGTCTATTTAGTTCTTCTGTCCATTTTTGGATTGAGTTGTTTGTTTTTTTGTTATTGAGCAGCATGAGTTGCTTATAAATTTTGGAGATTAATCCTTTGTCAGTTGCTTCCTTTGCAAATATTTTCTCCCATTCTGAGGGTTGTCTTTTGGTCTTGTTTATGGTATCCTTTGCTGTGCAAAAGCTTTTTCATTCTTTTTTCTGTTCAGCATCAGTGATTTCCACTGCTTTGTCTTCCAGCTCGTGATTCATTTCTTTGTTTCATTTAATCTACTGCTGATCCCTTCTTGTGTATTTTTCATTTCAGTTATTGTATTCTTCATCTCTGTTCAGTTCTTTATATTTTCTAACTCTTTGTTTAAAACTTCTAACTTCTGTTCATCTATTATTCTCCCAAGTTCTTTGATCATCTTTACTGTCACTACCCTGAACTCTTTCCTGGATAGATTGCCTATCTCCACTTCACTTAGTTCTTCCTCTGGGGTTTTATCTTGTTCCTTTGTCTGGAACATATTCCTCTGTTGTCTCATTTTTGCCTAAGTTGCTGCTTTTATTTTTATGTATCTGGTAGGTTGGTTACATTTCTCAACCTTGGAGAAGTGGCTCTTTGTAAGAGACATCCTCTGCATCCCATCAGTGCACTCCCCTCTTGTCACCAAGCTATACGTTCTAGGGGTTCCCTCTATGAGGGCTGCGTAGGTCCTTCTGTTGTGACAGGCTGAGTATGTGGGAAGCATGGTAGGATTTGTTGGCTCCCAGTCCAGTTATTTGCCAGGTCCTGCCTTGTGTGGAGGCTGCTGGCCACTGGTTGGGGAGACTAGGTCATGAGGCAGCTGACTGTGGAAGCCTAGGGGACCCCAGAGCTAGTGCTGGCTCACTGGTATACAGAGTCAGGGTCCAGAAGACTCCTGGGCTGTTTCCCGCCCACTGGTGCCAACCTACTGGTGGGCAGAGCCAGGTCCTGGAGTCTGGTTGCAGGTCCCAGGAGTCCCAGAGCTGGTTTTGGATCACTGGTGGCAGGGGTTGGTCCCTGACACAGTTGGGTATGGGGTCTGGGGTGTCCTGTTGCTTATGTTGTCCTGGTAGTAAGCAAGGCTGGGACCCAGTTGGTCCCATGGCAGCGTTTGGCCTGCTAGTGTGGAGGCTGGGTCCACAGGCTATGTGATTGTGGTTTTTTCTTTCTTTCTTCCTTCCTTCCTTCCATTCTTCCATCCTTCTTTCCTCCCTCCCTCCCTCCCTTCCTTCCTTCCTTCTTTCTTTCTTGTGTTGTGTCTTCATTACTGCGTGTGGGCTTTCTCTAGTTGCGGCGAGCAGGGGCTACTCTTAACTGCAGTGTGCAGGCTTCTCATTGCAGTGTCTTCTCTTGTTGTGGAGCACAGGCTCTAGGCATGCAGGCTTCAGTAGTTGTGGCGAACAGGCTCAGTAGTTGTGGCTCGTGGGCTTAGTTTCTCTGTGTCATGTGGGATCTTCCTGGACCACAGATCAAACCCATGTCCCCTGCATCAGCAGGCGGATTCTTAACCACTGTGCCACCAGGGAAGTCCCAGGATTGTGGTTTTCTTGCATCTGGTGTTTGCCCCCAGTGGGTGAGGCTGATCCAGAGGCTAGAGAAGACTCCCTGGAAGGCATGGCTAGTACCCAAGGGATTCTGGGGCTAGTCCATGCCCACTGGTGAGTGAAGCTGGTCCTGGGCTCTATGGTGATCAGGGCCATGTCCAGAGGCAGCTGTGGGCTCAGGGGGTCTTAAGGCAGCCTGTCTGCTGATGCATGGGGCTGTGTCCCTGCCCAGTTAGTTGCTTGGCCTGAGGCATCCCAGCACTGGCACCTAGAGGCTTTTGAGCCAGGGTGGGGCTGGATTCTGGAGCTATTAGGCTAGATGGAGGATTCCCCAATGGCACTTGCCAGCACAAGTGTCCACGTGGTGGAAGGAACTCCCCAAACTGGCTGCTTCCAGTGTCTTTTTCCCCAGGGTAAGTTGCAGTTGCCTCCTGCCTCTCTGGGAGACTCTCCAATATCAGGAGGTAGGTCTGACCCAGACTCCTATGAAATTATAGGACTCTATTTCTCCCAGTCCTCTGGGACTCCCAAAAGTAAGTCCTGCTGGCCTTCAAAGCCAAATGCTCTGGGAGCTCATCTTCCCAGTGCAGGAACCCTGGGCTGTGGAGAGTAATTTGGGCTCAGACTTCTCTTTCCTCTGGGAAAACCTCTGCAATTGTAATTATCCTCTGGTTCGTGGATTGCTCACCCCAGGGTGTGGAACTTGACTATATCATGAGTCCACCTCTCCTACCCATCTCATTGTGGTTCCTTCTTTATAACTGTAGTTGTAGAAGATCTGTTTGGGTAGGTTCCAGTCTTTTTTTAATCAATGGTTTTTCTGCAGATAGTTGTGATTTTGATGGGCTTGTGAGAGGAGCTGAGCTCAGGGTCTGCTCTGCCATCTTGGCCAATCTCCAATGGCTATATATTTTGTTTCTAGACTTTCCATTTGATTCTTCTCTCAATCTTATGATCTTAAAATTAATTTTTGAGAGCAGATTATTTTTTGTTTTAGTGCCTCCAACTGTTAGAGCACTACTTTGCCGTTTTGTTGTATTTGCCACTCCTCCTCATGGCAGTTGACTTCCTTATGTGGTTTCTGATTTTTTTATAACATTTTTAGACTTTTCCCAGGGAGAATGTTGGGTTTTGGAAGTTTCACTGTCATATGGTTCTGTATTTGTGTTTGACAAGGGAGTTTAACAAATCCTGAACAAGTTTCTCTGTTAATTCCTCTGCTTGATATCCCACACCAATACATTGTGACCTCACATTTGTGTGACTTTCAGACTTGGAGATTGATAACTCAAGGTATTTTTTTTTCTACATGTCCCCCAAAATGATAACCTTCGTTCCTCCCATTGGCCAGGGATAGAGGTTGGATTACTTCTAGTACCCATTTCATAGATGTTCAGTCTTTAAGTTCTATATTTAATGCAGAAGTATCTGCTACTCTCCTTGTATGTGCCTAAGACCACATCTTCTCTCCTGACCCTAGTGGGCAATAAAACTACATCAGCCAGTCCCTAGGGTCTCAAGCTAGTCCAGTATTCCCATGAGCCACCCTGACATCAGCTGCTGCTCACACCAGGCTTTGAGCTCCCTCTTTATTTCTAGTACTTTGGTGTTTCCTTTATTTTGTTTTGAAATTGTCCGTAGTTTTATGCTTCTGAGGTTCAACCATGTTGATATTTGCAGCTCTAATTCATTCATTTTATCTCCTGTATAGAACTCAACCATGTGAATTTACCTCTATTTATTTATTCATTCTCATTTTGATGGATACTTAGATCACTTCCAAATGTTTGCTATTACAAGTAATTTTTCAAGGAATATTTTTTATACATATCTCCTACTGGACAAATGAGTTTCTCTAGGCTGTATTGTATGAGTGAAGCTGATGTTCACAGACCACATGCATGAGCAATTTTACTAGATTTTGCCTGGTTTGCTTTCCAAAATGGTTGACCAGTTCACATTTCCAGTGGCAGTGTATGAGAGTTTTGATTGCTCCACATCTTTACCACATTATATTTTAAGCTTTCTAGTTTTTGCCCAGCTGATGTGCATGAGATAGAGTCTTACTGTGGTTTTAGCCATTATGTTCTTAACACTTTATGAAGGTATGCCTGCTCCAGTTATTTCTTGGTGAATAACAAATTACCCCAAAAGTTAGCCTCTTAAAACCACCAGTTTATTAAGTTCAGATGTTTCATGGATCACAAATTCAAACAAGTAGGAGCAGAAATGGCTTGTCTCGCCACAAAGATGTCTGAGGGCTCAGCTGGGAAAATTACACAGCTGAGAGTGACTCCACGGAGGGGGCTGGTACCATCTGAAAGCATCTTAACTGGGAAGGGACATAGACCTCACCTCCCAATGGGAAGAATGTCGAAGAATTTGTGACCATATTTAGAACAGCCGTCATGCCCCACAAGTGCTGTTTGGTCTTTTTCTCTAAAATGACATTCAGTGAACAGGGTGTAGTTTGCTTTGAATAACACTTTACGTGTTATTGTTAAATTTCATGTTTTTTTTCTAGAAAGGTATTAATGTCTCCAAAGAGTTTATTGAAGGATAAAGGTAGCGATGAAAATAACAAAAAAATACTTTACCTCATAATAATATTAATATCTTAAATAGTGAAGTAGGTTCCAGTGAGAATATTAATTGTGAATCCATGTATCAGAACAAATAAATCTTTGAGTTTGATGATTTCCCACAAGCAAAAGAAAAATAAAAATGTGAAGAGGGAAGAACCAGATATCTTTGAAAATAGAACTTTGTAGGATTGGTCAGTCATTTGCCCATAGCCCATGATGTTGTTTCTTAGGATAATTTCTTAATAGGTGGTATGGTACCAGTGAAGTTTTTACACCCATCATTCTGGTAAACTTATAAAGTTTTTCCACAGTACACAAAATAATTCTTTTCCATACAACAGTTTTGGTTTTTTGATGGTGAAGATGTAGAAGAGATCTTAGTGAACATCAGCTTTTTTTCCTTTCTGACCCACACATCTTTCTTTGGAGAACTACACCTCCCCCAATCCATGTAATTCTGGTGAGACTGTCATCATGTATATCCCTTTACCTGGGCACAGAAGTAGGTTCTGACCCGGGCTGGACCATCAGCGTCCCTTTCAGGGACTGATATAGTGCATGAGAGACCTTCTCCTTCATTGAGGAAAATGAAAATGAACTCTTTGGGAAGTGCAAGCCTAGAGTGGCTGCTGGTTTTATTTTCTGCCCCATGGAGAGCACCTACTGAGGCTGAAGTCACTTCTGAGGAAAGCAGGGTTAAGAGGTGGAATGAGAGGCAGAGTTCTGATGATATAGTTTGATCTTTTAGACCTTATTGTGACAAAAGTCCACCTTGGACTTCCTGGTTATGTGAGTTCACTGCTTCCCGTTTTTTGCTAAAGCTACCTTGCATTGTGTTGTCTGAGAGAGCCTTAACTAATATCAATTCCAAAAGCACGAAATCAAGATTCAGAGTCTTCCTCCCTAGAGCAAAAACCATTCTAAGCATACTAAATTAAGAATTGTGCAAAACCAGCCCCAAATAAATTACAAGTGTGTATGGTGGGAAAGCAAAATGAGAGAAAAAAAATGGTGGCATACTGTCTAGAACAATGTAGGTAAGACCACTAATGAGTAGATTCTATTATATTGGGTTTTAAGTGTTGAATTATATGTGGACATTGCTACTTGAATGAAAGAAGCTTTTTTCTGGACACCAGTAACCATAATATGTATTCACAGAGAACAGTCTGCACTTAACTCAGCTATGTGCTTCCTGACTTTGACTTAGTATTACAGAAAATAGTGAAAAATTTAATAACAATTTGGTTGTGGTTACTGAGTGTGAGTTTTTAGCATACTGTGTGAAGAAATGGGCAGCCAAGACAAGAGCCTTTTCTCCATATGACAATGGTGTTGGCTGTTAAAAGGAAGGGTGCTCGTGAGCTTGGGAAATGAGGAATGAGATGAAAACATTTCTTCAGGGCAATTCTACTGTTAGTGAGCCATTTCAGTGACATCAGGTGGCTTGCTCAAAAAGTATTATCGTTTTTAATCTTGAAGGAATCAGGATTTCTTACAACTGGACTCTGATGAAAATGGCTTAATTGCTAAGAGTAAGTCTCATAATATTTGATGATTTTTTAAATGGATAAAGATATTAATGTTCTGTTATGGAGCATATTTATTTTTGATTAATTACTCTATTATTATAAATAATGCAAGCAATTCAGTGAAGTACAAAGGAGAAGTTATAAAATCACCCCAAATCCCATTCCATCAGTACCACGCTAGGCTTCCCTCTATGCCAAACAGAAACAGAAGACTAGAAACACAGAGAGGTACTAACTAGATAGCACTCATTTGATAAAAAGTATATACATTTTAATAGAAAGTCTCCAATTTAATTTTACTTATATTATAAAATCCAATTTAGTAGAAGAAACGGTAATGAAAATAAATGTAATTGGATTCAACACAAGAAAAAGAAGTTGAAGTGAAAATGAAAAATGCTGATAAATGTTCCTTCCCCACAAAATAATTACAAAATTATAAAAAAATCATTGAGAAGTTAGAGTCATTATCTTATTTAACCTCATGTACTAATTTTAGATTCTATTAGTTGACTTCCTACCATAAAAGATAAGGAAATGACGTCTTACTTTCTTTTCCTACCTTCCAGTTTTTTTAGTTATCTTATTCTAATTTCGCCAAAGTCTAAAACATTTACATTTGGTTCTGTAATTGCAATTGCCATCATTGTTTGCAGTTAATATGACATTTAGACAGATTCAGTGTTCACCATGGGTTTTATTACCTCTGCTTCCTCATTACTGAGTTCTTTATTTTCATAGATCCAGTTGGATGTGAAGAGGCCATAGGTTTTCTTTCTTTTGATTATTCAAAGAGACTCATGCCTTTAAATTAAATGCAACTTGGCTGGGTATAATACTCTTGGCTCACATTGTCTTTCCCTTAGAACTTTATACCACTGCTTAATTGTCTTTTGGCACCAAGTAATATTGTGGAGACATCTGAGGCCAGCCAGATTCTGCCATCACCTTGGAGGTGACTTAATTTTATGCATAAAATTTTAATCCTTGAAGTTCAAAACCTTCACTAGAATATGGTTTGGTGTTGAAAGCTGTGTGTCAATTTTTCTTGAAAAATAATGTGTTCTTTAAACATATAAATTCGCTTTTTCCCTTCATTTTAGTGAAAAGTCTGTATATTTGATTGCTTTTTCTATTTCATCCATAGTTTCTTAATTCAGGGATGTCAATAGTGGATTATCTTTGTTCTCAGTATCCATTACAACCTCTGAATTTTCTTTAACATCTTTTTCTTTTGCATTTACTGTAATCTCACTGTAATAAAAATCTTTTCTGTAGATTAGTAAGTCTGTGGCTGAAGCCCCCACTTACCACTGTGTATTTTCATCCTTTCTAGTCTGTGGAGATGTTTATCTTGTTTTGAGTGAAATCTATGTCATTAAAGATATTTGAAAATATATTCTATCATTTATATGTGTTTGGGGAGAGAGGATGGGAGGAGAAATGGTGGGTTTGTGTGTCTTTTAAGTTCCAGCGTGATGAAAATTCTAATTTTAAAAGCTTTTCTGTGTCCATCTCATTTCTTATTCCTAATGATGTTTTTTTTTTTTTTTTCCTCCTATTTTTCTTTCCTTTAAACTTCCCAGAAGCTATTTCTTCTTTCTGGGACCATTTTCCTTCTTCTTAAAATATAATTTTAGAATTTCCTTCCTTAGGGGGTATCTGTTGGTAGAAAATTTTCACAATTTATTTTATTTGGGTTGATCTTTATTTTGCCAATGTTGTTTCTTCTCTTACAGTGATGGCTAGGATCACCTTTGTTCTTTTTTCTTTTATGTGATGGCTAGGATTCTTCAGTACAATGTATAACAAAAGTGGTGATAATGGGAACGTCAGTCAGGAGAAGAGGATCCATTCTAGGTATTTCAACAGAGGAGATTTAATAGAAGAAATTGGTTACACATGTGATGGAAGAATAGAGAGTCAAACAGTTGTACTTCATATAACAACAAAAAAGTACCAGTCATATTATTACTAAAAAGTTTATAAAAAACCAAAAGTAAAGACAAATATTAGGATGGTGACATTAACCAAAGATGAGCAACAACAGGGAGCCCTATCAGCCCTGGACTGGAAGAAAACAAGGAGTCAGCACTCACAGAGCTCAGAAGCTTGGGCTGCCCACTGGAACATGGAACCATGACAGTGACCAAGAGATGGAACAGTGAAGACTCAGGAAGTGGTACCGATCACAGGGCGAGATAGGAAGAGAAACACTCTGATTATATCTTTTGGCTATCCTCCAGTCTTTTCCCATCACTTCCCACTGGCCAGGTCTATCTAGGTGCCAGAGGGCTAGGGTACCTGGGAACTCGAGTCCCCGCTTTACAATCAAGCAATAGTTTGCTGAAGTATAGATATATAATTCTAAGTAAAACAATCATTCAGAACTTTGAAGACATTACTTTCTCATTTTTCTCTTTTCCTTTTAGAACTTTTAAACAATTTTCATCACTCTTGAAGCTAACTTCCCATATTTCTTAAGTTTTCTCTCATGTTTTTCTATCTTTATCTTTGAATATTAACTGAGGGATTTCCTAGACTATATCTTCCAGATCACTAACCTTCTATTATAATCATATATATTCTAAAATTTATTTTCTTTTCATAATTCTTAAAATCATCTTTACTAAGGTATAATGTACTCACTTTAAAGTATATAGTTCAATGAGTTTTGACAAATGTATACAACCAAAATGCTTTTTAGATGCATTCATGTTGTTGCTGGTATCAGTAGCTTGCTCCTTTTTATTGGCGAGTAGTCTTCCATTGTGTGGATACACCACCATCTGTTGATCCATTTGTTCAGGACTGTTATAAAGTTGCAGTGAACATTCACGGCTTTGTGTGTACATATGTTTTCATTTTCTTGGGTAAATACATAGAGGTAGAAAGGCTAGTTGTGTGGTAAGAAAATGATTAACTTTATAGTAAACTGCCAAACTGTTTTCCAAAGTGGTTGTGCCATTTTCTATTCCCACTAGCAATGCAGACAGTTTCCATTGTTCTACATCCTCACCACCACTTGGTATTCTCAGTGTTTTTAGTCATTTTGTTGGTGTGTAGCGATATCTACTTGTGGTTTTAATTTTCAATTTGCTGATGAATAGTGATGTTGAGTATCTTTTAAGGTATGCAGAACTGATATTGCTACTCAGTTAGGCTCTATGACAATGTACTTGAATATTCACTGCATGCTAAGCTCTATGCTTCAGGAAAATCTCAGTTTAAGCCTTTGTTCTATTTGAATTGTGAAGATTGTCTCTACCCCCATCTCTCAGATAATCATATTTGCCACCTAAAATTACATTAAGTCTGATAGGCAAAATAATGTCTCCCCAACACTCCCTGTGCCCCAAAGTTGCCCATGCCTAAATCCTCAAAACCTGTGAATGTGTTAGGTTATATGGCAAAGGGAAATTAAGGTTGCTTATCAGTTGATCGTAAAATGAAGAGAGTAGCCTAGATTACCCAGGTTATATAACCCAGGGCTCAATATAATCACAAGGGTCTTTAAAAGTGAAAGAGGGAGGCAGAAGAGGATGTCAGAGAGATGCAGTATAAGGACTCATCCCAATTTTGCTGACTTTGAAGATGGAGGAATAAAGTCACAAGTCCAGGAAAGTGAGCAACCTCTAGAAGCTGGAAAAGACAAGGAAACAGATTCTCCCTTAGAGATCTAGAAAGGAATGCAAGCTTGCTGATGCTTTTTTTTTTTTTTTTTTAACATCTTTATTGGAGTATAATTGCTTTACAATGGTGTGTTAGTTTCTTCTCTATAACAAAGTGAATCAGCTGTACATACACATATATCCCCATATCTCCTCCCTCTTGCCTCTCCCTCCCACCTTCCTTATCCCACCCCTCTAGGTGGTCACAAAGCACCAACCTGATCGCCCTGTGCTATTTGGCTGCTTCCCACTAGCTATCTATTATACATTTGGTAGTGTGTATATGTCCATGCCACTCTCTCACTTTGTCCCAGCTTACCCTCCCCCCTCCCCGTGTCCTCAAGTCCATTCTCAACATCTGCATCTTTATTCCTGTCCTGCCCCTAGGTTCTTCAGAACTATTTAATTTTTTTTAGATTCCATATATATGTGTTAACATATGGTATTTGTTTTTCTCTTTCTGACTTACTTCACTCTGTATGACAGACTGTAGGTCCATCCACCTCACTACAAATAACTCAATTTCATTTCTTTTAATGGCTGAGTAATATTCCATTGTATATATGTGCCACATCTTCTTTATCCATTCATCTGTTGATGGACACTTAGGTTGCTTCCATGTCCTGTCTATTGTAAATAGAGTTGCAATGAACACTGTGGTACATGACTCTTTAAATTATGGTTTTCTCAGGGTATATGCCCAGTAGTGGGATTACTAGGTCACATGGTAGTTCTATTTTTAGTTTTTTAAGGAACCTCCATAGTGGCTGTATCAATTTACATTCCCACCAACAGTGCAAGAGTGTTCCCTTTTCTCCACACCCTCTCCAGCATTTATTGTTTGTAGATATTTTGATGATGGCCATTCTGACTGGTGTGAGGTGATACCTCATTGTAGTTTTGATTTGCATTTCTCTAATGATTAGTGATGTTGAGCATTCTTTCATGTGTTTGTTGGCAATCTATATATCTTTGGAGAAATGTCTATTTAGGTCTTCTGCCCATTTTTGGATTGGGTTGTTTGTTTTTTGATATTGAGCTACATGAGATGCCTGTATATTTTGGAGATTAATCCTTTATCAGTTGCTTCATTTGCAAATATTTTCTCCCATTCTGAGGGCTGTCTTTTCATCTTGTTTATGGTTTCCTTTGCTGTGCAAAAGCTTTTAAGTTGCATTAGGCCCCATTTGTTTATTTTTGTTTTAATTTCCATTTCTCTAGGAGGTGGGTCAAAAAGGAACTTGCTGTGATTTATGTCACAGAGTGTTCTGCCTATGTTTTCCTCTAAGAGTTTGATAGTGTCTGGCCTTACATTTAGGTCTTTAATCCATTTTCAGTTTATTTTTGTGTATGGTGTTAGGAAGTGTTCTAATTTCATTCTTTTACATGTAGCTGTCCAGTTTTCCTAGTACCACTTATTGATGAGGCTGTCTTTTCTCTATTATACTCTTGCCTCCTTTATCAAAGATAAGGTGACCATATGTGTGTAGATTTATCTCTGAGCTTTTTATCCTTTTCCATTGATCTATATTTCTGTTTTTGTTCCAGTACCATACTGTCTTGATTACTATAGCTTTGTAGTATAGTCTGAAGTCTGGAAGCCTGATTCCTCCAGCTCCATTTTTCTTTCTCAGAATTGCTTTGGCTATTTGGGGTCTTTTATGTGTCCATACAAATGTGAAATTTTTTGTTCTAATTCTGTGAAAAATGCCATTGGCAGTTTGATAGAGATTTCATTGAATCTGAACATTGCTCTGGGTAGTACAGTCATCTTCCCAATGTTGATTCTTCCAATCCAAGAATCTAGAAACAAATACAATGAAAACACGACAACCCAAAACCTATGGGATGCAGCAAAAGCAGTTCTAAGAGGGAAGTTTGTAGCAACACAATCCTACCTCAAGAAACAAGAAACATCTCAAATAAACAACCTAACCTTATACCTAAAGCAATTAGAGAAAGAAGAACAAAAAGACCCCAAGTTAGCAGAAGGAAAGAAATCATAAAGATCAGATCAGAAGTAAATGAAAAAGTAATGAAGAAAACAATAGCAAGGATCAGTAAAAGTAAAAGCTGGTTCTTTGAGAAGATAAACAAACTTGATAAACCATTAGCCAGACTCATCAAGAAAAAAAGGGAGAAGACTCAAATCAGTAGAATTAGAAATGAAAAAGGAGAAGTAACAACTGACACTGCAGAAATACCAAGGATCATGAGAGATTACTACAAGCAACTATATGCCAATAAAATGGACAGCCTGGAAGAAATGGACAAATCCTTAGAAAAGCACAACCTTCCGAGACTGAACCAGGAAGAAATAGAAAATATAAACAGACCAATCTCAAGCACTGAAATTGAGACTATGATTAAAAATCTTCCAACAAACAAAAGCCCAGGACCAGATGGCTTCACAGGCGAATTCTATCAAACAGTTAGAGAAGAGCTAACACCTATCCTTCTCAAACTCTTCCAAAATATAGCAATGGGAACACTCCTAAATTCATTCTATGAGGCCACCATCACCCTGATACCAAAACCAGACAAAGATGTCACAAGAAAGAAAACTACAGGCCAATATCACTGATATACATAGATGCAAAGATCCTCAACAAAATGCTAGCAAACAGAATCCAACAGGACATGAGAAGGATCATACACCATGATCAAGGAATGCAAGGATTGTTCAATATACGCAAATCAGTCAATGTGATACACCATATTAACAAATTGAAGGATAAAAACCATATGATCATCTCAATAGATGCAGAAAAAGCTTTTGACAAAATTCAACACCTATTTATGATTAAAAAAAAACCCTCCAGAAAGTAGGCATAGAGGGAACTTACCTCAACGTAATGAAGGCCATATATGACAAACCCACAGCCAGCATCATTCTCAATGGTGAAAAACTGAAACCATTTCCACTAAGATCAGGAACAATACAAGGTTGCCCACTCTCATCACTATTATTCAACATAGTTTTTGAAGTTTTAGCCACAGCAATCAGAGAAGAAAAAGAAATAAAAGGAATCCAGGGCTTCCCTGGTGGCACAGTGGTTGAGAGTCCACCTGCTGATGCAGTGGCCACAGGTTCATGCCCTGGTCCAGGAAGATCCCACATGCCACAGAGTGGCTAGGCCTGTGAGCCATGGCCACTGAGGCTGAGCGTCCAGAGCCTGTGCTCTGTAACGGGAGAGGCCACAACAGTGAGAGACCCGCATACTGCAAAAAAAAAAAAAAAAAAAAAGGAATCCAAATAGGAAAACAAGAAGTAAAGCTGTCACTGTTTGCAGATGACATTATATTATACATAGAGAATGCTAAAGATGCTACCAGAAAACTACTAGAGCTAATCAATGAATTTGGTAAAGTAGCAGGATACAAAATTAATGCACAGAAATCTCTTGCATTCCTATACACTAATGATGAAAAATCTGAAAGAGAAATTAAGGAAACACTCCCATTTACCACTGCAACAAAGAGAATACAATACCTAGGAATAAACCTAAGGAGATAAAAGACCTGTATGCAGAAAACTATAAGACACTGATGAAAGGAATTAAAGATGATACAGATGGAGAGATATACCATGATACTTTGATTTTTAACGCAGTGAGACTCACTTCAGATGTCAGACTTCCAGAGCTGTTAAGATAATAAATTTGTGTTGTTTTAAACCACTAATTTTGTGGTAATTTGTTACAGCAGCCATAGAAGACTGACATATTAAGGTAATCATTTGCTGTGAGCATTACTACTCCCTCAATAATGACAATGAACCAACTGGGGTTCCCTCACTAGACCTTTATCCCCATTCCCACTTTCCTTTTGGCTATTTCATTAACATCACCATTAAGAGATGAGCGAAGACTCTAAACTCAACCACTCTTGTGTGTTCAATTTTATGTTGTATTATCAAAAGGATAGCTTGATGCCAAGGGTAAGTCTGACCAGGTGTTAGTTGTGGTTTCAGTTACCCGTGCTTTCCCCCACTCTTATTAGCTACTGTTTCCTGCTAATGTTCTAGTAAAGAATAGAAACAAGCAGGAGGTGCAGTGAGGTCTGTGACTACACTTTTTTTTTTCTTTTTGGCTTATGGTATGGTAAGTATTAGCCAAGTATAAAGAATTTGAAGGGAGATGATGAATGCAAGCCATTCACCATGGGAGTACACTCAGTGGGTGTACTAGTTTGTTAGGACTGCCATTACAAAATACCACAGACTGGGTGGTTTAAACAACAGAAATTTATTATCTTACCTTCCTAGAGGCTAGAAGTCCAAGATCAAGTTGTCAGCATGGTTGTCTTCTTTTGAGGACTTTCTCCTTGGCTTATAGATTGTCATATTCCTCTTATGTTCTCACATGGTCTCCCCTCTGTTTGCGTGTTCTCTCTGTCCTAATCTCCTCTTACAAAGACATCAGTCTTATTAGATCAGGGACCAACATATGATCTAATTTTACCTTAATTATCTCTTTAAAGGCCCTACCTTCAAATACAATCATATTCTGAGGTACTGGGGGTTAGGCCTTCAACACAGGAAATTTGGTGGGGCAAAATTCAGCCCTTATCAGAGGGCATGAAGTCTATTAAATAAGGCATATAGAAAATGTTCAGGAAAGCTAAAATCACAAGTATTTAACTTCACATCCAATATTTGTGTGTAAGAGAAAAGTTAAGTGAATTTCAAATGATGATAGTTCTGGAGTGAAGATATGCCCAGATTTTTATAATTAGTTACATAAGGAAGTGAGGAAACCAGAATTTATATTAATCCCTAACAATGATAAAATGAAGCAATCATAAAAGTAGTATCATGTTATAAAATGCATCAATATTTATAAATGTTTGTAGTAACGAAGCAATAAAAATGGTAAGGTATTAAAATAATTACCTAAAAATGTATTTCTTGAGGTAAAGGACAACTATAGAAACACACATTAATCAACCTGGCTAAAACCGGAAGAGGTAATGGTAAAGTGCAAAAGCACCTCTAAAGAAACAAGTATAAATTCATAGTTCATTATTACAATAGTATGAGGGCTCTTGTAGTATCAATCTTTTAAATATGAATATTTTCAATATTATTTTAAGAATAATTAGACTAATAGCATGAAGAAAAAGTGGAAACACTTTTAGATACTATGGAATAAATCTAGTAGTTTCTCAGTAAACACACAGTTGGCATAGACTAATGGACATTTGACCCTCTATTGCTCTGTTCTCACCCAAATACATAAAAACTAGGAATCCATAAGCACCTGTGATATACGCAGAAAATAACTCAGGAAATAAGGGCACTAAATATAATCCAAGACTCAATAAATTCTTTTATCCTTTCAAGATACTTTAATTTTGCAGTTATTGATTAATTAAAAAACACAGTTGTTTTCAGCATTTCCTAGCTACAGTAGTGCATAGGAAATTCCATTCTAAACAAAGAAGTAATTAATGAAATAACAACACACCTTAACATTTTACATTGATAGGTTACAGTTTACAAGGTGCTTTCACATACATTATTTCATTTGATTCTTCAACAAGCAGAAAAAACAGTGGGAAAGAAAAATGATTTTTTTAGGCTTACAATGAGTATTTTCAGGCCAATGGGCAGTCACTACAAGAACATATCAGAACAAGACAGCAGTGCCCACAAGCCACAATATCTTTTTGGTAGGTTGACAGTTTGATATCAATTGGATATTTAGCATCAGTGAAGGAGGAAGGAATCAGAACAGACACGAGGTTCTCATGATATTCAAAGAATTGTAAGAACACTGTAGAGTAAGGAGAAGAAAGATGCCCTAAAATATAGCCTTACTGAGACTTGCTTCTAAGCATGTTATCCCTTCAAAACGTCAAATAAAGAGTCTTGTCACAACATGTGAAAGTTAGAAGGGACCTTAGAAACTGCCTAATGGAACTCTTCCATTTCATAGATAAGAGAACTGAGGCCAAGGTCATTGCTGATAGTGATAGGCCAGGCTTGACAGATGCCTTGACTTTCAGTCTAGGGCTCCTTCCTCGACAATGCCATCTCATTATTTCTTCTGTTTCAAATAACGTAATCCGATATTAAATACTGATTCATTCCACTTATTTATTAATCAAACTTTATTTTTGGCTCAATTGTGGCTGAAACTGGGAGTTTTATATAATTCTAAGATATTCTAATTCAGTGTACTTGAGTGGTCAGAAATAGACTCCCTTGATATACTTGAAAGCTTGCTGGTGTCCTTTAAATGGAGAGTTAAAATGGAATGGCTAAATAGCCCTCAAAACCAATGTATGCCTAGGGTAATCGACCTAGGTAGATTCTATAGCAAATTGTGCTGGGCAGTAGTAATATCATAATTTTTTTTTTTTTTAGAATTCATAGAAATCTTTTTAATTACTGAAAACTAAAAATGTAATAATCAAAATGTCACCCCCATGATTTACTAAAATTATTTTGTAATAATTTTACAATAATATACAACAAAGGTACCATAGCATTTATAGCATACATATAGAATACATGATGAGCATGTTCTTGGGTCTAAATGAAATACAAAAAAAGTAATTAAAATTTTTTAGATTTATTAACATGATATATTTTTGTTACATAAAACTTGCTACAGCAAAGTATTTCATATTTTTCTTGCACATTTTAAATATAGGTGACCAACAAATCAGTATCAGCTTTTAAGTGACATGACCATGCAGAAACACTTGACAACCAAAAGATGTACAGACTGATAAGGAGAATATCTCAGACAGATTTTTTTCAGTGTCTTCAAAGGTTTTACAAGGGTGTGGTACAGATGAAAAGAAGTAGAATCAGTGACCTACCTGCACCGATAATGAAGCAAATAGAGTGCTTATATACATTAAGATCAGTTTGATTAAACACAACTCATCTTATATGCATGTAAATTGATCATAGAAAATGAACAAAGTTTATTTTCAACTATTTTGGTGTGTTGTTTTAAGATAGGTCACTGACACATAGAGATGAAACCAGACAGGAAATTTAAAAGCAAAGAAAAAACATACTTAAAAAACTGAGTTAAGCTGTGGAATCTTAACAGTGAACGAAATGTGCAAAAGTGCTTGAAATTTCCACATGACAGCAATGTTAAGTCAATTGGCAAAAAAAGTATATTAAAACAACTAAACTCAAATACTAAAATTGTATCTGCATGATCATAATTCCGTTTACTGAAAGAAGAGGCAAGAAATTACAACATATCTAAAATTACCACACCTCAAATTTAAAACACAATTGTGGTAGTTTTATAAATTTTGTCCCCTTTCCTCATTGCTGAGGCATAGGATGAAAGCCGAAGTTGCAACAGGGCCTCTACCTCAGGCTGACAAATATAGTACACCAGCATAATCACCTGACAACAACTTTTGTTCTTACTGTGACAAAACAAAGCAAAGCAAAGCAAAATAAACAAAAAAACCTTTGTATTTAAACAAAAGTGCCTCTATATTGTTTATAAGAATCAAGCCATTTGTTTGACTTAGCTAAGTATTTGTTCACGTTAATGTTCGTTTTACTTCATTTCTCTTCCTTTCAAAAGTTTACAATGGGGACTATTTGAGAAACTTAAAAATGTGTCACTTTCATTAGTCATGTTCTATTAAAATACTGGCTAAAACCCTTATGGAAAGTTAAAGTTTAGAATTCTTAGAACTCTTCTCTGATACCTACATAAATGCTGGTATCAAGTGAGAGAACCTGGGCGATGATGATCCATATCATTAGCTTTTCCTGCAAATGAGACACGCTTGTCATACTGCACAGGCTGGTCACTTATTTACTCAAGGGGAGGATGACAGGAAAGGCGGTGAAGTGAAATAGAGCTTCTGATCTGTAGGAATCAAACTGCTGGGTCTAGCTACTCTGTGTATTAGTTCTAGGAAAGTTATTGTTTTATTTGTATAAATATCCTTGGTGTAAAGACATTCTACCTTCAAAAATTGTCCAGCGTTTTGGCAAAACCGAATATGAGCTATTCAAAGCAAAAATAATTATTAGAAAGTATATCCTTAAGCAACTGACCAACAAAAATATTGGTAAGAACTACTAAAAGCAACATTTATCCTTCCCTTCCAATGTCACACAGCCGTAACACTGCCCATCTGCAACACCAACAAAATAAAATGAAGCACTATTTGCAGAAAAATTAATGAAAATGAAACGGGAAGAAATGGATTTAGGACAAGAGGAGAAAGACGAACCAAAGAGAAGCAGGAAAGTGTCTAGTTCTGTGTTATGGCACAGACAATGCTTGCTTAGCGGTGCCTGGTTACATAGGTGGATGTAGAGTGCACAGACGGATGACGGCAATAAAGACCTCACTCAGTCGCTGGAATGAAGGAACTAGGTAACTGCTTCGATAAGGACGGCCTCAGCTCTACCTTATCTCTTAACAGAGTGCAAAGACTGAGTGTGAGCTCTGATGTCATCTTGTTGCTCATCTCTAAAATTCACAAAATTCTTTTCCACATTTTTCTGTTATAGAGACACGGATATCTTCTTCTTCATAGTCATCAAAATTGCTGGTATCTCCAGAGCCTCTGAACTTTGGTATGAATGGAGCTTCAACCTATAATTGAGACAGAGAGAGAAACAAGAGTGATATTGTGATTTATAATGAGAAATATATATTTGGTCTTTGTGCCAGTTACTGGCACAAAGCTCCTAAAACCCTTGGATTTCCTGAGCTGAGAGTGGCAAAGGTGTCTTTTGTTATGTTAATGAGGTGTCTTTGGGAAAGCCCCTGAGTAACCTAAGGATGGAGGCTGGTTCCCAGGGGACCCAACCCTGTCATTAGAAGGTTGGAACTTTCAGTCCCACTCCATGACCTTCTGGGAGGGGAGAGGGACTGGAGACTGAGTTCAGTTACCAATGGACAATGAATGAATCAATCAAGCCTATGTAATGAGGCCTCCATAAAACCCCAAAAGGAAGGGGTTTGGGTTTCGAAGAGCTTCTGGGTTGGTGAACAAGTGGGGATTTGGGGAGAGTGGCATGTTTGGAGAGAGCAGGAAGCTCTGAGGCCCTTCCCACACACCTTGCCCTGTGCATTTCTTCCATCTGGCTATTCCTGAGTTATACCCCTTTATAATAAGCTGGTCACCCAGTAAGTAGTTTCTCAGTTCTTTGAGCCACTCTAGCAAATTAATTGACCCCCAGATGTTTGTGGGAATCTTGACCTATAGCCCATTAGTCAGAAGCAAAAACTGGACTGGCAATTGGTATCTCCAGATAGATAGTGTCAGAAGTGTTAACTGCTTGGTGATATGGAAAAAGAGGAAAAGCAAATGCCAGAGAATTTCCAAACAAACACTAAGGAAAATAAATTCCGACTATTACCACACAGTGGCAATCTTTAAATGCCTTTAAGTCCCTAAATGATCACAACATTAAAAGAAGAAGCAAACTATAGGTTTGCTATTGATCTCAATATTTTCATTCAAGGAATGGTACAGGCCAACAACAATACTTGAGATTTCTAGGATAATTAACTGCTGGCATCAAAATGCTGGCACTTAAGGTTATAGAACTCCAGTTTTTCCTGTATCAGTTCCTTACTTCTAAAGTCCATTTTCTATCCCCTTTTCCTTAATTCCTTCCTCCTGAGGTTACAGATAATTCAGATTTATTTTTAATTATTTTTTTAATTCCCAACACTATTTTGTTTAAAATATCTGGCTATCAAAAATTTCTGAGAAATTTGAAAAAAAATCTCTTTTAGAATTACAAAATTGTTAAATTCTGAACATTTTTCTCTTTGGATCCTAAAAATAAAATGTCTTTCCATTACTTAAAATATGGTCTGTATAAAGATAATGTGGTGTATTGAATATGTTTGAGGAAAAGATTTGAAAAATTGAAACTATAACACCACAACTAACACAGCATCTATAATGTTTACAAACAATTATATGCAGGCTGTTTCATTTCTTCCTCAACATAATACTGTAAGGGAGGCAGGGAAGGTAGCCTTATTCCCATTTTACAGATTATAAAACAGAAAGTTGACCAAATTCATGTGACTAATAGGTGGCTAAAGCAGGTTTCAAATTCATTAGGTCTCCACTTCCAGTCCAGAGCTCTTTCTAATATTTATACCAGTGGTTTCCAAAGTTTTTTGATTTATATGCCCTTTAGTAAAACATTTTTGAGTATATATCACCAATAAATGTATAGTTATTTATTTATAAATTATTTACACACATGGCTAAACTATTATAAGATACACACAAACAAGACATCTAAAAAGAATAAGGTAAAAAATAAGTAGGAATGGGAAGTCTAATATCTTATTGTTTGCCAGATGGTTGCCTATGTGCCCTGCATTGGGGCCTGCAGTTCTGCACTGCACAGAAGAATGGGCTAAGCAGACAGTTGCCTCATGTCTACTAGCAAGGCAGCAGTTTAGGATCACACCTACTGAGACAATCTCTGGAAAATGATTGTACAGTTTGAGCTGTCCAGGCCATTTTCTCCCATTTTTTGTCTTTCTGCCAGATGCCTTTGTCTATTTTGTTGTTCATGAGCACTTGGTCAGAGAATAAAAAAGGACTATGAAAACTATTCAAATTTACTATCATTTTTGTACTTCTCTACATACTTAGAATTGAGATGATAGTAAAACAAATGGCTATGTTAAAGTACTGAATTATTTCTGTTTGTAAATTATCCAGAGAGCACCAAGTCCATTTTTGTTAATCATCAAGATTTGCTATCGATCAATTTGCCCAATAAAATAACCTGTTTGTTATAGTGTGCTACTTCTTGGCAGATAAGCTGTTTACTACCTCAGATAAATCCAGCCCTTTGGAAAGCACATGAATGCTAAATGAGCAGTAGAAGTTCTACCCATTTTAAGAATAATTGTTTAAAATACATGATATGTAAAGATTAGTAAATGTTGGCTAAGTAACAGCAGAAATGTTTATTTCTAAAATAAATTTGAAAATATTCAAAATACATCATAAATCTTTAAGATACTAATAAAAAGTACAAACTTCAACAAAGTCTAATCAATTCATCTAAATATAGTATTAACAATTATATAATAAAGATAATATACATAGTGATAATTACAGAGATATAAATGATTTTATAGGAAAATATAAATTTCTATAATTGACTTTATAAGAGGCAAAAATTTGAAGAGGCCAATATCCACAGGAAAATTAATTTCTTAAAATTTCCAAGGTATAAATATAATTCCTATGTTCCTTAAATTTCCCAAAGAATAAGAAACATGGAAAATTTCCAGACTCATTTTATGAATCCATATAATCTCAACTCCAGAAAAACAAAAACTATAGATCAATAAAACTTATGACTATGGAAGTAAAAATCCTAAATAAAACTTTAGAAAATTGATTTTAGGCAGATATTAAAATAATAATACCCTAGGATTAAATGATGTTCACTTCAGGAATGTTAGGATACCTCACTGATGTAACTCCTTATACTAATATGTCAAAGAAGATAAAATACAGTATACTAGCAATCAAGGATATTTCCTTAACCTGATCAAGAATACTTATCCAAGACAAAGCTAATTTCATATTTGGTGGTAAAGCATAAAAGGCATTCCTATTCAAAAGAGGAACAAGCTAAGACAGCTCAACAGGCCCACTGTTTTAAAATATTATTCTAGACATTCTAGCATATATAATAAAACAAAATGGAAATAAAAGATATAAATATTGAAAAAGAAGAGGCAAATGACACCTCCACCCACTGTGATTATCTGTCAATAAAATCCAAGGAAATCAATAACAGAATTTATTTAGTAAGGTAGCCAATTGTAACAAACATAGAAATGTTTTCTCCCATGTGCTCTTACAATGGGAGAGAAACACATTCACAGTAGCAACCAAAATATAAATTTAAGGAATAACTTTGAGAGAGAAATTGGACCTGTATGAGGGAACTTTATCAAATGACAGAAAATATCTGAATAACTGCAGAAATATAACATGCTCATTAAAAAGAATCCTAAAGATTTTGGTTCTCTTCTAATTAATATACTGTAATCCCAATTAAGATCCCCCAATACAACATAAATATTTGGAAAGACCAATAAAACAGAGGAGTTATTGTTTAATGGGTACAGAGTTTCAGTTCTGCAAGAAAAGTTCTGGAGATGGATGGTGGTGATGGTGGCACAACAATATTAATGTACTTAATGCCACTGAACTGTACACTTACATATGGTTAAGATATTAAATTTTACATTATGTGTACTTTACTACAATAAAACTGGAGAAAACTGAATTATGTATTTTATTTTTTTTTTTTTTGATGGTACACAGGCCTCCAGATGCGCAGGCTCAGCGGCCATGGCTCACGGGCCCAGCTGCTCCGTGGCATGTGGGATCTTCCCGGACTGGGGCACGAACCAGTGTCCCCTGCATCAGCAGGCGGACTCTCAACCACTGTGCCACCAGGGAAGCCCTTATGTATTTTTCATAAATGTTTATAAGAATTCCACATATTAAATATATAAGTATTTTGAAAATTGAAATAAAAAACATTATAAAGCTACATAAAATGGTGTGGTGGTGTGGTATACAGCACAAGAAGAGACAAAAAGAGCTCATAAAAAATGAAGTTCAGAAACTGAAGTATATAATAATTTAGTATTAGGTAAGGTGGAGTCTCAAATAAGGAGTCAGATAATTATTATTCAACAAATGCTAAGAGGATAATTGGTTAATTAAACAACAATAACAAAAAGAAGTTAGATAAAAAAAGCACTAAAAGAAAGTGTAGATTAAATAAGTCACCCAAATAGAATCTTGTAGTCAGTAGTAATTGTGATGTAATGGTCTGAAGCTAAGGGGAAAATGCAGGGTCGGAAGAAGTAGATCTACTACTGAAGGTGGTCAATGAAGTCATGGGAATGGACTGTGGTGAGGAAAAGCACAGAAAAAAGGAATATGCCAACCATTAATAGAGGTGCTATCTGGATGATGGGATTATTATGATTTCAAATCTATTTACTTAACATTACCTGATGATAACTATATGAAACATACCTCAACCAGAAAGAAAAATAGAGCCTGGACCAATCTATTTAATCTTTCTCTCCAAACTGCTCTTCCTTTTGCATCCTCTACCTTAATACAAATTTTAAGGATGAGAAATCTGATGCTTTAAAGTGGTTAAGTAATTTGCTTGAGATCTCACTCCTAATGGTTGTCTGATCTGGGATTCAGATCAATGTCTACCTAACCCCAGAGTTCATGCTCGCTCTTTTCTGCCTTCTGAGGCAGAGTCTTCCTACTCCAAAATTGCTCAAAGCATGAAAGTTAAGCATGTAATATGTAAAATCTATGAATATCTTATGAAACAATGTACTGTTCAGTGGTTTGGGGCTTTATTTTAATAACCATGTTAAAAGGTCTTTAAAGGGGTAATGTGATCTTGGAACTGGGAATCTGAATAACTTAGAATCAAACATAGGCATTATTTAGCAGCTGTATGATTATGTTTAAAGCAGTTAGCCTTTCTGAGCCGATTTTCTTATCAGTAAGATGGGGAAAATGGTACCACCTATCCCACAGGATTACTTCAAAGATTAAAATGAGAGGTTACATAGTTGCTTTCATTAATTTGAAAGTACTGCATTGGTGCTACGAAATTTAGAAAAAAACATGAAAATATAAAATATTTATTTATTAGATCTAAAATCTATTTTAAATTGCTTTGGACCTTGTTCTTGACTACATAACACAACCAGTTGAGATAATGATGCTAATGGCTATGTTTCATGAATTTAATGGTTAGAGAGTTTTTGAACCCCTTTGAGATGCAAAGGCTGTACTGCACTCACATTGTTTTGGTCTTGCTATATTTTCTATTTGCTGCATTCTAAAATTCTTTGAATGTTTTTAAAAAAATCTTTTATAAAAAATATAAATTAGAAAAACTGTGCTATTAATAATTTGAACATTTACATTTTTTTCCTAAGGAAATTCACTCATGTGGCTGCATGGCATTATTAAATATGGCAAATTTCTGAAACATTAGAAGTTCTTGTTTTATGAAAAAAAAAGAAAAAATTAACATATTCAAGATGAAAACACTTTATTCATACAAACTATCTTTAACTGGGCATTTAAGAAGCAAAAGGAGAGATAAAAGTAATTCAGCACCGCAAAATCTTTTCTTAAATGTCTTAATTTATTACAAAGGTAAAGTAATAATGATTGAAAAATATCTGATGAATCCAGCACTTAAAAGGTATTATATCTGGTTGTATGCCAATTCTGGGTAAGAGAATATATTTGTTTACATATCATCCTACTAATGTGGCTTCACATCAGTTTTGAAGTGCAAACCGTTACGACATTGTCTAATATATAATTGCCATGGCATTATGAAAAGACGCATGGGTAGGAAAAATTTAACCAGGAAAACGTTTCAATTGGTGGTCAAAATAGAACATACACTTTCCCTTCTATCAAGGAGGAAACTCATTTTTAAGTTGTGGGCTATAAAGTTTCTTTAAGTCCTGCATAAGATTAATGCAAAAGGTAAAAAAAAAAAAAAAAACATGTGTTAAGTTAAAGACACTTCTACTACATATAATTTAAACAGCAACTTTTAAAAAGCTTTTAAATTAAAGAAAGAAAAGTCTCACCTTCCTCTGGTAAATAGCAATCCAATCAGTTGTGGCAAACCACTTGTGAGTTTTTATATCACTCACACCATTCTTTAGATTTCCAAACCGCTTCGTCAGGTCCACCTGTAGCAGGTTCCTTAGAAGGTCCTTGAGATCTGAACTGAAGTGAGAAGGGAATCGAACCTGCAAAACAGACCATGTGGTAAAACACACATTCCAAAAATTTTTTTGAGGCGATAGATCATTATATAAACAAAAATATGTCGTGATGACCTTCAGATACTTTTAACTGCACACTTCACTCTCTATAGTAGTCTTTAAAAAAGAGAACTGAGTCAATGAATTAAAACTGTTCTTAGGGCCTTGTTTTGGTCATGGACTCTCTTTAAGAACATGGACCCCTCTCCAGAAAAATGTGCATAACTACAGAACTTTTCCAGCAATGTCAGAAGGTTTACCCATCTTCAAGAGAGATCCCTTGGATCCCACATGATAAATCTTATGTCTTAGCGACATACAAATTTAAACTTGCAATTTAAATAGAAAAAACACCATATGAAAGATATCAGTATGCACATTTTTGAAAGAGATGATCAAAAAGGAAGTCTAAAAATGATTATAAAAATCCACACTGCCTTTCATAGCATAGGAAACTACTTTTATTTTACTTATGAGTGACTTTTAAAAATAATCCTGCTATTATGCAATAGTGCAAAAAATGATTTAGATTGGTTTAAGAGCATTTTCCACTTTCTAAACTGTGAAGACTTTACAATTAGTTGACTGGCCCCCAGCCTTAAAAAAACACAAAAAAACCCCAAATAACTGAAGATGTTATATATCAAGTATTCAATAAAATAAAGTACCAGTCATTGGAGACCTAGGTCTACTTTTTGTTTTGTTTAAACACATTCTTCTCTCTCTACACCAACCTAACTTCCAGTTCTCACCCTATTATTAATATGGGAACTGAAAAATTAAATTAAAATGAGTACTACTAAAGGATGATATTAGAAGAAACAGCTGCATCTATGTCTCCTTACTCTTCCTTCATTACTACCACCTCTCCATTATCCTTTTCAACTTGTGTTCAATCATTTCCACTGCCCTCTTCCCCATCACACACACAGGTATGTATGCACATATATCTACATGTGTGTGAGCACGTGCACTTTCATTTTAATCCTATTTTCCTATCGTGCACTTGTAGGTACCATTTCATGTTCCCACCTTCACTAAATACAAACATTATTCTCTGGATTTTCATGGCCTTAACTTCAAACTGTCCATAAATCTCTGAAGAAATGCTTTAAAGGGTTAACAGATCCATTTCTGAACTTGCATTCTTTCTTTTGTTCTCTACAAGTGCCACCATCACCTTATAACTTGCAATGTGCATCATTACATTACCTCAGGTGATCTTCACAATGCACTCATTCATTTAACTATGCTGTAGTATTTGTGCATGTCTGTCTCGCCCAGACTATGAGCTTCTGGAGGGAAGGTACTATGCTATTTCTGTGTTTCTATTCCCAGGATTTATTAGATCACTTCAAATAATATACTTCATCCATTCCACAATTACCTATTGAGTACCTACTATGTACCAGGCATTGTTCTTGGTGCTGAATATATAACGGTGAGCAAAAACAAAGTCTGATTTCTTGGTACTTACATCCTACTTGGATATGACATACTTGGTGAATATGGTATTAACTCTGTTCTAAAGATGGAGAAACTAAGATTTCAGAGACATTATATACCTTACCCAAGCATTACACTATAAAGTAGCAGAGCTGGGACGAGAAATCTTGTCTTACAGTTCCCAGCCTCATGAATTTTGCTCTTTATTACTCTGTCTTCAAACATATAGAACTTCTTAATTTATATTCTGACTTTGAAAAAGTTCAACATACTTGACATACATTCTCATGTTCTCAAAGCAGAAGTTAAATCATTAGGATGCAAAGCTAGAAATCTATGGCAATGCTAGATTCATAACCATAGTCTTCTGATTGCCACTCTCATGCTATTCTGTGAATAAATATTTCTCAAAGTGTGGTCCTAGGGACCACTTTCATCTAAATCAACTGGGAAGTAGAGGATGATAATACACATTCCTGGGGCTTATTTCAGATGTTAATGGTATTGGGCCTGAAAATCTGAGCTTCTATCTCCAAGTAATTCATCTGTACATGAAAGCTTGAGGAGCACTATTTGTAACACTATTTACTATTTATGCATAAGTTTTATTTTTTCTGCTAGTGACAGATCCAAAAACAATTTTAGTGTAAGTAATAAACTAAGTCACCATCATACCAGAGGAAAAGTAGTATTGTGTCAAGCAAACAAAGACTATTTGAAGGTTTGGGGTCAACTCATATTAGCAACTAAAAAAACCTCATTTTTGCAAAGCCTGTATTATTACAGATTATTAGAGGTTTTATGTTCTAAAAAAAAAAAAAGACGTGAACTACCACCCTCTCTAGTTTTTGCATTTGACACAATGGCTTATTAGAAGTTAGGCACTATGCCAAACAGTTTATATGCACTGGCTCATAAAATCCAGAACATAACACCAAGGTAAATACGATTATTATCCCCATTTTACAGGTGCTGCAGTTAAGACCTACAGAGATTAAGTAATTTGCCCAGGATTGCAGAGATAATAAGTGGTAGGGCTATAATTGCAAACCAGGCTCTCCAACTCCAGGGTATATACTCTAGCTTCAGGTTGTTGTCAGGAACCTTATAAAAGAATGAAATTTTCATCTTAAAAATATTTGCTGCACATTTCCTCATTTATCCTACTTGGAGTAAAAACTAGAGGATATAGGGTATTCAAAGACACACTGTCCACTTGAAAAATACCACATTATTTATACAATGGTTATATTCTAATTTTGTTTAGATTCCAAAGAAATAACTTATTTGAAGTATACTTATCTTCATTTAGAATAGAGTTTGCATGAACTGTTCAATATAATGTGTCAGTTATTCTCCACTTCATGATGTTCAGAAAGGTAGACAGTGATGTACTAAATATAAACTATCTTCTGAATTCAGGTAATATGCAATGCAATGGATAAAGAATATATACACCTGAATAAAGTAGTTTTTTGTGTGGAATGCAGATACAGTGATGGTCTTGAATTAGTTAATGAGAACATCTATTTGGTTAATCCCCAGAACAGTGATTCTCAAATGGGGAATGGTGGTAGAGGGTTATGATGGTAGATATCACAATCATTTGGGAATCTTTTCAAATTCTAGACATGTCCTCCTCACCTCCACATCACACCCTCTTCTTCCCCAGAGATTATGATAGGTAGCCCACACTCCCATAGTAAGCCATGTTAATGATGGGAATCTGTCATACTCTTAAAGTCTACTGGAGGGGAAATAATAAGAATCATTTTGAAAGTATTCTTTCCATGATTGTTCTGAAATGTAATCAGAAATGGAGTTCCTTTGTTGACTGAACTTTCCAAAGAGCCATGTCAACTGAAATTAGCAAAAAGTAAAAAATAAATGAAATTATGTTTTAAATGCAAGACCTTTATTTATAGTATGTTAACCTGGAAACACCAAAGACTTCTATAATGGGATGATTCAAAACTGTATCAAATTTTGATACTGTATTGTTTCTATCACTGTTATCAATTATAACTGCTGTAGATATCAAAAGTAAAATCAGAATTCAAGAATATTGCAGCTAGAGGGAGCTTAATTTAGTCTAAACCTTCATTTTAAAGATGAGGAACCTTCTTTTCTAAAGAAAGATAAGGAACCCTAGCTCCAGTGAGACTACCAACTCAGTTAATTTCATTGTTGGGAAAATAACTTAATTCTTTTGACTCCTACATGTTTCTGCAGTCCATGATAGCACAAAATATATGATAGGGCAAATAATGTGAAAACAGCTGTAAAGAGCCAGATATGGAAAAGAGACAGTCTAACCCCATTCAACCAATAAATGTGAGTGATAAGGTTATTGGAAACTGGCATTATTTAATATGAAAGAGGTGTTTGTGCAATATGTACTCCCTAGAGTGTTTATTGGGTCTTCTTTCCCCTAATATTTCCTGTTTAGGAATGTTTTTCAACTCTTAGAGACCAAGTTACTTCTGAGTTTCCTAATGATATATTCTTGAGAATAAATCTATTTCTACAGTGAGGTACAGACACACACAACAAGCTTTTAACACATCATGTGTATCAAAATCATCTGTAATAATTTAAAAAATACAGATGTTTGGAATACACAGAAGACCAACAGAATCAGTATCTCTGAGAATGGGCATCTATTTCATGAAAGCTTCATGAAAGCGGAGACCACAGCTGATTTGCTGTATCCAGCACTGGTCTGTCATATACCATGAGCTTAATAAATATTTAATGAATGCATGAACTTAAATTCAACAAACACTGATTCAATACTGTCTATGTGCTAGGCAGTGAGTGATGTGCTTGGGATATAGTAGTAAACCAAAGGGAGGCAAAGATTCCTGCCTCCACAGTGTTTATATTCTAGTGAGAAAGAAACTTAGCAACAAGAGTGACCCTTTAAAAATGTTATCCTGACAAAACCTTGCTTTGTAAGGTCTTTAATTTTTTTACTCTGAAGAAAATGGGGAATCATTGCAAAGCTCTGAAAGGAATAACAGGATCTGACTTAATGTTAGAGAGCAGTATCAGTGAAGGTGGTAAGAAGTAGTTGAATTCTGCATTTATTTTAAAGATAGAGCCAAAATGGTTTTCCTGTGCATCAAATACAGAGTGAGGACTCCAGGGTGTTTTGTCTTGAGTAACTGAAAGTAGCTGAAAGGATAATGTTGCCGTCAACTGAGATGGGAAGGATGGTGGGAAGAACAGATTAGCTATGGAAAACAAAAATCTGTCAGTTTTAGGTTGAATTTGAGATATTTATTAGACCGCTGAGTGGAGATTTCAGGTAGGAAGTTGGATACAAAAGTCTGCAACTCAATGAGTCACGTATGGACGGAAAAAATGAATTTGGGAGCTGTCAGCTAGCATTAAAAGTCATAACGAGAATGAGACCACCAATGGAAGAAATGCGGAAAAAGAAGAGGATCAAGCCAAAGAGATTTAGAAGGAAAAATGAGTAATTCAGGAATAAAACTAAGATTATGAAGAGTCACTGAAGCCAAGTGAAGGAGTAATGAATGAACCACTGAACTAGATTCTGTTTCTTTTTTTGCCACAAACTAGCTTTTATCTTTGGGCAATTCTGAGCCTTGATTTACCTACACATAGGATAAGGGAGTTAAATTAAGTAAAATGGAACATTCTCGTCATCTTAAAAATTCTACTAAGCTATTTCTTTAGTAGAAAGAATATCTGGGTTCCAATCCCAACTCCAGTTACATACATTCTCTATGCTTTAGGGCAAACTCTTTTACCTTTCTGAGTCTCACTTACCTCATCTATAAAATGATAAGAGTATATTGCATCTGGCAGGTATGAAAAGAAATTAGTTAACTTTTATGAAACAGCCTTTCTTTTTTTTTGGGCTGTGCCATGCAGCTTATGAGATCTTAATCTTAGTTCCCCAACCAGGGATTGAACCCAGGCCCATGGCAGGGAAAGCACCAAGTCCTAACCACTGGACTGCCAGGGAACTCCCTGTGAAACTGCCTTGTATCTTGCAGGCACTAATTCAATACATGTTTCATTTTTTAAATCTTTTCATTAGGATAATATTTTAATGAACTGAAGTTGAATTTCTGAATCAAAGAAGGAACCTGGAAGTCAGCAATATCTATCATGATGTTTCCAGACTACCCAAGGACACTTGTGCTAAAAAAGTCATTGGAGAGTGTAAGAAGTTCCTCTTTTCTTCTGTCTCATGCTCCACCTGTTAAATTTGTACAACAAACACTCTCTTCTTTTCCTAAGGTTCTTAAATTTGATAGAGGTAGGGAGAAAATGGACAGCCATAACTGTTTTATAAGGACAGAATTGTGAATATAGCTGATACCTTAAACAACTTTGTCAAATTATATTATGTAATATGTTAAAACAACTGTGAAATTTACTCTGAATTGATCAAACAGAATATTGTTCTGCTTTCAGCACTGATTATAAAGTCTTGTACATTTTAGTTTTAGGAGTAACTATTACTTTCTAAAAGTTTAAGAAGTTACATCCAAAAAGCACATCAGTGCATGTTGTTATAGTATCCATACTGACTGATTTAAATTCACTGACTCTTTTTTAACTTTAGAAATAAAATAAGACCAAAATCAAGTTTGTCTACACTCAGCTTAATCACAGAAATTACAATGTTGATCTTTGATTGAAGAAGAGAAAAATTTTACTGCTATTCTTCTGCAATTTATAGAGGAAAAGATTGTTCAACCAGTAACATTTTTTATGCATCAGGGTAAAATTCACTGGGCTTAAATGACTCAAAAGAGTTTGCATACAGTAAATAATCTGTTAACTTCTGTCCACATGCATACTGGAATAAATTTTGAGAAATCCTCTCTCTAAATTAGTACAGTTCAAGAAATCTACCATCCCATTAAAAAAATTATCTAGAAAAACTGAGCATATATACTAGTTAATTTTTCAAAACACATAACAACTTTTCATACATTAGGCTTTCTAATAGATATGGTGCTAAGTTCCACACTGACTCATAGGACCCAGGGAAAGTTTAATCAACCTGGATCCTATATATAAAAAGAAACATCTAGGACATTAACAAAATACTTATATTAGTACCATGATTGTGGGCTCTCTGATCTGTTCTTACCTATGCAGAAACAATGATAGACATAATTAATTCAGATGGTTGCAAAAGGTTATTACCAACCCCATCCTCATTCCATCCCCTGCAAAACAAGTTGCAATCATTTGCCCATAGGACCCCTAAGGTAAGGTCTGTCTCAAAGCAGGTATTAAGAAGAATTTTAAATGTCCACAGCAAGGTGTTAAAACATGGCCCTGGATTTTATGTAAATGGTATAACTGCTTTTGTACTTCATGAAAATAACTCCTGTGTACTGTTAAGTCTCTTTAACTGCAGCCATGCCAAATAGAAGGCACTTTAATTTCTCCAAAAGCATTAACAATGGTGCCTTAGAAAAAGTGTAGTGGTATATCTGTATATATGTATATTACTTAGGAATACACAAAAAAGAGAAAATATAGCAGGCCTGAGACTGCTACCCTTCAGGAAGGCCTGCCTGCAAGTTTGGCACTTGGCAAGTATCTGGGAATTGGAATGGTGATTCAAAGTTCCAGACAATGAAAAGAAACTTCCTTAAATGACGTGAGTGGCTCACTGTACCTAGACTGTTGGTACAAACAATATGGTTTATGCTGAACATCTGTTTTTGTTCTGGGAGTCTGGGATTTTGCTATGTGTTAGGTAGAGGGTGTATATGTGATCCCAATAAAACCCTTGGGCACTGAGTCTTTACTGTGCTTCCCTGATAGATAACATTTCATTCATGTTGCCAAATTTGTTTCTGGAGGAATGAAGTGTCCTTTTTGACTCCTTTGGGAGAGGACTCTTGAAAGCTTGTGCTGGTTTCCTCTGGACATTACACCATATGACTTTTGCCTTTGCTGATTTTAGTTTATAAACTTTCTTGTAAGGTACTTGTTACAATGAAAGGTATTCATTCCTTGAGTATTACTATATGCTGAATTTTGTGAGTCTTCCTAGTGAATCACCTAACCTGGGAATGGTCTTGGGGACCTTGGACATAAAAGGGAATAGCCATCTGGCTGCCAATCAACTACACTTCATGTGAATGTGGATTGTTCTTCAGGAAAAAATTAACTGACTCTTGGATCATTCTGTGTATACATATGTTTACAACTTTATATTTTGTATAGTGTCTCCTTGTACATTTTTGGTGCTTATTAAAAATGGAATAATATTTACTTCATACATAATGGAGCTAAGAATTTTTTTTAATTACATAAGTCAAAAACTCTAACTTTAAGGTTTCCACACAGCTGTTACTTGCCTGCCATCTTATTTGCAAATGTCATTTTTGAATACAACGTTCACTTTTGTATTAACAAGAGTAATGCAGCCAGACAGAGTTGCTGTGGAAACCATAACTGATTCTTGTATAGAGTATATGGCACTGAAGTATTAAATTTAAAGACTATATACAGAAACTCAGCATATGTATTGCTAGGATCAGGCACAGTTAATGTGGGAATTATAAGACTTTTCTGTTAACTATGCATTTCTAAACCTGAATCTTAATATTGCATGAATAATTTGACATTTAAATACCACCTTCAACTCCCTCTTGCAAGAGCACTGGAATCACAACTAACTACTGAACAATCATTGACAGAAAGACACTGGCACTCACCAAGAAAGATACCCCACATCCAAGACAAAGGAGAAGCTGCAATGAGATGGTAGGAGGGGCGCAATCACAATAAAATCAAATCCCAAAACTGCTGGGTTGGCGACTCTCAACTGGAGAACACTTATACCACAGAAGTCCACGCACTGGAGTGAAGGTTCTGAGCCCCAGGTCAGGCTTCCCAACCTGGGGGTCTGGCAATGGGAGGAGGAATCCTCAGAGAATCCGACTTGAAGGCCAATGGGGTTTCACTGCAGGACTTCAACAGGACTGGGGGAAACAGAGACTCCATTCTTGGAGGGCAGATACAAAGTAGTGTGTACACCAGGACCCAGGGGGAAGGAGGAGTGACCCCATAGGAGACAGAACCAGACCTACCTGCTAATGTTGGAGGGTCTCCTGCGGGGAGTGGGGTGGAGTGGCTGTGGCTCACTGCAGGGACAAGGACACTGGCAGCAGAAGTTCTGGGAAGTACTCACTGGAGTCAGCCCTCCTGGAGTCCGCCATTAGCCCCACCAAAGAGCTTGCAGACACCAGTGTGGGTTGCCTCAGGCCAAACAGCCAACAGGGAGGGAACCCAGCCCCACTCATCAGCAGACAAGTGGATTAAAGTTTTACTGAGCTCTGCCCACCAGAGGGATGCCCAGCTCTACCCACTACCAGTCCCTCCCATCAGGAAGCTTGCACAAGCCTCTTAGATAGCCTCATCCACCAGAGGGCAGACAGCAGAAGCAAGAAGAACTACAATCCTGCAGCCTGCAGAATGAAAACCACAATCACAGAAAGATAGACAAAATGAAAAGGCAGAGGACTATATCCCAGATGAAGGAACAAGATAAAACCTGAGAAAAACAACTAAATGAAGTGGAGATAAGCAACTTTCCAGAAAATTCAGAATAATGATAGTGAAGATGATTGAGGCCCTTGGAAAAAGAATGGAGGCAAGGATCAAGAAGATGCAAGAAATGTTTAACAAAGACCTAGAAGAATTAAAGAATAAACAGAGATGAACAATACAGTGACTGAAATGAAAAATACACTAGAAGGAATCAACAGCAGAATAACGGAGGCAGAAGAATGGATAAGTGACCTGGAAGACACAATGGAGGAAATCACTGCTGCAGAACAGAATAAAGAAAAACGAATGAAAAGAAATGAAGACAGCCTAAGAGACACTGGGACAACATTAAATGCACCAACATTCACATTATACGGGTCCCGGAAGGAAAAGAGAGAGAAAGGACCCAAGAAAATATTTGAAGAGATTATAGTAGAAAGCTTACCTAACGAGATTATAGTAGAAAACTTCCCTAACATGGGAAAGGAAATAGCCACCCAAGTTCAGGAAGCACACAGAGTCCCAGGCAGGATAAACCTAAGGATAAACAAGCCGAGACACATAGTAATCAAACTGAAAAAAATTAAAGACAAAGAAAAATATTAAAATAAACAAGGGAAAAATGACAAATAGCATGCAAGGTAACTCCATACATTTAACAGCTGATTTATCAGCAGAAATTCTGCAACCCAGAAAGGAGTGGTATGATATATTTAAAGTGATGAAAGGGAACAACCTACAACCAAGAATACTCTACCCAGCAAGAAACTCATTCAGATTTGACAGAGAAATCAAAAGCTTTACAGACAAGCAATAGCTAAGAGAATTCAGCACCACCAAACCAGCTCTACAACAAATGCTAAAGAATCTTCTCTAAGTGGGAAACACAAGAGAAGAAAAGGACCTAAAAAACAAACCCAAAACAATTAAGAAAATGGTAATAGGAACATACATATGGATAATTACCTTAAATGTGAATGGATTACACACTCCAACCAAAAGACAGACTGGCTGAATGGATACAAAAACAAGACCTGTATATATGCTGTCTACAAGAGACCCACTTCAGACCTAGAGACACATACAGACTGAAAGTGAGGGGATGGAAAAAGATATTCCGTAAATGGAAATCAAAAGAAAGCTGCAGTAGCAATTCTCATATAAGACAAAATAGACTTTAAAATAAAGACTATTACAAGAGACAAAGAAGGACACAACATAATAATCACAGGATCAATCCAAGAAGAAGATATAACAATTGTAAATATTTATGCACCCAACATAGGAGCACCTCAATACATAGGCAAATGCTAACAGCCATAAAAGGGGAAATCAACAGTAACACAGTACATTAACATAATAATATAGTACATTAACATAACAGTAACATAGTACGGGACTTTAACAGCCCACTTTCACCAATGGACAGATCATCCAAAATGAAAATAAATAAGGAAACATAGACTTTAAATGGCACAATAGACCAGATAGTTTTAATTGATATTTATAGGACATTCCACCCGAAAACAGAAGATTACACTTTCTTCTCAAGTGCACATGGAACATTCTCCAGAATAGATCACATCTTGGGTCACAAATCAAGCATTGGTAAATTTATGAAAACTGAAATCATATCAAACATCTTTTTCAACCACAATGCTATGAGATTAGAAATAAATTATAGGAAAAACAAAAAATGTAAAAAACACAAACACATGGAGGCTAAAAAATACATTACTAAATAACCAAGAGATCACTGAAGAAATTAAAGAGGAAATCAAAAAATACCTAGAGACAAATGACAATGAAAACACAATGACCCAAAACCTATGGGAGGCAGCAAAAGTAGTTCGAAGAGGGAAGGCTATAGCAACACAATCCTACCTCAAAAAACCAGAAAAATATCAAACAATCTAACCTTACACCTAAAAGAACTAGAGAAAGGAGAACAAACAAAACCCAAAGTTAGTAGAAGGAAAGGAATCATAAAAATCAGATCAGAAATAAATCAAATAGAAATGAAGAAAACAATAGCAAAGATCAATGAAACTAAAAGCTGGTTCATTGAGAAGATAAACAAAATTGATAAACCTTTAGCCAGGCTCATCAAGAAAAAGAGGAAGAGGACTCAAATCAATAAAATTAGAAATGAAAAAGGAGATGTTACAACAGACACGGCAGAAATACAAAGCATCCTATGAGACTACTACAAGCAACGATATGCCAATAAAATGGACAACCTGGAAGAAATGGACAAATTCTTAGAAAAGTACAACCTTGAGAGACTGAACCAAGAAGAAAGAGAAATTATGAACAGACCAATCACAAGTACTGAAATTGAAACTGTGATTAAAAATCTTCCAATAGGGCTTCCCTGGTGGCGCAGTGGTTGGGGGTCCGCCTGCCGATGCGGGGGATGCGGGTTCGTGTCCCGGTCTGGGGGGATCCCGTGTGCCGCGGAGCAGCTGGGCCCGTGAGCCGTGGCTGCTGGGCCTGCACGTCCGGAGCCTGTGCTCTGTGATGGGAGATGGGAGAGACCACGGCAGTGAGAGGCCCGCATACCACAAAAAAAAAAAAAAAAAAAAAAAAAAAAAATCTTCCAATAAATAAAAGCCCAGGATCAGATGTCTTAACAGGTGAATTCTATCAAACATTTAGAGAAGAGCTAACACCCATCCTTTTCAAACTCTTCCAAAAAATTGCAGTGTAAGGAACACTCCCAAACTCATTCTATGAGGCCATCATTACCCTGACACCAAAACCATACAAAGATACTACAAAAAAAGGAAATTACAGACCAATATCAATGATGAATATAGATGCAAAAATCTTCAACAAAATACTAGCAAACAGAATCCAACAACACATTAAAAGGATCATACACCATAATCAAGTGGCATTTATCCTAGGGATGCAAGGGTTCTTCAATATACACAAATCAATCAATGTGACATACCATATTAACAGATTGAAGGATAAAAACCATATAATCATCTCAATAGATGCAGAAAAAGCTACAGTAATCAAGAAAATATGGTATTGGTACAAAAACAGAAATACAGATCAATGGAACAGGATAGAAAGCCCAGAGATAAACCCACGCACTTATGGTCAACTAATCTATGACAAAGGAGGCGAGGATATACAATGGAGAAAAGACAGTCTCTTCAATAAGTGGTGTTGGGAAAACTGGACAGCTACATGTAAAAGAATGAAATTACAATGCTCCTTAACACCATATGCAAAGATAAACTCAAAATGGATTAAAGACTTAAATGTAAGACCGGACACTATAAAACTCTTAGAGGAAAGCATAGGAAGAACACTCTTTGACATAAATCACAGCAAGATCTTTTTTGACCCACCTCCTAGAGTAATGGAAATAAAAACAAAAATAAACAGATGGGACCTAATGAAACAAAAGCTTTTGCACAGCAAAGAAAATCATAAATAAGACAAAAAGACAACCCGCAGAATGGGAGAAAATATTTGCAAACGAATCAACCGGCAAAAGATTAATCTCCAAAATATATAAACAGTTCATGCAGATCAATATCAAAAAAACAAACAATCCAATCAAAAAATGGGTGGGAGACCTAAATAGACACTTCTCCAAAGAAGACATACAGATGGCCAAGAGGCACAGGAAAAGCTGCTCAACATCACTAATTATTAGAGAAATACAAATCAAAACTACAATGAGGTATCACCTCACACCTATTAGAAAGTCTACAAACAATAAACGTGGAGAGGGTGTGGAGAAAAGGAAAACCTCTTACACTGTTGGTGGGAAGGTAAATTGATACAGCCACTATGGAGAACAGTATGGAGGTTCCTTAAAAAACTAAAAATAGACTTACCATATGACCAGCAATCGCACTATTGGGCATATGCCCAGAGAAAACCATAATTCAAAAAGATACATGCACCCCAATATTCATTGCAGCATTATTTACAACAGCCAGGTCACGGAAACAAGCTAAATGTCCATCAACAGACAAATATGTAAAGAAGATGTGGTACATATATACAATGGAATATTACTCAGCCATAAAAAGGAACAAAATTGGGTTATTTGTAGATACATGGATGGACCTAGAGAGTGTCATACAGAGTGAAGTTAAGTCTGAAGGAGAAAAACAAATATCGTATATTAATGCATATATGTGGAATCTATAAAAATGGTACAGATGAACCAGTTTGCTAGGCAGAAAAAGAGACACAGGTGTAGAGGACAAACATATGGACACCAAGCGGGGGAAGCAGGGGGCAAGGGTGGTGGGATGAATTGGGAGATTGAGATTGACATATATACACTAATATGTATAAAATAGATAAATAATAAGAACTTGCTGTATAGCACAGGGAAATCCACTTTGCTGTACAGTAGAAACTAACACAACATTGTAAAGCAACTATACCCCAATAAAAATAAATAATAAATAAATACTACCTCCTCTGTTTTTTTAAAGGCAAAATATGTGTAGGATAGTATCTAACAAGCTGATTGATCATCTTTCTGTGCATTTATAAATATCAGTTTGAATTAAAATATTGTAAATAGAGAAAGAACGTAAAAATCTAGTGTTCAAATATATGTACTTTAGTGAATTAATCACTTCATTAAACACATTTCATTTAACTTTGATAAGTCAATCATACCTATAATCTTTATAACATGGTTTCCAAAAATATAATCAACATAAAATATTGTATAAAATATCACGTTTTAAAAAAAGCATTCTGAATGAAAAGTATATTTTTAAATGTTATTTGATATCATTAAAACCATTAAAAAATTTAAATACAAATAAGACCAAAACTAGATTTTCAGTGACTTGAACAATTAAAAAATTTGAAAACAAGTTCATCTCCAATTTGACTTTTAGCTACTAACTAGAGAGACAATAATACTTTGTAATGTGGATAGAGATAATTTCTAGTTTGGATTTGAGTGCTGAAACAGATGGTTTTATTGGGAAATGTGAATATGATTTTACATGCAAATAATACAGATACTAGAGATCACTTAATAACAACGATTTTGTTTTCACGAGTTCTACTTTAAATGTATAAAGAGAACAAGGAATGAAAACTTTACATCCAATATGGGGAGAGATAATCTGGCACCTTTAGTTATAAACAATAGTACACCAAACACCCTATCATATTTCTAATAAATAAAGGAAAAAAATCAGATATTGTGATATGATAAAATTTTATGTTGCTACTCTTCTCTTCTAAGGTGACCAGGATTTCAACTGTTACAATTTTAGAATTTATGCAGATTTAAACTTAAACCATGTGCTACCATTGGATTCTAAATGTTAAAGTTTGATATGAAATAAAAACATATTCATAAGTAGCCAAAAAAAATTTACACAATGTACAATGATTGGCAAACAGAGACCAATTCATACAGATGAAGGTACATTTGTTTTTTTCTAAGTAAATAAAATTTAGTTATGACAGCATCCTTGTCAGAAAATTTGATTCCTCCTATGAAATTAAGTATAAATAAAAGCAATATAGTAAAGATTCAGGAACTCTGTAATTAACTGTAATTAAATTATTTGGAACTATTACTATTATTTCTGCATTCTTAGTCTTTGTACTAGTAAAATATGCTTCTCCCATTCAGTTATTTAAAAGTATTTTAGTTCTCTCATTATTTTTCATATGACCTTTGGCCTTTTTTTCTCTTGAGATTTTACATAGTCACTTCTCATATTCTTAAAAAATAAATCACTGCCTTGTCTATTAATTTTTCTTGATTTTTCGTTTTGTTCATCTCAAAAGTTCTCTTACTTTGACTTTAATATTCTGCTGGGTGAGAACAATTATAAAGATAAGAAACCTGAAGCTTAGAGATCTACAAATGTAGCTGGGACAGCAGTAATACTTAATTACCTAAATGTCAATACTTTGTTCTGCCTTTCTATATTACTTTAGTGTGAATCTTTCAAAAACCTAGTTTAGTTAGCTGTAAGGGGTATTTATTTTTTACCTTGACATAGTTGAAGTATGCATTCTTTAGTTAGTCCCCTAGTTTGTGAACCTGCCATAATATAAAACTTGCCCCCATAAAATATAGTAAAATATAACTGAAAATCTTGTGATCCCTGTAGACAGCATACACACTATGACATATGGAACAACACTGTGTTGAGATGTGGGTTATAGGTGGCTGGAGAGACTCATTCTATTGCTGTCTTGTTCCATCCAGCTATTTAAATTTGGATCTTAGTAAAAAAGATAAATTATTATATTATGGACATTCAAGGTACCTTCTGAATAGCTGACATTATAAATTTTAAGTTCATGAATGCTAAGGGTCAGCTTTCATACAAAATATAGAACATGAGTTTGGCTGAGATATAAAGAAACAGATTTTTCTTATATCTCCTAGATTCTTTAGGTTGATTAGGCTTATCTCTGCCTTAGAAGGTCACAAAATACAAAAAAGTCAACATCTCAGGGAATGTCACGTCAAGACTGATGTTATATGATCAAAAACAAACAAACAAAAACAAACTAATAGAGCATACCATATGTAGGAAAAGGAAAAATAAGGAAATATAAGGAAACTATCCCTTCCCATGAACTCTGTCATAAATGCATAGAAGGCCTTCTGGGAATTTTTGAAAGCCTACTGAATCAGGCTCATCTCTATTAAAACTGACTGCAGTATTTTTAAAAAGGATCTAATGCATGACTTACGGCAAGAGTGAATGATTGACTTTAAACAAAATACTCTTGGAAACAAAATTAGGGATTATAAATGCAAAAGAGGAAAGGTTTACGGAGTAATTACAAAATGTAAAATACTCTGACTTATAGTACATCTACTCATATTCAAAAAGAATGTTATTTTCATATTTGCTAAAGATCAATGGCAATTATAATCACATTAACATGAAAAACTGTTTACATCATTTCTATGAATTCCCATCTTAAAAAGGCTTATCTATTCTATGTCTACTTCCAATTTTGTAATGTTTGACATAATTCAAACAAGTCTCTCCTAAAAAAGCAACGGCATATAAAAACAGCCCCTAAAACTTCTCTCCAAGCAGATACCCACATGAAATAACTAACAATTTTTATTTATTTGAAGGAATATGGAAGAATTAGGGCTATGATCCTGTGTTTTACAAGTGATTAAAATTCTAATAATGGAAACTGCTTTATTATTTTGCTAATATGTTTGTAAAATTGCCCTTTTTTATTTAAAAGACTTCAATGATTCAGTATTTACGCTATCTTAAATGAGTGCTGCTTATTTAAGCTGCTAAATATAAGGGCAGCAACTACGGATATTTCTGTCTTTTTCCCAATTTAGGGTAATATTCTGATGACATCAAATGGTTTCAATCTACAAAGCTTAAAATTCGTTTATAGAAATAATGAATAATAAAGGAATAATACATCGTATTACTTACCTTTCCGGAAACAATCTTTTCATAAATCTGAATTGGTTGGTCTGCAAAGAAGGGGGGGTAGCCAGCTGCCATTTCATAGATTAACACTCCTAATGCCCACCAATCCACTGCCTTATTGTAGCCCTAAGATAAACCAACACCAAATGTCAATTATTACTTAATTCACTCAGAGGAGAATCAAGTCATAAATTATTTCAAAGTGATCTTCAAGCATATGAAAATTTTTAAAAAGCAGTTGCTGAGCAGTAATTCAGGATAAAATAAAAAATAAAAATGTATCAGGTCAGATTTGAATTAAACAAAGGGGAGAATTTCCAGATACTGAAATTGGATATTAGGAAATATTATTAAATCTTCTTCCTAAAATCATTAAGAATATTAAAGACAATAAAAAATGCCCTGTTTAATTGGGATAATTTAGTTGTTGCTCAACAGTAGGAAGGGAATTGGACCAAATTACCCCTTAAAGCCCAATCTCGTTCCATAATATTATGAATCAGGTTTTCTAGAGAATACTTAGAAAGGTCAAAAGTTTTGAAATGAAAGAGTAGATACTGTACTTCATAATAAACAGTGGAGTTGACTTCAAAATATTCTATATTGTTGGGGTTAAGAGGGTGAATATACTCGGTATAATCCCATCCACTTCACAGGATCTTATGAAAGCTAAAAGTTTAATGTGGAACATAATAAATGTAAATATTTAAGTATACTTTATTCATCTAGTGTTTTGTTTCTCATCACTAAAAGGTATACAAGAAAGATAACTAATTCATGGGATTTTGTGGGGACTACATCAAATGAAAGGAAATGATGTGTATAAAGAGTGTATTGCAAACCAAATGTACAATCCTAAGGTTTCTTATTTGGGCTTTTTTTTTCATGTTAAGCCTACTAAAATTAAGATTTAGAAGTCTTGATAAGAAAATAAATTAGAATAAAATATTAACATGTTTATATAAAGTTTGCTATCACCCATAATCAGTGTTAACTGGCACAAAAGAGTATGAAAAAAAACAAAAGAACTTGATCATGGAGAGAAATGAGTTGAGTTCTTGCCAGATCTTTTGGTCTGCCATCAGATACAGCCTTTAATTACCTTCGCCACTCCCCTAGTCCAATCTTTTTTCAAAATTTTAGCTTATAAACTATTTAATTTTCAAATAACTGGCTAAAATATAATAATATAGATTTTTTTCTTTTTATTTCCTGCTTCTGTATGTTTTTAAAAAGAGAGAGTAGTAAAATAGGAATAGCACTTTGTTATCCTAATAGAAATGGCATCAACTTTGCTTTAATTCTTTAAATTCAACTCATTAATAACGTAATTACCATGTTTTTTTGCTATAATGAAAGCATGTAACGTTGAAACAGATCCTTTTACCAAACTTTGATTTCTATGTTTGGGATTGTGTACTAATGTTCATAATAAGTATTCCAGATGCTTTCAATACCCTAGGTATGGAAAACTAAAACAAATCAGTAAGAAAAACTAAATTATAATAGAAAAATGGGCAAAGGACATGAACTAATAATTCATATACACAAAGAAATACCAAATGGCTATTAAGCATTTAAAAAATCTAATAATCAGACATAAGACTTAAAATAATTAGATATCATTTACTGTCTATCAAATTAGTAATGGTTTTTAAAACAAGAATACCTAATTACTGGAGAAAGTGTGGTGAAACAGGTACTCTCAAAAACTGCTGAGAAGTGCAAAATTGTTACAATCATTTTAGACAGTGCTTTAGCAACATGTATTGAAAGCCTTAAAAATGTTCATACTCTCTAACCCTGTAATTCCACTTCTAGGAATCTACCATAAAAAAATAATTTTAAATATAGAAAAAACTTTATGTACAAAGATGTTTATCACAGTGATTTATAATTGAAAAAAACGAAATAACCTGAATACTCAACAATAGAAGAATGGCAAAATACAATATGGTACATTTTCAAATAAGCCATGAAAATTATATTTACATGCTTATCATTCAAGTGAAAAAGCTGAATACAAAACTGTACATTCACTATAACATGCACAGAAAAATATATTAAAATTTTTTTAAAAAGGCTACCTCTTGATGGTGAGATTATAGGTTTTTTGATTCTTTCTTTATATTTTTCTATATATTCCAAATTTCATACAATGAATATCTATTTCTTTTACCACATATATATACACACATACAGTTTTTAAAGTTTTGGTGCCTACTATGTTATCATTATTTGTTAAATTGTTAAATGTACTTAAAGAAGAAATATGTTAATGATATTTAGATTATAAAAGACTAAAAGTTATAGATGATATAAATTATGTAAGATAATGAGAGGAAAGCTGAAAGAATTCTTTTATTTTATTCTAATACTTCTGTAGGTTAGCCAAATTTCAATTATTCAGGGGGTAGTTATTCAATGCGTAAATATCAAAGCATCTGTGTTATCCCTTTCTCTTTCCTGGCTCCTGTGCCCAGTTATTATCAGTCTCTTCTTTCTGGCTTTCTCCACCAAGGGATAGCAGTAGAAAGGAAAACAAAAGTTAAATCATCCTTTGTGATATGATTAAAAATTTCTCTCATCACATTTTGCACTGCTTAGAAAAGCAGAACTGTATTCAATAAGACTATAACTATTCAATTGCTATAATATTCCTATTATTAAACTAAAATTTTAAAACATAATTCACATACTTTTTTTTCATTTAAGTGGTAAAGTTGAAACAAAGGAAGAATTGACAACTAATACCTGTCATCTTTAGTTTGCCTCTTGGTGTAACCCAGAGCAAGGCCCTCCTCGCCCTCCTGTATTGGGAATAATTATGAAAAGGCTATGCTTTTGGCTTCAAAACATGGATCTAGAGGTCAGATTTATTCATACTAATTCTCTCAAATTCAGAGTTAAAATCACCAGTTTATGGGATTACTGGTAGACTCTAAATAATTACTTTTTAGTAATTATGAACAGATAAATTTAAATTCATATTTAGATTAAATAAACATGTAAAATTAGATCAATAAACTTTTTTTTATAAAAGTCCACAGTGATGCATGCCTTATATTTCTACTTCTTACATAACTACATTATAAATATACCTTGCTGAGAATTATTTCTGGAGCCAAATATTCTGGAGTGCCACATAATGTCCAAGTTCTGCCTTTAACTCTTTTGGCAAACCCAAAGTCTGTGACCTATAAAAGACAAAAAAACTTGTAAACATTTATTATTTCATAATAAATGTACTACTGTACCTAAGTTGAAAGTTAAAAATCACAGTTAAAATTAACACCATGAAAAAAATTAAGTCAATGTAATTGAGACTAATCCAAGAAGGCACACTGTTTAGTGAATAAAGGTTAAAGCAACACATGCTGGAGAACCTTTCCCTGACACAAACAAAGAAACAAATGAACCAAAAAATAATGGTTTTAATAAAAATGAAGCAGTGCTAGGAGTGTTCCTTAAGTCCAGCATTGTCCTCTGCCCTTAACTACATCCACAGAAGTGCAAAAGCATCACTAGGAGAATCTTAATAACTGCATAGAAAGGAATGCTTTCATTCTATTGATAGTACAAATGGAAAGAAAACACTACCACCAGTCCATTATTGGTAGCTGGGCCTCCTTTGTTAGCTACACTGTAGCGTTAAAAAGCATAGACTCTTGGGGCAGGCTGACAGGGTTCAAATTATGACTCTACCTGTGTGACCCTGCTGTTCCTTAGTTTCATTAACCTTAAAATGAGGATAACAATAGTATTTACATTTCATAGTGTTATCAGAATTAAAAGAGGTGATACATGTAAAACACTTAGAATAATGCCTGGCACTAAGTGAGTACTCACAAATTTAGCTATTATTTCTTTACGCAGGAGCCTGAAATCAGTTCACAACTATAGACTAAGGGAGATAGAAACAGGTTCCATCTTTGATGGAACTTTTGGTTCTTTGTAATAGCAACAGAACTGTGAGCTCAATTTAAGCTATTAGGAAGAATTGTCTTCCTCAAAGAAAAAAAAGAATCCAATATTGGTAGTTGTGGTTAAATACATATAACTTCTTACCTAGTATTTCTCAAATACATTATATATAATGTGTTCAAGTCATACCTGGATATAACCTTGGTGGTCAATTAAGAGATTTTCAGGTTTTAGATCTCTGTAGATGAGGTCTAGTGAATGGAGGTACTCGAATGTTAGCACTATCTGAGCTGCATAGAACCGTGCATGGGGTTCACTACAAAGAAACAAAACATTGATTTTTGGTAAAATGGGTTAACATATAGTAATTAGCAGATTATACAAAAAAAATAACATGAGGTAGAGGCATTTTGGGAGCAAAAAATATTTTTTTTTCTTTTAAACATATGTAAAGAAACATGTTAGTTTCCAAATATTTATTATATCTATAAATCATCTTCAAATAATGCTTTGATATACTTAGTGGGCAGCATATGTTGAAGAAAACTTAACTCTCAGATTGTCATTGTAATTTAAATTATTATTGGCCATGTTAGAAGACATTGAGAATGACTGAAAAGCACCAGTTAGATTATCTGTCAGGGCAACTGCTATTGCTGATAGGCTTCATCTCATCTACCTTTCTCATAAATTTCAAGTACTTAAAGAATTTCTGCATTAATCTGCAGATTTATGCCATTTTACCCAGGCTGTTACTATTACAAAAGTGACATAAGCTCATTATAGAAGAAGAGCCATAAAATATTAATGAAGAATAAAGATACCAATAATCCCATTAAGAAACCAGATTCAATCCTGGTGTCTGAATTTCCAAATCTTCTACTATGCATATTTATACAGATACCTGAACATAGGTATAATCTGTATATTTAGGTAAATACACACAGTTCTGGATACATAGATTAGATTAACTGATAGATTATGGTAATTTTGATGCCACATTCTGAGTATTACTCCAAAAGGATGTACTGTTTTCTAGTTTGAGTTTCTATTTCATCTTGTAGTGTATACACTGAATTCTGCTAATCTTCCTGATATATTGCAATGACTTTCAGATTTGTGTCCTCAATGAACAACCTTAACTATGAATAGAATTTCCCTCAAGATGGTTGGCATGAATTTGATCTGGTAGCACCAAAAATAGGAATTCTAAAAAGAGATTGTATATGTTACTCCTTTTGCTTGTCACTCACTATATTTCCAAGGTCCTAGCCTGATACGCACCAAGTGCTCAGCAAATATTTGTTAAATGAATGAATATGTGAAGAAAAACTTTTTTGTGGCAATATTTTATATCCTTCCAGTTCCAGCCCTATCATGACACTGTAACAAGCTATACCATATGTCCTATGACAAGAAATGAGAATACTGTAAAGGGAGATTAGAAGAATCATCCTGGTCATTGAAACATTTATCCCTAATTTTGGAAACATTTGACCTGGGAAGTCCCCTCTCATTTTCTTCATACACCCGTTAATATAAGATGCATTTATCATCTTATCATCATAAACATAAGATGCACTCAGCATTTTATGTTTATCTCCACACTGGTGTTTGATTGGAGGTACACAAACATTACATAGATCTTTAATCAAATTGTTGAAAGATCAGAGCAAAATATTCTATAAGGAATATTTAATGCTGTAGAAGCTTTAAGTCTAGACAGTTACTATTTAAGTAGAGAATTGTAATGACTCCATTGATTCTGATTAGAACGATGCTCAACAATAACTCAGTCTTCCTGTTGCCTCAAAGTTTCTAAGGTGGGAGTTAGCAACCTTTCAAGTATATAAATAGTATGTGTGAAAGAAAAGACAATGTCTCTGTGTGAATTATGTCAATCAACTTGCTTTCCTCTTAGTATCAAGTTAAGTATTAAAGAAATAAGAGTGTGGGGAGTTGCAAAGAAAAGAAATAATCACAGAAAATGGATAAAATATTTTCTGAAGACAGGTTAAGGTGTGGTAATTCAGTGTAAAACTCTAAATTATCATAGGGCAATATGAGAATTCTTGACTTGCCTGGACAAGGAGTATAGAAGAGGACAACAGGAAGTTAAAAAAAAATCATTAAAGAGAAGTTACTGTGCATCAGCACAGTGCCTGACATATATTAGGTGTCCTATACATATTAGGTCAATAAATGAATTTTGGTTTAGCCCTCAGGTAACTAAAATAACTCTCACTCTGGCCCATTACTGAATATGATCTCATGGCAATTCCAGTCTACCATCATGTTTTCATGAAATGAATTACCACCTTCAGTTTTGTTTGAATTCATACTGATGTTTTAATTATGTCAATATACAGTATACTGAATGAAGCTGGACCTGCTCTTGGTTTCAGCTTCATTCTAATAGTGATTTTTAATGAATAGTAGTAGCTTACAAACTATTACACACAGGTAAAGTTAACAGAATCTATAAACTCTTTTAATAACTGTGTGACCTTATTAGTAATAACCTAATGATAAGGTACAAACTCCTTTTAAATTACATATATATGTTTAAAACTCAACATGGCAACAATATTAAGGAGAATAAATTTGTGCAAAACAAACTTTCATAATTTTATCACTATGATACCAATGATTATTTTTTCTATATATTTCTTTCTTATCTTCATCCTTACACAAACCTCTTCCACAGAGATGTATTATTAATATTTATTCAGTAAATACTGGTTTAAATTCAATTAATTTATGTAATATCTGGATATTCTTCAAATAATGGACCCTCATGATACCTACCAATGCTAGAATATTTATACTGCTATCATGGTGCTTTTATTTAATTTTTAAAACTCAGTATGATATGGCCTCTTATTAATGTTTCCATGTAACTCTTCATATAGCTAAAATATTACTAAATTAAATGAAATAAATTTTTAACATTGACAATAACTTAAAAGTTTGGTTTAAAACAAACACACAGCATATAAAGAGTTGAGGAGTGTAAAGTGTTAGTTACCTGAACCTTCCAATTCTTCTTAGATGTGAAAACATTTCACCACCAGGGACATATTCCATAACCATGTATAAATTAGAATTATCCTATGAACAAATAAAAAGAATAAATAAATCAAAATTATGAAACATTATTTTGCATGAAAATATTTTAAGATAACACCAAGTTCAATTAGAAAAAGACAAATTAAAAAATTTGATACATTACTAACATTGGGAAATAGATAATAAATGGAAAAGGCCCTAACTTTTCTACACTGGGGCACTTATTTTTCCCCCCTGGTACTCTTGCCACAGATTAGTCTGGGATTTTTGCTGTTCCTGCTCTTGCAGGGAACACTTAACTCTTGAACAATTAAACACTGTGGCAATGATGTAATGCTATAGTGTAAGCAAAAGTTAAAAAACAATTTGAAAAAGTTAGTAAGAATATTTACATTTTATGTACAAAATTAGGTCAGAGAGATTAACGATTTTTAACATCATCCTAAATACACAGATCTTCATTTGATTTAAAGAATAAAGGAGAAAAAAGGAAAAAGGCAAAAATGTTCCATATTAATCAATTGGTAGAGAGATGCCAAGTATCATTCCAAAAAGCTGAAAAGCTGTCACCTTAAAGAATAAACCTTGTGCAACTTTATGAGGTGCTTGAGCAGAGGGCCAAAGATTGTTCTGCTTCAAATAAATGAAAAGGCTAGAGCACAAATTACTAAGTAAAAGACGACAGTGAGATTGCAGCAGCAAAGGTTCAAGAGAAGAAGGTATGTGGGTGTATTCGTTAGTATGAGTGTAAGATTTGCTTAATAAGATGTCACTATGAATTTTGATAAATTAAAATACTTGATTTTATAATACCATTTCATGAAAAATTACACATTAACAAAGTTAATTACACATTAACTAACAATTTCCCCAATAAGAATCAAACCTTTTCAAATATCATCTAAGTTTTTAAGCACAATAGGACTTAATTACATAAAATATAAATATATTACTTTTTTGTTTATTCATTTTCTCCAGGTTTATCATATAGATTAGAATCCTATTATAGCTTTGTAATTTAAAAAATATGAAGTTGAAAATATCTCATTTAGATAGAAGTAAAATTTACCTTAAAAGCATACTCCAGTCGAACAAGAAAAGGAAAATTCACTGCCTGTAATATTCTTTTCTCATTCAAAGTATGCTCTATTTGCTTCAGTTTAACAACCTGTAATTGACAAGAAAAAGATATATTTATGTATTTGAACAAAATTTAAGTTGTTATAATTTTAAAAGAAAAAAAAGTTTTCCATATAATAATGAACTTGGATAAACAAAATTGCTAGCTTAGATAAGGATAATAATAATAACTACCAACTAGGCTTATTAGATTCAAATAAAAAACCTAACAGGGGTTTAAAACTTGGTCTTCGGAAGGTTAACTATAATTTTCAGTAAAGAAGCAAGAGCTAAGAAAAAAGGGACTCATAATAAATTACTTAAAAAATTAATATGTGAAAATACTTAGGTCCTAATGACTTATAGTCCACTAAAAGAGCTGGCACAAATTACTGTAATAAGTAGGTATTGATTTTAAATCTTGAGAATATAAGCAAGAAAATTAAAGATTGAGGAAAAGTCAATAACTAAAAAACAGGAGGTAAAAATGAACAATCTGTTAATTTCATAATACCCAAATAAATACAAGAACATTTGCACAGCCACAAAATATTGACAAAAATGACTATGGCTTTATAGCAAATAAGGTCATATAGGATTAGTCAAGCTTCCACTGGATTGTCTAATCAATCAGGTACATTGTAAGGAAAGAAACTTATCTTGACTTCATGAAGACTGTGATTCTATTCCACATGTGATTCTATTTTAAGAAAAACAGGGTTTTGTATATGTGTAAATCATTAGGAAGTGGCATTTTTTCTTGACAGAGGCTTGTTGTCAGTGTGGAGTAGTCACAGAACTCAAGAAGTGGAACATGAATAAGAAAGGTTATCAAAGATACCATCCAGGGCTTCCCTGGTGGCGCAGTGGTTGAGAATCCGCCTGCTGATGCAGGGGACACAGGTTCGTGCCCCAGTCCGCGGCTAGGCCCGTGAGCCATGGCCGCTGAACCTGTGCGTCCGGAGCCTGTGCTCCGCGACAGGAGAGGCCACAACAGTGAGAGGCCTGCATACCGCAGAAAAAGAAGATACCATCCATTATTAGGATATAAAATTATAGTATAAAAATAATGCTGAGTAAAGAATAATTGACTAAGAGTCAGAAGACCTGTGTTCTCTAGACCTTCTATTCAACCAGTTTGTGACCTAGACATGTTATTTCAACTCGTTGGACCTCAGCTGCTTTTTTTTACCTGAATACATGAAGTGAATGAATCACTATTGTCCACATTCTAACTGGTTACAGAACCAATTAGTCCATACTTATCAAAATAAATTATATAACATTAGCTGGAGAATTATTGTTGCTTTGTGTTTACTTTTTATTAATAGACTGTTTTTTTTTAAGTAGTTTCAGGTTCACAGCAGAACTGAGCACAAAGTACAGAGATTTCCCATATACCCACTGCCTCCACACATGCATAGTCTCCTTCATTATCAACATTCTTCACCAGAGTGCACATTTGTTACAATCAATGAACCTACACTGACCCATCATTATCACCCATTAATTTCATTAGGGTTCACTCTTGATGTTGTACATTCTATGGGTTTGGACAAATGTGTAATGACATGCACCATTATAATATATAGAGTAGTTTCACTGCCCTAAAAATCCTCTGTGCCCCACTTATTCATCCCTCCTTCCCCATCAAAACCAGGCAACCACTAATATTTTTACTGTCTCCATTGTTTTGCTTTTTCCAGAATGTTCCATAGGTGGAATCATATAGTATTTATTTTATTTAGCCTTTTCAGATTGGCTTCTTTCACTTAGTTTATGCGTTTAAGTTTCCTCCATGTCTTTTAATGGCTTGATAGCTCATTTTTCTATTTTTTTAGCATTGAATAACATTCCATTGTTTGGATATACCACAGTGTTTACTTTTATGTATTACGATATACTGGGTTTTTAGTTAGGCATACACAATGTGTTACCTTGTGAAATAAGTAATGAAAACTGTAACAGAGAGGCTTTCTGCATTATAGCCTTAAGCCAAATGTGTGTGTATGTTGGGGGGCATAACAATTAAAATGAATCTAAGACATATGAGCTGGCAAAGCAAATAATGTTGGTCAATTTTTAAATTAATTTTTAAAATTAACTAATTAAATTTTAATTTACTTTTAAATATGCATATCTACTACATGTAAGGCACAACAAGTGCAAGAGATAAGGACAAGAAAGTATCTCCCTTCATGCTCCATAACATTTACTTGAAAGTATGATGCATAAATATGAGAATAGCAATTTATGAATAACTGCCAAATGAGAGTTATGATGTTATAATTGTTCAGAGGAGAAAATGTTTACATTAGGCCTAGTACATAATTTTTCTGAGTCCAAGATTCTTTATCTATAAAATGCTGATGATAATTATAATACCTACTTTGAAAGTGACTGTGTAGCACAATACATATCAAGTGATTAACACAGTGTTTGACACAAAGTAAAAGTGCAATAAATGTCAATTGTTATTACAATCTATTTAAAAAGGTGAGAGCTCAGCTGGGTCTTAAAGATGGATAGATATCAAAGGTTAGAAAAACATAGAGGAGTAGTACAGTCAGGGTTAATATCCAGAACCATTACCTGAAGGGGGAAAATATAGAAAGATAAGTCTTCTATACTTATCAGATAAATAGTACTAGAGATGTAATGTACAACATCATAAATATAATTAACACTGCTGTATATTACATATGAAAGCTGCTGAGAGTAAATCCTAAGAGTTCTCATCACAAGGAAAATAAATTTTTTTCTTTTTCTTTTATTTTGCATCTATGAGAAGATGGATATTCACTAAACTTATTATGGTGATCATTTCATGATGTTATTATATAAATCAAATCATTACTAATACAGTGCTGTATGTCAAATATATATCATTAAAACTGGAAAGAAAAAAAAAGGTAAGTCTGATTGCTAATTCCATTTGGTAATAGCTTAGGACAGTGCTTCTCAAAATTTGGTAATGAAGTATGTCAGAATGGCAGAGAAAATTAACAAGTACCCTTGGGAATATAGTCCATGTTTTATTTTCAAAATTCAAATAAAATTTATATTTACTTCTTAATATTTATGTTAATTTAAATACATATATTTAAAAGCACTTCTAAATAATTATGTATCAGCTGACTTTTTTTTAGCCAAATACTTGAGAAGATATTAATATAGAAGATAGGCCATGTATCATCACATATTACCCTGCACCACCCAGTAGAGCACCAAATACTCCTGTGAGTCAAGTTGCAATCAGAGAAGTAGAGAATAGAGGACATGTAGGAAAACAGTGTCAAATAAGCCTATAGTGGAGTCTGGAAGAAAATTATAAAGTGTTTGAAAGTAGGCTGCAGAGTTCTGGCTTCATTTAATAAACATCAGGAAGCTTTCTGACTAAGTGAAATGATATGATACGATAAGAAAACTTCACTGGCAACAAGGAGGGTGAATTAGTACAGGGGGAAAAGTGTGGGGTTGTGAAAATTAATTAAGATAATTAAGATGCTATTGTGGTCTCGCACAGCTAACATTAGTGAGAGACCAAACTATATGGTGGTAGAAAGAATCTTAGGGATAACAAATACATTTCAAAGGAAAAATTAAACAAGGAGTGGAGGCATAGAAATCAGACAAAGCTTGTGCAAATTCCTAGTTCATCTTACTAGCTGTTTGACTTTGGAAAATTTACTTAAATAGGTTATGGGCTTAAAAGGGAAATTAATGTCACACAAAGTTGTTGGGAAGATTCACTGATACAATAATATAAAGTACCTAGCAATGCTAGACATATAGTAAGGAATAAAGAAATGAGATTTCCTTGATTTCTGCACTGATTTTCTTCCCCATTCTCCATACACTATAAGATAGAAGCCAAAAAGAGTTAATTTATTTGTGGCAAAAAGGTTATTATGGAATGTTATTTCATTACTTATCTTTAGCAAATTACAGTAAATAAACTTGAAAAAAATTCAGAACATAAACACTTTGTCCTAATTATGAACAGATCCAGAACATTGCTGCAGTAGAAATGACTTAAAATGGCAGCTTCTGGAAAATGATCTTTCACCAAGATTTAATCAATGAGTTAATCTTCTAAGTAACTTACACAAGTCACTATCTTACCAAAAAAGGAATTTGAAACTTCCCTAAATACTTTAAAGCATAAAAATGGTATCTTTTGTAATCCTTTTAATATTTTATGACTAGAGTACATTCTGCTAACATCTTAAGAAACAAAAAATATTAGGGACTATATAGATAATAACATTTTAATAATAGGTTTAATAAAAAACATATAAATTTGATATAGTATCATGTCATCTGCCAACAGTGACAGTTGTACTTTTTCCTTTCCAATTTGGATTCTTTTTATTTCTTTTTCTTGTCCATTTGCTGTGGCTAGGACTTCCTATACTATGTTGCATGATAGTGGACAGAGTGGGTATCTTTATCTCATTCCTGATCTTAGAGGAAATGCTTTCAGTTTACCAGGGAGTATGAGTGTTAGCTTGTCATTTTGGCCTTTATTATGTTGAGGTATTGTTCCCTCTATACCTACTTTGTTGAAAGTATTTGTCATAAATGGATGTTCATGTCAAAAGCTTTTTTGTCAAAAGCTTTTTCTACATCTATTGAGATGATCATATGATTTTTATTCTTCAATCTGTTAATGTGGTGTATCACACTGATTGATTTGCAGATTCTGAACCATCCTTGCATCCCAGGGATAAATCCCACTTGATCGTGGTGTATGATCTCTTTAATATATTGAATTTGGTTTTCTGATATTTTGTTGAGGATTTTTGCATCTGTGTTCATCAGTGATATTGGCCTATAGTTTTCTTTTTTTATGGTGTCTTTTTTCGGTTTTGATATCAGGGTGATGCTGGCCTCATTCAATGAGGTCACAAGCATTCCTTTCTCTGAAATTTTTTGGAATACTTTGAGAAGGACAGATGTAAACTCTTCTTTAAATGATTGGTAGAATTCACCCATGAAGTCAGTTGGTCCTGAACTTTTGTTGTTGGGAGGTATTTTTTTTAAATTACTGATTCAATTTCATTACTGGTAGTTGGTCTGTTCATATTTTCTATTTCTTCCTGATTCAGTCTTGAGAGAGTGTACTCTTCTAGGAATTTATCCATTTCTTCTAGTTTGTCCAATTAGTTGGCATGTAATTGTTCATAGTAATCTCTTATGATCCTTTGTATTTCTGTGGTGTCAGTTGTAACTTCTTCATTTCTGATTTTATTTATTTGGGCCCTTTCTCCTTTTTATTTGATGAGTCTGGTTAAAGGTTCTTATCTTTTAAAGAACCAGATCTTAGTTTCATTCATCTTTTCTATTGTTTTTTTCAGGCTCTCTTTATTTCTGCTCTGATCTTTATGGTTTCTTTTCTTCTACTAACTTTGGGTTTTGTTTATTCTTCTTTTTCTAGTTCTTTCAGGTGTAAGATTAGGTTGTTTATTTGAGATTTTTCTTGTTTCCTGAGGGAGGCTTGTATCACTATAAACTTCCCTCTTAGAGATGCTTCTACTGTGTCCCACAGATTTTGGATCATTGCATTTCATTTTCATTTGTCTCCAGGTATTTTCTGATTTCCACTTTAATTTCTTCAGTGACCCAATGGTTGCTCAGTAGCACTATGTTTAGCTTCCATGTGTTTGTGGTTTTTGTACTTTTTTTTTGTCGTTGATTTCTAGTCTCATATAATTGTAGTTGGAAAAGATGCTTGATATGATTTCAATATTCCTAAATTTATTAAGACTTGCTTTGTAGCCTAGCATTGATCTACCCTGGAGAATTTCCATGTGTGCTTGAAAAAGAATGTATATTCTGATGCTTTGGGATGGAATTTTCTCTATATAGCTATTAAACCCATCTAGTATAATATGTCATTTAAGAGCAGTGTTTCTTTATTGATTTTCTATCTCGATCTGTCCATTGATGTAAGTGGAATATTAAAGTCCCCTACTATTAATATGTTACTATCAATTTCTCCCTTTATGTTTATTAATATTTGCTATATGTATTTAGCTGCTCCTATGGTGGGTGCATATATATTTATAATTATTATTACTTCTTCTGGCATTGACCCAATTATCATTATGTAATGTCCTTCAAGTCTCTTGTTATGGTCTTTGTTTTAAAGTCTATTTTGTCTGATATAAATATTGCTACCACAGCTTTCTTTTCATTTTCATTTGCATGGAATACCTTTTTCCATCCCCTCCCTTTCCGTCTGTGTGTGTCTTTAGATGTGAAGTGAGTCTCTTGTAGGCCACATATATATGGGTCTTGTTTTATTATTCATTCAGCCACTCTATCTTTTGACTACAGCATTTAGTCCATTTACATTTAAAGTAATTATTGGTAGATATGTACTTATTGTCATTTTGGTAACTGTTTTCAGGTGGTTTTTTTTTTTGGTAGTTATTTTTGTTTCTTTCTTCTTCTTTTGCTCTCTTCCCTTGTGATCTGATGTCTATCTTTAGTGTTATGTTTGGCTTCCTTTCTCTTTTTTGTGTGTGTATCTATTATAGATTTTTGGTTTGTGGATACTACGAGGTTTATATATAACAACCTATACATATATGTGGTTATTTAAGTTGATAATCTCTTAAGTTTGAATGCATTCTGATGACTCTGCATTCTTACTCCCCCCCTGCCTTTTTTAGATGCCACAAAAAAGCCTATTATAACTAATAAATGAATTCAGTAAGGTTTCAGAACACAAAATTAATGTATAGAAATCTTTTGTATTTTAATACACTAACAACAAACTATCAGAGACAGAAATTAAAACAATCCCACTTACAACTGCATCAAAAAGAATAAAACACTTAGAAATAAATCTAACCAAGGAGATAAAAACCTGTACTCAGAAAACTAAAACACATTGATAAAATAAAAATGACACAAAAAAATGGAAAGATACACTGAGCTCATGGACTGGAAGACTTAATATTCTTAAAAGGGCCATACTACCCACGGCAATCTGCAGATTCAATGCAATCTCTATCAAAATACCAATGGCATTTTTCACAGAACTAGAACAAATAATTCTAGAATTTATATGTAAACACGACCCTGAATAGCTAAAACAATCTTGAGAAAGATGAACAAAGCTGCAGGTATCATGCCTGCTGATTTCAAAGTATGCTACAAAGCTATAGTAATCAAAACAGTATGAAATTAGTATAAACACACACACACAGACCAATGAAACAGAATAGAAAGCCCAGAAATAAACCCATGCTTATATGGTCAATTAATCTACAACAAACAAGGCAAGAATATACAATGGAGAAAAGATAGTCTCTTTGATAAACGGTGCTGGAAAAGTTGAACAACTATATGCAAAAGAATCAAACTGGGTTATTTTCTCACACCATATACAAACATAAACTCAAAATGGATTAAAGACTTAAATGTAAGATCTGAAACTATAAAATTCTTAGAAGAAAACATAGGCAGTATGCTCTTTGACACCTGTCTTAACAATGTTTTTTTGGATATGTCTCCTCAAGCAAGGTAAACAAAAACAAAAGTAAACAAATGGGACTACCTTAAACTAAAATACTTCTGCACAGTGAAGGAAACTATGAACAAAACAAAAAGGCATCCAACTGAATGGGAGAAAATAACTGCAAACAATGTATCTGATAAAGGGTTAATATCCAAGATATACAAAAAAGTCATACGACTCAACATCAAAAAACAACCCTATTGAAAAATGGGCAGAGGACCTGAATAGACATTTTTCTAAAGATGACACACAGATGGTCAACAGGCACATGAAAAAATGCTCAACATCACTTACTATCAGGGAAATGCAAATCAAAACTACAATGAGATACAACCCTACACCTGTTAGAATGGCTATTATCAAAAAGACACAAATAACAAATGTTGGCAAGGACGTGGAGAAAATGGAAGCCTCATCCACTGTTGGTAGGAATATAAACTAGTACAGTCACTATGGAAAACAGTATGGAGGTTCCTCAAATAATTAAAAGTAGAACTACCATATAATCCAGCAATTCCACTTCTGGGTATTTTTCCAAAGAACATAAAAACACTAATTCAAAAAGATATATGCACCCCTATGTTCACTGCAGTGTTATTTACGATAGCCAAGATATGGAAGCAACCTAAATGTCTATTAACAGATGGATTGATAAGAAGATGGAATATAAAATGGAATATACTCAGCCATAAGAAAAGAAGGAAATCTTGCCATTTGTGACAACATAGATGGACTTAGAGGGTATGAGGATATTATGCTGAGTAAAATAAGTCAGAGAGACAAAGAAAAACACCATATGATTTCTCTTATATGTAGAATCTAAAAAACAAGTGAACAAACATAACAAAACAGAAACAGAATCATAGATACAGAGAACTCAGAGGGGAGGAGGTGTGGGGTGATGAATGATATAGGTAAGGGAGATTAAGAGATACGAACTTTAAGAGTTTACAGGATAAATTAAGAGTTACAAAATAAATGTTTTATTTATTTTAGATTTTAGAAAATGAAATTTTAAAAATACAGTTTACGAGTTATTTGTAATGAGGTGGATAGACCTGGAGTCTGTCATACAGAGTGAAGTGAGTCAGAAGGACAAAAACAAATACCGTATGCTAACACATATATATGGACTCTAAGGGAAAAAAAAATGTCATGAAGAGATTAGTGGTAGGACAGGAATAAAACACAGACCTACTAGAGCATGGACTTGAGGATATGGGGAGGGGGAAGGGTAAGCTGTGACAAAGTGAGAGAGTGGCAGGGACATATATACACTACCAAATGTAAATTAGATAGCTAGTGGGAAGCTGCCACATAGCACAGGGAGATCACCTCTGTGCTTTGTGACCACCTAGAGGGGTGGGATAGGGAGGTTGGGAGGGAGGGTGCCGCAAGAGGGAAGAGATATGGTAACATATTATATGTATAAGGATTTACTTTGTTGTAAAGGAAAAACTAACACACTATTGTAAAACAGTTATACTCCAATAAAGATGTTTAAAAAAAAAAAAAGAGTTTCAGGAAGAGATGAAGATGATGCCCCCTTTCCTCTTGAGCTCTTTCTACATCATAAAATTAGTTTTCCAAACCAATACAGAAGCATGTGAATATTCATAATTGTAATCAACTTGTTTTATTCTCTAGTAATATAAATCTATCCTTGTATGTATATATTGAACAAAGAGGTCTTGCAAAAGTTACAAAAATTAGAATGGTGGCCATGTCCTGTGGAAATAGCTTCCAAAAGAAAATACAGTTTTGAAGAACTGTTTTAGTTGACAATTTGTTGCTCTGGTAGCAATGCTGTAATCAACATTTCAGTATTTCTAAACAACAAAAAAAATACTTTTAAGATTTTTCTGTCATTCGGAGGTGCATCATTGACTTTCCTTTTCTCCCACATTAATGATAAGGAAAAAGGAAAGTCTATAATTCTGCTAGAGTTCTTATTTTAACAGAGATCAAAAACTTTATCTCACTTAAATTAAAAGTGGGAAATCTTGTTTTGCATTCCTTTTCTCAATTATAGTTGAAATCCTGCTTGTAATATAAAGGTTAATTTTATTAAAATAATTGGAAGAAAACTAATAAATTACTCTTCATCTCTTCCACACTACTCCCCACAAAAAAAAAAAAAAAGAGTTACAAAATAAGTGAATCACAGGTATAAAATACAGCATAGGAAATATAGTCAATAATATTATGATAACTTTGTATAGTGACAGATAGTAACTAGACTTGTCATGGTGATCATTTTGTCATGTATAGAAATATCAAATCATTATGTTGTACACCTGAAACTAATACAATATTGTAAGTCTATTATGCTTCAAACAAACAAGCAAGCAAGCAAACTGGAGACATTCTGTTGTTGTGCTAGCAATACAAGTATGCTGGTCACTTACCCTCTCTAAGATCCAATTACCTCATCTAGATAATTAGGGTAAGGACTAGTTGATCTCTAAGAGCTCCATGCTCAGATTGTACAAATCAAAAGTGTAGGGTTCAAGGATGAGTTGAAGCTTGGATTAAAGTACATGGGGAAAGGGCACAGAACAAGAAAACAGGAAGAGTGGAGAGTCCAGAGATTGAGATTAGCAATCTTTAAAGAGCAGACAGACGGAAAAAATAGAACAAAACAGGAAAAGGCACATGAGAAAGAAGAGCCCAGAGAGGAAATACTATAATTAGGAGCATGGGGTTCCAGAAGTCCAGGGACAAGACAGTTTCAAGGGAGCATCACTAGTCATAGGCTCTAAAAAAGTTACGTAAGATGAGCAAAAAGAGTCCACTGGACTTGGTGATTAAAGTCACTGGATGGGTGACCCATGGTAGTGCCATTTCAGTAGAGTAGCAAGAAGCGGGAGATAAACAAGGAGGCAGCTAAACTGTTGTGGTTTGAAGAATTAAAAGGAAGTGAGTTAGCGGATAGTGATTAAACTATTTTTTCAAGAAGCATGGTTAGAAAAGATAAAGTAAAAGAGGGCAGTAGACAAAGATGCACAAATGTGTGTATGAGTGTATTTAATTTTAGAGAGACTTAATCCATTACTACTTCTCATGTTAGAGGTTAGTTTTGTTTTTTGTTTTAAAATAGAGGTTGGACTGAAACCTCAGACCAGTCTAATGCTGTGCTATCCAATATGGTAGCTACTAGCCATATGTGGTTATTTAACACTCTAAATGTGGCTAATATGAATGGAGATATACTGTAAGTGTAAAATAAACATCAGACTTTGAAAATTTGGTATGAAAAAGAATATGAAACATCTCAGTAATTTTTATATTAATTACATGTGGCAGTGATAGTATTTTAGATACCGTGGGCTAAATAAAGACCTATTAATTAAGAATAATTTTAACTATTTCTTTTTACTTTTTAAAAAATATAGCTACTAAAAAACTCAAAATGACATATGTGCCTCACATTATATTTCTATTGGATAGCACTAGTTTACCCACCATCTGTAACCCTGATTACTCGTTCAGTACTGTTTCCTCCACATTTTCCTATCTGTATCCCAGCAAGCCAAAATGTCATTCTTGAGTACATAATATCTGTAAGATAACAAATCAAGATTTGCCATTTTTCTTTTACTTTCCCTCAATCGTGATTACTAGGAAAACAGAAGCTTAATATTTAAAGCATGAATAACTCAGAGATCTTGATTCATTAGATAACACTAATATATGATAAATACTTAAAATTCATTTTTTAATTAATTTCTTTTAGCTATAACTGACATGTAACATTATTAGTTTGAGGTGTATAATATAATGATTTGATATTTGTTACAGTATGCACGTTTTCAAATTTTCCCTGCTTTAACTTACATTTTAAATTGAACACCTCAATCATGTTAAACAACAGGGCTTCAACTGTCAATTAAAATAAGTCATAAAATAAATCACTAAATTTCTGTTACCTCAATCTAAGGATCAAGTAATTGGTCCCTGCATTTTTCCACAAGGCAGAATGTAATAGAGATGCCTGTTCTTTACATATAGAATTCAATATTTTGTTAGCAAACATATATATACCTATTATATATAAATAATTATTGAAATAATAATGTACCCCCCTACACTCAAACTATTAATTGTGTGTGTCATATCGTCACAATAAAGAGGAATGCAAATTAAACACAACAATAAAATTATCTGAAGGTGTCAATGGTAAGTTATTCTATTGCATGTGTTTAATAATCTAGCAGATAAAATTTACTCTTTAGGTAAATAACAATGAATACACTAGTATCATTTTTTTAGATTTCACATATAAGCAATATTATGTGATATTTGTCTTTGTCTGACTGCTTTACTTAGCATGATAATCCCTAGGTCCATCCATGTTGCTGCAAAAGGCATTATTTCATTCTTTTTTATGGCTGAGTAATATTCCATTGTGTATATATACACATCTTCTTTATCCACTTATCTGTTGATGGACATTTAGGTTGCTTCGATGTCTTGGCTACTGTAAATTGTGCTGTTATAATCATTAGGGTGCATGTACCTTTTTGAATTATGGTTTTCTCCAGATATATGCCCAGGAGGGGGATTGCAGGATCCTGTGGTAGCTCTATTTTTGGTCTTTTAAGGAATCTCCATACTGTTCTCCATATTGTCTGTACCAATTTACATTCTTACCAGCAGTGTAGGAGGGTTCCTTTTTCTCTACACCCTCTCCAGCATTTATTACTTGTAGACTTTTTGATGATGGTCATTCTGATAAGTGTGAGGGGATACCTCATTGTAGTTTTGATTTGCATTTCTCTAATAATTAGCAATATTGACCATCTTTTCATGTGCCTGTTGGCCATTGGTATGTCCTTCTTTAGAGGGATGTCTATTTACATCTTCCACCCATTTTTTGATTAGGCTGTTTGTTTTCTTGATATTGAGCTGTAATAAGCTGTTTGTATATTTTGGAAATTAATCCCTTGTCAGTCATATTGTTTGCAAATATTTTCTACCACTCTATAGTAGGTTGTCTTTTCATTTTGTTTATGGTTTCCTTTGCTGTGCAAAAGCTTTTAAGTTTAATTAGATCCCATTTGTTTATTTTTGTTTTTATTTCCATTACTCTAGGAGATGGGGCCAAAAAATATTGCTGCAATTTATGTTAAAGAGTATTCTGCCTAGAGATTATCATACTAAGTAAAGTAGGCAAGACAGAGAAAGACAAATATATGATATCACTTAGATGTGGAATCTAAACAAATGATACAAATGAATTTATTTACAAAACAGAAATAGACTCACAGACATAGAAAGCAAACTTATGGTTACCAAAAGGAAAGGTGGGGGAGGAGGGATAAATGGGGAGTTTGGGATTAAAATATACACACCACTATATATACAATAGATAACCAACAAGAACCTGTATAGCACAAAGAACTATACTCAATATCTTGTAATAACCTATAATGGAAAAGAATCTAATAAAGAATATATATGTATATAACTGAATCACTTTGCCATATACCTGAAGCTAACACAACACTGTAAATCAACTATATTTCAATTTAAAATTTAAGATTTGTTTTTAAATTCCCCCCAAAAAAAAACCCCAAACCAATGAATACACTAACCTTCTGCTTATCTAAGATCTTCATTGCATAATACTGTTCAGTGGCTTTATGTTTCACCAACATGACTCTTCCAAATGAACCTGTTCCAAGGGTTTTTTTCCTTTCAAAATCTTCCAGCCCGGCATTATTCTACATATACATGAAAAAATAAACTTTAAAATTAGAAATTTTCATAAAAAGACTATGAAAACTATCATAGATTTAATGATATGCTATCAGAATAGGTAATTTATAACTATCCATTTAAAAACAATACAAAGAGAACTACTGAAATTGCAGATTATTGGTTCTATTTTTCCCTTTGAATAAGAAAGGATCTAATATTTGAGAAGAGACTTAACATCGCAAAATAAAGTATAATAGTAATGTGAGGAAGTAAGATCCTCAGTTGAAATATGAAAGGTCATATTCTAATATGAATTCATAGTATTGGACTTCTAATAAATTAGCTCCATATTTTAATAATTACAAACTGACCAGAAGTATGCAATCATGGAAGCCACACAGTCTTAGTGTACTTACAAATAATTATAATGAATAGATAAGCTAAGGATCAGAGTCCTTTCACTAGAGTTACCTCTGAAGAAATACTGTCTGTCTTCATTTCTATCCTTATATGAACTAGATAATAACAGCATGAGAGATACTAATGGTTTTCTCTCTCTGATGTGATAATAACCCAGTATTACCTAAAAAAGTAACAATAAGGTAAAAAAGAGTTCCTCACTCCCACAAAGATAACCAAAAGTCGGAGTCCCAGAAGAATAATCACTCTCTTTCTCCTTGAAAGATGCTTTGTTACAAGCAAACATCTTTGTTTGGCTTCAGCTATAGCATAGAAGCAAAGAATTGGAGGCATCAATCTATTGAATTTGCTGCTGCCACAACAAAATGAAAATTACTAGGAACAAATTACGTGCTAAGTGGCACCAAATAGTAATTGCTAACCCATTTGTTTAATAGGTTTTCATTATAAACATCTTCATGAAAATCTTGGAAAAAATATTTCCAAGGGCCATTCTGTATAGCATTAAGCTTGAGAAAAATGTGATGCAATATGGTTCTTTTATAAGTGAGGAATTTGGATTGCTACTGGAATTCACTGTAGTTGGGCTTAATCTTTTGCAAATCAACCTTGCCTTTGGAGACACATCATAGCTTCTTACTGAATCATTAAGGAGAAAGCAAGTAACTCTAAGTTTTAATTTATAAAACTTGTTTTCATTCTTATTTCTAATAATTTTAAATTGCCATGAGATTCTGTATGAATACAGAAAGAAAAAGTCCTTATAATTCTGACTGAATTAATTAATTTTATGGATTAGTATTTAATTTTTGGTTTTATCAACAATGGATTAAAATATTTAATAAAGTTCCCAACTAAATAATGAAAATAAACATCATTAATAGACAACAAAACATCTCTTTCTGCTAGTCACTGCTTTTCATATGAATATGCCATCTTCCTCATAAATTATATAGCTCATGCTCTAAAACTTGGTAATGATGGCATCTTCATAAAACATAACATTTTATTTAGAATTAAATACTTTTTAGTGAAAAAAATACTTCAAAAGGATTTTTATGCTAGGAAAAAAGTTTTCAAAATTTCACCTACTATTAAAGGTCATTAATTACTTATAAAATTCAAAAAGTTTTTGGCAAGTGTAGATGGCTCTTTTTATACATAATGTTTAGATCTTAGTTAAGATCTAAAGTACTTAAATTATATAGAACTTAACCCATCAAAACATTTATGAAAGGATCCTAGTGTACTTGGTATGTTGTCAGTAGCCAAGTATTTGTGATTAAGAATTTGAAACTGGACAATATGATCCCTAATTGTCATAATTAATAAAAATAATAAATATGCTATTAAAGGCATAAATCAAAATTACTAGAATATTAGAAAATATCAAGAGTTTGTAGCAACTTGGAATTAGTATCAAAATGTATAATCAGGTATTACATCAGAAATTAGTTCCTTCTCCAATTTAGGTATACATAAAATTATTAATAAAACAATATTATGGCAAAATTCTCACATTCAGCTTATATTTATTAACGCTACTTGAAAATTAAACTTTCTGAAGTAGTAAATTATTTAGGTGAGAATCATGATTTTACTTAAAGCAAGATTTTTAAATCATAGAAAATTTTAAATGTTCCTTACCGGAGCAGGATTTTCCCATTTTTTTAAAAAGTCTTCTTTGGCTTTGGCTAGAAACTCTTTCACTGAAAAAATATTTTTAAAAAAACAAAAAAACAAATTTTGACTTCTAAGAATATTGATACTACATACATAAATACATTACACATAAATATACTTGCTTAAAAAACACAGACTTAAGTCAACTATTGTTGCCATGAAACATGTATTCACAACCATGATATACTAGAGAGCTATTTAGTGTCTCTAAAGAAGAAGCAGTTTCTCCAGTTTCTAAGAATATCTAATACTGTTCTCTATGGAGGTCACTTTGATAATTTCAAATTTAATAATAAAAATACTGTTCCTGAAAACATACCTGAAAGTAATGAAAAAAGTTAGAAATCAATATAGGACAAAATACTTATTATAAATAAATAAGCCAGCAGATATTAACAGAGCCTTTAAACATAAGAAGTAAAAAATCTGGAGAATGTGAATTTGTTGATTTGTGGAGTTTCAAAAATAACTGACTTTGATAAAGGGCTGTTTTCGGGTATAAGGATTTATATTATTAGATTTGTATCCTCTCTACTAAAGGTAAAGAGAAAGGGAAAAACTACAGACTAACACAAAGAATAGCCACAAAGAATTAAAAATAAAACAGAACAAACCACAACCAAAAACCCAAATAGCTTAAAACTCTCATTCTAAATTTGGAGCAAACGAAATGCCTGAATGCCTAATTTATAATATAAACTAAAGTAAAGCAATTGAAAATCAGATGTTTATATTGTTTATATAGTGATCAATAATAGCCACATTATTTTATAGAGCTGTGGTCTGAAGTTTTAGATTTGATATATGATGAATCATTTAAAAGGATTCCTCTTTTTCATTGTCTTCCCACAAAGCTATTAACAATGACTTCTGTTTACAATATAAATTCAGGGTTTTAGAAACAAATGGAAAAAAATTCCAGAGAGATAAAATGGCATTAACAAAATGTATTATTTTTCCCATAGTTAGGTTTGAGAGAGCAAAACCTAACTACACAAGAATTATTTTAGTCTTTCTTTTTTTTTTGAGGGGGGGGGAGTTCCCAATAGTCCTCATATCTGAATCTATAAATAATGATGAAAATAGGATTTAAATAGTGTTGAAATAGTAAAAGGCTAAACAATGGCACAGTGGCATTTATTTCAGAAGTAATAATAAGAATGATGATAATGATGATAAAAAGACAAAAGTTCAATGAGGGGTTCACAAATACTTTAATAAGACCTTCTAATGATGCAGTAGTATTAAACTGAAGCATGTAAGATATATCGTAATTTCCTCCTTTACCCCCAAAGAAGTACCTTTGGCAAAATACTGTTAAACAAGAAAGCTGTTGGCATTTTAAGTGCTTTGAGATTTCAAAATGGTGTTAACAGGCACCAACAGCAGACATTAGTTTTTATGTAACACTAGTGTGCATTTCTGAAGATATTATTTTACTACTTTATATAAACTGTCACTTGTATTTTGCAAAATACTCTCAAAATACCTATTTTAGAAAATTTGAGAAAAATAATTTTAAAAATTAGAATCTTTCCATTGTATGAAAATCTCATTCACCAAAACAATGAATCAAATAATTGCAACTAATTATGCAAATATGATCTAATTCTTCCTGGGGGTGGATTTGGGGGTGGAAAATTATTACATTTTCTTTGAGTTTTGGAAGGTTCAAGTCACCCTACTTCTAAAAAGTTAATATACTAGTTACAACTGAAGAAGAGTGGTTTTATAAGTAAGATCTTTTTTTTTTGCATGAAACAGACATCTGCACATGCCATTGACTTGGAAACGACAGCTATAAAATAAATTTAAAACATAATTTATTGCTAAATGCAACTGTGGCTTTTAAGAAACAACTTGTGATTCCCAAAATATACCTCTGATTTCTTTTGAAAAATATTTTTAGTTATTTTCTATCTATAGAACTTGCACATCAAGTTGCAGTACAAACTCTCCAGATGCCTGCATGAGTATAGATAATTTGGAGACATGGAAGAAAATCAGGAAAAGGAAAAAATCCCTAACATCCTGTTTCAGCTTCTCCTGTCACTTCTTGCTAATTGGATCTTGAGTTAAGAAAAAAGTAATTGGTCAAAGGAAGGACTGGCAGTATTTGCCAAAGATGGTAAGTTGAAGGAAAATTTCCTTTTTTCCTGCTTGGTGAATAAACTAAAAATTTTAAGTACTACTGAATTTCATGCACTAATAGGATATTCAGGAAAATCTTTGAAATACTCTCTGTACTCATCAGTATTCTGAATTTACTGTCAAGTAACACTGTAGAAAGTAAATAACAGTTCTCATAAAGGTGTTATATGAAAATTATAAGAAATGGTATGAATTAAAGATGTTAAATTTTTCAAATTATTTCAACAAATAGATTCCCTTTTAGAGTAAGGATAAGCATTAATTATAATGTCATTAAATAATTCCATGAAGAAAACTCTGTTCCTGCAACACTTGTTGTCACATAAGTATACATATACACATGAAATGTTTGGTTTATATGTGTACTATTTAGATGCAAAGATGAACACAGTTAACTCTTTGTAAAAATATTGGTTAACCAAAATATATACCTTATAAATATAAACACAGAAAATAAAATATTTTATAACATGCTAGATTAAGAATAACTCTAAAACAATAGGCAATCTAGAACCACATGTATTTGCTTTGGATTTTATTATTTTTACACAGTGGTGAATTTAACTTTCTAAATGCTTTTCTCTAGTTATTTTTAAAGTTTATATCCACTGACATAAGGTGTTGGCAACTAGTTAATATTACAAGTGGTGGGAGAGAGCCAAATTCAAACACTGCAGTGTCTGGAGTTCCCTATAAAGCATATACTTGAAGTTCTCACTTGTTTTCTTTTTGTGTTCGTATATAAGCTATATCTACATTTACACTCAATTTAAACCCTTGTGATACCCTGCAACAGCCACAGGTTTTGGAGCTCAACACATATGAGTTATAATTTTGGTTCTAATGCTTCTTAGTAATCATCAGTACCTATCTAAAAACACAGTGATTAGTAACACTCCTTAGGAAAAAACGTCTCAACAAAGGATTTTTCTGCAAATATATTTTGTTCTGTACTGGTCAATATTGGAGCAAACTAGGTACTAAAAAAATGAGGACACACCAAAAATTACCTCAATTTCTTCCCAGAAGTATATACTTCAATTACATTTATTTTCCACATAAACTTATTTTCTCTTCAGTTTAAGAAATACCAAAGGAATCTATATGTTCACCCAGGGTTGGTTTGTAGAAATATTTACCCACATTCATGAGATGAAGAAAGAAGAAACAAAGTGATAATTTTTATGCATATCTACAAGTACGTTAAAAAAAACGTAAATCTTACCACCCTCAAAATATCTTTGAATGTATTTATACACACAACATTGTTAAAAATTAGAGAGTTCATTTTAAACATTAGGAAAATTTATTAAAAATTCAAGTATGGCATATCTTTATTCCATGTTATTCAGATAATTCTGCAATGTTTCACTAATTATAGTTAGTAAATTTATTTACTGGGCAATTTTTGGTTCTGTGTTGCTGATAGATTCTAGATTGCTACTGATTATAAAAAGGGCATGTTGTTCATTACAGTATGCCATTATGCGAAGCTTAAAGGAGGTTATCATTCATGTTTTTTAAGAACGGTTTAGAAATCTATTACTGTACAGATTATAACTACTCCAGATGTTGAATTCTCCAGTTTTCTTTGTAATGTGATAAATGTCACCTCTCTCTTTGACACCTCTTTTACAATAAAAGCACACTTTTATTTAACTTCTTTTAATTGATGTCAGAAAATAGAAGGGAAACAATAGAAAACAGAACAAAATAGAATATAAACTTCCTAAGGTAAATACCCAATTAAAATATTAGCTGTTTTACTCAAAATTTACAACTATATTTTTCTTTCAACAACCTTTCATTAACCTGGGTTATCTAATTTAAGTGGTGTGTATTAATCTGTCTAATGCTACCCTGTACAGCTCCCACTATTTCACAGCGCTATATTTGTTGTTTCTAAAATATCACACAAGAAACTGAAATATAAATAATTTCTGTAGATAAAACTCAACATAAAACTAAATAAACCATTTCTCCCATCAACTAAAGTATTTTATTAACTCAGGATATTTTATAAAAATATAACTTTCAGAGGAGCATAACAACTTGCAAACAACCAAATTAAAAGTTTTAAAAGGTAACATTTGTTTTATTAAAAGTAATTGCCTACCAGATACTTCTGAAGAGGAGCAAGCTTGTATCCAAAAAATAAATTAAACAATGATTAAATGACACTCATAAAAACAGCATATTAGCATGAAATCACTTATACACATTTTTACAGAATATTATGTACAGACTAAAACATTAATGATTTGACTGAACATATTCAAATAGAATATTTTAAAATTAAATGGTTAGGAAACAAAATCAATAATTACTGTTCAGCGCCAAAATCAATACCATTCTAATTTTCCTTAAAACAGCTAACAAAAAATTTAACTCCTCATAGCAATAGCGCTAATAATATTAAGTAGCATATACTGAAAAACACATCCTATAACTACTGCAATGCCATCTCTGGACTTCTGTTCTTTTTCAAAACTCTACTGTAGGAAAGACACTCTGAATTGTAATACTTCATTAAGTCCCTTCTGAGAGACAATAGTGTCTTCCAGGTATTTTTACTTAATTGGTGCTGGTTTAACAATCTTCTCAACATTTATTGAGCACTGTTCAGTGGTACCAGAAACTGAGCTAGACTCTGGGAACACAACAAAGAATAAACATATCTCCACTATACAGGAGATGAGAAGCTAAAGGGGAAATAGATGAACCACTGTAATAGAATGTGACAAGGATTACAACTAAGAAATCTACAGGTGCTATTCGAGCTCAAAAGAGGAAGTTCTTGGGTAGTAAGGTAAGGCATAAAAGATGATGCAGCATTTGTGCTGAATCTTGAAGGATAAACAGTTCCTCTGGCAGATGAAGTTGAGGACAAAGATAGGCTGGGATGACCTTGAATCAAATGCATAAAGGAAAGAGCATGGTTTACTCAGGAAATGTCAACAGACCTGAAATAGCTGCAGCATAGGGTAAAAGTGTACAGCAGCAGTGGGAGGTGAAGTGTATGGGCAAGAAAATGCCCAATCAGGGAGGTAGCTGCTCGCCACAGCGACGCTTTTCCGTATGTGGAAAGGCACAGGAGTAAACTGAGTTATTCACAATTGCTGTACTCCATTTCTTCTGGAAGATAGGAGGCAAGATCACTTGCTAAAGAAAGAGGGGAGCCAGATAGAGTAAGGAGGAAGAAAGGAGGAAGAACAGTGGGGGTTACAGGTCTGAATATTTTAAATCTTGATGGCTATCCATTTAGGGAATAAGAAAAGGAGCTGTTCCTCTAAAATTTTCTATTAGGGAAAGAGCAAGTATTAGGTACTATAAGCAGTTGTTTCTTAATAGTATCTTTTTTTGTAATAAGTTAAATTTTTTTTTTACTGAGCAGATTATAATTCATGGGCCCCCTAATCTCTTTGTAATTAAATTATTTTCATCTTCATTCTTTACCTAAATAAAAGCATTATTCTATTTAGGTTATTTAGTGTATGTCAGAAAGCACAAAACAGGATGGGAATGGAGGTAAATTAGTTATGAAAATACCAAGTTCTATCAACAAATAACAGTACAATCTCTTCCAAAACCTCTAGGAAGTGTAAATCTAGTAGACTGTAATACTGTCTTCTGCCACCCCTACTTCAAACACTCACCTCTTTAGAACTCCATGTTTGTTATTTCTAAGTATACCCCCCCACATACATGCTGTAGTACAAATATTTTCAGTAAACTAATATAAAATATTGTAGTTGCTACAAAATGCCTCATAAAATCCAACTTATAGCAACAAAGCAAACAAATTATTCTGTAAAAAGTGGTTTCCTACCAGATGCTTCTGATGATTTGCGTGCTTGATCAAAAAGAATAAATTAAACAGATTAAATAACACATAAAGTTGTTAACATACACACAAGAGGTTATCAACCCATAAATGTTCATTAGATATTTACACATAGGAATAGAATGAAAAACACATATTCAAAAGTGTTTTATACAATGATTACAATTAATTCTTTGGATACATACTTTTTTTTTAACCAGTCAAAACCCTACTCTGGAAATGTATTAATGAAATATCATATTTCTATCCCTTTAATCTGAAGAGCAATTGTGTTCACTTTGCTGAAGAGACACTTTCCTTCACCATATTCAAACATGTTCGTTCAAAGCAAATTCACTGTAACCTTAAAATGATAGTGGGTATAAAAAACAACTTTAATTACTATAACTGTTATTTGTGTAGTTCAGTGGATGGGACCACTTAATGGCACAAATGGGCCTACTTTTGTTTTCTAAGATATTAATTAGTCTTGCACAAAGTCACACATGAATGAGTGGTAGAAAATTTAATAGGCAATAAAGGCTATTCTTATCGCAATACTACTTACATTTACTCTTCTGTCCTCTCCTTACAATTTTTTATTAGTTAATTCTTTATCAAGTCTTGGTTACAAGTGAACATTATAATTGACCCACTCTTTCACTACAGTTAAAAAAATTTTAAACTTTTGGTGAGACATATATATTTAAATGATCAAATTATAGAAAGAAACACATTAACTTATTTGACTAGTATCTATATGGACAGATGGATACACTATGAATTCACAGAGTGTACTCATTCACTACAAATCACATGTACATGCTTTCTCTCCAAACTTGCTCTCTATCTAGGGATGCTGTGGATTTTCTAGGCCATCCAAGCCATGTTTGACTGAAGATGTTCCCTAAAGGATTTTGTAAAACTTAAAGTAAATTTATAGTCATAAAACTAATGACCCAGGCAATTTTTGAAATGCTCTTTGAAATGTACTTTACTTCCTTAATTGTTCACTAAGGGTTTTTCTCAGAGGATATTATATCTACCAGAATCATATGCTAAAGATTTTCCATTTGGTCCTGAATTCAAATGTTCTGTCTTGTTGCCGGACAGTATAGAGCTAGGAGTGGATCCCTAGATGATTGGGTATGCACGTTTTCAACTTAACTAAATAGTAAGTGGCTCAATAAATGGTTGTGCCAGTTTATACTACCACTCTATCCTTGATGATCCATATCCTCAACAAAATGTGTTACTGTTTAATTTTTACTTTCTAATTTTTGATAATCTAATGGGTATGAAATATCTGCTTGTTAAATATTAAATATCTCTGTAGAATTTTATAACTTTTCTCTTAAAGGTCTTATTCTTTTATTAGATTTATTCCTAGGTTCTTTAGAGCTTTGGTTGCTATCGTAAAAGGGAGACCTTTTAAAAAATTACTATTTGTTTGTTGCTGATGTATAGCACATAGTTGATGTTTATACACTGATCTTATTATATGGCAGACTGGCAGACTCTCATTAATTCTAAAATAACACTGGTAGATTCTCTTGAATTTTCTATGTAGATAATCACATATCTGTAAATAATGATAATTTTTTTTACTCCAACTTTTTCTTGTCCTACCGTGTAGGTTATGACTCACAGTGTTATACTGTACAGAGAGAGACAATGAGCATCCTACTCCTGCTCCTAACTTCAAAGAACATGTTTCTGCTTTTCTTTCCCATACTTTACTTGTAAAGCAATTACTAGAATATATATTTTTAAGAAGTTAAGAATATCTCCTATTTAATTCTTTGAAAAATTTTGTACAAGATTAAAATTTTTGTTTTTTGAACTTGACTATAAAACTGTCCAGTCCTAATTTTGCTAAGTTTTGAATAAACATTTTAACTATGATTAAATCTTAAATAGGTACAGTTCTAATCAGTTCTCTTAAAAGTCTTCTCCATGAACTAAGCTTTGGCTCTGATGAATATTTTCTATTCCACTGATTTTTGCTCATGTCTCTTAGTTTTTTTCCTTCTTTTGATTAACCATGCTGTGCTTTCTCTAACTTGTTTACTTGCATCCTTACATCACAAATGTCCTTCTCTTTTCCTAACAGACACATTTAAGATTTTGTCTCTAAATCCTTTAGCTGCACAAGTTCTGATACATAATTGAATTTTAAATTTATGAGTTATTTCTTGACCTGTGTTATTTGAATTTTTAAATTTTCCAAACATTTGTGTTTACTTGTTTAATTAGTCTTTTATTATTGATTAAACTTAATTGCTTTGTGGTCAGAGACCACAGTCTATGTATCAATTCTTTAAAGTATATCAAATATGTGTAGTCAAATAATCAATTCTGTAAGTGTTCTATATATTTCTGTGTATTCTCCAATTACTGGGTGAGAATTCTTTATATATATATCTATAAATGTTACATAGTTATAATTTTTCCTTCTAAACGGGTCAATTTTGTTTTATATATTTTGAGGCTCTGTGGGAAGCGCATACAATTTTTTTCTTTTATATTTCTTTTTTATGTGATTATTAATTTAAATGGTAGTCTGTATGTGACAATTCTACTCTGACATTCTTGTTAGGGTCTAATGCTGTTGTATCTGCTATATATCTTTTGTTGTAGATTGTGTGTGTGTGTTATGTATCTGTTTTGATTTTGGACTCTGAACTCAAAGTTCAGTGGGGCTTTATCTGTGAGAAAACTGCAGGGTTTGATATGAGGATATGTTTTGTATTAGCTTCTGCCTGGCATCCGATAGATGTTACCAGCCTGGAACTGTTACTATAAGGTATTTTATTTAAAATTATTAAACCACACAATTAATACAGATTAAAACGTGAAAGCTACTGGAGAAAAAGCAGTTGATTACAAACTCTCAGGAAAAGCATCCCATACACATGCACACACAGCCCTCGCCCCTCCCCAGGAACCCAAGCCAAGAAATGTAAACTTCCTTATTTTCTCCCTGTGTAAGTGGAGATGTTTTATTTTTTAGTCTATGCTTTCACTGAGGTTATGATCCTTTGAGGATCCTGGCTTTATACACGAGTCTAAGAAATCCCAAGTTGCATGGATCAAAGAACTTTTCTGTCTCTGTGAGGCCATTTAAAACAAAAGCCATTTTGTCACCAAGGTATGAACATTTCCTCAGGGTAGTCAAAGTATGCTCTCCCTTACAGCTCTGGTTTTTCACTTACTATTTGACTTTTTGCACACTGGGGATTTCTATTATATTCTTGTAAATTTAAGTATTCATTTAAAGGGATGCTTGTTATATTTTATTCAGTATTTCTATGTGCTGTTGTATCTTCGTTAATTTTTGGTCTTGAAGGATTTTCAAATTATCCAGTCTCCAATTTATGGATTTTTTTCTGTATAAGAAAAAATGTGTGTTAACTTGTAAGATACAAGGAGACCTGGATGTTTGTGGAATTCATTTTTTATCCTCGTAATTCAAACTTCCATCAGGATATATTTAGGTGCTAGTATTTTTGTTAATTTTTGTCCATACACAATGAGCTCTTTCAGTGTATACTTTTAGGTTTTTCTTCAACTAAGTTTTCCTGAATCATAATTTTTTATGATTGTTTCTGTTTTATTAGTCATTATCTGTTCTGAAGGAATGCTATTCATTCAATTTGTAGAGTTCCTACTTTTATCTAACATACTTTTCACCTCATAATTTTTATCCTGTCCATTTTCCCTACATTCTGGTAGCTTGTCAAGTTAGTTCTTTACATGTTCAATTTAACTTCCTGCAGTGATTATTTTGCTCTTTACTGCTTCTAATGCAGCTTTATACTCTACAAATACCAGGTTCATTTTCCTATAACCTTCTCTTATCATATCATTATTGCTTCTTTTCTATTCCTGCCTCTCATCCAGCTCTCCTCTCATCCTAGTCTCTTGTTTCATCTTTTTATCTTTAACGTATTATTTTATAGAGTCCATGTTCACTTGAAATTTTTAAGAATTCCACATAGACGCTATCTATAATTTCCTATTTTAAACCCTCCCTCATAAATATTTTCTAAACATATGTTCATTCTCTTCCTCTTGAAGGCTGTGAACTTACCCTTGAGCATGATCTCTTTTATAGGCTCCACATTGGTACTTTTCTTGTTTATTCATTCATGAACAATGAGAAGCCTTTCAAAACTTTACAAATCCTCCCCCCAAATAAGGTGGATCCTCCCACCTCCTATTTGGGTATGTTAGAATCAACTTCTCAGGTCTTTTAGTTGATACATATACATATTTATATTATCATTTAAATAATCCAAAATGGGAATAGAGCCAGGACTATAGGGTTCCTTACTAGGTGCGATGCCCGTCACATCAGGGAAGAGCCCTGTTATATCTGGAAGAAGAAAAGCCACTTTCTCAGCTTGATTAGACTAACAAACTTGTCCCACTATTAATTGTTTTAGAATGAAAGAAATCAGCAGTGTTGGATTTTCCACGCATCTCTCCCACAGTCTTTCTTAAAAGTTTCATCCATCCAAGTTAGTAAGGGTGAAATTATTTTTCTTTTCCATGAAGGCAAGCTACTCAAGATAAAACTGTTAAACTTTGGCTCTGATCTTCAATCTGATACTGTACATTTCTAGGCAAGTACCCATCTTTAATTCCACTGATATACTGTTTTTCCAGTTTTGTGTTCCTAAATTTTCAATTTAGAAAATATTGATCTAAAAGGGGAATTACTCAAATGCTTTTGCTCAAGTCTGTAACTTTCCTGTAATTCAAAGCATAGCAAATCTTTTTCAGAGACTTGCCCTCAACTACCACAAGGCCAATCAGAGTTTTCATTTGAGATTTTGATATAATGATGCTAGTTATGTTCCGATAAGCACAGGAACCAAAAAAATCAAAATACATGACTGATATTCTTCATCAATAATGTAATAAAACTGTTGTACTATATAAAAATTGGATAAGTTTTAATCATTAATTTATTTCACAAGAATTTATGAGTTCATTACTATGTTTCGGGCACTAGGGTAACCACTGGAAACACAGAGATGAACACTGCACTGTCCTTGACTTAAGGAGTTCAAAGGATGGTGATTGGAAACTGATATGCAAATATATAATTTCAGTATAATACAAATAATTGTTATAGTTTATAAGTTTGCTTTGGCAGTATAGAGGAATCATCTGACTCTACAGAGTCAATAATGGAGGCACTGAAAAGCATAGCTGGTTTTCAGAACTTTTATGATAAAAGATATAAATATGGAAAGGGAGCAAGGAATAATATGTAGTATAATATGACTAGATCAGAATTTTATGAGAGTGGTGCAAATAAAGCAAGAAAGGCAGGCCACTGCTCTCATATGCCCCACTAAGGAGTTTAGCCTTTATTTGAGAGGCACTAAGGAGTAACTGAAAGTTTTCACATTGGGTTAATAAATGGGCACATCTGCAGTTTTAAAATGGCAGCATGGAAAATGGTCTGGAGGGATATAAAACTGGAAGTTGAGACCAGTGAAGCTGTTACTGCAATAGGATTGAAAAGATACAGAATTCCTGATCTAAAAGCATTCTCAGTGTCAGTGATAATGGAGAAAATTGAGTGATTTTGAGACATTTCTAATGTAGAATCAATAGAAATTTATGGCTGAGTGCATGTCTGGGGAGTAAGAAACAAGTTCAGAGTGATTACAAGGTTTCTGTTTTAAGTTCCTGCATGGCGAGTGGGATCATTAACAAAAATCAGGATGAATGAAAAAGGAGCAGATCTGGGATGGAAAGAGAAAATTCACTTTTGCACTGAACATTCAGGTAACAACCGAAGATGTAGGACTGTTGAGATCATTCAGAGAGAATGCAGCATTAAAAGAGGGCTAAAGATAGATTCTAGAGAAAACTATTCCCCCCAAAAGCTGATATTTAATAGGCAAGGAAGGAGAAAAGAAATAGCTTTTTAACTAGAAAAGTACCACATACACATAAATATCACATGTATAGCTAAAGACTTAGATAAAAAGGTCTGACATTTGCTCATTTTTACAAATAAAACCACACTTCATTTGAAATTTTCCACATTTTGAAATGGCTGAGGCATTTAACCACTTATGAGTAACATTAGTTGAAATTGGACAATCCTGAAAAAGTCAGAACGTTTAGTTGTCATTACTATAATTCCTATGGTAAAAACAAGGCTATAAGGGCAGACCAATATGATCAAGTATATCAAATATTATCTGAATAATCCACAGCTTTCTTGAAAGAAAAAGCAATAGAGAAGCAGTAACAGTTTTCTTCAGCTAAAACCAACATATCCAATTGTAAAACCTCTAGAACACTTTCAAGGAGAAAAAACACACTACCTGGATTCAAAGAAATCCAGTATTTTAAGTGTGATAACCAGGTATATTCAGTTTTGATATCCAAGGAATCCTAATAAATGTTAACACGTTGCTTTTGTAATATTAGCCCAAATTTAAAACACTAGAACAGAAATATCTATCTAACAGAATAACAGGATAACAACAATAACAATTCATTCTTAATATATTACATGCAAAATTGTTCTTTTAACATCTAATATCTTTCTATAAATAAATACCTAACAGTGTTGAAGAGGTTTATATTATACAGCAGCAGGATAAAAAATGTTTCTTGGCAATAATGAGATGGTCTCTAATTATGGAAGAAAATGTTCATCTATTTTGGAATTCTACCACTATACCACAAAAACCCAACTCTCTCAGGTTCTGAATTCCAATTCCAAATCTTTTAAGTATAAACTATAGACTGCTTTAAGAGAAAAACCATATAACACTTCTCCTAAACATGTATCTGATTCAAAGGTTAACTTAATAAACATCCTCTTTTTTAGTTAAGCAAAAAGATGCTAATGAATTATGCTCTAAGCAAATATTTCTCCCTCTAACAACAGGATATCTATTTTTAGCTGCAGGTTTGGCTTAAAGTGAACAGCTTTTACCCTATGATAAACTGCAGTATATACTGTAGTGTATTTTCTCAAAAAACATTTTAAAAAATGTTTGGAAAAAAATAAATCATATTTACAAAAACAAAAAGGAAACTATCACAAAAGTACTTGTTCTAACAAATTATTTCCCAAAAAATTATTTCTAAAAATTTTAACAAAGCCTCCAAAACCAAAATGCATATATTTACTTCATCATTAAATTCCTATTTCTCAATGAATTATAGTTAAAAGCAACAAATAAATCAATTAAATTTTGGCAACATCTTATGCAAAACTGAGTATTTTTTGTATAACCAAAAAGAAGCTAACAAAAATTAATATTAGAAAGACAAAGCCAATAAAAGGAAAGTTTAATTATCTTTAGGATCAGATACTAAAAAAATTCCTCCTTTACCACAGTGGGTCTTTTACTCACTAATTTATAACACAATTAATAACAATGTATTAATGAATATAATGAATACAATAAATCACACCATAAAATAGATTAGAAACTGACTACTGCTATTGACTATTAATAGTGGTATTAATTGTTCACAGTTCTTAATGGATTTAAAAAGCAAATTACTATAATCCCTAAATGCAAAAGCATCAAGAGAAAATGTAATCCACTGTAGTTCTGGCTTTACAACTGTCCCTCTAAAAAACATTTTTTTGCGTTTATAGTTAAATATTTTTAAAAAAATACAAACCTACAGAGTCTCAGAGAGCATACTTACCACTCATGATGAAAATCAACCTTTCCAAAACATACTGCTCAAAACAACAATCCAACAGCAAAGGGAGTTATGCTAATCTCTAGAGGTATAAGAACCGATGGTGTAAACACATACATTAGAGCATGCAGCACACAGAAAATGAAAAGAGCTTTTCTTTTGTTTTAAAAAGAGAAGCCCCTAGAAGCAAAGCATAACTGCTCAGTGCGAGATATCACTAGTAAACATCAGATTAATGCCAAAGATGTGTATAACTAGGTTTAATTTCTTTCAAGCTAGTTATCCTAGGCTTCTTCATATACCACTAGAACAACTCAAAATGGCAGGGAGAAAATGTTCGAACCAGGATGTATAAGATGTTCTCAATTATATCAGCATGAGTTGTTACCACGGCAACATTAGACCAGAATTATCGGTTCACTTGTAACCAAGGAGTAGCTTTTCTAAAGCTTTAATCAACCAAGACAAATAAAATGCCTTTTTATTTTAGAGCCACATGATTTTAAAATTACCATGTTTCTTAAATTTAAGCACTTATCTACCATTTTTAAATCTTTCAAAGATATTTTTAAAAATGCTGTTTTCTTCAAATACTCACACAATCCCATGTTGAACCTGGCAAGGAACAAACAGCAGAATGATTGCACCTAAACGTCTTTCAATTACACCAGCTCTTACTGCTAGCTGTGGACCTCACTGATATTAAAATGCTGTGTGCTGTTGCTAGTGACTATTGGCGATGAATCTTATTGCCCAGATCGCTGATAGCTTTCATTTTTCATGAGCCAGAAAGCTATACTGCAGCACAAATGTTAACCATTTAAACATTCTGTTATTATGGAAGAGACAAAATATAATACTATATATCTTCATTTATAAAGGAGAATTGTAAAACAGCTTATTTATAAACTTCTATTATATTCAGTATCACAAACAGTGTCAGATGCCACTTATGTGATTTTCAAAAGAGGGGAGTACACAAAAAAGTTACAATTATTGTTGAAGTGTAAAATTCCTAACATTAAACAGGATTAACATGTTAGATTGTATAGCAAGGTAAATGGTATGGTGAACAACTGTTCTGATTCCCAGAGACCCAAAATTTGTACCAAAATATTACAAGGGATCTATAGAATGGTTCCTTGTTAAGTGGAATGTCACCAAGTGAACATGCCATTTTAAAAGTTGCCAGGTGAGACGGGACTTCCGGTGATGAGAGAATGAGTAAGTCAGCAAATCTTCTCTCCAAGATACAATTATGAAGTTGGACAAAATTATCAAAAACAATGACTTCATGGTTCTGCACATCTAGTAATCACAAACAACAAACTGAGAAGCATTTATTCATGAAAAATTGCTACACTTTGCATGAGAACAGTGGGAGTCTGTGGTAGTCTTGCTTGGTGCTGCTCCTTTTCCCCCACAGCTCAGTCAGTGCAGTACTTCTGTCAGGGTGGGGCTCCATGACAACCAGGAGCTTTACTGCCAGAGAGGGCTGACATGATTTGGAGAGGAAGCCAAAAAACCCCATACAAGTAATACCGTCTATTAAAAAAAAAAAGCAAACTGTAGTAAATGAACAGGGAAAGTATCCAGCTTTGCTAACCTGAAGTTGTGGCCTTAGTAGGGATGAGCAGTAGACTGATGGTCTAGCAAAAAATTTAGTATAGAAAATGTAAATGAGAGAGGCAGAGAGGGCCTAAATAAGCTCTCCACATATCCCAGCTTGACAAGGAAGTTATTCCATAGGAGAGATCCAAGAAGACCCAAAGGAAAGTTAAAGCTGGTACAGACTTGAAAACACTGAATATGCTTTCCACCCCACAACCAGCTCCATCAGCACAGACTGGCTCAGAATGTTTGAGCACAAACTCTGATTAATCACTGAATAATGACTAAGCTATGCAGGCACAGGGCAATCCCTAACAGAGAAATCAGTAGCCAGATAACATGGCGGATACAGCCCATAGATTAAAGCCATGGAAGTTATTAAAACAAAACAATAAAAATAAAAACAATCCCGAGGGAAGAAAAAACAATCAATGCAGAGCTGCTACAAAATATTATTTTAAAAAGTCAAATTTCTGACAAAAACATTATATAATCCATAATGAGGAAAAAAGATAGAAAATGTCTCTGAATGGTCCCAGATACAGGATTTAGCAGACAAGACTTCAAAACAGCTATTGGAAATATATCAAAAGAATAAAAGGAAATTGTATTTAAAGAATTCAAGGAAAATATGATGGCAATGATACAACAAAGAGAATTTCAATATAATGAAAGAAAGAGAAACTATTCAAGATATAAAAATTATAGACTTGGAAAGTACAATAACCCAAACTTTAAAACTCACTACATAAGCCCAATAGCAGATTTGAGGAGGGCAAAAGACTCAGTCAGTAAACTTGAAGATAGATCAACAGAAATCATCCAGTCTGAAGAATACAGAGAACAAAAGATAGGAAAAAAATGAACAGACCCTCAGAAGCCTGTAGGATATCAAGGGTATCAACATACATGTAATAGGAATCCTAGAAGGAGAGGAGAGAGACAAAGGGCAAAGAAAAAATATTTGAAGAAATAATGGTTGAAAATGTCCAATCTCATGCAAAATGTTAACCTGCAATCTAAGTTCAACCAATACCGAGTATGATAAGTACAAAGAGATTCACACCTAGACACCTCATATTCAAGTTGTTAAAAGCCAAAGACAAAGAAAAAATCTTGAGAGAAGCAAGAGAAAATGACTAATCATGTACAGGGGAAAAGCAATATGATTAATGATGACTTCTTCATGAAAATAAGAGAGGCCGGAGGCAGTGGAATAATGTATTCAAAGTGCTAAAAGAAAAAAGAAACAAACCTTTTCACAATTCTCTATCTGGGAACACTATCCTCTAAAAACAAAGGTAAAATAAAAACCTTCTCAGAAAAACAACAGAGGATATGTGCTTCAAGCAGAAATACTTAAGGAAGTTGTTCCAGGTGAAAAGACACTGGACAATACTCAAATTGACAGGAAGAAATAAAGAGTAGTAGAAATGATAAATATATAAGTAAAAGACTATATAAACACATTTATCTTTCTTTTCTTAATTTCTTTAAAGACCTAAAATTGTATGAAGCAATCATTGTAACACTGCATTTCTAGGTTTATAAAAATATAAAGGTAACATGAAAATGATAATACAAAATTAGAGAAGAAATGGAGCTATATTGCATCAAAGTTGCTATATTTTACTAGAAAAGTAGATTGTGATAAGATAAAATGCATATTTTAACCCCGAAATCAACTATTAAGAAAATGTCTTTTTTAAATGTAGTTTAAAAATCAAAGAGGAATTAAAATGGCATCCTACAAATATCTGTTTAACACAAAAGAAGGAAGAGAGGAACAACAATACAAAAACTCTTAAGATATACAGAAAATAAACAGCACAATTGAAGATGTAAAGCCAACCATATCAATAATTACATTAAATGTGAATAAACAGATCATAAGGCAGAAATTATCAGACTGGATTTTAAAAGGTCCATCTATATGCTGTCTACAAGGGCCACACTTTAGATTTTAAGATAAAAATCGGTTGAAGGGAAAGGAGAGGAAAAAGTTATACCATATAACAGTAACCATAATACAGGTGGAATACCTATATCAATATCACACAAAATAGACTTTAAGACAAGAAATATTACTAAAGTCAAAAAAAGGAAATTTCATAATGATAAAAGGGCCAATACTTCTGGGAGATTTAACAATTAGAAATGTATATGCAATGAACAAAATAGTCTCCAAAATGCTAAAACAAAAATGACAGAATTGAAGGAAGAACTAGGGACTTCCCTGGTGGTGCAGTGGTTAAGAATCCACCTGCCAATGCAGGGGACATGGTTCGATATCTGGTCTGGGAAGATCCCACATGCCGTGGAGTAACTAAGCCCGCATGCTACAACTACTGAGCCTGTGCTCTAGAGCCTGCGTGCCACAACTACCAAAAACCCTAGAGCATCTAGAGCCCATACTCTGCAACAAGAGAAGCCACGGCAATGAGAAGCCCACACACTGCAACGAAGAGTAGCCCCCACTCGCCACAACTAGAGAAAGCCTGCACACAGCAACAAAGACCCAACGCAGCCAAAAATAAATTAATTAAGAATTTTTTAAAAAGAACTAAATAATTCAAAAATTATAGTTGAGAATTTCAGTATTCTCAATAATTCATGGAAAAAAGAAAATCAATAGGTTACAGAAAACTTGAATATAATATCATTAAAATGACATTTATAAAACACAGCATCTACCATCAGCAGAATACACATTCTTTTCAAGTACACATGGAAATTCTCCATACTAATCATATGCTAAGCAATGTAACAAATCTCAAATTAATTTGAAAGGATAGAAAATTCATTCAAAAAATGAACTCATCATAGGAGAATTAAACTAGGAATTGACAACAGAGAGAAATTTTCAAAATCCCAATATCTGGATTTAGATCACAAAGAAATCCCAAAGGAAATTAGAAAATATTTTGAACTGAATGAAAACCCCCCACAAGAAATCAGTATTTATGGGATATAGATAAAGCATAGCTTAGAGGGCAATTCAAAACTTTAAACACATGTATTAGAAAAAAAGAAAGGTCTCAAATCAATAATTTAAGTTTCCACCTTAAGAAACTTAGAAAGAAGAGCAAATTAAACCAAAGCCAAAAAGATCACAGCAGAATTCAATGAAATGGAACATAAAAACAATAGAGAAAATGAAGAGACCAAAAGTCTGATAAACCTTTAGCTAGACTGACCAAAATTAAGACAAAACAAAACAAGACAAAATAAAACAGAGAAGACACTAATTACCAAAGTCAGGAATAAAAAGATGGCATAACCACTGATGCTAGAGAAATTAAAAGGATTAAAAGAGAATACTATGAACAACTTTACGTAAATGATATAACTTAGATGAAATGGACAAGTTCAGAGAAAGACACAAATTACCAAAACTAACTCAAGAAGAAATAAAAAATCTGAAAAGACTTACAAACAAACAAAAATATTAAGTCAGTAATTAAAATTTTTCCCACAAAGAGAAGCTCAGGTCCACATGGCTTCACTGCAGAATTCTATGAAACATTAAAAGATATAATACCAATCCGACATAAACTTTTCTAGAATATAAAGAAGGATGTAATACTTCCCAGCTTATTCTATGAGGCCTGATGACAAAACTGACAAAGATCAAAAGAAAATTACAGATCAATATCCATTCCAACACAAAAATCTTCATTAAAATATTAGCAAACCTAATTCAGCAGTATATTAAAAGGATTATACACCAGGACCATGTAGGATTTATCCCAGGAAGGCAAGGTTGGTTCAACATTGAAAATTAATTAATGGAATACACCATATTAATAGAATAAAAGACAAAACTACAAAAACATCTCAATATATGTAGCAGAAGCATTCTACAAAATCCAATACCTGCGATAAAACCTCTCAACAAACTAGGACTGGAAGGGAACTTCCTCAAGCTGATAAAGGGTGAGTTTGGGGGTGAGGTGGAGAGGGGGACCCTATAGCTTACATTACATATAATGGTGAAAAATGGAATGCTTTTCCTAAGAATGGGAATAAGGCAAGGATATCTACACTCACCACTTCTTTGCAACTTTGTATGAAAGGTTCTAGTCAGTGCAATGAGGTAAGAAAATAGATATTTAAAAAGATATTAAGGGCATATAAATTGATAAGAAAGAAATAAAACTGTCTTTTTTGCAGATGACATGATTCTATATGTATAAAATTCTAAGGAATCTATAAATTACGAGAACTAATAAGTAAGTTTGTTAACATCATAGAACATAATATATATATAAATCAGTAACATTTTAATATACTAGGGACAAGCAATCCAAAAATGAAATTAAAAGAACAGCTCCATTCACAATGGTATTAACAGAAAAAAAAAATACTTAGGAATCCATTTTAACAAGACTTGCTCACTAAAACAAAAAACAAAAAACAACAACAACAAAAAACCAGAAAACACTGCAGAGAAGTTAAAGAACATTGAAATAAATGGAAAGCTATTTCATTTTCATGGACTTCAAGACTCAATATTGTTAAGAGAAGAGTCTCCACAAATTAATCTATAGATTCAACAAAATCTCTATGAAAATCCCAGTGGGCTTTTCTTTAAAAACTGACAGGCTGATTAAAATTTATATGAAATGTAAAGGACCCAGAATAGCCAAAACAATTTTGGAAAGAACAAAGTTCAAGGACATATACTACTTGATTTCAAAGCTTTTTTTAAAGTTACAATAACCAAGACAGTGAGGTTTTGGCATAGGATAGACATACATTGATCAATGGGACAAAGTTGAGAATTCAGAAGTGAACTCCTACAATTATGGTCAATTGATTTTTGACAAAAGGTGCCAAGATGATTAATGGAGAAAGAAAAGTCTTTTCAACAAACGGTGCAGTAAAAACTGGATATTTATATGAGTTAAAAAAAAGAACTCCTTGGGCTTCCCTGGTGGCGCAGTGGTTGAGAGTCCGCCTGCCGATGCAGGGGATACGGGTTCGTGCCCCGGTCCGGGAGGATCCCACATGCCGTGGAGTGGCTGGGCCCGTGAGCCATGGCCGCTGAGCCTGTGCGTCCGGAGCCTGTGCTCCGCAACGGGAGAGGCCACAACAGTGAGAGGCCCGCGTACCACAAAAAAAAAAAAAAAAAAAAAAAAAAGAACTCCACTCCATAGCTCACAAAAAACAACACAAAAAATTAATTTCTAGATGAAAGCATAGAATAAAAATCTCCATTACCTTGGGTTAGATAAAGATTTCTTAAGATTTGGCACCAAAAGTACAATCCATCAAGGGAAAAAATGATAAACTGGACTTCATTAAAATTACAAACTTTTGCTCTTCAAGGATATCATTTAAGAAGATAATACAAGCCACCAATAGGGAGAAAATATTTGCAAATTATTTATTTGGTAAAGAACTTGTGTTCAGAATATATAAAGAACTTTAAAGACTTGACAATAATAAGAAAAGAACCCTCAATTTTGAAAGTGGGCAACAGATTTGAAAATACATTTTTCCAAAGTAGATACATGAATGGTTTATAAGAACATGAAAATATGCTCAACATCATGAATCATTAGGGAAATACAAACTCAAACCACAATTAAATACCAATTCAGGGCTTCCCTGGTGGCATAGTGGTTGAGAGTCCACCTGCTGATGCAGGGGACACGGGTTCGTGCCCCGGTCCGGGATGATCACACATGCCACAGAGCGGCTGGGCCCGTGAGCCATGGCCACTGAGCCTGTGCATCCGGAGCCTGTGCTCTGCAATGGGAGAGGCCACAACAGTGAGAGGCCCACGTACCGCAAAAAAAACCCACAAAAAACAAACAACAATTCACACACACCATAATAGCTAAAATCAAAAAGACTGATGATACCAAGTATTAACAAGAATGTGAAGAAACTGTAACGCTCCTACATTGTTGATGGGAATATAAAATATTAAGCTACTTAGGAAAACAATTTGGAAATTTCTTAAAAAGATAAACATAAACTTACCATATGACCCAGTTATTCTACCCCTAGACATCAACTCAAGAGAAATAAAAGCATATGTCCACCCAGTCTTGCATGCAGATAGATAGAGCAACATTATCCAAATAAACCAAAAACTGGAAACAATCCTAATGTTCATCAGTTGCTGACTGGATAAACAAAAATGTTACATCCACACAATATAGTACTATTCAGCAATAAAATAGAGCCAACTATTGATATGTTCTATAACATGGGTGAACCTCAAAAATGTTATTGTAAGTTCAAGAAGCCAGCAACAATAGATTATATATATTGTATGATTCCATTTTTATAAAATATCCAGAAAAGGAAATCTGTAGGGATAGAAAACAGATCCGTGTTTGTCTGAGGTGGGGACTGATTGCAAAAGAGAACAAAAGAACTGTTGGGGGTGATGAAAATGTTCTAAAACTGAATTGTAGTAATGGCTGCACAACTCTGTATGTTTATTAATAAACACTGAATTGTACACTTATAATGAGTGAGTCTTATGGCATGTAAATTATATTTCTCTTTTTAAAAAAGTTGTCAAGTGCTTCTCTATATAAGTAGAGTCAATCTGAGGCAGATCTTCTTTACTGTGGGAAGAATCACTTCAGTGGACAACTTAATTATGTAAACTTAAGGCTGGTAGGCATCTATTACATTGGGGGAATGATCTAACAAAACCCTTTGGAGCTTGGTAAAGGTTGTTCCTCTCAATACCCTATGGTAAAGAGAGCTAACGAACGGGAAGGAGGTAAGTAGATCAGCATTAAAAATAAAACAGGAATTTGAAAATGAGGGATCAAAACCTAGACCCCATTCTTTCTAACGTTCAGAATTACGAGAACTTCTTATGGATTTTAGTGATAGTATCTGTGGCCCATGAGTAAGAAGGCACATTAAATAAGCTTTATCAAAGAATAAAGGAGAATCTAGTGATTTAGGCTCATATTAGGGGCTCTGTAGGTCAAATTCAAGTGCCTACCGAGGACAAGCAGGTAAAACAACAGAAGTAGTAAAATAGTGAAGGCTACAGCAAATGAGACAGTATAAACCCTGACTAAAGAGAATAGTTATTCAGTGCAAATTCCCATTTGTTCTCATATGGGAATAAGAGGCCACTGAAATCAGTTTTTCAAATGGCTCAAGAATATGAAAAGTCCAGGGACTTCCCTGGTGGTGCAGTGGTTAAGAATCTGCCTGCCAATGCAGGGGACATGGGTTCGATCCCTGGTCCGGGAAGATCACAGATGCCACGGAGCAGCTAAGCCTGTGCACCACAACTACTGAGCCCGCATGCCCTAGAGCCCGTGCTACAACTACTGAAGCCTTCACACCTAGAGACCGTGCTCCACAAGAGAAGCCACTGCATTGAGAAGCCCATGCACCACAATGAAGAGTAGCTCCCGCTCGCCGCAACTAGAGAAAGCCTGTGTGCAGCAATGAAGACCCAACAAAACCAAAAAACTAAAAATTAAAAAAATTAAAATTATAAAAAAATATGAAAGTCCAGATATTAATATGAAAGATCTTGTTTTAAAATCAATATTTTTATTTACATATAAAATAATGGTATCACATTCAATTATTTTAAAATATCATTAGGACTAAATAAAACATATCTATGATTTACATCTGGGTCACAGATAACCAGTTTGCTATCCCTGGAGAGATGTTCAAGAAAGGAAGGCCAATTTTGGTACAGTGTGGGGATGAGTCAAAAGCACCTTCTCACATTCAACCTGGCATGAAGCCAGGATGACTAAGCATATAAGTATAAATTAAGGAAACTAAATCTGTGATATAAGTTTTGAATGAGTATAACACTGGAAAGGGTGGATCATCCACCCATTAAGAATCAGTGTCTCATCAACTATACTCTAATAAAAATTAATACATATTTATACATATATGTGTATGTATAGATGATTCACTTTGTTAGAAAGCAGAAACTAACACACCATTATAAAGCAATTATACTCCAATAAAAATGTTAAAAAAATTAATAATAAAAGAAAAATTTTTTAATGAAGGGGTACAAAGATTTCTTAATGATTGTTGTAAAATAATAAAAAATAAAATATGAAAATAAAAAGAATCAGTGTCTCAAAATAAGAAAAAAAGAATCAGTGTCTCCACAAGGAGACATCCTCCCATTAAGAATCCGGTCTCCACAAGTATCAGTGGCATCACATCAAGAGCACAGATACATCAAATTCTTTGGGACCAGTTTAAACCGTGGAACTATGTAGCACTAGCAAAATCAATAGCAGCTGAAAATAAGATTACTAGCCTCTATACTAATCAAAATACCCATCTCTTTCTTCATCTAACCTTTGGAAAGAAGATTAGCTTCTCTGGAATGAGTAAACTCCCAGAAGTTTAGCAATACTTGAAGGGGACTGCAAGAAGATCCCAAGAAAATTGCCATTTAGAAGTCCTGATAATTTGAGCAGATGAGTACAGTGATTAATTCGAATATTTCAAAGACGAGACCTAATATGTACCCCAAGTGGGCTACACTTGTTATACAACCATAACCAGACCCCAGAGCTAAAACCAGCCATTGTTTTAGGACCTGCAAGTAATATTCACTCCCTCAGAAAATGCATCACCCTTCCAGTTTCAAATTACTAGCTCTTTTTGGATGACATTTTATTTTCAAAGTTCTCTGACCAGCCTGTTATTCTTCTGGGTCCTCATAATATGCACTAGGTCTCTGCAACTAACAGAAAACCTCAGGAAGAAATCATTGCTATAGGACCCAAAGACCGGTTTTTCTTACAAACACATAGAAAGATTTCACAGAATGGTGATTAAGAGTGCTGGCTTTGGAGCCAGATGCCTGGGTTCAAATTTTACCTATTAGTTATGTTACCTTGAGGAAATTACTTTACCTCAATGTGTTTCAATCTCTTTATCTGAAAGATGTGAATAATAATAGTATCCATCTTATTGGGTTTTTTAAAGGATTACATAAACTAATATATGCAATGTGCTTAGAACAATGCCTGGCAGATAGTAAATAAATGTTTCATGTGATAGTGTATATGACAATATTCCACCCAGGAAATGTGGGAGTGAAGTGGTATGAGTCACCGCTATATTGCAGAATCAGATTTAGAGGATATACTTTATAATATGACTGAATCTCCAACCCAAGCAGATTATAGTATGTTGATTACCAAAGATAATGCTCTATTCAACAACTAAAACAAGTCTCTCAGACCATTTGCTACTAATAATTGACCAATTTTGAAAAGTGGAAAATTTTTGATAAACACTAATAATAAGAAAGTACAGCATGCTTTTTGTGCCAGAAAATTATACAAGGGAATTTAAACATGTCTTCTCTGAATATTGAAACAAATTTAACTCCAAGAGAATATATTACGTGTATATCTGGGATACTATTTATTTAACACAAAAGCTTAAAATGGTTATAACAGTTCTCTACATTTGTCCTATAAAATATTTTTTTAAATGATATGCACAAAGATTTAGCTACAAGAATGTTTATCACAGTGTTTTTTTTAATATGATAGCAAAAAATTAAAAACAATCTAGATGGCTAGTGACTGTTTAAATAAATTGTGGTGCATCCTTATGACAATACAAAACAGCCATCTTAAAAGATATTGTAGAACAAATCTTTACAAAAAGGAAAAATGTTATGAAACACTATATGGAGAGATGCAAAGTTAAGGGCCAGTGGAAATTTGTGTATCTATGCACAAAATAGACCATATATAGAACAAGGTTAATAGTGATTATCTTTTGGTGGGATTATGTGTGATTTTTACTTTTTTGTTTGTTCTTTTCTATGGTTTGCCAATTTTCTCCAATGAAGACATAGTATTTGGTAATCAGATTAAAATGTTATGAGGGAAAAAGGGCTTCTCAAACTTTAATGTGCATATGAATCAGCTGGGTAATATTGTTAAAATGCAGATTCAGACTAAGTAGGTCTAGATGGGGCCTGAAAGTCTTCCTTTTTTACAGGCTCCCAGATGATGCTAATGCTACTAGACTGGGACCACATTTGAGCAAGACACTATCAAGAGTATATACTCAATCTTCCTTCTCTAACCATGTAGTATGGCTATTCGTGTAAAACACAAGCAAGTACAAGCTTCTCATTATTACACTTGATATAGTACTTGGCATTGTTAAACACTCCAGGGAAACATTTTCTAATTTCAAATCATTTAATATCTCGGTTTCTTAGTTTCACTATAAAGGCTGCTGATTACTCAGATTCTTATAAACAATCATGATAAAAATATACAGGTAACACTGAAAAGTGTTCAGTGCCTCTGAAATGTGATATTTATTTACCAGGGTCAGACCAGCATTTCACTGTTTTTGGTAAATGGCCACAGGCCTTTAAAATAAATTGCAAAGATCATAATAGAACAAATTGAGAGAAAGCTTGTTAGTGTAAGACTGTAGTGATATTTAATGTTAATCTAACAAACAACTCAACATGTATTGAGAACTATGCTGGCAATACCAAAATAAATTGACAAATACTATGCCTTCAAGGAGTTCAAAGTCAAATAGGGAAGAGAGGTAACTTGAGGACTAATGTAATACAACTTTAATACTATAAAATAAAATGTAATAGAAGTTGAGTATGATATGAGAACACAGGAAGAGATCATGAATTCTAAAAAGGATAAAGAACAGAGGAACAGAAGAATGCTTTGGTGTTTTTGTTACAAAGATAATATGTGAGCAGTCTTAAAGTATGAGCAAATCTCACCATTGGCAGTAGTAGGAACAGGAAATTCCAGGTAGAAGAAACATCATAAATAACCACTGTTGTTATAAAGGGATTCCATTGTCTGACTATTCATTGCCATGTTCACATAGTGACCAAAAGTGTTAGCTCTCATCCCTAATTACTAAGAGAAATTCAAATCAAAACCACAATGAGATATCAACTCATACAAGACATAATGGCTGTCATCAAAAAAATCTACAAATAACAAATGTTGGAGAGGATGTGGAGAAAAGGAAAGTCTCATAAACTGTTGATGGGAATGTAATTTGGTGCAGCCACTATGGAGAACAGTATGGCAGTTCCTCTAAAAACTAAAAATAGAACTACCATATGATCCATCAATTCCACTCCTGGGTATATATCCAGAAAAAATGAAAACAATAATTCAAAAAGATACATGCACCCCAACATTCACAGCAGCACTATTTACAATAACCAAGACATGGAAGCAACCCAAATGTCCGTCAACAGACAACTGGGTTAAGAAGTGGTATATATATATATATATATATATATATATATATATATATATATATATATATATATATATACACACAATAAAATAATACTCAGCCATGAAAAAAAAAGAAATACTGCGATTTGCAGCAACATGGACGGACCTAGAGAATATTATGCTTAGAGAAAGACAAATTTGACTCAGACAGAAATGGAAACAGACTCATAGACATAGAAAACAAACTGGTGGTTACTAAAGGGGAGAGGGAAGGGGTGGAGGACAAATTAGGAATATGGGATTAACATATATTGGGTTGGCCAAAAAGTTTGTTCTGGTTTTTCTGTAAGAGCTTATGGAAAAATGCAAATGAACTTTTTGGCCAATGCAATACAGACTACTATAAGGATTTAAAGTATAGCACAGGGAATTATATCCATTATCTTGAAATAAGCTTATAATGGAATAGAATCTGCAAAAATATTGAATCACTATGCTGTACACCTGAAATTAACACAAAAATATTGTAAATCAACTACCCTTCAATTAAAAAAAAAAGGTCCTGAATAAAAGTGCTAATTCTAACTAAGTGTCCAGCTCCAACAGAAGATGTATAGTAGCTAAATACATTTCCCTGTAGTAGAATAAGCAAGTTAACTTTTCCTGTATTATACTAGTTAAAATTCTTTAGGCTCTTCATTGTATACTCTTGACCCCTTTGTCATAGATTAGGTGACCATAGGTGCGTGGGTTTATCTCTGCACTTTCTATCTTATTCCACTGATCTATATTTCTGTTTTTGTGCCAGTACCATACTGTTTTGATGACCGTAACTTTGTAGTATAGTCTGAAGTCAGGGAGGCTGATTCATCCAGCTCCGTTTTTCTTTCTTAAGATTGCTTTGGCTATTCGTGGTCTTTTGTGTTTCCATTCAAATTGTAAAATTTTTTGTTCTAACTCTGTGAAAAATGCCATTGGTAATTTGATAAGGATTGCATTGAATCTGCAGATTGCTTTGGGTAGTATAGTCATTTTCACAATATTGATTCTTAGACTGGATATATGTATATGTATAACTGATTCACTTTGTTGTACATGTGAAACTAACACAAAATTGTAAATCAACTATACTCCAATAAAATTTTTTTAAAAAAAGATAATGTAGGCAGTCTTTTAGCTTAGAAGTTACAATGATACAGATTTAGTGGACTAAGAAATAAGCATGGGAGTGTACTGCCTTAAAGACTGTATGAGCTTTGGAAAGGTAAAACTAACTAGATAAAGTGGTTTATTACAACCACTTTAGCTCTGATTCTACCTAAAAAAATCCATATTCAAAATTGTTCATTTGTTCAATATAGTATTTCAATCTAAGCATTACTATTATGGATTTGTATCTGCCATAGAAATAGCCTGTCAATTCATGGGAAAGGAGAATAGGTAAAGCATTTGATGGTATTTGTCTATTCAGTCCTTAAAATATTGTAATTACACATTAAATGTATAAAGTCCAAGATTTAAAATGTGCAAAACTTCCATTAAGTTCAGCATTATATAACTCAACACACCATTTATGATCAAAGAAAGATTTAAAAGCTAACCAAAATACATTTGCTAGAAAGAGAACTCAAAGAATGTCAATACTCCCATTCATTCTGAGTCAGAATAAAAAGAATTCCTTCATGTTTTTGTTGTGAACTTCAAGCACTTATATGTGCATGGAATCAGCTGTTAAATATTTATGTTATCAAACAGGAATTCCTGTCACTTAATTTAGTAGTAAAAGATAAAACATTTAAGGCACCTGGAAACCACTGTGTGGCCTTTATTTTGTATTTCTTCCTATATTTAATGTCACTGGAGAATAAAGAAACGTGGATTAAAATTCTTACATTTCATACATGCCTAGATTGGTAATTAATCTTTACTCAATAGTTCACAAACCTAATTTTTACAAAATTACATGTAGTTTCTGTGCTTAGCTGATTTCTTAAATCACACTTTTGGAACAAGCATACTCAGAGAGCTTATCATCAGGAGATATTACATTCCTTTTCCTTGTCAAACAAGTCATGCAAGTAAACTGCTTTAAGTAGCTTTGAAGAATGTGGTTTGTACAAAAACTTCATACTGTCAAAACTCTTTCCATAACTCACATTATAAATGAATAAAAATCTGTGTTTTCATCATGAAAATAAACCTTGGAATTTTGAAACAAAAGGATTCCTCTGTTTCTGTTGTATCCATATTTTCTCCTCTATATCAACACATTCCATAATGAGAAACTAGAACTCCATGCTTACCATTCTCATCACTACATATATAAAAGTATTGTGTCTATTTCTATATTTGAGGATATGAAAGAGAAAGTGAAAGAATGCTTGATTCATGAACATTCAGTTACTCTTTAAGCATTTCGTATATCATACCTATTATTTGAATGGCTACAAGGTTTGCACCTAATTTCACTGTGCACTATGATTCTATTTATTTTATTTTGTGACATCACCATAAAGAAAAATGTTAACAGCATTTTATCAGTCTGTTTTTTCCAAAAGAAATCATAGCTCATGATATTATCTTCAATTGCTAGATTTTAAAATGTGTCTCAGAAAATGTTACAAGCCCCACACATTTAAAAATGGTGAGAGTATACTTCAAACATAACTTTTTAATATTAAAAGCTCATGATATTCATTCGAGATACATTTACTAAACACCCACTATTTGCAGAAACAGGGATTAGTGTACTAATTCAGTACTGTCCTCATTCCTCATTGAATGTTAATTAAAAGGTCCTTGAAATGCATAAAAGTGATTTCCAAAAGGGCTTAGGAGACTGCAATTTAACAGAATAGGGCAAGTAAAATGAATAACAAACTTTTGTTGCATGGTAAATTTTAATAATATACTATTATTTCAATACTCAACAGTTCATTACCTTGAAGATATTTGAGATTCCTCATCCATCAACTTGCTATATAGTAAGGATTAATTATAAATAATCAAAACCTATAAAGTAAAAAAAAATTGTACAAATATATGTTCTTTACTTTCTCCCTAAAATAGCTTGAGGAAGGTAAAAAATTCTGTTGCAATAAAAAAAAATTCAAATAAACTTCTGTGGAACTATGAAGGTACTATATAAACAAAAGAGTCAGTTTTGTAAGCCATTCTTGGTTTTTTGTTGCTTTTCTTTTAGCTGAGTTTTCTTCCTTAACTGCTATGGAGTATGTAAACAGAAAGAGGCAAAACAGTGCTATTTGGTGATCAAACACACTAAAAAGTACCAAGAGTAATTCTATTGTTCCTTTAATCAGAATAACAAAAATACTTTGGGGAGGGTCCAAGATGAGATGTGGAATGAAGGAACTGGTATTGTTTATATGTGAAATGTAGCCTTTAAAAAGTGCATGTCACAAAAAATCATTGCGTATCACCATTTCAGCAAAGCAGTAAGTCCAAACATTTTACCATGCCTGGAAAGAATGTGATGCATGCATAAACAAGTTCCCCCCCCCATATGAAAGCTTCTGATATTTATAATATTATAAATATAAGATTTCACGTAGAATAATCATACTATGCTTTCATATTATAATCCTGCTTGTTAAACTCAAGTAACTTTCACACATTCATTTAAAAATAAAATATGACAAACATAACAAAAATTTAATTATAAATTCAAGAGTCCTTTTGCCCCTTTTGAATTTTAAGGCTTATAAATCCAAAATATTTTTTAAAATAAAATGATTATTTTTCTTAAATGTAGGCATTTCACTTAAGAACAAAAAAAATTAAAAAAAAATTTTTTAAAACATACACTAAAAAGGATGTAAGAATTTTGTAGAAAATTTTCCCACTGATATTCAACTTAACTAATCGCATTTAAAACAAAACCATGAGCTATGTGATTCTGCTCAACTTATAATCAAGTTTTTGTAATTTTTTTTTCAACTTTACCTTGCAAAATATCCTTGGGCAAATCATAAAAAGACACCCCCCCCCCAACAGTTCTGTGCTTGATTCTAAAACTCCAATTAGCATTTTAGTTTCTAGTTACAATGTATCATAAAAAAAAAAAAAAAAAAAAACTTACTTGATCTGTCCCATAAGGCAGTATGTTCAGAGAAATGAAGGCTGTCATTTTCCAGAGTTGTTTTCTGATCATGTGCAGTACCTTTGGAGTGTCTATGAAATAATCGGCTAGCAAAACCTTCCAATTTCTGAAGAGCAGTTGTACCTGTATACTGATTACAGGGTAGTTCTCTATAAGCTGCCATTCATGTGTATTTACACTTAATTTAAAATAACTGAAAATATTTCCAGAAGGAGCTCAACAACTTCTTACACAGAAGCCAAGAGCTATGCATGTATCAAACTTCCTGTTTGCAGTGTTTTCAAACCACTACTGCTGTTCTGTTTCCTGTTAATATAAAACAGCACATTACTGAGCCTTTCTTAGCAAAACTGTTCATCTCAACTAGAGATGAAGATTTTAAAGACTTGCAATATCATCCTAAAAGGCTATGTTTAAGAGTGTTTTAATATTAATACATACGTTAATGAGAACATTAATAAAGCTTTACATATGGATAGTAGGCTGAAAAAATTTTTTTAAAAAAGGAAAAGTAGTTAAACGTGTATTACGACCCTATACAAACAACTGAAGGCCAAACCACTCTCCAAATATAATATGTTGAAAAAGTTGTGTTTTATCCAGGAAATCAGCTAATACAGATTAGTATAGATTTTATGAATCCTTATAAATAGTAAACTTTTCACTGAAAGCTGGTTATCACAAAACACTTGCAAAACAAATTTTAACACATAAATTTTAATGAAAAAAATCTGAACTAGCACTTAAAAAAACTCAATGTTGCTAACTCACTGACTTAAGTCTAACATATACAAAAACTATAAAAACTTAGTGTGTCACTATTGCTTACCAAACATAATCTGCTGACAAGTGCGTATCAGCAGTACATTTTCAAACATTCTAAAATTTGAAAAAAATATATAAGATTTAAAATTATATAAAATCAGCCATAGCCAGAAATTTCAACTGAGAGGAAAAAAAATCCTTCTAGTTGACTGAGACATGTTAATTTTAAAACTTTACACTGAGGACTACTGCTTACCTGATCCCTGATTTAGGGGTCTCACTTGGAAACAGCTCCTTTGGTTAAAAGTAAACTGTCCATTTGCATGAAAAAAGTAACCTGTGACATTTAACAATGATTCTGAGTACTTGCCTTCTGACACTTATTAAAGGATGAGAAATTTGTGTGGTTTTCTCTTTGGAAGCTTTAAACAAAGGAAAGAAAGAAGGAAGAAAAAAAGGAAGGCAGGGAGGGAGGGAGGAAAGAAGGAAGGAGGGAAAGAAGGAAGGAAGGATATTTTAAAAAATCTATCTAAAAAAAGTCTTAATCAAGATTTCGTGCATACTGCTTAACAAACAGAATAGAAACAATAATGACAAATAGAATAAATAGGAATAATAATGTAATCAAATTAGGACACAACACACACACACAGAGGAAACACTGACTCATGAATTTTGCCAAATAACAGCTCATTTGTGTACATTTTATTCTGTATAATAAAATTAGATCAATCTAAACAAACAGGCAACAGTATCTACAACACCAAACTTCTTAAATTGTAGCTTTCTGATAAATATGTGTGTATATAATAATAATTTCTTTATTAACATCCGACTTCATACAAAACAGACCCTGAACAGGTGTCTGCAGTCTTCAATAAACATCTACAGAGGATGAACTGTCTTTGTATGGGCATAAGTGCATAAAATTCCTGAATTCTTTGACTTGTTCTCTTGGGATAAATTCTATTCATCCTCAAGGCTCACCAAAAATGTCACATCTTCACTGAAGTTTCCCACATACTTCCTAGAAAAATAAACTGCTCTCTCCACTGTTTCCAATGATCTTATAATTTTATGTTAAAAATTTTCTATTTATAAACTTATGTCTCAAATTGTGAATTACTTGAATTCATAAATGCAATGCATGTGCTAGTTAATACTCAATAAATATATGTTGAAGTATTCAGTTTTAATAAATTAAAGGTCTAAGTAGAATCAAACAGTTGAAAATATTTTAATTTTATTTATGATAGGATTATATTTGTAAATTATCCAACGACCACCTAGTTAGTTGTTCATATATAGAGACAACAGCAATAGAAGTAATGTCACTTAACTTTTTTCTCTACGTCAGTCAGTTACTAAATTTTATTCATTCTTTGAGTTTCATTTTTATTAGTGAAAATGTGGATTTCTAAAATAACTTGTTTTCTCTGCTTCCAGTCACTCCTTTCAATCACTCATCTCTGACATATTAACCTCCCCAAAATATTACACTCATGGCATTCCCTTGCCAAAAGTACAAGCTAATTCTAACATTTCAGCCCCACGATGTTCGTTTTTAACACATGTCTAGCCAGACTTATATCCAATGTTGCTTGAGTTTCATACAGATATTCCAGATTTCTAATTAGAACACGAAGATTAATTTATTTAAAGCAATGTATAAGCTTTATAACAAAATTATTATATCAAGAAGAAGAAAGTAATCTTCACTAGACGAAGACCTGGGAAACACTACATTTAAAATTTATGCATTTTTCTTCAATAAAACTGTTTTTTATCTGTTACAAAGTCCTTAGAGAAAGTAGAATCTTTAGTCCTTACAGCAATGTTTCTATATATGGTATTGTGACCAGGAAACTGTTGCTATCGAAGTACTTAGGCAATTTGATTTTTATTAAAAAGAACTCTACTGGCATCTACTGCTAGAAAGAAACAACTACAGCTTTAACTAAAACTGAATTCTTTCATAATTCAAATTAATGTTAAGAAGTATATTGCTTGCTATCCTTACTGATGGTATTTTCAGAACTTGAATTTGTACTAAGATATCTAGCCATGTACCCAAAAATTTGCTGTAATTACATATCTTATATCCTATTAATAGTTTAAATAGTGTATGATAATAAAACTAGAATCAACTTTGAAGTTATCAAGTCCTTATTTTTCATTCTGCATTAATTTTAGAAATGGTAATAATTTTCAGAGTTGAACCTCCTTTGATTGCCATAAGATATCACAAAATACTGGCTTATTTCTTATGTTTAATAATAGTAATGATACCTTACATTTACAAAGCATTTTATAACACATAAAATGGTTTCAACGGATTCATCAGATCTTTACAAATGAAGTAAGGACAGGTATTATTATCCTTATTTTAAGATGAGAAAACAAACATAAATATTAAGTGACTTGTGCAAAGTCACCTATGTCTTCTGCCTCTTTATCAAGGCTCCTTTGTACTGACAATAATTACCACAAGTAAAGATTTTTTCAAACAACGGTGGGGAAGTAGGGATAAAAGGATGGTAAGAGGTGGGAATGGTTCTTGGACACACTGTCCAGAGTCTGAGATTCTGCTATGAGAATGTTTTCATTCAGATGGTCACCTTATAGCCATGCAATTTCATTGTCCACATTTATGCTTACAGTCATCTTGTGGCCAAGTAGAACTATGTACTTTAGAGTTTGAAGGTTAAAGAAAAGAAAAACATGGAAGCATATTTTATATGTAAATAATGTATTTGTTCCATGTGGAGGGCAAATGATATGACCATGACCACTGCTATTCAAATAAAGGTTTTACAGTAATAGTTTTGCCTTTCCCAAGATGGATTCATACCTTTTATAAATGGATTCACCTATTTAAGACTGGCTTCTTTCATTTAGCACAGCATAACTAACTGAGGTTCATCCATGTTGTGTGTTTTAAGAGCTTACTAATTTTTTATTGAATAGTATTCCATTGTATGGATTTACCACAATTTATATTTCTATTTACAATTGAATTGCTTTTGCACCTTTGTCAAAAATCAGTTAACCATATCTATGTGGGTCTACTCTGGATTTTCAATGTTGAAAAGTTTGAAATTTTGAAATGTTGAAAATTGAAAATTTTCAATGTTGAAAACTGATCTACTTATGTGTCAATTCTTTTTCATCAATAGAGTACTGTGTTGGTTACTGTGGCTTTTTAGTAAGTCTTAAATCTGATTGTATAAATCTTTCAACTTTTTTTTTCTAAATTGTTTTGGCTCTTATAGTTTCTTAGCTTTTCCATATAAATTTTAAAAGTCTGTCTATTTCTACAAAAATAATCTTGCTAGGACTTATTGAGATTATGTTTATTGAGAGAAATGATAACTATACTGAGTCTTTCAATCCATGATCATATTATATATTTCATTTTTTGATTCATTTTCAATCATCTTTGATTTCTTTCATCAGTGTTTTAGTTTTCATCATACAGATCCCATACATACTTTGTTAGACTTATACTTAAGCATTTATTATTTTAAAATTGGAGCTATTGTAAATGGTGCTTTAAAAGATGTTTACAATTGTTCATTGCTAGTATATAGAAATATAACTTATTTTTATATGCTAACCTTGTATACTGCCACCTTGCTAAACTCACTTATTATATTTAGGAATCTTTTTCTTTTTGTAGATTTCTTGGGATTTTCTATGCAGAAAATCATGTCATCCTCAAACAGTTTGTTTTATTTTTTCCTCTTTAATCCCTGTGTTGTCTATTTACTTTTCTTGACATACTGTGCTGGCTAGGACTTCCAGTAGTACATTAAACAAGTGGTGAAAGTGAAGATCCTTGCCTTATTCCCAATCTTAGGAAGAAATGGTTCACTTTCTCATCATTATGTCAGCTGTAGAAATTTTTTGTAGATGCCCCTTATTGAGATAAAGAAGTTTCCTTGTATTCCTAGTTAGTTCAGTGTTTTTATATATTACAGGGATGTTGAATTTTATCGAATACTTTTTCAGTAACTGTTGATATGATCATATGGTTTTACTTCTTTAGTCTGCTAATATGGTGTATTACACTTACCAATTAATTCTCAAACATTAAACCAGCCTTGAATTCCCAGGATAAACACCTCTTGTTCTTGGTGTACTAATCTTTTTATATGTTGCTAGATTTAATTCACAAATATTTAATTGAAGATTTATATAAGTTGACAAGATATACTGTTGTGAAGTTTTATTTTTATGTACTGTCTTTGCATGATTTTGATATCAGGTTAAAAATGGCTGCATAAAATAAATTGGGAAGTAATGTTTTTTATTTTCTGGAAGAGACTGTAGGGAACTGGTATCACCTCTTCCTGAAATTTTTGATAGTATTTGTCAGGAAAACGATTTGGCCAGTAATTCGTTTATGGAAGGCCACAAATACTAATTCAATTTCTTCAATAGATATCATACTGTTCAGTTATCTATATCATCTTCAATGAATATTGGTAGTTTTGTCTTTCAAGAAATGATCTATTTCAACTAAGTTGTCAAATTCACGTGCATAAAGTTGTTTCTAAAATCCCCTTATTAGCCTTTAAATGTCTGTAGCATCTGTAGTTATATCCCCTCCTTCATTCCTGATATTGGTAATTTGCCTTCTCTTTTTTGGTCAGTCTGGAAAAAGGACTCTAATTTTTTATCTTTTTGAAAGAACCACCTTTTGTTTTCATTGATTTTCTCTATCATTTTTTCCATTTTCAGTTTCATAAATTCCTGTTCTTATCTTTTCCCTTTTCCTCTACTTTCTTTGGCTTTATTTTGCTCTTTTTCTATTTTCATAATGAGGAAATTTAGATCATTTCCCTTGGAACAATGATATAGCACATCTAAAAAATACTGAAACATTGAATTTTTTTAATGTTTACTTATTTATTTTCATATTAGTCATCCACTTTATACACATCAGTGTATACATGTCAATCCCAGTCTCCCAATTCATCACACCACAACCCCCACCCCCTGCCGCTTTCTCCCCTTGGTGTCCATAAATTTTTCCTCTACTTCTGTGTCTCAATTTCTGCCCTGCAAACTAGTTCATCTGTACAATTTTCTAGATTCCACATATATGCGTTAATATACGATATTTATTTTTCCCTTTGACTTACTTCACTCTGTATGACAGTCTCTAGATTCATCCACGTCTCTACAAATGACCCAATTTCATTCTTTTTAAGGCTGAGTAATATTCCATTGTATATCTGTACCACATCTTCTTTATCCATTTGTCAGTCAATGGGCATTTAGGTTGTTTCCAAGACCTGGCTATTGTAAATAGTGTTGCATGTGCATCTGTCTTTCTGAATTTTGGTTTTCTCTGGGTATATGCCCAGTAGTGGGATTCCTAGGTCATATGGTAATTCTATTTTTAGTTCTTTAAGGAAACTCCATACTATTCTCCATAGTGGCTGTATCAATTTACATTCCCATCAACAGTGAAAGAGGGTTCCCTTTTCTCCACACCCTCTCCAGCATTTGTTGCTTGTAGATATTCTGATGATGCCCAATCTAACTGGTGTGAGGTGATACCTCACTGTAGTTTTGCTTAGCATTTCTCTAATAATTAGTGATGTTGAGCAGCTTTTCATGTGTTTCTTGATCATTGGTCTGTCTTTTTTGGAGAAATGTCTATTTAGGTCTTCTGCCCATTTTTGGATTAGGTTTTTTTTTTAATATGGAACTGCATGAGCTGTTTATATATTTTGGAGATTAATCTTTTGTCCAGTGATTCATTTGCAAATACTTTCTCCCGTTCTGAGGGTTGTCTTTTTTTGTTTTTTGTGGTACGTGGGCCTCTCACTGTTGTGGTCTCTCCCGTTGCGGCACAGACTCCAGATGTGCAGGCTCAGTGGACATGACTCATGGGCTTAGCTGCTCCACAGCATGTGGGATCCTCCTGGACCGGGGCACAAACCCATGTCCTCTGCATCGGCAGGCTGACTCTCAACCACTGCACCACCAGGAAAGCCCCCTGAGGGTTGTTTTTTCATCTTGTTTATGGTTTCCTTTGCTGTGCAAAAGCTTTTAAGTTTCATTAGGTCTCATTTATTTTTGGTTTTATTTCCATTACTCTAGGAGGTGGATCAACAAATATCTTGCTGTGATTTATGTCAAAGAGTGTTCTTCCTATGTTTTCCTCCAAGAGTTTTATAGTGTCTGGTCTTAAATTTAGGTCTCTAATCCATTTTGAGTTTATTTTTGTGTATGGTGCTAGGGAGTGTTCTAATTTCATTGTATATCCTTGCCTCCTTTGTCATAGATTACTTGACCATAGGTGCATGGTTTTATCTCTGGGATTTCTATCCTGTTCCATTGATCTATTTCTGTTTTTGTGCCAATAACATATTGTCTTGATTACGATAGCTTTGTAGTATAGTCTGAAACCAGGGAGTCTGATTCCTCCAGCTCCATTTTTTTCCCTCCAGATTGCTTTGGCTATTCGGGGTCTTTTGTGTCTCCATACAAATTTTAAGATTTTTTGTTCTAGTTCTGTAAAAAATGCCATTGGTAACTTGATAGGGATTGCACTGAATCTGTAGATTGCTTTGGATAGTATAGTCATTTTCACAATATTGATTCTTCTAATCCAAGAACATGGTATAGCTCTCAATCTGTTGGTATCATCTTTCATTTTTTTCATCAGTGTCTTAAGTTTTCTGCATACAGGTCTTTTGTCTCCCTAGGTAGGTTTATTCCTATGTATTTTATTCTTTTTGTTGCAATGGTAAATGGGAGTGGTTCCTTAAGTTCACTTTCAGATTTTTCATCATTAGTGTAAAGGAATGCAAGAGATTTCTGTTCATGAATTTTGTGTCCTGCAATTTAACCAAATTCATTGATTAGCTCTAGTAGTTTTCTGGTGGCATCTTTAGGATTCTCTATGTATAGTATCATGTCATCTGCAATCAGTGACAGTTTTACTTCTTCTTTTCCAATTTGTTTTCCTTTTATTTCTTTTTCTTCTCTGTTTGCTGTGTCTACGACTTCCAAAACTATGTTGAATAACAGTGGTAAGAGTGAACATCCTGCTCTTGTTCCTGATCTTAGAGCAAATGCTTTCAGTTTTTCACCATTGAGAATGGTGTTTGCTGTGGATTTGTCATATATGGCCTTTTATGTTGAAGTAGGTTCCCTCTATGCCCACTTTCTGGAAAGTTTTTTTTATCATAAATGGGTGTTGAATTTTGTCAAAAGCTTTTTCTGCATCTATTGAGATGATCATATGTTTTTTCTTCTTCAATTTGTTAATATGGTGTATCAAATTGATTGATTTGCATATATTGAAGAATCCTTGCATATCTAGGATAAATCCCACTTGATCATGGTGTATGATCCTTTTAATGTGTTGTTGAATTCTGTTTGCTAGTATTTTGTTGAGGATTTTTGCATCTATATTCATTAGTGATATTGGTCTGTAATTTTCTTTTTTGTAGTATCTTTGTCTGGTTTTGTTATCAGGGTGATGGTGGCCTCATAGAATGAGTTTGGGAGTTTTCCTTCCTCTGCAATTTTTTGAAGAGTTTGAGAAGGATGGGTATTAGCTCTTCTCGAAATGTTTGATAGAATTCACCTGTGAAGCCATCTAGTCCTGGACTTTTGTTTGTTGGAAGATTTTTAATCACAGGCTGAATTTCATTACTTGTGATTGGTCTGTTCATGTTTTCTGTTTCTTCCTGGTTCAGTCTTGGAAGGTTATACCTTTATAAGAATTTGTCCATTTCTTCCAGGTTGTCCATTTTTTTGGCATAGAGTTGCTTGTAGTAGTCTCTTAGGATGCTTTGTATTTCTGTGGTGTCTGTTGTAACTTCCCTTTTTTCATTTCTAATTTTATTGATTTGAGTCCTCTCCCTCTTTTTCTTAATGAGTCTGGCTAATGGTTTATCAATTTTGTTTATCTTCTCAAAGAACCAGCTTTTAGTTTTATTGATCTTTGCCATTGTTTTCTTTGTTTCTATTTCATTTATTTCTGCTCTGATCTTTATGATTTCTTTCCTTCTGCTAACTTTGAATTTGTTTGTTCTTCTTCCTCTACTTCCTTAAAGTATAACGTTAGATTGTCTATTTCAGATTGTTTCTTGAGGTACGCTTGTATAGCTATAAACTTCCCTCTTAGAACTGCTTTTGCTGCAACCCATAGGTTTTGAGTCATTGTGTTTTAATTGTCATTTGTCTCTAGGCATTTTTAAATTTCCTCTTTGATTTCTTCAGTGATCTCTTGGTTATTTAGTAACATATTGTTTAGCCTCCATGTGTTTGTGTTTTTTGCGTGTTTTTCTCTGTAATTGATTTGTAATCACATAGCGTTGTAGTCAGAAAAGATGCTTGATATGATTTCAATTTTCTTAAAATTACCGAGGCTTGATTTGTGACCCAAGATGTGATCTATCCTGGAGAATGTTCCATGCACACTTGAGAAGAAAGTGTAATCTGCTGTTTTTGGATGGAATGTCATATAAATATCAATCAAATCTAACTGGTCAATTGTGTCATTTAAAGCTTGTGTTTCCTTATTAGTTTTGTTTGGTTGATCTGTCCTTTGGTGTAAGTGAGGTGTTAAAGTCCCCCACTATTATTGTGTTACTGTCGATTTCCTCTCTTATAGCTGTTAGCAGCTGCCTTATGTATTGCGGTGCTCCTATGTTGTGTGCATACATATTTATAATTGTTATATCTTCTTCTTGGATTGATCCCTTGATCAATTTGTATTGTCCTTCCTTGTCTCTTGTAACATTCTTTATTTTAATGTCTATTTTATCTGATATGAGTTTTGCTACTTCAGCTTTCTTTTGATTTCCATTTGCATGGAATATCTTTTTACATCCCCTCACTTTCAGTCTGTATGTGTCCCTAGGTCTCAAGTGGTTCTCTTGTAGACAGCATATACATGAGTCTTGTTTTTGTATCCATTCAGCGAGCTTGTGTCTTTTGGTTGGAGCATTTAGTCCATTCATGTTCAAGGTAATTATCGATATTTATGTTCCTATGACCATTTTCTTGATTGCTTTGGGTTTGTTTTCATAGGTCCTTTTCTTCTCTTGTGTTTCTCACTTAGTGAAGTGCCTTTAGCATTTGTTGTAGAGCTGGTTTGGTAGTGCTGAATTGTCTTAGCTTTTGCTTGTCTGTAAATCTTTTGATTTCTCCATCGAATCTGAATGAGATCCTTGCCAGGTAGGGTAATCTTGGTTGTAGGTTCTTCCCTTTTATCACTTTAAGTATATCATGCCACTCCTTTTTGGCTTGTAGAGTTTCTGCTGAAAGATCAGCTGTTAACATTATGGGGATTCCCTTGTATATTATTTGTCATTTTTCCCGTGCTGCTTTCAATAATTTTTCTTTGTCTTTAATTTTGGCCGGTTTGATTATTATGTATTTTGGCGTGTTTCTCCTTGGTTTTATCCTGCCTGGGACTCTCTGCACTTCCTGGATTTAGGTAGCTATTTCCTTTCCCATGTTACGGAAGTTTTTGACTATAATCTCTTCAAATATTTTCTCGGGTCCTTTCTCTCTCTCTTCTCCTTCTGGGGCCCCTATAATGCGAATGTTGTTGTGTTTAATGTTGTCCCAGAGGTCTCTTAGGCTGTCTTCATTTCTTTTCATTCTTTTCTCTTTATTTTGTTCTGCAGCAGTGAATTCCACCATTCTGTTTTCCATTCCAGGTCACTTATCTGTTCTTCTGCCTCAGTTCTTCTGCTATTGATTCCTTCTAGTGTATTTTTCATTTCAGTTATTGTATTGTTCATCTCTGTTTTTTCTTTAATTCTTCTAGATCTTTACTAAACATTTCTTGCATCTTCTCCCTCTTTGCCTCCATTCTTTTTCCGAGGTCCTGGATTATCTTCACTATCATTATTCTGAATTCTTTTTCTGGAAGATTGCCTATCTCCATTTCATTCAGTTGTTTTTCTGGGGTTTTATCTTGTTCCTTCATCTGGTACATTGCCCTCTGCCTTTTCACCTTGTCTATCTTTCTGTGAATGTGTGTGCAGTTCCTCAGGCTGCAGAATTGTAGTTGTTCTTTCTTCTGCTGTCTGCCCTCTGGTGGATGAGGCTATCTAAGAGGCTTGTGCAAGTTTCCTGATGGGAGGTACTGGTGGTGGGTAGAGCTGGCTGTTGCTCTGATGGGCAGAGCTCACTAAAACTTTAATCCTCTTGTCTGCTGATGGGTGGGGCCTGGTCCCCTCCCTGTTGGTTGTTTGGCCTGAGGCGACCCAACACTGGAGCCTACCCAGTGCTCTTTGGTTGCGCTAATGGTGGATTCTGGAAGGGCTCACACCAAGGAGTACTTCCCAGAACTTCTGCTGCCAGTGTCCTTGTCCCTTTGGTGAGCCACAGGTGCCCCCCGCCTCTGCAGGAGACCCTCCAACAGTAGCAGGTAGGCCTGGTTCAGTCTCCTACATGGTCCCTGCTCCTTCCCTTGGGTCTCGATGCGCACACTACTTTGTGTGTGCCCTCCAAGTGTGGAGTCTCTGTTTTTCCCCCATCCTGCCGAAGTCCTGCAATGAAATCCCACTAGCCTTCAAAGTCTGATTCTCTAGCAATTCCTCCTCCCGTTGTCAGACCCTTAGGTTGGGAAGCCTGACGTGTGGCTCACAACCTTCACTCCAATGGGTGGACTTCTGTGGTATAAGTGTTCTCCAGTTTGTGAGTCACCCACCCAGCATTTATGGGATTTGATTTTATTGTGATAGTGCCCCTAATACTGTCTCATTGCGGCTTCCTCTTTGTCTTTGCATGTGGGGTATCTTTTTTGGTGAGTTTCATTGTCTTCCTGTCGATGATTGTTCAGCATTTAGTTGTGACTCCAATGTTTTCGAAAGGGAGTGAGAGCATGTCCCTCTACTCCGCCATTTTGAACCAATCTCTCACCATCTTGTATCAATCTCCTGCATTTTCATTTTCATTCAGTACAAAAATATTTTCTAATTTCCCTTAAGACTTTATCTTTGACCATGGATTATTTTGAATTGTGTGGTTTAAATTAACAAGTATTTGAGAATTTTCTTGATATCTTTCTGTTACTGATTTCTAGTTAGTCCCATTATGGTCAGAGAACATATTCTGCATAATTTTTAATTTTTTTAAACTGTTAAGGTTTGTCTTATGATCCAGAATATGGTCTCTGATGGTGAATGTTCCATGTACATTTGAAGAGTATCTTCTATTGTTATTAAGTAGAATACACTACAAATGTCAGTTAAGTCAATTGGGCTGATGGTATTGTTCAGGTCTTCTATATCCTTCTGGATTTTGTTTAATTGGTCTATAGATTACTGAGAGATGATTATAGAAGTCTTCAACTTTGTAGATTTTGCTATTTCTCTCTTTTCAGCTATATTAGTTTTTGTTTCACATATATTGAAGCTCTGTTATTAGATTAATTTACATTTAGGATTGTTCTTTTTATTGAATTGACATTTTTAGCATTATAAATGTCCCTCTTTAATCCTGGATAATCTTGCCACCACAAGCTTTCATTTGATAGTGTTTGGATAGCATATCTCTCCCCCCACCCCCAATTATCAGTATATTTAAAGTAGACTTCTATGCAGCACATAGCTGGGTCTTATTTAGAGCATTTACATTTAATGTAATAGTTGGTATAATTGGATTTAGGTCTATTGTTCTGTTATCTTCTGTTTGTCCCCTATTCTTAAAAAGAAAAAGCTTTAATATATATAACTGACATGCAATAAATTGCAAATATTCAAAGTGTAGAATTTGATGTTTTGCTATATAAATACAATGGTGAAACTATCTCCACAATCAAGAAAATGAATATATCCATCACCTCCAAAACTTTTCTCAGAACTCTTCATGATCTCTCTCTTCTGACATTCCAAATCCCCAGGCAATGGATATTTTTTATAATATAGATAATTTACATTTTTCAAGACTTTTATATAAAATGGGACTTTTTGTTAACATAAACTTTTTGAAGTTTTAGATTTACAGAAAAATTGCAAAGATAGTAGTATAGAGAGGTGTCATATAGCCAACATCCAGGTTCCATTATCATTAACATCTTACATTAGTATGGTAGATTTGTACAATTAATAAACCAATATTGTTACCTTATTGTAAACTAAAGTCCAAAGTTTATTCAGATTTCCTTAGTTTTTACCTAATGTCCTTTTTCTATTCCAGGATCTCATCCAGGATACCACATTACATTTAGTATTCATGTCTCCTTAGCCTCTTCTTGGCTATGATGGTTTCCTCAAACTCTCCTTGTTTTGATGACCTTGACAACTTTGAGGAGTACTGGTCAGGTATGTTGTAGAGCATCCCTCTGTTGGTATTTGTGTGGTGTTTTTATCATGATTAGCTGGGGTTATGGGTTATTGAGAAAATGACAACAGAGTAAAGTGCCATTTATATCATATTGTATCAAAGTTACACACCATCAACATGGCTTATCACTGTGGATGCTGACCTTCATCACCTGGTTGAGGTAGTGTTTGTCAGGTGTCTTCACTGTATAATTACATTTTTTCCTCCTTTTCCACACTGTACTCTTTGGAATAAAGTCACTATGCCCAGTACACACTTAAAGAATAGGGAGTTTTACTCTACCTCCTTGAAGGAAGAGTGGAATTCCTCTCCCTGGGCAATGTGTCTCTTTACCCCCATTTATTTATTTTTTATTCATCATTAACAGCAATATGGACTCATGGATATTTATTTTATACTTTGGGCTCTAATTCAATACTACATTACTTTTTTGCTCCAATTATTCAAGCTTTGGTCATTGGAAACTCTTTCAATTGTCTCTATGTCCCTGTGACATATAATTGTGTGTGCGTGCATGCACACGTGCATGCGTGTGTGTTTGCGCACTTACTTTCTACCACTATAAAATGGCCCATGCTTATTTTCTATACTTCCTGCCTCAGTCCCAGAATCAGCCATTTCTGCAAGGACCCCTAGTTCTTTTTACTGGAGAATGGTATTAGAAGCTAATACTTTGGAACTAGACATGCTTGCTGCTACTGGGGTGTTGCTTCTAGGCCCTCTCAGCTATCAGAACAGAGAAATATATGTGAATACTAACATGTATATATACCCATATCTATAAGTATTTTTATATGTAACCACCTATGTCTATAGTAAGGTAAACATAAGTTCTTCCTGGTATCGCCAACTCTAATTCATTACTGTACAATTCATTTTAGCTTCCTCCTCTTTCTTATCTGAAAACTCCCACTCCAACAGTGAGAAACCTAGCTTCCACCATCCACCATCTATTTACTTACTTGTTCAATTTTGGTATACAAGGATGGCAATACCAGCATTGTGAACTTGATACAGTTAAAAACTTTATTCTCGTGGGAAATAACTTTAACAACTAGAGTACACTACTATGTAGTTTCTTTTGCCTCTACTATTAGAGTCTTCATTTATTTCCAAATTTACTTAGGTCAGCACCTATTGTGTCATCTTCAGTGAAGCTGTTTCATACATTTGTAATACAGTTAGATTGTTTTGTCACACTCTGCATTCAGTCTTGGATTCCCCAACCTTCTAAATTATGTTTTTTAAAATTTTGCATACATTAAAGTTTACTCTTTGTACTTTAAGTGATATGGGTTTAGACAAATACCTACTGTCATGTATCCACAATTATGTATCATACAGAATAGTCTACCACGTTAGTAAATTCCCTGTGCTTCCCTGATCCTTGGCACCTACTGACCTTTTTACCACTGCCAGAGTTTTGCCTTTTCCAGAATCTCATTTAACTCAAATCATATTCCATGCAGCCTTTTCAGACTATCACTTAGCATTATGCATTTTAAATTCACGCATATCTTTTTGTGGCTTCATAGTTCATTTTTTAATAATCACTGAATAATTTTCCATGGTATGGATGTACCACAGCTTGTTTAACCATTCACCTACTGAAGGATGTTTTGGTTGCTTCTAGTTTTTGGCAATCATGAGTAAAGCTGCTATAATCTTTCACGTGCAGATTTTTGTGTGGACATAGTTTTAAAATCAGTATAATAAATTCCTAGGAGTGTGACTGCTGGATTGTATGGTAAGACTATGCTTAACTTTGCAAGAAATTGCTAAAATGGCTGTACCATTTTTCATTACTACCAGCAATAAAGAGTTCCTATCACTCTGTATCCTTGTAAACAATTGTCAGTCAGTTTTGTGTGTGTGTTTAATCATTCTAAAAGATGTATAGTGGTATCTCATTGTTGTTTTAATATTCCTTAGTGACAAATAATGTTAAGCATCTTTTCATATGGTTATTTGCCATCAGTATCTTCAGTGAATGTAGATATTTCTTCTTTTCCAGTACATACATTTAAGGTTATAAACTGCCCTCTAAGCACTGCTTTTCCTAAATCCCCCAAATCTTGAGAAGCTGTATTTTGATAATAAAAAATTGGTTCAAAATATTTTAAAATTTCTTGAGACCTCTCCTTTTGGCTGCATTGGGTCTTTGTTGCTGTGCACAGGCTTTCTCTATTTGTGGTGTGCAGCTGCTACTCTTCATTGCGGTGGCTTCTCTCGCTGTGGAGCACAGGCTCTAGGCACACAGGCTTCGGTAGTTGTGGCACGTGGGCTCAGTAGTTGTGGCTCATGGGCCCTAGAGTGCAGGCTCAGTAGTTGTGGCACATGGGCCTAGTTGCTCTGTGGCATGTGGGATCCTCCCAGACCAGGGCTCGAACCCATGTCCCCTGCATTGGCAGGCGGATTCTTGACCACAGCACCACCAGAGAAGTCCCTGTTTTCAATTTCTAACTTAATTCCATTGTGGTCTGCAAATATATTTTGTATGAGTACTATGTTTTAAACTTGTTAAGGTGTGGTATATGGCCCAGAATGTTCTCTATCTTGGTGAATGTTCCAGGCAAGCTGGAGAAGAATGTAGATTCTGTTGTTAAATGGCATATTCTGTTAATTAGATCAAGTTGACTGACTGATACTGTTGTTCAGGTCATCCACATACTTACTGATTTTCTGCCTACTTGATCTATCAATTATCAAAACAGGGATGTTGAAGTCTCCAACTGTTGTAGTGGATTTGTATATATCTCCTTCCAATTCTATCAGCTTTTGCCTCATGTGTTTTGACACTCTGTTGTTAAAAGCTAATGTTTAGAATTGTTAAATCTTGGAGAACTGACCACCAAATCATTATGTTATATCCCTTTGCATCACTCATAATTTTCATTGTTCTAAAATCTTTTGTTTGAAATTAATATAGGTACTCCAGCTTCCTTTTGGTTAATGATAGCATGGTATATCTTTCTCCATTCATTTCCTTTTTACCTGGTTCTTTATATTTAAAGTGAGTTTCTAACAGACAACCCATAGCTGGGTCATTTTTTGTATATAAGGATCTTGTTTTCTAATCCACTGACAATCTCTTTTAATTGATATATTTATACGATTCATATTTAAAGTGACTATTAACATAGTTAGATTAATATCCACTATTGTTTGTAACTGTTTGCTACTTGTTGCTGCACTTATTTTCTTTTTTCCCCTATTTTTCTGCCTCTTCTGATTTTGACATTTTATATGATTCTATTTCATCTCCTCTCTTAAGATATTATACTTCTTTTTAGAGTTTTTTAGTGGTTGTCCTAGTGTCTGCAATATACATTTTTAACTGAATTAAGTCCATCTTTAAATAGCACTATAATGCTTCACTTGTAGTGTAGCTACCTTATAATAATGTATTTCTAAATCCTTTCGCCTATCCCTTATGACACTGCTGTCATTCATCTCACTTACCCATATTCTATAATCACCCTGTATATTGTTACTATTATTAAACAGTTATCTTTTAGATAAATGATGAATAAAAAGATTTTACCTTCATTTTTTTTCTTATCTGATGCTTTTCCTTTCTTTATGTACATCCAAATTTCTAACCTATGTAATTTTCGTTCTCACTGAAGAACTTCTTTTATGATTGTTGCAGGACAGATCTGCTGGAAATGAATAACCTTCATTTTTGTTTATATATTTTTAAAATTGTTATTTATTTATTTTTCACTGTGTTGGGTCTTCGTTGCTGTGCGCAGGATTTCTCCAGTTGCGGTGAGCTTGGGCTACTCTTCATTGCGGTGTGCAGGCTTCTCATTGTGGTGGCTTCTCTTGTTGCGGAACACGGGCTCTAGGCATGCAGGCTTCAGTAGTTGTGGTGTGTGGGCTCAGTAGTTGTGACTCACAGGCTTTAGAGCACAGGCTCAATAGTTGTGGCACACAGGCTTAGTTGCTCTGCAGCATGTGGGATCTTCCCAGACCAGGGCTCAAATCTGTGTCCCCTGCATTGGCAGGCAGATTCTTAACCACTGCTCCACCAAGGAAGTCCCTAGCCTCCATTTTTGTTTGTCTGAGAGAGTCTTTGACCTTCACTTTTGAAGGATAATTTCCTGGATATAGAATTAATTATAGGTTAGTGGGGTTTTTCTTTCAACTCTTAAATATTTTACTCCACTCTCTTCTTGCCTGCATGGTGATGAGAAGTCTGACATAATTCTTATTCTGTTCTTCTTCAAGTAAGGTTTTCTTCCATCCCCCCTTTGACTTCTTTCAAGATTTTCTTAGTCTTTGGTTTTCTGCAGTATAAATATGATGTGCCCAGGTGCAGTTATTTTGGTATTTATTTTGCTTGGTACTTTTAAACTAAGCTTCCCAGGCCTGTATTTTGATGTCTGTCATTAATTTTATAATACTTTCTCTGCCATTATTACTTCAAATACTTCTTTTGCTCCTTTTCCTTCTCCTTCTGATATTCCAATTATGCATATGTTACACTTTTCAAAATTGTCCCATAATTCTTAGATGTTCTGTTCTGGGGTTTTTTTCCACTTATTGCATTTCAGTTTAGCCAGTCCCTATTGATCTATCTTCAACCTCATTGATACTTTCCTCCATTGTGTCCAATCTGTTGATGAGCCCATCAAAACATTTATTTCTATTACAGTGTTTTTTTTTACTTTTAGCATTTCCTTTTGTTTCTCTTTTAGAGTTTCTCTCTGCTCACATTACTCATGTGTTCTTGCATATTGCCTACTTTTTCTATTAGACTCAACATATTAATCATAGTCATTTTAAATTCCCTGATAATTCCAACATCTACAATATTTGAGTCTGGTTCTGATGCTTGCTTTGCCTCTTCAGACTATTTTTTCTTGCATTTAGGCATGTCTTCTAATTTTTTGTTGAAAGTTTACCATGTAGCATTGGGTAATAAGAACAGAGGTAAACAGGCATTTACTGGATGGATCTGTTAATTTTTCCAAGGAGATGAACTGTGTTTAATGTTTGCTATAGGTGTCAGAAGCTTCAAATTTCCCTTAGTATCCTTGTTTTGACTCTGGGCTTCCTTCAGTACTACTCAGAGAGAGTCCATGCCTTGTAGCTATTCAGTTGTAATCCATTGTTCTTATACTAGAGCCCTGTTATACATCTGCATATTTTGTTTTTATCTTTTTTGGTGTTGGTATGAGGGTAAATTGTGGGGGAGGAAAAGCATTCTACAATTTTAGGATTAAATCTCAATATTTTACTTGGCTTATTTCTCTGGGGTGTGACCTTCATAGGTGTTTCTCCAGCACCATAGCCCCCTTAAGATGAATTAGGAAGGCTGAGGGGCCTGAAGTAGGAGGGATGTCCACCTCAAACTGGGATATGGCTCTGGTAATATCTTTTCCCCCAGATATGCTCTGGGCATATTTCACAATAATTACCTTTCCCTCCTTCAAAAGCCACAAGGGGATCTTTTCCAGGATCTTCATCTGGAGAACCTGATGTTGTTCCTGGAGGTAAAACCCATGGGAGTATGAGGGCCTCCCTAAGACTATTGCTCCCATGAGTTTCACACCCTCGTGCAAGTCCATACTCAGCCTCCAGCAACCTAAGAAAATTATCATTTAAATGTTCCTAACAATTTATGGGTCCAGGGGCTCCTGCTCTCTTGGTAAGCTGATCTCTGCTGCAACTCTCTAGATTTGCCTCACTCCAGGCTTCAGGTTGGTGGTTGCTCCTATAAGAACAAGAGTGATGGGACTTCTCTGGTAGTCCAGTGGTTAAGACTCTTTGCTTCCACTGCAGTGGAGCACAGATTCAATCCCTAGTCAGGGAACTAAGATCCTGCATTCCACATGGCACAGCCAAATAAATAAATAAATAAGAGCTCTTAAAAATTTTTTAAAAAGAAACAGGAGTGATGACTTCTAGCTTTGTTTTATGTCAGAGCTGAAACTAGAAGTCTCTTACCTTCCTCTTTTATTCCTGTTTCCTTACTCCTGCATTCTTTTGGATTACTTGAATATTGCATATTTGTATAGTTGTGGGGTTTTTTGGTGGTGTTCTACAGATTACAATACATACTTCACTTTTCATAGTCTACTTAGAATTAAAATTTTACTTCAAGTGAAATTTATAAAGCTTATAGACATTTGGTTCCCTTTAAACTTTACTTTTATATTGTAGTTGTCATGTATATACATCAACGTACATTGGAAACCCCAAAAGATATTACAATTTTTTATCTCAACCATATTTTAATGAACCCAAGAGAAGAACTGTTTGTTATATCTATACAGATATTTACCATTACTGTTGCTCTTCTTCCTTTCATGAAGTTCCAAATTTCTCTCTGGTATCATTTCTCTTCTTCCTGAATAACTTCCTTTACCATTTCTTTAGAACAGGACTTCTGGTGAAGAATTATCTTTGGTTTTAGTTAATTTAATTATGATGTATTTGGGTACGGTTTTCTTGGTGGTGCTTACTGAGCTTCTTGAATTTGTAAATGTATGTGCTTCGCCAAACTTGGGAAGTTTTCAGCCATATGTCTTCATTTTCTTCTGCATTAATCTCTTTCCTCTCCTACTATAATTTTAATGTGTCAATGAAAAAAATGTTTCCTGCCATATCACTAAACAAAGGATATTGCAGCCATCAGGCCATCACATTACAGCTGCCCTGACAGTGAGCCGTGAGGGAACTCAGGATACAAACAGGATGCCTCCCATCAAGCCATCAGCCACTGCAGCCACCTCCCAGTGATGCACCCTGAGAAGACTCAGGATGAGACAGCACAGGATACTAGCCCCAGATAGCTGAGGTACATATCAAAGGAATGATTTCAATGAGCCCTGACTTTTGCATCTTCCCATACATAGAAAAATGCTAAATTCATTAACTTGAGATGTTTGGTTTTCTTTAATTAACAGTGAACTTTTGATGTTCCTACTGCCTGGTCTTTGTTGCAAAAACTCCTATATTTGTCATACTACTAAAACGCGATTCCAGGTCATTCCCAAGAAAAACAAACTCAAGTGATTTCCCATGGCCCACAAAATCCAAACCCCTAGCATAGTAATCAAGGACCTTTGCCAATTTTCAACAGGCTTCCATTTAGCTCCATTTCACCAATTTATATCTCAACAATAATACTACCAAATTAACTGCCATTTCTTGAGAACAAAATGCCCTTTCCTAACTTTATGCCTTTGCATACACAATCTCCCACTTTGGTTCAAAAACCATACTTGAAAGCTAACAAGATTTGTGATAGGCAGAATCCTCCTTCCCTCCCCCAATTTGTTCCATCTATTCCTTGGAACCTGTAAATATGTTACAATATATGGCTAAAGGAATTTTGCAGATATAATTAAGGTTACTAATTAATGACCTGAAAATAGATTCTGGTGGATTATCTAGGTGGGCCCAATCTAATCACATTAACTCTTAAAAGCAGAGAACTTTCTCCAGCTTGAAGCAGAAGAGAGCCAAAGCAAAAAACTGTCAGATTGCAAGCATGAAAATGATTCATTGCACAGCTGCTGGCTCTGAAATATCAGGGTGCATATGCAAGGACTAGAGAGAGGCCTCTAGGAGATAAGGGCAGCCCCAAAATACAGATAGCAAGGAAATAGAGAACTCAGTCCTATTGTCAAAAGAAACTATTCTGCCAAAGTATGAATGAGCTTGGAAGTAGATTCTTCCCCAGAAACTGCAGATAAGAGCCTGTAAGAATGCTGACTTACAGAATTGTGAGATAATAAATGGGTATTGTTTTTAACTGCTAAACTTATGTTTATTTGTTATAGCAGCAATAGAAAGCTGATACCAGACTTAAATGTAATAAGGTGATAGGGGTGGGAAAAGTGGGATTCTATTTCCAGAGTACTATAATATATGAAGTATGAAAATATAAAACTTCTAATCATGGTTGATGCAGGCACTCTCTCCCTCTAGTCCTTTAGTTCTTTATGGTGATTAGAACCTTCCCATTGACTCACTACTGACTCATTAGCCAAGATTATATCCAGGCAGCCCAGTATCTAAATTTCCATGTAAGGACTTTCTAAATACCTGGAACAGAAATAAAGAAGATGAAAATTATCACCTCAACTCCCACTACCACTATACAAATGGAGTCACTCTTTTCACTCAAATTAGAGTCCTCATCAGTGTAGACAAGGGCAAGCTCCAGGCCTCAGGTATCTGACTGCCACCAGGATAGATCTGGCTCCACAGAATAGGGAGGTGAATGTAGTGAGCTACAGGCTTAGAGAGCAGCACTGCAAATATCCACCCAGAAAAATACAGTTTACCTTTACCTAGAATTACCATGATGGAAACCTGGTCTTCCCTACTAAAATACAAATGCTTGAAAATCTCATTCTTCAGGGAATGTGTGACAAAGCATTCTGGATATGAAAGTCAGTATAGCAGTACTAATATGAAATGTTAGAATGTACAGATAAACCAGTAGTCCAAATAAATCAATATAAAAGTTCCATTTATGTAAGATGACTTTCTCCTGGCAAATTCCTACTTGTTACTTAAAGTCTAATATTATTTCCTCTATTCTAGCTCCTAAAATATATTAATACCCATATTATTGTACTGACCACACTGTACAATAACTATATGCTTATACTTCTAACTCTTCTTTGAGCTTCTCCCATAATTTTCTACCTCTAGAATCTAACACAATGGTAATCACATAGTAAACATTCAATAAATGTTTTAGAATTGATCAAATTTTTAGAGTATCATATCTTTTGTGAGATAATTTTAGGTTTCTCAAGTCAAAGATGAGTCTCACATGGAAACAGAGGGCCTTTATTAGTCGCCAGTATATCACATATATTTCTACACTACTGTAGAAGAATATTTCCAAGAAAAATTAATATCTTCAATCTTTCTATTTTTTTAAATACTGGATATAAAACTGTAAGAAAATATAAAACACTGTCTAGGATATTTTGGAATCTACTTACTTATAAATTATATAAAAATATGTAATATATTCTGAATTTTGTAAGATTGATGATAATGCTAACTTCTTAGGCATTGTTCTAAGCATTTTATATGAAATAACATATTTATTCCTCACAACAACCCACGTTTAAGATGAGTATTATTATCGAATTTTCCAGAGGTACAGAGAGGTAAAGTGTGTTATAAAAGGTGACAAAATTGCAATATTCTATATTAATTCCTTCTCCCTACCTTCCCCCAAGAAGTATAGCATACTTCTTAAAAATGAATTACATTTTCAAAAGTTTTAAGCCTTTACCAAAATCTTTTTTTTTTTTTTTTTTTTTTTTTTGCGGTACGCGGGCCTCTCACTGTTGTGGCCTCTCCCGTTGCGGAGCACAGGCTCCAGACGCGCAGGCTCAGCGGCCATGGCTCACGGGCCCCGCCGCTCCACGGCATGTGGGATCTTCCCGGACCGGGGCACGAACCCGTGTCCCCTGCATCGGCAGGCGGATTCTCAACCACTGCGCCACCAGGGAAGCCCCCAAATCTTTTTTGAATAAATGAAAATAGACTGAAGAGTCATAAAACCAAGGGTATAAAGTACTAAGATTTCATTAGCAGTCACATGGTTTCTGCTTTTATTTTAGAGCTTTGATAAGTGATTACTGAACCCAACATTACTTTCTCTATAAGAACTTAGGAGTGATTTCAAAAACTTTGATTTCTCTATCATTCTTCAAATAATTTTCTTATTGTGACTATGATAAATAGCTAACAAACTTGATACAGTTTTAACATCAATGGAAAAGCAGTAGTAGTTGTAAGTACATACTGTTAGAGGAAACAACCTGACACATCATCATGGGGTAAGCTATTCCAATAAACTCTGACACACTTAGAATTAAGAAATAATCGTGAGCCTAAGGCACTAGAACTACATTATAGCTTAACTTGACTACAGTTGTAATCTGCCAGGCCCCAAAATAAATGATCTGGTGCCAACAATAGCAGCAACAGTTAGATGACAATTCATAGCACTATAAGATATGGAGTCAGCCAGAAGGTGGCAGAATGAGGTCACTTGGGCTTCACATACAAATCCAGAAAAATCTTTTTGTTATCATTACCTTAGGTTTTAGCAGTACACAAAAATCACAATTTTAGATCCTTAAACAAGTATGAATTTTATGTACTAGAGATATGTAAGAGCATTATTTCATGTATACAAATCAAACTATAAATTTCCCACATAGACTACCATAGTAGAAACGAATCCCCATTCTCCCTTTTGATAAATCTTTCCTATTTCCACAATGCTATGAAAAATGAAGTCCTCCAAAGTCCCCCATATTATTCCAATATCACATCTGAATTATTTAATGAAGAATTACTACTAAATGTTTTATCATGTAGTATATTTAATTTCATAAGTTCAATCATAGTTACTACATAGTGGCAAAGTGAAATCTTTTACAAAATCTCATATAACTTTAAAGAAAACAGTTGTTTTTATACTGGGTTTTTTAAATGGGTTTTTTTAAGCACGATGGTTTAATATATGGAAGGTAAACCACATTATTCTTTGTATTGCATTTGACTGTTTACAACAGATCTGTTTACTTTTCCATTCCTGGTACTTATCATAGGACCTAGAACACATAAGCAGGATTTCAAGGAGAAAACAGAGGGATAAAAGCAATTAAGCAGATACCTAAGACATCAGTCTGTACTAAAATGATTCTCTTTATTTTTCCATCAGGTGACCAGCCCCTTCAAACTGAGCACAAAACAATAGGTGCTAATTGCCCTCAGTTAAGGACCAGGCTACCTACAGAGACAAACTAACAGATCATCAAACCAGATATGCCAACATTACCCAATTTACATCAGAAGTAGAGGTTGAGGAGTCCTGGAGAGAACTGTAATGAATCAAGTTGTGAGACAGGCAACACCATTTAGGAGAAGAGGTGTTTCATCTTCACCTCGAATCAAATGAGGTGATTCTAGGGAACCACTCAGAGATTTGACATTCTCTAGAGTCCACAGTAGTTAGGGGCTGCTATGGGGGACTCACCAAATGTACCAAATGTAGATACTTAATGGTGGATGAAGCCACCTAGGCCCAGTGGCAGAGTAAAGACTTGTTAGAGCTCCATTTGCAATGGCAGGAAAAATGCATCTCTGTCCTTTGGATCTCAGAAAAAGGAACATGAGCAAAGGAGTCATAAGTGGCCAGCCAGAGGAGATGCCGCCTTCCCTCATAAAGAGAACGAAAACCCAAGATCCACTGCAGATTTACTGTGAAGCTAAAGAAGCTTAAAACTCAGAAAACGAGTCGGGGCAGGGCAGAGGGATTCTAACACCCTGGGAGAGACTCTTAGCACTGTGTTCACAGGCTATATGCTTTTGTAAGATTTGCAAAAGATATTTTAACTACAATCCATTAAAACTGTTCCTTTCATTCCAACTTCCCCTCCTTCACACTTCCTATTATGTCAGGTGCTAAAAGAATGGCTGCAAGCATTTTAGAGACTTTGATAAGGGGAAATTGAGATAGGAATATGCCATTCTAAGCTGCAGTTGGGAAGAAGTTTCAGAATTTTTCAATAAAAAAGAAATTACGCACTCATGATTTGAACGTATTTGAAGAATACCTCGTTTTTCATCTTTAAATTTATGTATTTAAAAAAATAACAGATAAAAACATAATGGAATATAAAAACAAAGATGAAAAAAAGCCATGAAATCAACAAAATTATTCTTATTTAGAAAGGTAAATCACAACAAAAATTTTTCTGGATCAAACAAAAGCACTAAATTATTATTTTTGTTTGTTTTATTTTTTTATACAGCAGGTTCTTACTACTTATCTATTTTATACATTAGTGTGTATATATGTCAATCCCAATCTCCCAGTTCATCCCACCACCACCACCACCACAAAGCACTAAATTATTAAAAAGAAAAAAAATTCTAAATAAAAATAATGAATAGGTACTTTGTTTCATAATCAAATTAATGAAGAGAATAAAATATTTTTAAGTTTCTTGCTGATTTGACACAAAATTCCAACATTGACAGAGGTACATAAAATTCATAATAGCCAGTACAATGAGAACACTGAAGAAAAAATGATTAATGAACACTGTTAGTTTGAAAATTAAGATTATTGCCAAGAAAACCAGAAATGTCCTGAAACCTTACAGTTCATATACGAAAGAAATCTGTCAACCACCAGTGTATGGTGGTGTTTCTTTAACCACAGAAGACACAGATGTGGGAACCACTGGAATAGAACTGAGAGTGGTACACCTCACTACTCTATTTCATTGAATCTAAGAGTACCAATTGTAAGAATCATCATCATTTATGTACCACTAAGAAAGAAAAAAGGAAGTGCAGCAATTAAACTACAAGATAATGCTTTGTTACAATTTTTATTTTTCTTTAAGAGAAAAGGCAAAATAGGGGAGTTATTATTTTTGTTTCGGTATTTAATCTTGGTTATCAGTGAAACATAGGTTCTTGCTATAAAATGTGTGCAGAGAAGAACAGGACTGGAACCCAGGAGATTTTGTGGGGATATAGTCTTATAACTTCCATTGAGTGGTGAAAAGGATAGGTTACTTCAAAAATCCAACATAGAAAACACTATCAAGGTCTCAATAATTCAAGAATGATTGTCTGAACTACAATTCTGAACAACTATCCTGGAATAGAACTCCTTCTAGTTTATATACTGACAGAGGGAACAACAGTGAAGGAGCTGTGGAGATGTTACATACGCATACACACACATACTCACCCCCATCGCAACTTCTAGACAGAACAGCAAGGACTATTGCAGCTACTCATAAATACCACCTTGTTCTGGTATGTGTACACATATGTATGTATGTATGTATCTAACGCATCAATATCCTTCTCCCTGTTCCCCAGTAATTTTATATAAGGTATGTTAGTGGTTGTGGACTTTATAATTTAGCACAGGGTAGCAGAAAATTACACTGATATTATAACTAAATGAGTGTCATCCAGAGATTGATACAGGGACTGATGGAATTTTGAGTTTCTCCTTCCAGATAGAAGTTGAGTGTGTTTTCATTTATATGAAGGATAGTAGCATTAAATCTAGATGTAGCATACTGTGATTACCATTATGTATGGAAATGTCAGTAGAAGGGTATATGTAGGTGATGAACAGTCAAAGGAGTAGACTGTATTGGATGTTGCTAATTGGCTCATGCAACATCCTTTCCATTCTATAATAACAGGCGAGGCTAAAACTTTAAAATGTATTTGCTTTTTTCCATCTTTTCCAACTATAATAGTAGAAGCTAGAAAGCTATAAAATATACTTCCTGGACTTCCAATTCCTAAAGTTGGGGATGCAAATAAAGTTCTCCCCATTAGATGTCCTTCTGTGATATTTGGAAGATAGAAACAGGACCCTTTAAGAGCAGGTAGATAATGAGAAGTAAATTCCCAACTTCCTCAACTGAAAAAGTGAATAACATTGTAAGTGGTTTGAAAAACAGTCAAATTTTATAAGCAAGATTACTGTTGAATAAGAACCAAAAAAGGATGGCAAGTGTGTCACATGTGAATATAAGATGTTTAAAGTATTATAATCTGGATTATTATGGGCCCCATCAGTAAAATACCATGATCCCTAAGTTCCTTCTGTTTCCAGGCAGAATCCTAGGTTTTCCTACTGTGGTCACTGATGCTCTGTTCCAAAGGTCAGTGACCTTGATGGTGAGCTATTGTTCTGCGCTTGCTGCTCCTCAGGTCTGCTGTGGGCTTGCAGGGTTTTTTTTCACTTTTAAATTTTCATTTTTTTGTTTTTTTACAGCTTTACATTAGCTAATCAAAGAAAAGGATGCTTTTTAATATTTTTTTCTTAAATTTGTTATTTTTCCTCATCCTTACTCCCACCATCCAGAAATACCAATATTTATATTTTGGAATACTTGCTTCAAGTCCATTTTTCTGTTTATACTTTTTAAAAAAATAAATTTATTTATTTTATTTATTTATTTTTTGGCTGCCTCGGGTCTTCGTTGCTGTGTGTGGGCTTTCCTAGTTGTGGTGAGGGGGTGCCACTCTTCAGTGCGGTGAGCGGGCTTCTCATTGTGGTGGCTTCTCCTGTTGTGGAGCAAGGACTTCAGTAGTGTGTCATGCAGGCTCAGTAGTTGTGGGTCACGGACCATAGAGCATAGGCTCAGTAGTTGTGGTGCATGGGCTTAGTTGCTCTGTGGCATGTGGGATCTTCCTGGACCAGGGCTCGAACCCATGTCCCCTGCACTGGCAGGTGGATTCTTAACCACTGTGCCACCAGAGAAATCCCCTGTTTATACTTTCAAAAATTATATAATTTTGAATGTAGTATTTATTTAGAATTTAGATTATGTACAAACCTGAAGGCCCTCCTGATTTCTACCCTCATCCTGATTCCCCTGCTTTGCTTCCTAGAAGCAACCACTATTCCAAATTTACTTGTAGCTTTAAATTTTCTTTTTTTATACTTTTACATATATTTCCACAGATATCATATATACTAAATTTTTAATATACTTGAATGGTATCATGCTCTGAATACCAGTTTGCAAGTTACTTATTTCACATGTACCATATTTTACTTAGCTATTTCTCTACTGATGGGCCCTTATACTATTTCAGTTTCCATTATTACAAAGAATGTGATAATGAACATCGTGATCTTCCTCCTTCCCCCCTCTCCCCTCCTCTCTCTCTTCCTCTCTCCCTTCCATCCTCACCACCTCTGTTTTCCATTTTCTTTATTTCTCCTAATAAAATATCTCTGGTCTTAATTTCCTCCAGTGAGGCTTCATGCAAGTGTTGGCCCACCATCTTAGGTTACAATGTTTATAAAGTGCCCAGCTATTAATCATATTTAACAGTTTTACTGAGATAAAACTTACATACCATAAATTAACCACTTTTAAGTGTACAATTCAGTGGCATTTTTTAAACATCTTTATAGGAGTATAATTGCTTTACAATCTGTTAATTTCTGCTGTATAACAAAGTGAATCAGCTATATGCATACATATGTCCCCATATCCCCTCCCTCTTGCGTCTCCCTGCCACACTCCCTATCCCACCATTCCAGGGCATCACAAAGCATCCAGCTGATCTCCCTGTGCTATGCAGCAGCTTCCCACTAGCTATCTATTTTACATATGGGAGTGTGTATATGTCAGTGCTACTCTCTCACTTCGTCCCAGATTACCCTTCCCCCACCCCATGGATTCAACTCCATTCTCTACGTCTGAATCTTTATTCCCGTCTTGCCCTTAGGTTCATCAGAACCATTTTTTTTTATTCCTTATATATGTGTTAGCATATGGTATTTTTTCCCATTTAAGACTTACTTCACTCTGTATGACAGACTCTAGGTCCATCCCCCTCACTACAAATAATCCAATTTCGTTTCTTCTTATAGCTGAGTAATATTCTATTGCATATATGTGCCACATCTTCTTTATCCATTCATTTGTTGATGGACACTTAACGTTGCTTCCATGTCTTGGTTACTGTAAATAGTGCTGCAGTGAATATTGTGGTACATGACTCTTTTGAATTATGGTTTTCTCAGGGTATATGATAAGTAGTGAGAATGCTGGGTCCTATGGTAGTTCTATTTTTAGTTTTTTAAGGAACCCCCATACTGTCCTCCATATTGGCTGTATCAATTTACATTCCCACCAACAGTGCAACAGGGTTCCCTTTTCACCACCCGTCTCCAGCATTTAGTGTTTGTAGATTTTTTGATAATGGCCATTCTGACCGGTGTGGGGTGATACCTCATTGCAGTTTTGATTTGCATTTCTCTAATGATTAGGTATGTTGAGAATCCTTTCATGTGTTTCTTGGCAATCTGTATATCTTCTTTGCAGAAATGTCTGTTTAGGTCTTGGGCCATTTTTGGATTGGGTTGTTTTTTTGATATTGAGCTGCATGAGCTGCTTGTATACTTTGGAGATAAATCCTTTGTCAGTTGCTTGGTTTGCAAATATTTTCTCCCATTCTGAGGGTTGTCTTTTCGTCTTGTTTATGGTTTCCTTTGCTGTGCAAAAGCTTTTAAGTTGCATTAGGCCCCATTTGTTTTTGTTTTTATTTCCATTTCTCTAGGAGGCTGGTCAAAAAGGATCTTGCTGTGATTTACGTCATAGACTGTTCTGCCTATGTTTTCCTCTAAGAGTTTGATAGTGTCTGGCCTTACATTTAGGTCTTTAATCGATTTTGAGTTTATTTTTGTGTATGGTGTTAGGAAGTGTTCTAATTTCATTCTTTTACATGTAGCTGTCCAGTTTTCCCAGCACCACTTATTGAAGAGGATGCCTTTTCTCCATTATACATTTTTGCCTCCTTTAACAAAGATAAGGTGACCATATGTGCATGGGTTTATCTCTGGGATTTCTATCCTGTTCTATTGATATATATTTCTGTTTTTCTGCCAGTACCATACTGTCTTTACTGTAGCTTTGTAGCATAGCCTGAAGTCTGGAAGCCTGATTCCAGCAGCTCTGTTTTTCTTTCTCAAGATTGCTTTGGCTATTCAGGTTCTTTTGTGTTTCCATACAAATTGTGAAATTTTTTGTTCTAGTTCTATGACTGATGCCATTGGTAGTTTAATAGGGACTGCACTCAATCTGTAGATTTCTTTGGGTATTATAGTCATTTTCACAATGTCAATTCTTCCAAGCCAAGAACATGTTATATCTCTCCATCTGTTTGTATCATATTTAATTTCTTTCATCAGTGTCTTATAGCTTTCTGTATACAGGTCTTTTCTCTCTTTAGGTAGGTAATAAATTCCTAGGCAATTTATTCTTTTTGTTGCAATGGTAAATGGGAGTGTTTCCTTAATTTCTCTTTCAGATTTTTCATCATTAGTGTATAGGAATGAAAGAGATTTCTGTACATTAATTTTGTATCTGGCTACTCTACCAAATTCATTGATTAGCTCTAGTAATTTTCTGGTAGCATCTTTAGGATTCTCTATGTATAGTACCAGGTAATCTGCAAAAGTGACAGTTTTACTTCTTCTTTGCCGATCTGGATTCCTTTTATTTCTTTTTCTTCTCTGATTGCTGTGGCTAAAACTTCCTAAACTATGTTGAATAATAGTGGTGAGAATGGGCAACTTGTCTTGTTCCTGATTTTAGAGGAAATGGTTTCAGTTTTTCACCATTGAGAACGATGTTGGCTGTGGGTCTGTCATATATGGCCATTATTATGTTGAGATAGGTTCCCTCTGTTCCCAAATTCTGGAGAGTTTTTATCATAAATGGGTGTTGAATTTTGTCAAAAGCTTTTTCTGCATCTATTGAGATGATCATATGGTTTTTATCCTTCAATTTGTTAATATTGTGTATCACATTGATTGATTTATATATATTGAAGAATCCTTGCACTCCTGGGATAACCCCACTTGATCATGATGTATGATCCCTTTAGTGGGCTGTTGGATTCTGTTTGCAAGTATTTTGTTGAGGATTTTTGCATCTATATTCATCAGTGATATTGGCTTGTAGTTTTCTTTTTTTGTGACATCTTTGTCTGGTTTTGGTATCAGGGTGATGGTGGCCTTGTAGAATGTGTTTGGGAGTGTTTCTCCCTCTACTATATTTTGGAAGGGTTTGAGAAGGATAGATGTTAGCTCTTCTCTAAATATTTGATAGGATTCAACTGTAAAGCCATGTGGTCCTTGGCTTTTGTTTCTTGGAAGATTTTTAATCACAGTTTCAATTTCAGCGCTTGTGATTGGTCTGTTCATATTTTCTATCTTTTCCTGGTTCAGTCTTGGAAGGTTGTGCTTTTCTAAGAATTTCTCCATTTCTTCCAGGTTGTCCATTTTATTGGCCTATAGTTGCTTGTAGTAACGTCTCATGATCCTTTGTATTTCTGTAGTGTTAGTTGTTATTTCTCCTTTTCCACTTCTAATTCTGTTGCTTTGAGTCTTCTCGCTTTTTTTCTTGATGAGTCTGGCTAATAGTTTATCAATTTTGTTTATATTCTCAAAGAACCAGCTTTTGTTTTATTGGTTTTTGCTATTGTCTCCTTCATTTCTTTTTCATTTATTTCTGATCTGATCTTTATTATTTCTTTCCTTCTGCTAACTTTGGGGTTTTGTTCTTTTTTCTCTAATTGCTTTAGGTGTAAGGTTAGGTTGTTTATTTGAGATGTTTCTTATTTCTCAAAGTAGGATTGTATTGCTACAAAATTCTCTCTTGAACTGCTTTTGCTGCAACCCATAGGTTTTGGGTCGTTGAGTTTTCATTGTCATTTGTTTCTAGGTATTTTCTGATTTTCTCTTTGATTTCTTCAGTGACCTCTTGATTATTTAGTAGCATACTGTTTAGCCTCCATGTGTTTGCATTTTTTACAGTGTTTTTCCTGTAATTGATACTTAGTCTTATAGCACTGTGGTCGGAAAAGATATTGATACAATTTCAATTTCTTATATTTACCAAGGCTTCATTTGTGACTCAAGATATGATCTATACTGGAGAATGTTCCATGAACACTTCAAAGTGTACTCTGTTGTTTTTGGATGGAATGTCCAATAAATATCAATTAAGTCCATCTTGTTTAATGTGTCATTTAAAGCTTGTGTCTCCTTTTTTATTTTCATTTTGGATGATCTGTCCATTGGTGAAAGTGGGCTGTTAAAGTCCCCTACTATTATTGTGTTACTGCATTTTCCCCTTTTATGGCTGTTAGCATTTGCCTTATGTTTTGAGGCACTTCTATGCTGGGTGCATAAATATTTACAATAGTTATATCTTCTTCTTGGATTGATCCCGTGACAATTATGTAGTGTCCTTCTTTGTCTCTTGTAATGGTCTTTATTTTAAAGTCTATTTTGTCTGATATGGAATTGCTACTCCAGCTTTCTTTTGATTTCCATTTGCATGGATTATCTTTTTCCAACCCCTCACTTGCAGTCTGTATGTGTCCCTAGGTCTGAAGTGGGTCTCCTGTAGACAGCATATATATGAGCCTTGTTTTTGTATCCATTCTGCCAGTCTATGTCTTTTTGTAGAAGCATTTAATCCATTTACATTTAAGGTAATTGTCAATATGTATGTTCCTATTACCATTTTCTTATTTCTTTGGGGTTTGTTTTTATAGGTCTTTTCCTTCTCTTGTGTTTCCTGCCTAGAGAAATTCCTTTAGCATTTGTTGTAGAGCTGTTTTGGTGGTGCTGAATTCTCTTAACTTTTGCTTGTCTGTAAAGATTTTAATTTCTCCATCAAATCTGAATGAGATCCTTGCTGGGTACAGTAGTTTTGGTTGTAGGTTTTTCCCTTTCATCACTTTAAATATGTCCTGCCACTCCCTTTGGCTTGCAGAGTTTCTGCTGAAAGATCAGCTGTTAACCTTATGGGGATTCCCTTGTATGTTATTTGTTTTTCTCTTGCTGCTTTTAATATTTTTTATTTGTATTTATTTTTTGAGAGTTTGATTAATATGTGTCTCGGCATGTTTCTCTTTGGGTTTACCCTGTATGGGACTCTCTGTGCTTCCTGGACTTGATTGACTATTTCCTTTCCCATATTAGGGAAGTTTTTGATTATAATCTCTTCAAATATTTTTTCAGACCCTTTCTTTTTCTCTTCTTCTTGTGGGACCCCTACAATTTGAATGTTAATGTGTTTAATGTTGTCCCAGAGGTCTCTGAGATTGTCCTAAATTCCTTTCATTCTTTTTTCCTTATTCTGCTCCCTGGCAGTTATTTCTGCCATTTTATCTCCGAGCTCACATCCATTCTTTTGTCTCAGTTATTCTGCTATTGATTCCTTCTAGAGTATTTTTAATTTCAGTTTTTGTGTTATTCATCACTATTTGTTTGCTCTTCAGTTCTTCTAGATCCTTGTTAAATGTTTGTATTTTCTCCATTCTGTTTCCAAGATTTTGGATCATCTTTACTATCATTACTCTGAATTTTTTTTCAGGTAGGTTGCCTATTTCATCCTCATTTATTTGGTCTTGTAGGTTTCTACCTTGCTCGTTTGTCTGTAACATATTTTTTTGTCGTTTCTTGTTGTTGTTGTTGTTGTTGTTGATGGGTGGGCCTGTATTCCCCTCTTACTGGTTGTTTGGCCTGAGGTGTCAAGCACTGGAGTTTGCAGGCAGTTGGAGAAAGCCATGTCTTGATGCTGAGATTAGGATCTCCGGGAGTCCTCACTCTGATTAGTATTCCCTGGGGTCTGAGGTTCTCTGTTAGTCCAGTAGTTTGGACTCGGAGCTCCCACCACAGAAGCTCGGGCCTGACCTCTGATCTGGGAACCAAGATCCTGCAAGCCAGTCACTGGGGGTTCCTCCATCCCCTTAGGTTTCCGTGGTCCCCCACCAGTGCCTGGTAGGGGCCCTACTTGTGCGGAGACACAAATTCTGCTCTTCCTAGTCTGCCATCTTGACTGCCCTCGGTGGCATTTTTGAAGTGAATTTATAGTTGCACAATCATCTCCACTACTTAATTTTAGAGTATCCATCACCCCAAAAGGAACCTCATGCCCATTTGCAGTCATTCTCCATTCCCACTATGTGCCCTGAGCAACCACTATCTACTTTCTGTTTCTACAGATTTTGTCATTTTCACATAAATGAAATTATACAACATGTGGTCTTTCCTGTCTCACTTCTTCCACTTGGCATAATGTTTTTGAAGTTTATCTTTGTTGTAGGTTGAATCAATACTTTGCTAATTTTTATTGCTGAATAATATTCCATTGTACTGATACATCACCTTCTGTTTCACCAGTTGTTTCCACTTTATGGCTATTATAAACAATGCTGCTATGAGTATTTGTGTACAAGTTGTGTAGACATACGTTTTTAAGTCTACTGGACAGATTTCTAAGAGTAAAAACTGCTAGGTATGGTAATTTGGTGCTTAACATTTTGAGAAACTGACAGCTTCCAAAGTGTCTGCACCATTTTACATTTCCACCAGCAATATATGAGCGTCCAATTTTTTCACACCCTTGCCAATAGTTGTCTTTTTTAAAAAAATACACACTTGTTTTTGTACATGTGTGTGTCTATTCAGAAGATACCTAAAAGAGGAATTCCTGAGTTACTGTTTATACCCATTTTCAGTTTTAATAGATACAACCAAATCATCTCAGGAGGAGCTATCCCAATTTACACTCAACATGCTTGCAATACATAATACTCACATGTGTGGTTTGTTCATCTCTGCTAATCTGATAAATGAAAAAAGACATCTTATTTTAAATTTCACTGATTACTAATGAAGTCAAATATCTCTTCATATGTCAACTGATCATCTGAATCTCATCTTCAGCAATTTACCTATTCACATCCTTTACTGTATTTTTCTTTCCATTCTCACTTTTTGTCTTTTTGTTGACTTTTAAAGTGTTTTTTATTCTGGATATTAATCCTGTCAGTTTTCTGCACTGAAAATATTTCCTGTCAATCTTTTAAGAAATTTGGAGCACTGTCTTTCAGAATCCTTCTATGCAAAAACATTACTCCCAACTATCAATTACAGTTCTATGATCCTTGATTCCTGTGCCTAAGAGCTTAACTATCCATCCTAAGAGTACTTTTCATTGTTTCCCGGGAAGCCCTATGAAATATGCATACAAATAAGACCTCTAGCTGCCTTTCCTGGGAGGACATGTGAATTAGATTCCCCTTTAGGACATGTACTAGTCAGGTTGTTGTTAAAAAAACAAACAACAACAACAAAACGGATATTTGTTATTTTAAGAAGAAAAGGAATTTATGAAATGGGTATAATATAGAATGGTTAGGAAGACTTGAAAACCAGGTAAAGGGAGGAACCAAAGGAGGTAAGCTACAGTTGAGAAGCAATGCACTTAAGACACTGTTATGAAATGGACACTCACCTCCACGGCTATGCCACCAATGGATATTCATTGCTACACCACTATATTCTCAATTCTCCAAAATAAATCTCCATTTGATCTTCTGTTTTTGAGTCAAGTTCACAAGACCACTTGCAATATTAGTTTCTTGTTAAGACATTGCTTCTAATATAACAAGTAAACCAGGCCTGAAGTTGAAAGTATATAGTTGTAGTTATTTCCAGGAACATAATTAGTCTTCTTTGCTACCTAGCAGAAGTATTTTGATGGCTATCTTCCCAATCTTCTATTAGGAATAAATACAAAATAAAAATTAAAAGCACCAATTGGCACATCATTCTATAGGATTAGATTTTTTCTTTTTATAGTATTTTAGATATATCAAGGTTGTTATGGCTATATTTAAAACAAGCATCTCTCAGAAAAAATATTTCCAATCTATCCTCTTTGCCTATCAAGAAACTGTATTTATCTATTCACCAAGAATTTCCTGAGTCCCTACTATGTGCCAAGCACAGTACTGTGTGCTATGCTAGACTTCAGTCAATAGCAAAAACAGATATTATAATTCAGTGAGAAAGACTGTACTATAAATAAATGGCATGATTCTATGAAAATATATAACAGGAGACCTTAATCTAATGTGGGAAGATCCGAGAACATCTTCCTAAAAGCATAATAATTGAAATGAAATATGAGGGATGTGATAAAGGGTTAATTAGGTGAAAGGAAAAGAGATAAAAAGATTTCCAGACAGGAAAGAGTATGGGTAAAGGCCTTACAAAAGAAAAGTAGCAGGGTGAATTTCAGAAATAGCTTAAAAAAAGGCATACTTACCAATTTTTTAAATTATCAAGAACTTGGTAATTATGTATGGGTACTATTTATATCCTTGGTTAATTCCTTTGAGAAGTTTATATAAAACCAAATAATGGAAGAAGAGATCAGGCACAGTAAATCTTCAATAATCCATACTAATGGGGGATATTAATATAGATAATCTCAAGCAAGAAACAGCAGACAAAATTATTTTGATTTAGTTTTGAATTAATCCATTTTTCCCATAGTAGATTGATTTGTTTTATTCAAACTAATTAAAAAATGTATTTGTAATATCTTAATAAACATTAGCTAGCAATATAGGAAAATTCATTTTGTGTTTGGGGCATACTTCTGAATACTACAGCTTTGGGTGTTAAAGTCATTAACAAATGCCAAAGCAATCATAGTTAATAACAGTGTCTTATTGTGTCTTAAAACACACTATAAGGAGTGATAAGTAGGAAATCAAACAAGTTACAGGGGCCAAATCATGACAGGCCTTACATGCCACGCTAAGAACAGATTCTATACAACATTCAATGGAGGACAAAGAAATGATTTTAAGCTGGGAGCAACCAGATTAGTTTTGGGAAATGGCTAAGAAAACATAGGTAAGGAGATTGGTTAAGCAAATATTTTAGATATACTGGATAGGGATGATAAAGAACTGAGTAAGAAGCAGTAGAAGTAGAAATGAGGGGACAAATCACTGATAAGATGCAGTCACCAATGAGAGGTAGGGGATAAGGAAAATGAAAGAATCTAGAATGACTCCCAGATTTCTGGCTTACATGACTAAGAAAGTTCCCCATTTGCATCTAAATAGGGGATACAGACTTAGGGAAAAGATAATTTCCTCAATTTGACTTTCCAGGTAACACACCCAGTAAAAATTAAATATGCCTGGAGAACTGAAGAGAGATATGTGTTGGTTACAAAGAAGTAATAGGAAGTGGCAGTATCTGAAGTAACTGAGTGGATGACTCACTTGGGGAAACATTACGGAGGAGAGAAACTAAAGAAAAAAGGTCACAAACAGGATTATTGATGAGGCTTACCAAATCAGGTAGGAACAGAGATCAACCTTAGGATTTGAGGTATAAACAGAAAAAAAGCAGAAGCTGTGAAATTAGCCTATTAATTAAGAAGTTTAGTTTTAAAAGAGATTTGAGAAAAAGAAGATGACATGACATAGAGGGAGAAAGTTTACATTTTCATATTATTTTTCAAATGGTAAAACTTGAATATATATGTGTATGTATACAGTACAAATATATGCATATATGTACACATACACATATATATACACAAAGGGGAAGAAGAGAATGGAATGGAATAGTTGAAAATATGAGTAGATCTTTTAAAGCATGATACCAAAGACAAAAACTGTAAAATATACATTTGATTACATAAAAACTTAAATTTTTGCAAAATTGAAAGATAAAATAGTAAAAGTTTATAACATATAGCCAGAAAAGGGTTAATAATGATAATAAAGACACTCACAAATATTTCAAGTGAAATATGAGCACAGGATGAGAACAGGTTACTTATTAAAAATATAAAAATTACCAATAAACATAATGTTCAACTTTTGCTAGAAATAAAATTAATTAAAAATATGAGATGCTATTTCATGCTGATTAACTAAAGCTGTAAAACTTACAATAACTCATTCTTACAATGTTTCAGTGAAACAAACACTCATGTTATTTGTACTATTATGTGCATGGAAAACATGCACCAGAAGTCTAAAGAAATAAATCTACAAGAATACTAGTCTCAACACTTTTCAAAAAAAGAATGAAAACAACCTAAATGCCCAACAACAGGAGCTGCTTTTTTAAAGACAGTACATAATCATACAATGGAACACTAGTATTTTGCTAAAGCAAACAAGGAAGGAAAAAGCAAAAGTTGTTGGGATTGTGGAACAATGAGAACTCTCATACGATGCTGATAGTAATGCAAATTGGTACAACTTCAGAAAACTATCGACTGTATCTATTAAAGCTGAATGTCCACAACTAGGTATATACGCAATAGAAATTCATACATATTTTCACCATAATACATGTACCAGAATGTTTGTAGCAGCACCATTTATAATAGCCCCCAAATGGAAACTTAACATATAACAACAGAATGGATACATTATGATATACTCAAACAATGGAATACAATACAGCCAAGAGAATGGACAATTTCTAACTATACTCAACCATAGGGATGAATCAGACACAAAAGAGTACCTACTGTATGATAACATTTATAAAACAAGCAAAACTAATTAACGCTATTGGAAGTAGGAAGAATAGTTACTATTGAAGTGGAGAGTTAAAAAAATTAGTTCTATACATGTTATTATTTCAATAAACTTAACAAACTGAATGTTAAAAAAAAATTCCCTACAGAATAACAGCTGACTGCATGGAAAAATTCGTGATGTAAAAATGAAAAAAGAAAACAACAAAGTATAAGAATATATACTTACATGGCAGATTAGGGTAATGGTTAAAATTGCAGGCTCTAAAGTCAAGCCTACCTAAATTTGAATCCCAGTTATGTGCTGTTGGGCAAATTACTTAACTGCTTCAGTTTCTTCACCTGTAAATGGTGTTAACAAAAGTACAGACTGCACTGAGTTGTGAGGTGGATCAAATAAAATAAATCAGGTTAAAGCACTTATAATAGTGACTGGCACGTGGTAAGTACCATACTATTATTGGGTTGGCCAAAAATTCCTTCAGCTTTAAGTAAAAATAAGAGACACATTTTTCATTTTTACCAAGAACTTTATTGAACAACATATTCACCCTTTTGTTCCACTACCTTCTGCCATTTTTCAGGCAAATTCATAATTCCATCTTCCCAAAACTTTTAATCTTTTTGACCAAAGAACTGTTCCAGCTGCCTTTTACAGTCTTCCAGGGAATTGAAATTTTCTCCACTAAGAGAATTTTGTAAAGACCAAAATAAATGGAAATCCGAAGGTGCAATGTCTGGTAAATACAGTGGATGAATCAGAGCTTCCCAGCCAAGCTGTAATAGTTTTTGTCTAGTCATCAAAGAAACATGTGGCCCTGCAGTATCCTGATGGAAGATTATGCGTTCTCTGTTAACTAATTCCAGACGCTTTTCATCAAGTGCTGCTTTCAGTTGGTCTAATTGGGAACAGTACTTGTTGGAAATGTTTGGTTTTCCGGAAGAAGCTCATCATAGAGGACTCCCTTCCAATCCCATCATATACATAACATCACCTTCTTTGGGTGAAGACCAGCCTTTGGTGTGGTTGGTGGTGGTTCATTTCGCTTGCCCCACGATCTCTTCCATTCCACGTTATTGTACAGTATCCACTTTTCATGGCCCATCACAATTTGTTTTTTAAAGAGAACATTTTCATTATGTTTAAGTAGAGAATTGCATGTGGAAATACGGTCAAGAAGGTTTTTTTCACTTAACTTATGTGGAACCCAAACATCAAAGCGATTAACATAACCAAGCTGGTGCAAATGATTTTCAGAGCTTGATTTGGATATTTTGAGTATGTCGGCTATCTCCCGCGTGGTATGACATTGATTGTTCTCAATTAATGTCTCGATTTGATCACTATCAACTTCAACTGGTCTACCCAACCGTGGAGCATCATCCAGCGAGAAATCTACAGCACGCAAACTACTTTTGAGACGTTTGATCAGTCACAGCAACTTCTCCATATGCGGCACAAATCTTTTTTTTGCATTTCAGTTGCGTTTTTACCTTTCTTGAAAAACAAAGCATAATATGCCGAAAATGTTGCTTCTTTCTTCCATCTTCAGTATTAAAATGGCTACACAAAAATTCACCAATTTTGATGTTTTTTTTTAAATGCACACTGATATGACAGCTGTCATGATACAATCTAATAAAATTGTTTTGAATGAAGTTAAAGACAAATAAATGCTACTAGAGCCATCTTATGGAAAAACCAAACGAACGTTTTGGCCAACCCAATATTATAATCCCATTTTTGTTAAAACTAACTTGAAGAAAAAAATGCTAACTGGTTATCTGTGAATGGTGGGATTCTGGTTTCTTTTCTTTTTATTATATATAAGTAACGTGACTAGAAAATTTCCCCTAATTGTTATTATGAAAATTCATTTGTTGAAAGAAATGGTTGAATAAACTCACTCCAGGTTAAAAAAAAAAAAAAGCAAGTGTCAGTGCCTGGGTTTTCTGTGAAAGCGAGAAGTTTCTCTGAATAATGAGGTGGTGGGGAGGAATTATATGTTCCAGAGAAAAATATCCAGAAGGGAGAAGTGACCAGGGTAGCATTCTGTTCTAGTGAATGGTCAAGAAAGAAGATCTCTAATCAAGAGTACAATCAGGACATTTGAGAAAAACTTTAATGTCTCATTGAGTACTAAATTGTTTACCTTTTGGTATATTACATAAATGATCCTGAATTTCCTTTAAGAAATTTTCAGTCAGTTGTACTTTGCTAGTAACTAAATGCTTTTGCGTGAGGGATTTCTTCTATGAAACACTCAGAGGAGTAGATCTCACTTGAGATATTTTAAACTAAGGAATAGTACCCAGCTGTATCTCAGATTCTGTCATTACTCTAGAATTAAATCAAGGAGGTATGCTAACCATAACTGTCCAACTATTAATGCGAGGTAGTAGGGAAAAATTGTGCATTACGTGGAAAACCTGTAGGTGCGGACAGGTTTGCTAATAATGGAAAAGAGGTTCCAGAGGGTCCTCTGGAAAGAACAGGGGCATAGGCAGTTTAAAATGTGATTGAACTTGGGCAGGTGTAGAACTTTTCTGTATTTCAGTTCCTTTGCATGTGTTTCAGTTGTCTATCACTATGTAACAAACACCAAAACTTAGTGTTAATTGTGAGCATATTTTGCTCACAATTCTGTGGTTCAAGAATTTGGTCAAGGTACAGTAGGAACTGCTTATCTCTGTTCCACAAGGTCTGGGGTCTGAGCTGGGTGACTCAAACAGCTGGAGGATAGCTGGAACAGCCCAGCTGAAGTCATATGTCTGGCATCTCACTTCTCACTGCTGGCTGAGTCACTCACTCATCTGGCTTCAGTTGAAGGCTGGGCTGACTGAAAGGGCTAAGAAAGTGTCACTCACTTGTCTAGTGCCTAGGTGCTACCCCATATGGCCTATCTCTAACTCCCTCTGTCCCTCTATCTCTGTCTCACCCTCTCTCTCTCTTTCTCTCTCTCACTGTCACTTTTCTCTCTTTCTCTTTCCAAGTGGCTAGTTGGGCATGCTGGTCTCAAAATAGTCAGACTTCTTACATAGCAGCTGGTTTCTATAAGAGCACAGGCTATTAGACCTCTCAAAGGCATAAGCCTGGAATTGACCCAGCATCACATCCACCATATTTTATTGTTTAAAAAATCATATGTCTAGCCCAGATTAAAGGGAGTGAAGAAATCAACTATGCCTCTGGATGGAAAGGGTGGTTAAAAATTTGCAGCCATCGTTACTCTGTCACAGTATCCTCTGGCCACATATTATTTACACTTCTCCATTTTCAAAATACACTTAACCCCTCCCAAGGCCCCTCCAGAGTCCCATTACAACATCAGCTAAGAGTCCAGGACCTAGTCTAAATCAGGTGCAGATGGAGAGGAGGCTCCTCAAATCCAGTTTCTTGTCTGCAGCTCCTCAGGTATGATTCCTCTAATTTGACGACCTGTGAAGATGCAAGTTATCTGCCCAATACAAACCCAATATACAATGGTGAGGCAAGGAACAGGAAAATTGCAAGGGACACTACCATTCAAAAAGGGAGAAAACAAGAGGTACATAACAGTCATTAGTCAATAGCAAGTCTGAAATCCAGTTGGGCACAAGTCACCAGTTCCTTGACTAGTCCTGGGAGTGGTTCTCCATGTCTCTTAGCTCTAATCTCTGGCTTCTTGGCTGCATCCTGAGTCATCCTTCATGTTCCATAACAAATGGCCTATGTTTAGAGCTCAGGAGCTTCTCAGCCTGCTTCCTCTCCACAGGAGGTTGAGGGCCCAGAGGCTTCTTTTCATTATGAATTCTCTCTGCCCCTTTCAATCTAAGTGATACAGTTCCTTTTAAAACCCTGGGTTTCATGTTATCATATTATAATCAATTCCAATGGACAAAAGCCATGTTCACATTTGTCTCTGAAAGGCCATTCTCTACCTTAAGCCTCATGTAAGGCTGCTATAGCAGGGGTTCCCAACCCCCGGGCTGCGGACCAGTACTAATCCAAGGCCTGTTAGGAACCTGGACACACAGCAGGAGGTGAGCAGTGAGCCAGCGAAGCTTCATCTACCGCTCCCCATCGCTCGCTCCCCATCGCTCGCGTTACCCCCTGAACCATCCCCCCCTCCAAACTCCCCCCACTGCTCCATCTGTGGAAAAACTGTCTTCCATGAAACTGGTCCCTGGTGCCACAAAAGGTTGGGGACTGCTGTGTTACAGGACAAAGTCCTCATTTCTAGAAACCCCAACTGTCTAATTGACAGGGTCTGTAAGACACACACTTAAGATTCTTAAAAGCCTTTTTAGTCTAGTTGAAAGTCTGTGATGCAGCACTTTAAATCCTCTTCTTAGTAAAGGATCTTACAGCATTTTAAATTGTATTTATCAAAAGAGGATAAAATGGTCGATACAAATAAAAATTGCCAAAAAATAATAATAACTGCAGGCAGCTTTCTGAAACCCTCCTTCTTGCACCTAGGAATCTAAAGAGATTTCTCTCTTTTATCAAACAATAGTTATCTTGTGAATTACGTAGGCCAATGCTCCTTATATTTAGATAGATTAAATTCCTGTTAGAATTCAATGCTAAATTTCTGTTAGAATTTCAGTGAATTCAGAAGAGGTTCTATACTGTATAACTCCCCTGCCATGTAAAAAGTGCTAAATTTTATGCTCAAATATAACTAGTCTCACCATCAGTTTTCTGGTTCAACCTTAATCTACTTTATTTTGAGGCTCCTGTTTATTTTTTAAATTTTACTTTAAAGATAATATGATTTATGTATATGCCTTCTATCCCAAAACACTTGAAATCTTTTTTGGCTGTGGTAATGGCGGTGGGGGTTGGGGGGTAGCTGGTGTTGAGGAGGTACCAGAGTGATTAATAAATAAATGAAAGTTGAAAAGAAAATAGAAAGTTCCATTTCTGGCTTAGGAAAATGAAAAGCTCCCCCCACCCTCCACCCCAGGGTCAGAAAAGAACAAAAAAAATGTCTGTGATGATCAGTTTTATGTGTAAACTTGGCTAGGGTATAGTCTCCAGTTATTCAATCAAACACCAATCTAGGTGTTGCTGTGAAGGTATTTGGTGGATGTGATGAAAAGTCCACAATCAGGTCACTTCAAGTAAAGAAGATTATCCTAGATAATCTGGGTGGGTCTGATTCGATCAACTGAAAGGCCTTGAACAGCAGAACTGAAACTTCCCTTAAGTCAGCCTGTGGAATTCAGCTTCAGCCTGTGCCTGAGAGTTCCAGCATGCCCTTCCTGATGGCCTGCCCCATGGATTTTGGACTTGCCTAGCCAGCCACCATAATCAATAAGTCAATTCCTTGCAATATATCTCTTAATATATAGCCTATTGATTCCGTTTGTCTGGTGTAACCCTGGCTGATACAGTACTGAGTTTTCTACCACTGGTAAGATTATTATGCAAGAGATAAGTAAATAAAGAAAAACATTTACAGATTTTTTTAGAAAAGCAGCCAATATGGCATGGTGGTTAAGAACACAGACTCTAGAGTCACACTGCCTGGGTTCAAATCCCAGCCTAACTACTTACTAACCATGTGGCTTTGGACAAATTACTTAGCCCCTTTGTGCCTAAATTTCCTCTTGTATAAAATAAGGGCAATCATAGTTCCTATGTCAAAGGGTTGTGAAGATTAAGTGGGTTATTATACATATAGCACCAACAACAGCACCGGGCACATAGGAAAAGCTAAGTAATAGTCTAAAAAGTGATATGGTAGGTAGATAGATCTTCTAAGGGCTCTTTGGATTCTAGGACAGTTTCAAATGTACAATTTTTAAAAGAAAATTATCATTACCATGTTAGGAGAGCAGAATAACTAGTGATTATGAGTAGAAGGCCTAGAACAAATTGACTAAGTTTGCATTGCACGTGGCTCTGCCATTTAACTGTGTGACCTTGTTAAACTTCTCTAAGCCTTAATTTTCTTACTAAAAAAAAGTGATGATAATAATAGTATTTACTAATACGGTTATGGCGAGAAATAAATGATATAAGCTGCTTTATGCAATTTTTAAAGTTTTGGTGGATAATGCTAAAATCTTTCACTGAATTTTTATATCTTTTTATCCTTGATGATCCTGAGGTTATGAATATGTCAGCTCCTTATAATCTAATATAACATTACTCCAATAGATTAATTTGCTGTTTCTAGTTGTCCATTAACTTGCAATTCAGACAACTTGTTAAAAAATGTGCCCAATCTATACACAGAGTGATTAAGGATTTCCCTTAAAAACTATAGCTGCTATTTATTGACCATCTTCTAGGTGCCAAGAGAAACACACCATATACAATTCCTAAATCTCATAACTCAGCACTATCTCCATTTTGCAGATTAGGAAAGATTTTGAAAGTACCTGGATGAACTGATATAAATACTCTGTAACATCTATTATTGTTTCTTTGAGAACGCTTTTATTACTTTCTAGATCTCAGTGTGATCCAGACACCAGGTTAATAATATTAAGTGCCCAGGCAAGTAACCTCTGATCACCTAAGTAGCTAGCTTCTAAATTCTCAAAGGCTTTTCAGTTAATTGATTTTTAAAAAGGGGGAGGGGAATAATTCAATTCCTTTCTCAATTAGATAAATTTAAATCAGCTGTTAATAAAAGCTACAGTTCCACAGAGAATAAGAATACATTCCCATTTAACTATGCAGTATGAATATTTTTAAATTCAAGAAGAGATACATATTTAAACTGAAGTATATTTTAATCTACAGAATATATAAACCAACATGATCCCACTTGGTCTTTGGCTATACACTATTAATTGAAAACTCATGCCACTAAAAAACATTTAATATATTGTCCTTTTATCTGAAAATTATATTGTTAAATCTAATTTTTAAGTACTTTGCTAAGATTTTTATTTTTTAAAATATTTTTTACTTATTTATTTTTTATTTTTATGTTTTGGCTGCATTGGATCTTCGTTGCTGTGTGTAGGCTTTCTCTGGTTGCGGCGAGCAGGGGCTACTCTGTTGCAGTGCACGGGCTTCTCATTTCAGTGGCTTCTCTAGTTGCAGAGTACGGGTCTAGGCCCACATGCTTCAGTAGTTGTGGCACACGGACTCAGTTGCTCCGTGGCATGTGGGATCTTCCCGGACCAGGGCTCAAACCCATGTCCCTTGCATTGGTGGGCAGATTCTTAACCACTGCGCCACCAGGGAAGCCCCTGCTAAAATTTTTAATAGAATATTTAAACAGGCGTTGTACATATGAGTATATTTCTTATATTTAACACTACAAATAAAACTAGGCTATTGTAGTTCATTTAATATACATGTTTATTTAGTATGTATATACTCCAACCGTTCTAGTTTAGTATCTATACTCACTTAATATATACATTTCCACCCTATCCTATCTTAGACACTTACTTGAAAGATTATACCCTAGACCCGTTTCATTCTATCCTCTCTCTGACAACCATCTATCTATCTTTTTAGCTCACTCACTTTAATATCTCAACTCCAACAATCTTCAGACCTTATCAAGGTCTCCAATTCTTTTCACTCTACTTCATATCCTTATATCCTTTTTCCTCCTTAAAAGCATAAATCCCAAGGCCAAGCATTATGATCACCTCCTTGCACACACTTTTAGCCACTTGCCCCTCTCTCATTTTAAGATTTTTTAATGTTTTTATGTTGTTACATACTGATTTACTTACAGGCAGACCAAGTTTTCAAACGTGTTATATTCTAAACGCTGAACTGCATTAAGTGTAGGTTACATTCTCTGCGTCATGACTGTAAGTAGCTATAATACAGCAAGAAGAGAAAAAAAGAACACTTTCTCTTTTTTTAAAATCCTGGCTTCAGGATTTATCCAACACAGATTTTAATTTCCTGCCTAGCCACTGAAGGCAACTGAAATGGCCACGTGTACAGTAAGTCATAGGCCAGTTTACTTTAGTAGGTGAGAGATGAAAAAGGGAAGAAAATGTAGTCAAAAAGCAAAACAGAAAGTTAAAGAAAAAGGGGTGCACATTGTTAAAACAAATGAGAAGACAGGTTGAATATAAAAAAAGAAGAATACACAATTGCATAAGGTTCCTGGGAAAGCAAGAGAGGATGGGATCCAAAGTAATGGTAGAGGGATTGGCCTTGCAGAGGAAGATGTGTGATGTGGTGGGTTTTTAAAATATGTCAAAAATTATTTGAACTCCTTCCATCAAAGGGTGGAATCTAATACACCTTCTTCAAATATGGACTCATCTCAGTGGCTCACTTCTAACAAACAGAATGCAGAAGAAGTGACATTGCTTGATTTCTAAGGCTAGGTCATAAAAGGGGATACAGCTTCCACCTGGCTCTTCTCCCTCTCCCTTGGAACTCACCCACCATGTTATAAGAAAGCCCAAGCCACGTGTAAAGGCCACCTGTAGATATTCCAGCTGAAAATCCCAGCTAAGGTTCCAACCACCTGCAGCCAGCACAAGGAGACATGTGAGTGAGCAAGTCTTTAAGCGATTCTAGGCCCCAACCTTTGAGCTGAGCTAGTTGTTGTCAAACAGAGCAGAGATGAGATGTCCTTGTAGAACTCTGCCCAAAGTGCACTTTCCTAAGCAAAATAAATGTTGTCATTGCTTTAAGCCACTAAATGACAGATGTGATTTAACAACAGATAAATGGAATAGAAAACTCCTCTATTATAACAGAATAACAAGATAAAGTTAAAATATAGGATATCTGGATGTCTGATATAAGAAGTTGAAGGGGTTCTCGTCTGATACCTTTTATTTTTTTTGCGAAATACGAGGCAAGAGAGATCATTGCTTAGAATGAGAGACATAATGGGGATTTCAGAAGTGCAAAGAAGGAATGAAATAGAAATTGTAATGAATGGGAAACAGAGTTAATCAGAGAAATGTGGTACAACTGTCAAGTCATGTTGACAGCCCATTTGAGGTTGAATTTATAGTGCCCCTTCCATGTGGCTTTCTCCAGCCGTGCTTAGCTCCTGGCTGAAAGCACTAAGAAAGCAGAAGTTAAGTTTATCAACTGGACTTCTGTAAGGAAGGATGTGATAAAAAGAGAAAAGTGCAAAGGATTTCAGGGACCACGTAATCTAAACTGGTTAAGAAAAAATGAAAGCAAGAGGTTCTAATGAAGAATGATCATAATGGGAATATTTAGAAAGCAAACAAAAAGGAGAGGACATTGCAATCAGAGAATGACATGCCTATAATAGTGATTCTTGCACAGTTAATGAGTATGACAAGGTTGCTGGTGAGACTGGCTATCTGAACTGAAGTGAAGAGAAGGGGATAAGGATAATGTGGTCAAGGAATTGAGATGCAATGGTAATGGATGAGTCATCATGTAGAAGTTAAAGCCATCAAGGGTGAATACAGGGCTTACAGTATAGAGAAACTCTGTGACCCAAAGTTTCTGATGAATGAAAGTAAGTGAGCCAGAGATTGGTAAATGACAGCAACATAGATGAGGAACATGGTGATACAGCTAAATGGTATAGGTCTTGGCTTGGTCTGTTTGGGCTGCTATAACAAAATACCATAGACTGGGTGGCTTATAAATAAAAGAAATTTATTTCTCACAGTTCTGAAGGCTGGAAATTCAAGATCTGGTGCCGGCAGATTTGGTGTCTGGTACCAGCCCACTTCCTCATTGACAGCTGTATTCTCACTGTTAACCTCACAGTGGAAGGGGCAAGGGAGCTCTCTCAGCCTTTTTTATAATCCCATTCCTGAGGCTCTACCCTCATGACATGACCACCTCCCAAAGATCCCACCTTCAAATATCATCAACTTGGGAGTCAGGATTCAAAATATGAATCTGGGGGATACACAAACATTCAGGCCTCAAATGAGGAGGGTTTTTTTAAGAGGTTGGGAACATAACAGTTTTTCCTAATCTAATGTCTTCCTAACTGAAGCCTGAGACCAATCTCTCCCTACCAATTAAAAGTGATATAATTTTGACATATAAATGTTGAATAAACTACTATGTGCTAAGAAGAGAGGGAAAGAGGTACCCTCTTATCAAATAAATCAACTACGAGGCCCAGATAGTCACTATATTACAGAGAAAGTACCTGCTAACTGGGGAGGGGGGAAGGTAAACATTTTTAAAAGAAGCTTTAGTTTTTGTTGTTGTTGTTTTATTTTAAATTTTTATTATTGTTTTTATGGAGGTGACTAAGCTTCAGTTTTTTTATCCATTTAATTATCCATACTTTTAGCTTCCACTATGAGCTGGGAACTGTGTTTGGCAGATATCTACCTAAACAAGGTAGATATTGTCTCTGCCCTTACATATCACAATGTGTAGTAGGAGAAACAGCTGAGAAATCAATGTTAGTATAAGTCCTAGAGTTACAGATGTAAACATCTCTAAAATGGACTCAAAACCAATTTCTATTTCAGTCAGTTACAGTCTATTTCCCAAGATGATCTCAGAAATTCTATACTTATTTCCATATAAACTCCTATGTTGTATTTTCACCCTAGTATCAATCTCAGGCACCTGTGTATCACTGTACATTTTTATCATAAATATCTGAATGTATCTGTCTCCCAGCTTAAGGATAGGAAGTAAGTCTTACATTTATTCTCATATTTGCATTTATGGACTAGCACAATGCCTGGTACAAGGTAGGCACTTACTAAGTACTGATTGAGAATTAACTAAAGGATTGAATGAATGACAAACAAATGACTATTCTGTCTCTGAGTTATTCTATCATTTGAACTATAGCTTATTTAGTAACCTCAAGACTACAGCCTAAAGAGGGATTCATATTCTTCCCCAGTTTAACCTTTCATGGCTTCTATATATCTAGGGAGCTGAGCTAGGACAGGATTGAGCTAGGATTGGAGGAGTTGAGCTAGGATTGGAGGAGCTAAATTAGCAGAACTGGCTCTTAGAAAAGAAGCTAAGTAATATCTGTATAAACACTTTCTTTCAATTTTGTGGCTCACATACCACAACGGTCTGCTGATGCTATATGGTCTTCTACTTGAATTAGTGGAAATTGAATACTCATTAAGTAGAACCTTAAAATAATGAGATCTCAAGACAGTATCTTTGATTTTCTGAGTCAAAGTCCAGATGGAGAATACAGATTTGCCAGGGACTCATAGGTTTAGATTCAACAGTTGTTTTACTAGAAAACAAAAATTTCAGAAGTCATTGAAAAGTTAACATTATATGAATAGTAGGCAACAGGGAATACAACCTTAAACCGTAGCCATAAAGCCTGGGACTTTATACCTGTAACAGCAAATCAGCTAAAGATATGGAACTTACATTGGATTTTATAAGGCAGCCCTAATGTCAAATGTGCTACTGAATTATCCTTCATTGTGAATTGTCAATTAGTTCATTTCTCTCTTTAAAGGAGTCCCTTTCTTTTTTCTGGCCATGCCACGCAGTATGTGGGATCTTAGTTCCCTGACCAGGGATCAAACTCGTGCTCCCTGCAGTGGAAGCACAGAGTCTTAACCACTGGACCACCGGGGAAGTCCCAAGTAGTCCCAAATTTGATTCAGAAAATTATCCACATAGAGACAGAACATTGCTGAATCTAACTTATATTATAACCAAAAAGTGAAAAACCAAATTGTTACTACAGGAAATACTCTATAATATACTTCCTACAAAATTCTCACAATTATACATTTACTTATCTAAAGCTTCTACTAGACTATTAGCTACATGAAGACAACTCTGTATCTCCTACACCCCCCCCCAGAAATTAAAAAAAAATGAATAGATGAATTATAATGGACTGAAATATAAAAATTTAAGCTATACCTCCATCTCTATTTAAGCAAGTTAAGTTATACCTCTATATCTATTTAAGCAACTTTTAAGCTATACCTCCATCTCAGGGGAAATAATTTATTTTTTGCATTATGGTAGTAAACCTCAATATTAGCAAGAAAGAGGTCTACTAATACTGATGAGTCTTTTTGAAGCTGTAAGGGGCTGAAAGGGTTACAAAACCTATAAAAAGAGTAAAAGCACATCAACACTTTTCAGCAATTTTTAAGTTGATAAAAATACTAGCTGAATTTGTAAGCACAAATGTTTTTACCTTTAAACATAAACAATCAGTTAAATATATTTATTCTCTAAGCCAAGTTTATGAAGGTTTCACTTTACTTCCTTTTATTTGCTCTACAACTAGCTTTTATAAGTTTTGAGGAATAGCCCATGAGTTCTAGTGTTTTAAATTCAGGTGAACAATCCCAGATTTTCTCTGTCTATACTATTTGGTTTATACACTTCAATCGTGTAGCCCTAATCTCTCTAGAATGAAGAGTTCTGGGGTTTTTTTGCTTGTTTGTTTGTTTGTTTGAATTTTATTCTCATACAATAGACCTTCAATTCTCTTACTCCTATTAGCTGCCCTGATCTTAACTTTCTCCAGTTCTGCTATAAACAAAACATCATAACTACACATAATATGTTAAGGATTTTACACTAAGAGTAGACTGTTTTATATTTTGTTTCTAATACACTCCCTTGATGACCAACATTTAAATGGTCCCTTTACCTACAGCAGAACATGAAAATATCTTCATAGATCAATTCCAAAAGTTGCTTCTTAGGTCAAAACTCAGAGGCTACCATTCTTTAAGTACAGATCAAAAATTTCCCCTAAATAAATTACCTTGTATTTGCTCACACTGAGGATCATTTGCCACTTCTCTACCCACATAATTCTGTAAGACTCTTCTATAATTTATTCCTGTCTTGCTACTTTTTAAATATACCTTCTTTCTTTTAATAAATATATGGAAATCATTGAATTATAAAACTGGAAAAGGCCACAGCCTCTTTATCAACATCCTTCTCAATTTTATAGTACAGCTTGGAGGTATTAAAACACTTGTCTAAAGCAAACTAATGGAAAGAATTAGAAAAGAGAATTTAGATTTTTCTTATTCTAAGTTCATATTCCGACTATTAAATCACACTTTAACTTTTTAATATCAATTTTAAAGAACGCTAAGGGAAGAATATTGATATTTACTTAGTACAATATATGTTGGTACTATGTTTTACATGTTTTTTCCACTATTCCACATGACTCTACAAAACTCAACAGCTCATAGGATGCTTACTTTAATTATAAAAGTAACATTTTATCTGACTTTAAATTACTTTGTTTCTTCAAAAGTTACAGTGTTCTCATCAGTGCTTTGGCTTTTACTTTTTTCAAAACAAAGAAGCTAAGCTTCTGGTGGCTATAGTTCTTAACTTATAGAAGTCATGTCAGATGTCATATATAGTTTTATAGCTTCTAAACAGCTGGCCTTAAAAGGGGAGCAAGGGCTTTCCTGGTGGAGCAGTGGCCGAGAGTCCGCCTGCCGATGCAGGGTACACGGGTTCGTGCCCCAGTCCGGGAAGATCCCACATGCCGCGAAGCGGCTAGGCCCGTGAGCCATGGCCGCTGAGCCTGCGCGTCTGGAGCCTGTGCTCCGCAACGGGAGAGGCCACAACAGTGAGAGGCCCGTGTACCACAAAAAAAAAAGGGGGGGGGGGAGGGGGGACGGGGGAGGGGGGAGGGGGGAGGGGGGACGGGGGAGGGGGGAGGGGGGAGGGGGGAGGGGGAGCAAAATGAGGATGAAATTTGGAAAAGATCCTTTGACCATCCAAGGTCATTCTTTCCCCCACAGCTGGGAGAATTATAGACAATCCACACATAAAACAACCAATCAGAAATCATTTTTCAGAAATGCCATAGGCACCCTGAGTTCAATATGCCCCCCCAAATCTGTTCCTCTCCTTATATCCATTTCCTAACTCCATTACTGGCATTACAACCCAGCCACCAAGACACAGAAGCTAAAAACTTGAGAGTTATTCCCAATTCCTCCTTTTCCTCATTCCCAACATGCAATCAGTACAGTACAGTCTGCTTATTTTTAGTTCCCAAATTTCTCACATTTCTGATCCTTCCTGTATCCCTACCTCTACCACCTTGATTCAGACCCTCAAAGTCCCTCACTTGAGAGAGGGAGTCTTCTAATTGATCTTGCTGCCTCCAAACACTTCACTTGTTCCATGGTGACATCTTCACATTACCACCAAAGTAATCGCTCTAAAACCCAAATTTTATCATATCTTTCTCTTATTTCACAGTAGCTCCTTAATGTCCATGGGATAAAATTCAAACTCTTTTCATGGTCTCTGTCCATTTCTTCAGTCTCATCTTTCATTGTACAATCTCCCCTCTCCCCTACCACGAACCCCATCCTCTATCATTTAGTCATAATGGACAATTTACTTTCTTCCCTGAATATGTCATGCTGTTTCACCCCTCTGTATCTTTGCTCACTCTGTGTGCTCTCTCTACTCAGAACATACTTCCTCCTGTGATCCTGCTATTGAACATTTACGATTTTCAAAGTTCAACTCAGGGCTCATCTCCTCTTTGCAGTCCTTTTTGAACTTCACCTCGCCTCACCTCTGTGGAAATGACCATACTTTCTATTGGTTCCCCCAGTGAATTTTTATAAAAGCATTTGTAACAGTTTTTTTGTTTGTTTTTTTGCTTTTTGTTTTTCATTAAGTTGTTGACATATCTGTCTCCCCCTTCTGAAACACAGGTACTCTGGAGCAGATACTGTATCCTATTCAACCTTTATTCCCATAGACTTGCATAAAGTTTGTCACATATTAGGAACTCAATATGTAGAATGACTGAATGAACAAATGAACATAGAAAAGAACAATACAGGAACTCTTGAAGAATATTTTTTAAATTAAGATAAAATACTCAAAATAATATGGTACTGACCTAGGTATATTTACCTCCTATAAGTTCCACATTTTCCTATTTAACATAGTTTTTTCCATTAAAAACCTAAGATTTATTCCCTTGAGGAAATGTGGACACATATGTGTACTAACATTTATTATCACATAGATATATAGACAATTTTATAAATTATACTAATTATTTATTTTATTAATTTGATGGAGTATCAAAATGGCTTATGGTCAACTCCTTACTATCTGAAAGAGTCTTAATAGCTATGCTGGCTTACCTAGTATCTTTTCATCTGCTGCTTCTGCCACTCAGCCATGGCTTACTTTTCTAAAGTGGCTTTCATGCTTCTAACTATCCTGCTGCTGGCAATGAAAAGCAACAATCTGTTTATATCCTAAGTAGAGGACACTGACCAGGAGAATGGGAAAAATGGTTCCTGAACAGGAGGGTAATTTTACACAGTAGATGATCTGCACAAAATGAATCAGAGAATCATGGAACTGTATGAGATAATATGTATTTATAATCCAAATAGTGTGGCTGTTTATTTTCATTTTTTTTCTTTATTTTTTAACCTAAGGAAGATTACTCTAAAATTCTTCTGCCCATCTATTAAAATGGAAGAAATATCTGTTGCTGATTTTCTTTTAAAAAATATGATAATTGAAAAGTTTAAAGACATAAGATATGAGATCACTGAACTTGTTCCTAATCAACATTTAAATCTATAAAAGTTTTCAATAAAATTTATTCACTGGGATTCAGTATTAAAAACTAATAAATTCTAATTGTAGTAGAGTCCAATAAGGGAATTAACTTTGTACCTAACTTTACAGATTATACACAAATTACTAAACTATAATAATCTGTTCACTAGGTTTATAAATGCTTATTCAGAGGAAATACTGAAGAAATAAGTTAATTTCTAGTATGACAAATACAGCATTTTGTTCATCTGTACAAACTTGTGAGGATCCACAAATTACCAAGATGATGGAAAGATGGGTTGGCGTTTTTATTACATGTAAAGACAGCTATGCTCTAAACGTGTGGTGTCCAATATACCAAACACTAACTGCCACATGTAGGTTAAAAATTCAGTTTCTCAGTTGCCCAGGTTACATTTCAAGTGCTCAATAGCTGCATATAGCTAGTGGCTACCACATGAGACAATATAAACACTTCCATCACGGCAGCAAGTTTGATTGGATAGTGCTATTGTAAACCATGGTAAAATGCAAATTTCCAAATACTTTTAAAATGGCAATATAAGTTCAAAAGTAATTTTTCAATTGGCTATTTCACAGAAGGGGAAAGTATACATTTACAAATGAGAAAAAAAGAATTAAACACAAATATTAATGAAGGCTTTAAGTATATAAAATTAATTTTCTATGGCTTAATTTGAAATTGTACCACATTGAATCTGAAAAGACTTTCAAGGTAATTTAATCCTTCATCCTCAATTTACAGAAATTGAATCTAGAAGATAGTACAAGGAAAAATTAACTCTTTCATTTAAGATATCTACTATATCCAAATAAAGACACTATTGAAAACCACCAAAATTTTCTATAATAATAAACTGATTAAAATGAAGTATAAGCTATTCTGTGTATTTTAGAATCAGATTTTCCATTGGATGCAGAGGCTGTTTGCACAGCGGTTAGGATTTCAGGTTCCGGGGTTAACCTGCCTAAGTTCAAACGTTACTCCTTGATTTACTAGCTGTGCAACCTTAGACAAGTCATTTATGCTCTCTGAGCCTCCTTTTTCTCATCTATAAAATGGAGAAATAACTAAACTGTATCATACAGTTGAAAAGATTAAGTGAAATTATACATGCAAAGTACTTAGAGAACCTGGCACATAGTAAGCCTTTAAAAAAATGCTAGTTTTTATGAAACTTGCATTTTGGTTGAAACTAGTCTACTGGTGACTTTCTTTAACTTCCATTCACCTTCAGAAGTTCTTAAGACAGAGAGACTCTGGAAAACATTCAAAAATCATTATATGAACACTGGCTTACAGGTGGCTCTACCACTTGCAGTCATGGGAGAATCTGCATCCAAATCTCTACCAACACTTTACCCATAGGTCTCAACACCTTGGCACTAAGAGTGTAACATAAAGCCCCCAAGCAACACGTGGTAGGGAGTAGAGGAAATCTAATGTTTGTTTGTTTTTTAATGAAATAAACAAACACAAAACCCCTCCTAGGCTAAAATAGGTGGCATTTGTTTTTATGTTGGGGACTGTGAGTAAAGTAAAAAGTGGGAGACAGGATAAGTAAAACAATTTTGAATGACAAGTTTAAAATTTCTCAGAGAATTATATGCTCACTTATTTTTCTAAAATTTATACTTCTGCATATTAGCTGATGTTTAAATAACTACAGTCAAATTTTGAGACACATATTTTTTACTAGAGTAATTTTAAAAAAATACACAGAACATGTATGTAAAAGGAACAGTTGCTCTTTCATTAAGTTTTAAGACATATCAATACAATTTCCTAGTTCACTACAGTAGAATAATAGGTACCCAACTTAATGTGATCTCCAGAAATGGTGGAAATGAAAATGAAATCTCCCCAGCTTTCAAGTCTTACCCAGAAAATGTTTTATTCTAAGTGTAGGGGGATAGATTTCAATAGAGTACACATAAGCACCAGATGGTCAAAGCTACCTAAGACCGTTCTCAAATTTTTTAATGCCCAGCTTCATTCTTCTGGAATATTTTTAGAACTAAGCTCCAGAGTCACCTGTATGAGGCATGGGCCAAAACTCAAATGCTAACTGGCCTGATATTTTTATATAATCATTTCAAATCAAACATTTTCCTATTGGTAGTTTTCAGAGTTTTAAGTTCATTTTCCATGTTAGTTAGCACTTGTCATATTTTGCTTTTCAGTTAACTTTTATATGTACATTTTCTCTCTCACACTAGATAGTAAAATTTCTTGAGCTTTTACTTAGAGTCTCCATATGAAACTAATACACTTTGTAGACGTTTTGAAAATATTAGTATTAATTGATTATTTAGTGATACAGTATGGAGTCAGGGCATCAGATTCTATTCCTTACTCTGATATCACGAATAGCATGATCTCAGCTCCAGCTTATTCAGAGGTCAGGCACTTTGGCTTTGAAATGGAATGATTACACACGCTGATCTCTAGAATCACTTATATTTCTAAAAGTTTATGCTTTTATGTATCAGCTGAAGTTTAAATAACTACATTCAAATTTTGAAAGGCATATATTTTCAAAAGTAATTTTTAAAAACTATACAGAACAGTTAGGTATATAATGGTAAAAGTTGTTCTTTCATTAAGTTTTAAGATATATTGATAAAATTTCTTTGTTCACCACAGTAGAACAGCAGCAACATGCACCTGATAACATTGCAAGTGAAATTACATTGCAAGTGAAATTACAAACTGATCAACATGTGACACTTGCAATGATTGTCCCAATGAGACAGAGCTTGCTATTTTCTTTTATCACTTCACATTTATTCAAACTACTATAATAACCTTCAGTTTCCATAATTAAACTTATATAAAAAGCTGGCTAGGGCTTCCCTGGTGGCGCAGTGGTTGGGAGTCCGCCTGCTGATGCAGGGGACACGGGTTCGTGCCCCAGTCCGGGAAGATTCCACATGCCGCGGAGTGGCTGGGCCCGTGAGCCATGGCCGCTGAGCCTGCGCGTCCGGAGCCTGTGCTCCGCAACGGGAGAGGCCACAACAGTGAGAGGCCCGCGTACAGCAAAAAAAAAAAAAAAGCTGGCTAACATACTTAAGAACTAGGCTATCACTAACAGTTAAAGCTTAGGAAAGAATTTATTCATAGGAATAATTTCAAGATATTTTGATAAACATCTAAAGTTTCCTTTCTGTTTCCTGTAAATATTCCAAGATTATCCCATAGCTACGAGCATCAAATTAATACTGTCTAGGGGAGAATTAATTTGGCAACTTAATCATGGAAATATATAAATCACAAAAGAGTCTACTATCACTGTTAAAAATATAAACACTGTACAGGCCAGCACTTGTTAATTAAAATCACTGATATGATTCCATTACCGAGCACACTCTTTGTAATACAATTAGCATATGTTGTATCTTTAGCTTTAAATTAAAAAGGAAAATGATGAAAGACACAAGTAATTCTTTACTTTCCGCATTTTTAATACTTTTTGTACAGTTAGTTACTACATTTGTGCAATTAAAGAAAAAAACACACTAAAGTTCTACCTCTATACTGGCTTTTTAAAATCCCCATATCATATATTAAAGACATTAAACTTTTCTGGAGCTCCTGAAAATTAACACCAAAACTTTATTGGTGAAACACAAACCACATAATCTGATCTAACTATTTACATTAAACAAAATGAATGACTAGATCTTTCCCAGTCGATTCTGTTTCACTGATACCGAAAAAAGCTATTTCCTTCATGCTAAATTATGAAATTAACCTAAAACATAGTAAAAACACAGAAGCATTAAAAGATACTATTTACACAAACTGGAATAAATTCATCAGGCATTCCCTCAAGTCCTGAGATGTCATTTACTCCCGGTCACACAACGAATACTATTTGTTTTCTGTTCATCCTGAATTATCAAATCTGAGTTAAACCTGGCAAAGGCAAAAACCATCCAGAATGACTGACGGATTGATTGATAGATAAATAAATAAATAAAACCATATAGCCATACAGAAATTCATGACTTTTTACTGTTTGGTGTAAAGTGTAGAGTGCCTGAACTTTCAGCTCTCAGAAGAAATCCACTGTATTCTGGAAGCACTTCAATTCAGAGTGACCTTTAAGTTTTATAGACATTGTAGCAAATTCTTGCATGTCTCAAGAAAAGGCAAACCTGCCTTGCTATTTTTCTCTAATGGGAAAAGTTTTTGTTTACTCTTATTATATTTTCCACTCCTAATCTGAAGAGATGAAGCATCTCTAAAACGTAGTTGCCCACTTAGGATTAACCTCACCTGCGGAGGAACAGACCCACAGCCCCTCACCTAATAATAAGGTTGGGATGGACCCAAGCGATGGAGGGAAAAGAGCCAACTCTGCTCACAACACTACCTGTGGCTCCCAAAGAGGGGGCCCGCGTTTTGGGGGTGGGGGAGCGAGGGCTGAGATGGTCCAAGAGACTTCTTTATCCGGACCATATTTGGGGAAGTATCTAAGCATGGGGGACCCCCCCCCCCTCCCGCGCTCTAGTGAAAGACGAAATTGCGGGGACCGCTCTCCTCCCTCGCCCTCTCCATCCGGCCCTCGGCGCTCAGCCCTCGCGCCGGAGCTGCGCGGAGCGGGTGGAAGAGGAAGGCAGCGGGTCCCCAGGGTCCCCTCGAGTGGCTCCCGGCGGCCGCTGCGAGGCCTGGACCGTGTCAGCGGCCTCCGGGCTCCGACCCGGAGCGGCGCTCGGTGCCCCGTTCCGGCCCGCCCGGCGGGCCCCCAGACCCAGCCCTTGACTCACCGCTCTCCACCTCGCTGCCTTTCTTGGCGGTCGCCGCGTTCCCCATGACTGAGACGATGAAAGGAAGGGGTCAGGGAGGGGAAGGGGAGCCGGGGCCGTCCCCGCCGCTCCACAGGCTGAGGCAACTCCTGCTTCTGCACCGGTCACAGCGGTCAGTGCTCTCGGCGCTGGCGCCCGGAGTGCGGGCGGGAAGACTGGGCCGGTTCTGAGGCCAAGGCTTCAGCAAACTCCTTAGCCCCGGCGGCAGCAGCGATAACAAGAGGCAGCAACGGTGTCGGCGGCGGCGGCTGCGGCGGCTGCGGCGGGCAGACACTCCCCCTTCCCCCGCCCCGCCCCCCCTGCGCGCCCCCGGCAGCCGCGCGCCTGGGCCCCGACCCTGTCCCTCTTCACCAGCGGGCGCGCGCGCCGGAAGTGACGTGCCGGCCGGGTACAAGGGCGGCGGGCTGAGGGGGGCCGAGCCGGGGGCAGTGGACTCGGGTAACCCCGACTGGCAGCTCAGCGGCCCACCGAACCGGGACGTGGTGGCTCGGGCTTGTTCTCGGATGCCCATCCTCGAGATCTGGGAGGCGGCGTGGGGACCGTTAGCTTTGAGGAACTCGTTGTCTCTCAGCCTGGCGTCCCCCACGCCCTGGAGATCGCACGCGAGGGGAGCCCTCTGGTTCGCGCCACTGGGCTTTGCGGACTGGTCAGTATCAGCCGCGGGAACAAGTTCGTCCCTAATCCTGATTGTGGTTCCGAGCCCGTCTTTGCCTCACAGATCCAGGTGTTCCACCGAGCCCACCACGTTGTCCTCCTGGTTCTTAGGCACCAGTAACAAGACCTTTGATGTTCCCAGTGCAGTTTTCATTCTCTGTGGTTTTGCGGGATCGCTCTCAGGTTTTGTCTAATACCCTAGAGAGAAAGGAAAGTATTACTATTTCTACAGAATGTCTGTTGATGTGAATCATTGTATTTAGCAGCTGTCTGTATAGATGTCAAAATAAATGCATTCCCAATTGGTAACTGCGTTTTTCTTAATATACATCTTGAATTTGTGAATAGTTTTACTTACCAGGTTAATTTTTTGCGGCACTCTAGTCTTTTTTGTTGCATGTTTCTTTGAATTTTGCGCCGTGAGCATTTATTCTAAATTTAGTGTAGAAAGACTGTAACTTCCCAAGGGGCAGAGACTACTAAATTTATTTTGTGTCCCCAACACACCAGGCACAGTAGGTATTTAATGGATAATTGATGGCTTGAAAGTAAGCAGAGGAAATCTCTCAGAATTTTTTTTGCAATAGCTTTCATTACTGACAAAAACAGAGTGGTAACTGTAGAAGTTTCTCAGTAAGTTCTTCTTGCTGTTTCTTATTACTATTTCTGTTAAATTAATTTAACAAAGGTTTATATCATGTATACTGTATTCCAAGTACTACCATGCAGGTAGCAACTCATTTGATCCTCAAGAACCCTATGAGATACAGAGTTTTACTATCATTATTTCACTTACAAACAAACTGAGGCACAGAGAAGTTAATCAATTTACCCTATATTACACAGCTATTATCTCTTTGAGGCAGGATTTGAACCTAGGTAGTTGGGCTCTAAAGTCTGACTTTTTGTCCATAATGTTATGTAGATGTTATGGTAAATTGCTTTCTCTCCATTTAAAATTACCTTGACTTGAAAAGATGGATGCATAATGAGTTTATTTCTTGGGGAAATTCATTATTGTTTTCTGGGTTTCCATTAAATCCAAGTAATATAAAAATTGTAGAGAAGGAAGGATTTGAACTAGCTATGAGGTATTGTTCAGCATGCAACAATGTTCCAACAATGTCACATCCTTCCAATCACATTTAGTTTTGTGTTGTGGATGTGATATTTTGCCCTACATACATAGGAAGTTCAATAAATAGCATTAAGCCATATACCAAATTAAAAAAACTTTTTGATATACTTTATTCTGGATGGAATCTTTCTAGAATCCTGGGAGACTCATACTGCCCTCATTGGGGTAAATATTTAAATGTATTCCTTTTTAGAGACCAGCTTTAATAATAAAAGAGTGGTTATATGCATAATTTGTCCCTATCCTTAACATAATTTTGAATTCTAGGTCTCTAACAAGAGGCTAGCCATCTGTTTTGTAAATGATTAATTTGCAGAAGAGACAATTGACAGGGATCATAGAGTTAAGATGCATTATAACTAAATCCTAGAAAGTTAATAAACAAAAATTCAGGTTTACAAATTTCTCCCTTTCTCTCTCAATTTAACTTTATCATTCATTGTTTAAGAAACTAAATTAATTGTTAAGAAAGAAAAAGATCAGCAATTGGAAATATCTTGGTTTTTTTCTGTATACTATTATTTCTGTTTTTTTTATATTAACTTACACTGCTGCTCCTATTCAAAGAAGACTATTCTTCAAGAGTATAGTGTCATGAATCGTTTTCAATTAGTAAACATTCACAATCATCTAGTTGTAATTATATACAAGTTGCTTCTTCATTATTAGAGAAGAGTTCTCTTTAGGAATCCATTGTTCATATAGCATCTAAAAGACTATCTTTCAAGAATTGTTTATTTATACCTAGAAAGGGCAGAAATTTCATTAACTGTACAGTTATTCTTGAATAACTGGAGCTAGAATGGGGCAACTGCTATCCTTTGCCACTAATGCCTTTTCTATAACCTGGACAAGCACAAAGGTAGAACTAAATTTTGTTTCCCTAGGAAAGCAGATGCAGAAAAAAGGAAGTGATAACGGAGAAAAGACTTTGAGTTCCCTTCTGTATAATATTTTATCTAAGAACATATAGCACTATGTAGCAGGGAAAACTGGACCAGTGGTAGTTGCTTTGGAAATAATTATCCTTACATTTTCTAGTACTTTATAAAAACACTTTCACATGCCATTTTTTATCTGATCCCACAACGAACCTACATGAGCAAGACAGATTATATTAGCCACACTTTACAAATGAGAAAAAAGTTCAAAGAAGTGAAGTAACTAGGCCAAGTTCACTCAAATGGTAAGTGACAGAGCACTAGGTTATATACAATTAATGTGTGAAACAAGTGTAATCTCAGTCTCATTAAGATTAGGTTTTATTATCCACATTTTGCAGATGAGAAAACTGAGCCTTAGGAACAAAGAGTCTCAGCCCTGTATTCTTCCTAGAGTCACCTTTTCAGAAAGGAGTGAGAAAGTGGGGAAAAATTAGTAAATTGTTATTCCTATTTATTTTGTAGTTTTTACTTATACTATTAACTAGATTTCCAAGTCCTTTTAAAAAGTAAACACCCTCAAAAACAATGTATGTCAAAAATACTTGTTTTTCCTTTACAATCACCAGGACAGGTAAACTGAAACATAATCGTTGGAAAATATGACCAGGTCATTTTGTTTTTATATTGTATTTTACATCAAGTAAGTGCAAATGAGAACTTATTTAACCATCATAAAATTATGATTATTTTGAATGATAACTAGTAATCCACACAGTCTAATATTTCATTATTATACAGTATTATATGTCCTGAACCTAATGATACCACATTAAGTATCAAAGGGCAGAATACTACTTCCAAAGTGAGGAAGTAATTTTATAGTTAATAAATTACAAATATGATAATTGTTCAAATCATTCTAGTACAGTGCAAACTTTTCCAGTTGAGCATAATCCTAATCCCTTTGTTCATAAACAAATTTATTATCTGAAGTTTGATATTCACCTTTTTGGGTATTCCCTTACAGGTGAGGTGACTAAAATAGATGACTGTGGTTAAGTAACCTGCTCAAAGTTAACAAAAATGAACTTGTACCAGAGTGGAGTTGTAGCTTATCTCTTGGATAGGGACTAGAATACAAACTGAAAACATTAAGGAAAAAAGAGAAAACCTGGAGGGGAGAACAAAACCAACAACTTCTTTTCCTTTCTTAATATGTAATACACTCAGAAAAGTATATGTTTGGGATATTCTGATTTTACCAATGTGTTTTGTGAAAACTGTGACTAAATTTCTGCTCTTTCAGTTCGGCACTATGCATTTTTAGAGAGTAACTCGATCAAAAAATAACACTCAAATTTACAAAACTTTTTCTTCTTTATGAAATCACCAAACAGATGGGGCATGAACTTTCATGATATCTCAGCTTTTACAGCTGAAACCCATCTGTGACCAAGGTGAATCTGACCCACTAAATTAAAACTATATTCATATTATTGATAGAAACAAACCAGAGTGCTATGTAGTAAAGTAGAAAGGGTTTGAGCTTTGTAGTCAGAAAAATCTGAGTACATCTTTTGGTACGGCTGCTATCTGAGACCTTCACATAAATTACTTTATTCCCCTTTGCCTTAGTTTCCTAAAGTGTGAAGTTATATGGATTAAATTAAATCACCTGTGAAAAGCACCTAGGATAACTTGTATAATAGGCACAATAACCCAATAACATTATATGTTTTCTTGCATTTATGTTTCAATAACAATCATTCAACAAAAATGATTACAACAAATTTAATGAGTCCTTACTATATGCAAAGCATGATGGGCTTACAACGGTGAATAAAATCTGTGCCCTGCCCTCCAGAAGTTTTTGTTTAAGGCAAGAAAGACACATTAAGCAATTGCTTAAGCAAGTAAGCAATTATGTAAAGCAAGACTCATTAACTTTGTACTATAATGTAAATAAATCACTGAGGAAACATAAGAAAAGTGTTAAATGATCAACCACATAGAGAATTTAGCATTGGACTTTGTTCTTAAACAAGTGGGGAAAATCATTGAAAACTAAGAACAGCAAACTCAGAGCAGGGGCTTGTACGACTGTCCTTATATCAAAATCAGATGCTATGGAAGGAGTTGTAAGAGTTGCAACCTTCCCACTGGAATATAAGCTACTTTGTCATCACTATATCTACTGTATCCAGAGTGATGTCTAAAAAAAAAGTAGGTGCTTATTCATAAGTGAATGAATTATAGTTTCAGACTAAGATCATGCTCACTTGGGGAAACCTTACATGCCTTTTAAGAAATGTGGACTTCGTTCACTATGCAATAAACACTGAAGATATTTAAAGAAAGGAGTGATATAATCCACATTTTATTAGTAAGCTAACTTTGATAGCAGTGTGTTGGACATATTGGATGATCAATAGACTGTCAGCAAGCAGACTTGTAAGGTAGTTGTTGTGATAGAAGAATGACATGAAATCATTGAGTGGTGTAGCAGCAGTGGAAGAGAAAAGAAAGGATGCATGTGAGACATTTGAATGTAAGAGTAACAGGATTAAAAAACTATTGGGTTGGCCAAAAGCTTCGTTCGTTTTTTTCCATAAGATGGCTCTAGTAGCACTTAGTTGTCTTTAACTTCATTCAAAATAATTTTGTTAGATTGTATGTGACAACTGTCATATCAGCATGCATTTAAAAAAAGACTCATCAAAACTGGTGAATTTTTGTGTAGCCATTTTAATATTGAAGATGGAAAAAAAGCAACATTTTTAGCATATTCTGCTTTATTATTTCAAAAAAGGTAAAAATGCAACTGAGATGCAAAAAAAAAAGACTTGTGCAGTGTACGGAGAAGGTGCTGTGACTAACCAAACATGTCAAAAGTGGTTTGCGAAGTTTCGTGCTGGAGATCTCTCTCTGGACGATGCTCAACTGGGTAGACCAGTTGAAGTTGACAGTGATCGAATCAAGACATTAACTGAGAACAATCTATGTTATACCGCATGGGAGATAGCCGACATACTCAAAATATCCAAATCAAGCGCTGAAAATCATTTGCACCAGCTTAGCTATGTGAATCACTTTGATGTTTGGGTTCCACATAAGTTAGGCAAAAAAACCCTTCTTGACTGTATTTCCACATGTGATTCTCTACTTAAATGTAATGAAAATGTTCCATTTCAAAAACAAGTTGTGACTGGCTATGAAAAGTGGATACTGTACAATAATGTGGAACGGAAGAGATTGTGGGTCAAGCGAAATGAACAAACACTAACGACACCACAGGCTGGTCTTCATCCAAAGAAGGTGATGTTATGTATATGGTGGGATTGGAAGGGAGTCCTCTATGATGAGCTCCTTTCGGAAAACCAAACGATTAATTCTAACAAGTATTGCTTCCAATTAGGCCAACTTAAAGCCACACTGGATGAAAAGTGTCCGGAATTAGTCAACAGAAAACGCATAATCTTCCATCAGGATACCACAAGACCACATGTCTCTTTGTTGACCAGGCAAAAACTGTTACAGTTTGGCTGGGAAGTTCTGATTCATCTGCCGTATTCACCAGAATTTGCACCTTTGGATTTCCATTTATTTAGATCTTTACAAAATTCTCTTAATGCAAAAAAATTTCAGTTACCTGGAAGACTGTAAAAGGCACCTGGAAGAGTGCTTTTTTCAAAAAGATAAAAAGTTTTGGGAAGATGAAATTATGAAGTTGCCTGAAAAATGGCAAAAGGTAGTGGAACAAAAGTGTGAATACGTTGTTCCATAAAGTTCTTGGTGAAAAGGAAAATGGTTCCTTTTATTTTTATTTAAAAACCTAAGACACTTTTTGGCCAACCCAATATTAGGGCTCTTTAGCATAATACAAATGATAGAAGCCCAATTCAAACTAGCTTAAGAAAAAATCAGCAAAATTGATTGGGTCAAAGAACTGGAAAGTCTAGATTGGACATAGTTTTACACTTGGGTTCAAGGCTATGTACTCCACTTATTCATCCTATTCTATTTATATATTGAGTGTATTCTGCTAAATAGGCTGTCTCCACATGACAGATTTACATTCTCCCAGCTTAGCAGCTTAAAGAACAATGCCTTCTCTTTCCTAATATTGATCTATTATAAATATATTATACATATTTGTTCTGTATAGATCACATGACCATTCCTGTGAAGAAAGGAGGCAGGGTACCATGTTTGACATGGAATGAGAAAAGTGCAATTTTCTAGAAGAAATTGTCATACAGAGTAGACAATAAACAACAGATGCTCAATACAGTGAAAAGAAGAAAGAGTTAAAACTCCCAGTCAATCTTCCATCCTGGGTGACTGGATAACAGACATCAGGAATGAAGGAGAGGAAACTAGTTTTTAAATTAATGAGAGATGTGTGATTCGGGTCATAATGAGTTTGAGTTGGTAGTGTAACATCTATATGGGGATAACGAATAGCGGGCAAATGTAGCATTAGATCAATGCAGGAGTCATAAATTCAGTGTAAAAATGAAAGTCAAAGCCACAGCTCTAAATGAAATATCATAGAGGGAAAATATAAAGGGGAGAAAAAGGCAGCTAGGAATGGGCAGTTATAGAAAAAGGAGAAAGAGGAATGCTAAAAGAATCCTGGTGTGGTAGGAGCCTGGAGTGGATAGACAAGCTGAAAGAGAACCAGGAAATGCAGTCACACAAGTCAAGAAAGAAAGTGGGCTATCAATTTGATTGACTGCATATGAGAAATCGACTCTAACTAATGTAAGCAAACAAATTTATTGAAAGAATATACAGATGCTTGTAGGAAGGAAAAGAAAGCTAAAGAACCAGGCTTGGCACACTCAAGAAACAGGCAGCCCCACAGAATCAAATAGTAGTTGCTCCTTGACATTTTCCCCTGAAATAGCCAACGGAACAACAACAAAAAATATACTGTTTTCAGTCTTGTTCCTTTCCCACAATTTAGTTTCTAAGGAGCGAATTCAGTTTCTACCTTGGGTTAAGTTTCTGCTTCTCCCTCAGAACAAGGCATCTGATTAGCAGTCCCATGGAACTCATCAGTGGGGAAGGAGAAATTTCTCAGAACCAAAACAAGATGGAATAGAAGCTGAGAACTCAATAAGACAACAATGTCCCCTACAGAGGATTTATTAAACAGTGTTAGTAAAGACAAATATTTCCCCTCAATGGAGTTATAATGGACTACCCTTTCTCTCCTCCAAAAAATGTGCTGAACTTTACCATAAAATTGTAGATTTTTTTTGTTTAAATATACAAGAAATATTTTGTTTCCTGATATGGTAGGCAGAATAATGCCCTTCCCAGAAATATCCATTTCCTAATTCCCAGAATCTGAATATGTCACCTCGAATGACAAAGGGAAATTAAGGCTGCAGATGGAATTAAGGTTGCTAATCAGCTGGAAAAAAATTCTTCCACTAAAACTCATTATCCAGGACTATCCCTGTGGGCCCAATGCAGTCACAAAGGTAAAAAGTGGAAGAGGGAAAAAGAAGTTAGAATGATGTTATAAGGACTCAGTGCCATTGTTGACTTTGAAGATGGAGAAAGGGGGCCAAAAGTCAAGGCATGTGGGCAGCCAGTAGAAGTTGGAAAGAGCAAGGAAACAGATTCTCTCCTGGAATCTCCAGAAAGGAATCCAGCCCTGCTGACATCTTGAGCCCAGTGAGGCCTGGGTCAGATTTCTGATTTATTGAACTGTGAGATAAATTTTGTGTTGCTTTAAGCCACTAAGTTTATGGTAATTTGTTACAGCAGCAATAGAAAATTAATACACCCCACACCATTTAAAAAATAGAGTAGACAGAGAGTTAGGTTAAATAATTTGCTAAATTGTAAATCCAGGCTCTAGATTCTAGTCAGTGTTCATTGCACTTCACACAGAGATGTTAGAAATTCTTACCACTGAAAGTCATTATTTGGAAACACTAATTTCCTGGAAACAGGGTAAAGAAGGAAAAGTAAGTTTAATTGCCTTCTAAATTATTCTGTTAAATAACTATTGAGTGTCTAATTAAAGAGAATGAAGTTTAAATAAAACAGATTTTCTGATCTGGAAGTTTCAGGGGTTATTTAAATAACATCTGTGGAATGTGGCAGAACATGGTTGGAAATTAAGGTGATTTTTATTTATTTATTACTTTAAATCTGGCAACCACCCTTCTCAATATTCACTTCCAAATATTTTAGCTTATATATGTACTACTTATAACCACAATTACTCTCTAAGAAATGTTGACTCTTGCTAAATAAAGGGTGCTATTTTTTTAAAAAAGAATAATTGGCCAAGTTTATGAGTGGCTAGAGAAAGTGAATTGCTCAATCTAATTAAGGGAGAATTCAAAATTCCAGAGTAATCCAGGAGGAAGGGAATGAAGAGGAGAGATAGGAAAGGAAGAATTAGCAAGATGTCAGGAGACTGGGGTTTTTATATGGAATGGTGCAGACAATGGCAGCTAAAAGCTCTAACGTGACTCTAAGTTGTTTCCTATGTAGCACTTAAGGTAGTCCCCAGACCTTAAACTAAATTTCTGCTACATGAAATAGCTTTGCATTTGTGGTTGCTCTGAAGGAAATGATAAAATACAAAGGGAAATTTTGCCTTTGACTTAAAATTATGGTGGAAAAGTGAATAGCCATAAGCTATTGTAGAGCAAAGAACAAAAATTCCTCAGAGGCAGGAAATCGAAGCCAGACGGGTCCATGAAAACATAAGACAATGTGAAGTCTGTGCAATATTATAAGGGCTTTGGATACTACAATCCATGTAATGGATTTGAATCAATGTTTTGTAGAGAATTAAGTAGCTGGATGGGCTACACAATCACCATCATCACCACCACCAACAACAACAGCAACGACATTTGTAATTGTAACTAAAAAGTATAGAAGGTTCTCTATGTACCAGGCTCTGCACTAAACCCTGAAAATACATTACGACATGTAATTCACATAGCAATCCCATGAAGTAGGAACTATTATGTTCCTATTTCCCGAGATGAACACGAGACATAGAGAGATAAAGTAACTGGCCCAAGATTTTACACCTAGGAAATGAAGAACTAGATGTACTTCATTTGAATCCAGATTGGTCTCATCCCAGAACTTTAATCAGTAAATTCAGCATTTCTAAAAGTCTGGTCCAGACCATCTGCATTACTATGATTGGGGAGTGCTTGTTTTAAAAATGCAGATTTCTGGACCCAATCCAAGCCTATTAAATATGAATCATTTGTGTGGATTCTAATTAGTCTACTTCTTAACAAAGTGAAATCTTTGTGTGTGTGTGTGTGTGTATGTATGTATAATCCTGATGTGTTTAAGTGTGAGACTTATGCATAGTTAGGTTTGAGAACCACTACTCTTCCCTACTGTGTTGCATTCAAAGTCTTAACTTCCTTAGATTAACAGCCCTAACACAGGTTGTTCAACACTCTTGAGAATACTTAGGATAGTACTGAACTTCTAGTATTGGTAATGAAAATTTATCTAGTGTACTCATTCTTTGCTATCTATTTATACATGTATACAATATGGGGAATCAGTGAGAAAAGGCTTGAAGATAGAAAACTAACAATTATTGAGTCTTACTTTGGGTTCTATACTGTGCAAAACACTTACATAAACTCATTTAATGCCAAATAATTATCCAAGCTACCTACCACCCCAACTTCCAGATAATACAGAACATCAGGTCTTCAGATTTCTTTTGTGTAAATAACTTCATTAGTCTTATAATTGAGACAGGATGGGACCTGGGACCCTTTGCTGCAGTGCTGCACTGCTTGCACCTGGACAAACCTCTCCTTGAACAAGAAAACACAGAGAAACTATAAGGGACTAAAAATAACTGCATGCATGAATGTGCAGTTAGGGCAAATTCTGGACAAAAGATACAAAAAGACCAAAAAAGCCCAGCTGCCACTTCTGAAGAGCTGGGAGCAAAAACTGGGTGTGGGGAGCAAAACCAGGGTATTGCGCACGCCCCCTGCACTCAACACCACAAAGGGGTGGGCCAACTACCTAAGCCACCCTTCCAGTCCGACCCCTGGACACATCTCTACTCTCACCCCATATAAGGAACAAGCTTGCCCCCCCTCGGGGAGCGAGCGAGCAAGCAAGGCAACCTGTTACTTGTTCTCACTACCCCCTGCTGCAGCAGGGACCCCAGTAAAGCTTTGCCTGAATTTCTTGTCTGTCCTCTAGTCAATTTCTATTGATTGGGGAAGGCCAAGAACCCTGGTTGGTATTATAACCAGTCACTTAACCCCGTCTCCCCTCTTTCTCCCATCTCTTCTACTAAATATTCTTCAACTCTTAAAGAGATCATATCTAACAAATAGTGTGTAAAATACAAATTGCAAATTCAATAATAATATTAATAATGATAAGCCAAAATCCATGTATCCAGATCCAGATCAGAAACAGAATATTACCATACCTCAGATGCATCCTGAGACCCTCTCATTCATTGTCCCCATCCAAAGTAAGCAGTACCCTGAATTAATGATTCTCTTGCTTCCTTTTATAGTTATTGTGGGGCTTTCTGTTCTTGTTCTTATTTTGCTACCTAAGTATATAGCTCTTAAAATACAGTTTTTAGTTTTGCCTGCCTTAAGAATTCATAAGAATTCTTCTGTAACTTGTTTCTTTCACTCAGCATTTTTTGAGATATAATCATGTTGATGAATGTACTATAATTCATTCATTTTACATGTTTGTAATATCTTAGGAACACTGTTAACCCTTGAACAACATGGGGCTTAGGGGCACAAACCATCCATACAGTGGAAAATCTGTGTATTACTTATAGTCAGCTCTCCATAAAGCACTTCCTCAGTATCTGTGGTTTTGCATCCACAGATTCAACCAACTTCAGACAATGTAGTACTGCAGTATATACTGTTGAAAAAAATCCACATATAAGTACACCCTTGCAGTTCAAACCTGTGTTGTTCAAGGGTCTGTTCATACTGTTGTGTGAATATATGATAAATTATATACCCATTATGCAGTTAATGGATATTTCGACTGCTTCTATAATTTTTGAACAATGTTTCTTATTCTTGCTTATAAACACACATTTGACAATTTATTTAGGTATATAGCTCATAGTAGAACCGTGGGGCTTGTAGAATTTAAGCATGTTAAATTTTCCTGGGTAACAGAGAACTGTTTTCAAAAGTGGTTGTACTAATTTATATCCAATTCCTATTGTTCCACATCCTTATATATACTTATTTCATCTAATTTTTCAATTTTAATCAATCTGGAAAGTGCTTTTAATTTTCATACCAAAATAAATTGAATAATTTCATATGTTTGAGAGCCACTTATGCATCCTCCTATGTAAAATTTCCATTCATTATTTTAACCCACTTTTATATTCCATTGTTAACCTTTTTCATATTGATTTTTAGGGGGTCTTCATATTTACTGAATCCTAATCCTTTGTCATCTGAATATGTGGCAATTATCTTCTCTCCACTTATAGTTTTACTTTTAACTTCCTTTACAGTACTTTTATGTATTTAATTTTTAGCTCTATTGAAGAATAATTGACATATAATAAACTGTACATATTTAATGTACAATAAAATTTTTAAAATATAATACACACATAAACACACACTCAAGAAACAATCATCACAATCATTATAATGAACATAGATATCACCTTCAAAAGTTTTGGCATTCCCCTTTTTAATCCTTATCTCCTGCCCCTCCTTGCCCATTTCCAGGCATGAATTATGTTATTTCTGTCACTGTAGATTAGTTTGCATTTCATAGAATTTTATGCAATGTTCTCATGCAGTATGTACTCCTTTTGTCTGACATAGCATAATAATTTTTAGATTAATCCATGTTGTTTCATGTATTATCAGTTAATTTAATTGCTTAATAGTATTCTAAAATATGGTTATGTTTACACCTATTGATCCACATTTAAATTGTTTCCAGTTTTTCCTGAATTCTACAAAACATATAAGAAAAAAAGAATAATGCCAATTCTACACAAATTTTTTCCAAAAATTGAAGAGGAGAAAATACTTTTCAACTCACTCTATATAGCCAGCATTACTCTGATACCAAAAACAGGCAAAGACATTACAAGGAAAAGAAAAACCACTACAGACCAATATCAATAGTAAACATATATGCAAAAATTCTAAATGAAAATTTAAAAAATCAAATCCAATGATATATAAAAGGGATAATACATCATGGCCAAGTGGGGCTTATCTCAGAAATGCAAGTTTGTCTTACCATTTGAAAATCAATTGATGTAATTCACCATATTAATGGAGTAAAAAATTAAAAATACATATAATCATCTCAGTGGATGCAGAAAATCATTTGACAAAATCCAACTTCCATTTCTGATTGGGAAAAAACCAAAAACCCTCTCAGCAATCTAGGACAAGGGAATTCCTTCAACCAGATAAAATGACATCTACAAAAATCCTACAGCTAACATCACACTCAATGGTGAAAAATCAAATGCTTTTTCTCTAAGGTCAGAAATTTGGCAAAGATGGCTGATCTCACCACTTCTATTCAACACTTTATACAATTAAGAAAAAAAAAAAAAAACTGTCCAGACTGGAAAGGAAGAAGTAATATTTTGTTTATTTGCAGAAGATTGTCTATGCAGAAAATACAACAGAACTTATATACATATGTATATAAACTTTTAGAACTAATAAATGAATTTAACAAGGTTGCATAATACCAGGTCACGATTTTTAGATCAACTGTATTTTTAGATTTTAGAAAATGAAATTTTAAAAATACAGTTTACGAGTTATTTGTAATGAGGTGGATAGACCTGGAGTCTGTCATACAGAGTGAAGTAAGTCAGAAGGAGAAAAACAAATACCGTATGCTAACACATATATATGGACTCTAAGAAAATAAAGAATGTCATGAAGAGATTAGTGGTAAGATGGGAATAAAACACAGACCTACTAGAGCATGGACTTGAGGACACGGGGTGGGGGAAGGGTAAGCTGTTACAAAGTGAGAGAGTGGCAGGGACATATATACACTACCAAATGTAAATTAGATAGCTAGTGGGAAGCTGCTGCATAGCACAGGGAGATCACCTCTGTGCTTTGTGACCACCTAGAGGGGTGGGATAGGGAGGGTGGGAGAGAGAGTGACGCAAGAGGGAAGAGATATGGGAACATATGTGTATGTATAACTGATTCACTTTGTTGTAAAGGAAAAACTAACACACTCTTGTAAAACAGTTATACTCCAATAAAGATGTTAAAAAAATACAGTTTACAACAGCATCAAGTATGTTAAATACTTAGGAATAAATCTGACCAAAAATGTACAAGACCAACAAACTGAAACCTGTTAAATTGATGCATATGTTAAAGAACTAACTAAATGGAGAGATATTGCATGTACATGAAGCAGAAGACTCAGTTTTGTTAAGATGTCAGTTCTCCCCCAAATTCATCTACAGATTCAATAGACTCCCAAGCAAAATTACTGTAAGTCTTTTATAAAATTGACAAGCTGATTCTAAAATTCATATGGACTTGTAATAGCTAAAACAACTTTGAAAAAGAAGAACTAATTTGGGAGGCTTACCCTATCTGGCTTAAAGATTTATTATAAATCTATAGTGTACTAGGGTTCTCCAGAGAAACAGAACTAATAGGGGAGATTTTATATATATATATATATATATATATATATATATATATATATATATAGAGAGAGAGAGAGAGAGAGAGAGAGAGAGAGAGAGAAATTTGTTATAAGAAATGGCTCTCACAGGCTGAAGGCAAGAAGTCCTACAATGGACATCTGCAAGCCGGAGAAGAAAAGCTGGTGGTATAACAGTCTCTGAAGGCATGAGGACCAGGGGAGTCGATGGTTTTAAGTCTCAGTATGAAGGCCTGGGGAGGTGGGGAGTGCAGCTGGTGTAAGTACAGAGACCCAAGGCCTGAGAACCAAGATCTCTGTCATCTGCAGGCAGGAGAAAATGGATGTCCCAGCTCAAGAGAATTTACCTTTCTTCCACCTTTCTGTTCTACTCAGGCCTTTAACAGATTGGATGATGCCTACCTGCATGGATGAGGGTGGATATTCTCTACTCAGTCTATTGATTCAGATGCTAATGTCTTTTGGAAACACTCTCACAGACACACTCAGAAATAATGTTTCACAAGCTATTTGGGCATCCCTTAGTCCAGTGAAGCTGAAACATGAAATTAAACATCATATACAGTAATCAACAGAATGTTCTATTGGTATAAAGATAGACAGGTCAATGGAACAGAATAGAGAATCCAGAAGAAGACCTGTGTGTGTGTGTGTGTGTGTGTGTGTGTGTGTGTGTGTGTGTAGCTTTTCAATTGATTCTTAATAAAGGCAAAAAAGATAAGTTGCATATTCAGTGGATAAAGATAGTTGTTAAACAAAATGGTTCCTCAGCAATTAGATATCCATATTAAAAAAGAATTTTGATCCATATGTCACACTATATAGAAAAAATAACTCAAAATATGTCATATATACAAATGTAAAACCTAAAACTATAAGAGATTCTTTAGTTAAATTTTATTGATTTCTAGATTGTTGCATTGTTGTCAGAGTACATTCTCTGCATTATTTCACTCTATGAATTTGTGTAGAGGGACTTTATGGACAGTTACATGGTCAAATGTTGTACATGTTACAAATCCGCATGAAAAGAGCTTTTCCATTAATTAGTAGGAAAATCAGTTCCACAGCAGTATTTCCTCCTGTCATCCCTGAGCTATTGAGCTCACTCATTTGTAGATTCTTCATTGCCTTAATGAAGAGAATATCCTCTAGGCTCTCCCAGGAAAAAGAGTCAGGTGGTGGGTTCTCTAGTCTCACTGGACCAAGGGATGCCCAAATAGCTTGTGAAACATTATTTCTGAGTGTGTCTGTGAGAGTGTTTCCAAAAGACATTAGCATCTGAATCAATAGACTGAGTAGAGAATATCCACCCTCATCCATGCAGGTAGGCATCATCCAAATATCTATTCAAAATTCTTATATCTGGAGCCTTCTGAGCCTTTCTTTAATACTATTCCAAAGCATTTATAGTATCCTCACTTCCTTTATGTAGGCATCATCAGGTCCAAGCTTCAAGAATGCAGCCTCAAACCATATTAAGACTGGCTCCAGTAGTCCTTGCCAGAATGTTGAATCACAAGGTATTGGGAGGATGTTCCCCATGCCAATAAAATTTCCCTTATCCAGTCTTATATTTCTCTACCTTCACTTCCACCAATCTACTCCCACAGGTGTAATCCTAGCTCCTTCAAGTACTTCTTAGCCAGGATCTGAAATTCCTTTTGTGTATAAAGTGCAGTCAACTTTGTTCTTTGAGGTAGTTATGTTCTATAAAGACACTGAACCCTTACTCTTAGGGTAAATGCAGGGTTAGGTTTCTGCTAGCCTTGGGTCACAACTTTTTCCTCAACTGATCAACACACAACCTTGTTTTATGTGTGGTTCTGTTTAAAGACACCTTATTTAATATATATCATTGATTAATTAACATGGAACTCACAGCCAACAGCACTATAACTCATGCTTGAATGATGCATATTTAACATGCATATTTTCTCTGTAAGGAACATTACAGTTTTCCTGAACTTAAGAACACTAGACAGAATTTCAGAAGTACCCTTGGGGGCCATTTTAAATAGCAAAATTGTCCCCCAAAACCCCCACAAAACTGTGAAAAATATGGCACTAAATAGACTGGAAAAAGAGCACTGGTTTATCATGTGAAAGCTGAGTGTGGCTTTGTTGGACCTCAGGTGAGTATGCATGCAACAAGTGGCTCAAATCTTTTGAGCTCCGTATATGACCACAAAAGCGCTGTGAATATTGATTTTTAGGGTAACAAATAAATTTAAACAAGTAGACAAATTCACAAATATGGAGTTTATGAATAATCAGGATCAACTGTATTTTCTCCTCGAGCAGTGATTACGTCTCCCTGTTCAAGGCAATGAGGAGCAGAGAAAGTAGATCCTGAAGATGACAAGCATTGTCTTTGAGGAACATGTCTCAATTGAGGTTCTTGAAAGATTTTTACCTAAGGGGGGACTGCTTCTTTCTAATAAGAGGCAGGAGTCTGTTCTGCCGTTCAGCATATTCTGGTGGTATTAGTCTCAGGCTTGCCTATGGGTCTTAGGATTCCATCCTTTTACTATCAGGTCCCTGTCTTTGACGCTGGAGACCTGGAAAGGCTGGGCATTCCATCTCAATCATAGCACTGACACTCTTACACAAAGATCTTGAGTCTAATTCTTATATAGCCTGCAGAAAATAAGGATTAATTTAAACACTACTATTAAATTATAAATATGTGGATTAAGAATTGGATGACCTGAGCTTGTCTTTTTCTTCTTCAGGCTTTTAAAAGAGTTAACAAAAGCCTACAGCAACTCCACAATCCTTATAATTATCACTGTTCCCATAATTTTCAAATGTCATATCTATCCTATAACCCAACACTGTCTTTCATTTCCACCCTTTCCCAACCCCAATCCTCCACAGATAAGAGAGAATAACCAGAAAAATTCTAAAAATGAAAAGTAACTGAGAGAGAACCAGCTTTCTTTATCAGATGTTAAAATATATTTTAAAGCCAAGGTAGAGTTATGTCAGCATCATGACAGCATAAGACCACCTTGGTCATTTCTGTCCCCCCCCCCCCACACACACAAACAGACAACAAAGGGGACAGCATCAGATCCCTTTGACCTGCACCATGACCACTTGTTTGGGTTATTTAATTTGTCCCAGTTTGGGGGCAGTGGTATGATTTGAGCTTAAAAAATATTGGTACCATTTAAAATCATTTTCTTCTTTATCCATCTCTCTTAATGAGGTTTCCTGATATTCCACCCTCCAGTCCCTTCATGGGAAGAGTGTTGGATTGCAGAATGGAATTGGTAAAAAATTTGAAGTTGTTATTATTTCAGACTTCAGTACTGGTGATAGTGTCTGAGTCAGGATAAGCTGAGTCATGCTTGACCCTGGGGGTAGGTGATTCAATCAGGCGGGTGGGGGGGTGGGAATTCTCTTCAGCTCTCAGGGGGAAAAAAGTGTTCATAAGTGCAAGAAAGGTGTGATGGGCTTTACGGAGAAAATATGTATTAGATAAGCTTCATTCAGGCATAAGTTATAGAGCAGTTGGCTGAGAGTTCAACATGCTCTTGCCCCCCCCCCCAACAACAAATATTCATTTGAAATTCATTTGAATTTGTTGAATAAAAGTGACTTTGTGAGAGCTGGGGTCCAGCACCACAGTCCTGGGCCAAAGCACACAGGAGGAATCTCACCCACCAATTCATCAGGTAATATAGTCAGAGGGACCTTGGTTCCAGCTGTGGACACTGATGTGACCCACATACTAGCTCTAGCCCCTCTCAATCAGTCTGGAAGCCCCAGGGGAACATTGACTCAGGCAATCACCCATGGATGAGAGAGACTTTGCTGAAGTCCAGGTTTCCAGAGGAGAAGATCCAACGTACCACTGGAGAAAAAAATACTAGTTTTGAATTTGGATGCATTGGTGTGGGTAAGAGTAACAGTTTGATTTTACCCAAGTCACTCCTCCCCCAAGGGAGGCACAATTTAGGGTTAAGAGAACTCTTCCTTTGCCCATGGTTTCTCTCAAGGGGAAAAAGGAGAGATGTGAGTGAGAACACAGCTTCCCCAGCTGTGTGGATTCATCCAAAGAAGCTCATTTCTCCCTCACCCTCTCTACAAAACTAAATGAAGAGCTCCATGACTAGGGGACAGGAAGAGTCTGGGAAAGTCACACATAGAATGTTTGGAGGGCATTAAACTGACACTGATCCTATTAACTAAATATAGACTCCATCAAGAAGCCTGCCCACAAAACACTGAGAAAGCTCCACTTGTGGATACCCCTGACTGGGCCACAGACAACCCCAGCACATCCTGTGCCTTACCCACACACCCTCTCTACTCTGCAGTCAGCACACTGTACATGATCCCAAAGGTGGTGAGCAAAAACAAGCTTTAGAGGATGGCTAGTGAGCATGCACAGAAAGCAGGCCCGAATCTTTGCATTAGGAAGAGACCACAAACTTAAGCTGTAGCACCAGCTTTGAAAAAACAAAAGAGAGGCTGTCAGGCATTCCACCTGGTGCACTGCAGGATTGAGAGAAGGCATACAGGTTAAGAATTCTGCCACAAGAGGGAGCAGGTGTAACCATAGAAGGTCTGAGAAAGCCTCAAAATTTCTAGCAGGGCTGATGGAAGGTAATTCTCACCCAGAAGCAGTTAGTAAATACTGGAAGAGGTGACTGCTATTCATATGCAAAGACAGCAACACAAAATTCTAAGGAACATGAAAAATCAAGAAAGCATAACTACAAAAGGATTACAGTAGTCTTCCAGTAACTGAACCCAAAGACACGTAGATCTATGATTTACCCAATAAAAAATTCAAAATAGTCTGAGGGAAACTCAATGAGCTACAGAAAACACAGAAAGACAATTCAACAAAATCACGAAAACAGTACATCAACAAAATGAGAAATTTAACAAAGAGATGTAAGTCATAAAAAGAGAACCAAACAGAAATTCTGGAGCTGAAAAATTCAATGAATGAAATAAAAAATGCAATAGACAGCATCAAGAACAGACTTGATCAAGCAGAAGAAAGAATCATTGAAATTGAAGATAAGACTTTTAAAATTGTTTAGTAAGAGGGAAAAAATATAATGAAAGTCTGTGTAATCTATAGTATACCATCAAAATGGCCAATTTTCAAATCATTGGACTTCCAGAGGGAGAAGAGAAAAAGGGGGACAGAAAGCTTATTTATTTTTAAATTTTTAATTGTTAAAAATTGAAGTATAGTTGATTTATAATATTACATTAGTTTCAGATGTAGAGCATAGTGGTTCAATATTTCAATAGATTATACTCCATTTAAAGCTATTATAAAATATTGACTATATTCCCTGTGTTGTACAGTATATCCTGTTGCTTATTTATTTTATACATAGTAGTTTGTGCTTTTTAACCCCTCATCCCTATTCTGCCCCTACTGCTACCCTGTTCCCACTGGTATCCACTAATTTGTTCTCTATATCTGTCAGTGTCTTTCTGTTTTGTTATATCCATTCATCTGTTTATTTTTTGGATCCCACGCATAAGTGATAACATACAGCATTTGTCTTTTCTGTCTGACAAATTTCAGTAAGCATAATACCCTCTAGGCCCATCCATATTGTTGCAATTGGCAAAATTTCATTCTTTTTTATGGCAGAGTAATATTCCTGTGTGTGTGTGTGTGTGTGTGTGTGTGTGTGTGTGTATACAAACACATATATATATACAGCACATCTTCTTTATCCATTCATCTCTTGATAGACACTTAGATTGCTTCCATATCTTGGATATTGTAAATAATGCTGTTATGAATATTAGGGTGCCTGTATCTTTTTGAATTTTAGTGTTTTTATTTTCTTCAGATATATACTCAGGAGTGGAATTGCTGGATCATATAGTAGTTTTATTTTTAGTTTGTTAAGGAACCTCCACACTCTTTCCAAAACTGGCTGCACCAATTCACTTTCCCACCGACAGTGAGCCAGGGTTCCCTTTTCTCCACATCCTTGCCAACAGTTGTTATTTGTGGTCTTTTTGATGATAGCCATTCTGACAGGTGTGAGGTGATATCTCATTGTGTTTTTGGTTTGCAGATGATTACTGATGTTGAGCATTTTCCATGTGATTTTTGGTCATCTATATATCTTCTTCAGAAAAATATCTGTTCAGGCCTTGCGCCCATTTTTAATAGGGTTGTTTAGTGGGTATTTTTTTTGGTATTGTGTTTTATGAGCTGTATATTTTGAATATTAACCCCTTATCAGTCATATTGTTTGCAAATATTTTGTCCCATTCATTAGGTTATCTTTGTGTTTTATTGATGGTTTCCTTTGCTGTACAAAAGTTTTTAAGTTTAATTAGGTCCCATTTGTTTATTTTTTCTTTTGTTTCCTTTGCCTTAGGAGACAGATGCAAAAAATATTCCTATGATTTATGTCAAAAATTGTTCTGTATATGTTTTCTTCTAAGAGTTTTATGGTTTTCTGCTCTTATATTTAGGTCTTGAATCCATTTTTAGTTCATTTTTGTATATGGTGTTGGAAAATGTTCTATTTTCATTCTTTACATATAGCTGTCCAGTTTTCTCAGCACCACTTATTGAAGAGACTGTCTTTTTCCCATTGTATATTCTTGCTTCCTTTGTCATAGATTACTCTACCATAAGTGTATAGATTTATTTCTCGCCTCTCTATTCTGATCCATTGATGTATGTGTCTGTTTTTGTGCCAGTACCTTACACATTCACCCAAATACATACATGCACCTCAGTGTTCATAGAAGCATTATTTACAATTGCCAAGATATGGAAGCAACCTAAGTGTCCATCAACAGATGAATGGATAAAGATGTGGTGTGTGTATATACATATATATATTCCATTTTATATATATATATATATATATATATATAATGGAATATTACTCAGCTATAAAAAAGAATAAATTTTTGCCATTTGCAACAATGTGGGTGGACCTTGAGGGTATAATGCAAGTGAAATAAGCCAGACAGAAAAAGACAAATACTGTTATCACTTACATGGGGAATCTAAAATACAAACAGATGAATGGATATATCAAAGCAGAAATAGACTGACAGATATAGAGAACAAACTAGTGGATACCAGTAGGGAGAGGGTAGGGAGGAGGGACAAGATAAGGGTGAGGGGTTAACAGGCACAAACTACTATGTATAAAGTAAATAAACTACAAGGATATAATATACAGTACAGGGAATATAGCCAATATTATACAATAACTTTAAATGGAGCATAATCTATAAAAATATTGAATCACTATGCTGTACACCTGAAACCAATAAAATATTGTGAATCAACTATACTTCAATTTTTTTTTAATTAAAAAAAAAAGAAGAAAGCTGGCAACTGAGAAGGAAGAGGTAAAAATGGTGAAAGGAGGAGTTTGGGAGAAGTCTGGAGCTGCCGAAGAGGCAAGAGACCTTTTCCTCCCTCTTTGCTGCCTGGGCGCGAGGAGAGGGGATTAAGTGCGCCGCTTAAAGGAGCCCCAGAAGCGGGCACGGAGCTGCCGAAGAGACAAGAGACTTTTTCTTGCCTCTTTGCTTCCTCGGGTGTGAGGTGAGGGGATTAAGAGCACCGCGTAGAGGAACTCCAGAAACGGGCGCGAGCCGCGGCTGTCGGCACGGACAGTAGAGACGGGTGTCGGACGCTAAGGTTGCTGCTGCCACCACCAAGAGGCCTGTGTGTGAGCACAGGTCATTCTCCACACCGGCCCTCCCGGGAGCCCGTGCAGTCCGCCACTGCCGGGGTCCCGGGATCCAGGGACAGCTTCCCCGGGAGAACGCACGGCGCGCCTTGGGCCTGTGCAGCATCACGTCGGCCTCTGCCGCCGTGGACTAGCCCCGCCCCCGTGCCACTCCCTCCCCCCAGCCTGAGTGAGCTGGAGCCCCCGAATCAACTGCTCCTTTAACATCGTCCTGTCTGAGCGAAGGGCAGTCGCCCTCGGACAACCTACACGCAGAGGCGGGACCAAGTCCAAAGCTGAACCCCAGGAGCTGTGCGAACAGAGAGGAGAGGGGGAGGTCTCTCCCAGCAGCCTCAGAAGCGGCGGATTAAAGCTCCACAATCAACTTTAAGTGCCCTGCATCTGTTGAAAACCTGAATAGACAACGAATCATCCCAAGTTGAGGAGGTGGACTTTGGGAGCAAGATATACTATTATTTCCCCCTTTTTTTTCTTTTTGTGAGTGTGTATGTGTGTGCTGCTGTGTGAGATTTTGTCTGTATAGCTTTGCTTTCACCATTTGTCCTAGGGTTAGACCGACCCATTTTTCTGTTTTTTTTTTTTTTTAAAGGAAATTTTTCTTCTTAATAATTATTTTTTATTTTAATAACTATACTTTATACTACTCTGTCTTCTCCCTTTCTTTCTTCCTTTCTTCCTTCCTTTCTTCCCTCCTTCCCTCCTTTCTTCCTTCCTTCCCCCCTTCTTTCCTCCCTTCCTCTCTTCCTTCCTCCCTTTCTTCCTCTGCACGTTCCTTCCTTCCTTTCTGGCTTCCTTCCTTCATTTCTTCCTTCCTTTCTTCCTTCCTTCCCTCCCTCCCTCCTTCCTTCATTTTCTTTCCTTTCTATTTATTCTACCTTTTATTTTGAGCCGTGTGGATTAAAGGTTCTTGGCGCCCCAGCCAGGCACCAGGGCGGTGTCCCTGAGGTGGGAGAACCAACCTCAAGACACTAGTCCACAAGAGACCTCCCAGCTCCACATAATATCAGATGGTGAAAATCTCCCAGAGATCTCCATCTCAACACCAAGACCCAGCTTCACTCAAGGACCAGCGAAGAACAGTGCTGGACACCCTATCCCCAACAAAGAGCAAGACAGGTCTACAGCCCCATCCATTAGCAGAGAGGCTGCCTAAAATCATAATAAGGTTACCAACATCCCCAAACACACCACCAGACGAGGACCTGCCCACCAGAAAGACAAGATCCAGCCTCATCCACCAGAACAGAGGCACTAGTCCCCCCAACCAGGGAATCTACTCAACCCACTGAACCAACCTTAGCCACTGGGGACAGCCACCAAAAACAACAGGAACTACGAACCTGCAGCGTGCAAAAAGGAGACCACAAACACAGTAAGATAAGCGAAATGAGAAGACAGAAAAACACACAACAGATGAAGGAGCAAGATAAAAACACACCAGACCTAACAGATGAAGAGGTAATAGCCAATCTACCTGAAAGAGAATTTAGAATAATGATGGTGAAGATGATGCAAAATCTTGGAAATAGAATAGACAATTTGCAAGAAACAGTTAACAGGGACCTAGAAGAAATAAAGAGGAAGCAAGAAACGATGAGCAACACAATAAATGAAATGAAAAATACTCTAGATGGGATCAATAGCAGAATAACTGAGGCAGAAGGACGGATAAGTGACCTGGAAGATAAAATAGTGGAAATAACTACTGCAGAGCAGAAGAAAGGAAAAAGAATGAAAAGAACTGAGGACAGTCTCAGAGACCTCTGGGACAACATTAAACGCACCAACATTCGAATTATAGGGGTCCCAGAAGAAGAAGAGAAAAAGAAAGGGACTGAGAAAATATTTGAAGAGATTATAGTTGAAAACTTCCCTAATATAGGAAAGGAAATAGTCAATCAAGTCCAGGAAGCACAGAGAGTTCCATACAGGATAAACCCAAAGAGAAACATGCCAAGACACATAATAATCAAACTGTCAAAAATTAAATACAAAGAAAACATATTAAAAGCAGCAAGGGAAAAACAACAAATAACACACAAGGGAATCCCCATAAGATTAACATCTGATCTTTCAGCAGAAACTCTACAAGCCAGAAGGGAGTGGCAGGACATATTTAAAGTGATGAAGGAAAAAAAACCTACAACCAAGATTACTCTACCCAGCAAGGATCTCATTCCGATTTGATGGAGAAATTAAAACCTTTACAGACAAGCAAAAGCTGAGAGACTTCAGCACCACCAAACCAGCTCTACAACAAATCCTAAAGGAACTTCTCTAGGCAAGAAACACAAGAGAACGAAAAGACCTACAAGAACAACCCGAAACAATTAAGTAAATGGTAATAGGAACATACATATCGATAATTACCTTAAATGTAAATGGATTAAATGCTCCCACCAAAAGACACAGACTGGCTGAATGGATACAAAAACAAGACCCATATATATGCTGTCTACAAGAGACCCACTTCAGACCTAGGGACACATACAGACTGAAAGTAAGGGGATGGAAAAAGATATTCCATGCAAATGGAAATCAGAAGAAAGCTGGAGTAACAATTCTCATTTCAAACAAAATAGACTTTAAAATAAAGACTATTACAAGAGACAAAGAAGGACACTACATAATGATCAAGGGATCGATCCATGAAGAAGATATAACAATTGTAAATATTTATGCACCCAACATAGGAGCACCTCAATACATAAGGCAAATACTAACAGCCTTAAAAGGGGAAATCGACAGCAACACAATTATAATGGGGGACTTTAACACCCCACTTTCACCAATGGACAGATCATCCAAAATGAAAATAAATAAGGAAACACAAGCTTTAAATGATACATTACACAAGATGGACTTAATTGATATTTATAGGACATTCCATCCAAAAACAACAGAATACACATTTTTCTCAAGTGCTCATGGAACATTCTCCAGGATTGATCATATATTGGTTCACAAATCAAGCCTCAGTAAATTTAATAAAATTGAAATCGTATCAAGTATCTTTTCCGACCACAACGCTATGAGACTAGATATCAATTACAGGAAAAGATCTGTAAAAAATACAAACACATGGAGGCTAAACAATACACTACTTAATAACGAAGTGATCACTGAAGAAATCAAAGAGGAAATCAAAAAATACTTAGAAACAAATGACAATGGAGACACAACGACCCAAAACCTATGGGATACAGCAAAAGCAGTTCTAAGAGGCAAGTTTATAGCAATACAATCATACCTTAAGAAACAGGAAACATCTCGAATAAACAACCTAACTTTGCACTTAAAGCAATTAGAGAAAGAAGAACAAAAAAACCCCAAATTTAGCAGAAGGAAAGAAATCATAAAGATCAGATCAGAAATAAATGAAAAAGAAGTGAAGGAAACAATAGCAAAGATCAATAAAACTAAAAGCTGGTTCTTTGAGAAGATAAATAAAATTGATAAACCATTAGCCAGACTCATCAAGAATAAAAGGGAGAAGACTCAAATCAATAGAATTAGAAATGAAAAAGGAGATGTAACAACTGACACTGCAGAAATACAAAAGATTATTAGAGATTACTACAAGCAACTGTATGCCAATAAAATGGACAACCTGGAAGAAAGGGACAAATTCTTAGAAATGCACAACCTGCCGAGACTGAACCAGGAAGAAATAGAAAATTTGAACAGACCAGTCACAAGCACTGAAATTGAAACTGTGATTAAAAATCTTCCAGCAAACAAAAGCCCAGGACCAGACGGCTTCACAGGCGAATTCTATCAAACATTTAGAGAAGAGCTAACACCTATCCTTCTCAAACTCTTCCAACAGATAGCAGAGGGAGGAACACTCCCAAACTCATTCTATGAGGCCAACATCACCCTGATACCAAAACCAGACAAAGACGTCACAAAGAAAGAAAACTACAGGCCAATATCACTGATGAACATAGATGCAAAAATCCTCAACAAAATATTAGCAAACAGAATCCAACAGCACATTAAAAGGATCATACACCATGATCAAGTGGGGTTTATCCCAGGAATGCAAGGATTCTTCAATATACGCAAATCAATCAACGTGATACACCATATCAACAAACTGAAGGAGAAAAACCATATGATCCTCTCAATAGATGCAGAGAAAGCTTTTGACAAAATTCAACACTCATTTATGATAAAAACCTCGCAGAAAGTAGGCATACAGGGAACTTTCCTCAACATAATAAAGGCCATATATGACAAACCCACAGCTAGCATCGTTCTCAATGGTGAAAAACTGAAACCATTTCCACTAAGATCAGGAACAAGACAAGGTTGCCCACTCTCACCACTCTTATTCAACATAGTTTTGGAAGTTCTAGCCACAGCAATCAGAGAAGAAAAAGAAATAAAAGGAATCCAAATAGGAAAAGAAGAAGTAAAGCTGTCACTGTTTGCAGATGACATGATACTATACATAGAGAATCCTAAGGATGCTACCAGAAAACTACTAGAGCTAATCAATGAATTTGGTAAAGTTGCAGGATACAAAATTAATGCACAGAAATCTCTGGCATTCTTATACACTAATGATGAAAAATCTGAGAGTGAAATTAAGAAAACACTCCCATTTACCATTGCAACAAAAAGAATAAAATATCTAGGAATAAACCTACCTAAGGAGACAAAAGACTTGTATGCAGAAAACTATAAGACACTGATGAAAGAAATTAAAGATGATACAAATAGGTGGAGAAATATACCATGTTCTTGGATTGGAAGAATCAACATTGTGAAAATGACTATACTACCCAAAGCAATCTACCGATTCAATGCAATCCCTATCAAATTACCACTGGTATTTTTTACAGAACTAGAACAAAAAATTTCACAATTTGTATGGAAACACAAAAGACCCCGAATAGCCAAAGCAATCTTGAGAATGAGAAATGGAGCTGGAGGAATTAGGCTCCCTGACTTCAGACTCTACTACAAGGCTACAGTAATCAAGACAATATGGTACTGGCACAAAAACAGAAATATAGATCAATGGAACAGGATAGAGAGCCCAGAGATAAACCCACACACATATGGTCACCTTATCTTTGATAAAGGAGGGAAGGATATACAGTGGAGAAAAGACAGCCTCTTCAATAAGTGGTGCTGGGAAAACTGGACAGCTACATGTAAAAGTATGAAATTAGAACACTCCCTAACACCACACACAAAAATAAACTCAAAATGGGTTAAAGACCTAAATGTAAGGCCAGACACTATCAAACTCTTAGAGGAAAACATAGGCAGAACACTATACGACATAAATCACAGCAAGATCCTTTTTGACCCATCTCCTAGAGAAATGGAAATAAAAACACAAATAAACAAATGGGACCTAATGAAACTTAAAAGCTTTTGCACAGCAAAGGATACCATAAACAAGACCAAAAGACAACCCTCAGAATGGGAGAAAATATTTGCAAATGAAGCAACTGACAAAGGATTAATTTCCAAAATTTATAAGCAACTCATGCAGCTCAATAACAAAAAAACAAACAACCCAATCCAAAAATGGGCAGAAGAACTAAATAGACATTTCTCCAAAGAAGATATACAGATTGCTAACAAACACATGAAAGAATGCTCAACCTCATTAATCACTAGAGAAATGCAAATCAAAACTACAATGAGATATCATCTCACACCGGTCAGATTGGCCATCATCAAAAACTCTAGAAACAATAAATGCTGGAGAGGGTGTGGAGAAAAGGGAACCCTCTTGCACTGCTCGTGGGAATGTAAATTGATACAGCCGCTATGGAGAACAGTATGGAGGTTCCTTAAAAAACTACAAATAGACCTACCATACGACCCAGCAATCCCACTACTGGGCATATACCCTGAGAAAACCATAATTCAGAAAGACTCATGTACCAAAATGTTCATTGCAGCTCTATTTACAATAGCCAGGACATGGAAGCAACCTAAGTGTCCATCAACAGATGAATGGATAAAGAAGATGTGGCACATATATACAATGGAATATTACTCAGCCATAAAAAGAAATGAAACTGAGTTATTTATAATGAGGTGGATGGACCTGGAGTCTGTCATACAGAGTGAAGTAAGTCAGAAGGAGAAAAACAAATACCGTATGCTAACACATATATATGGACTCTAAGGGAAAAAAATGTCATGAAGAGATTAGTGGTAGGACGGGAATAAAACACAGACTTACTCGAGCATGGACTTGAGGATATGGGGAGGGGGACGGGTGGGCTGTGACGAAGTGAGAGAGTGGCAGGGACATATATACACTATCAAATGTAAATTAGATAGCTAGTGGGAAGCTGCTGCATAGCACAGGGAGATCACCTCTGTGCTTTGTGACCACCTAGAGGGGTGGGATAGGGAGGGTGGGAGAGAGGGTGATGCAAGAGGGAAGAGATATGGGAACATATGTATATGTATAACTGATTCAGTTTGTTGTAAAGGAAAAACTAACACACTATTGTAAAACAATTATACTCCAATAAAGATGTTAAAAAAAAAATGGTGAAAGGAGTTTTTCAAGCTGAAATGAAAGGTTGCTTATTAGTAACATAAAACATTTGAAAGTATGCAACACACTCATAAAGGTGAGTATATAGTCAAATTCAGAATAATCTAATGTAATATGGTGGTGTGTTAACTCTAGTGTAAGGTTAAAGACAAGAGGATTAAAAATAACTATAGCTACACAATTTGTTAATCAATATACAATATAAAATGTGGTTAATTGTGACATCAAAAACAGAAAAGGAGGTGGTCAAAAGGTACAGCTTTTGTATGTGATTGAAATTAAGTTGTTAACAGTGTAAAATAAGCTGTAATATATATAAGATATTTTATGTAAGCTTTGTGGTAACCACAAAGCAAAAAACTTACAGTAAATTCTCAGAAGATAAAGAGAAGAGAATCAAAGCATACCACTATGGACAGTCATCAATTCACAAAGGCAGCAAGAGAGGAAAAAAAGGAACAAGGAAACTAGAAAACAGCCAAAAACTAATTAATAAGATGGCATTAAGAAGTTCTACCTACCAATAATTACTCTAAATGTAAGTGGATTGAATTCTCCAATCAGAAAGCATAGAGTAGATGGATGGATTAAAAAACCAAGACCCAACTATATGCTGCCTACAAGAGACTCACTTCAGCTTTAAGGACACACATAGGTTAAAAGTGAAGGGATAGAATAAGGTATTCCATGGAAGTAAAATCAAAAGAAAACAGGGGAAGCTATAATTTTATCAGACAAAATAGACTTTAAGCCAAAAACAGTAACTAGAGACAAAGAAGATCATTACATAATGATAACAGGGTCAATTTATCAAGAAGATAAAACAATTGTAAACATATATGCACCCAACATAGGAATACTTAAATATATTAAGCAAACACTAACAGATTTGAAGGGAGAAATAGACAACAATACACTAATTATAAGGAACTTTAATACTCCACTTTAAACAATGGATAGCTCATCCAGACAGAAAATCAACAATGAAATGGTGAAATTGAACCATATGTAAGACCAAATGGTCCTGACAGACTAAATAGAACATTCCATCCAACAGCAGCAGATGCACATTCTTCTCAAGTACACATGGAACATTCTCCAGGACAGATCATATAATTGATCACAAAACAAGTCTTAACAAATTTAAGCAGAGTGAATTTATACCAAGTATCTCTTCCGATCACAATAGTATGAAACAAGAAATCAATGATAGGATTTGCTGACGAATTGGTTGTAAGATGTGAGAGGAAGAATGGAACCAAGGAAGACACATAGCTTTTTTAGACAGTGCAACTCAAAAGAATAAAATTTGAAATGTATTAAGGCAAGGGAAGTGAGGGGGAGGGGGAAGTGCTGGAGGGCATTGAGGAGAGTGGAAATCAAGAGTTTGTTTTTGGACACATTAAGTTTAGAAATGACCATTAAACACCCTATGTCAAGTTGTCAAGGAGACAACTGGATATGGGAGTCTGGAGCTCAGGTGAAAGGTTAAAGCTACAATTGCCCCTAATGTACAGGTCTCTTACAGGACTTTATCATTACACCTAAGAACCTGGCACGAGTTCCCTGAAACACTTGTCAAGAAGATATTTAGGGAGACATCTCAGTCTGTGCTGCACCCAAAATTAATGTCTCACCCTCAAATTCTGTCAACAGACCAGAATTTCTCCCTCCCTCTATCTCTCTCTTTCCTCTCTCCTCTTTTTTTTCTTCACCATCTGCTGTACTCCCTAGGAAATAAAAAGAAGGTTTGTGTCCTGCTTCCTGATTCCTCAAGAGGAGGCAAGTACTGACCCTAACAATGGAGTAATGTCTTTTTCGTTGAACAATACTTCCTCAAAAGAGGTTGGATCAGGACCAGCATGACACCTACCAAGTAGAATAGGGACAAGAAAAGGCAAATAGTAAATTTTTTAGAAGAATATAAACCTTCCAAAGACCTACAAGGAAAGGAACAAGGAACAATTATACTCATAAAGTAACTTTGATATATATTACTCATCCAGGGAAATTACTAAGATTAAATTCTCATGCCAATACTATTCCACTGATTCCTCTTTCAATACTTTCATTGCGATTCAGTCAAAACTTTACTTTGATAAATACTGCTATAATGTTAGTAGATTTTATATTAAGAAATAACCAGTCATAATAAGAAAATTGGTAATATAGTTAAATACAGAGTTTGTCTTACATTCCCAATAAGATTGCTTAAACAATCTTTTCTTATGGTCTAAATCTTTACTTAGACCAAATTCTTATTTATTTACTTTAGCTCAGAATTTAAATCACTTTTCTCAAAAATGTCTCCTTTTACTTGTCACATCACTACAGTAAAGACAGGAAATTTATAAGCATATTATGTTATTCCCTTGCCTAATTACCTCTACTATTTTTCTCACTGATTATAAAAACAACTTCAAACTCCATAGCCTCATTTTAGCCTGCATAGGAATATTAGTCTTTGGTGCACCACAGAGAAGAAGATTCAGGAGTGATGTTTTTGAAATGACTGGGTACATGGTTATATAAGGGGGCGGGGTTAGGGGAGAACTTTCAGTGGTGTGAACAGCCTGAACAGTTGATAAGCAAACCTATCTGGGACTGGAGTGTAAAACATAGGCTAGAATACAGAAGAAAGTAAGTTGTGTGGGATTCAATTCTAGAGGGGCTATAAGGCTTTTATTTTTATTAGGTATTTTAATTTACTTGAACTGGTATTCAGAGAGCTTTTTATGGCATCTGAAAAGGGGACTACAATGATAAAACTCCTTTAGGAATATGGTTCATACTATAATTTGCAGGTTAGGTTGGTCCAGAGACTGTACTATCTTTCTGAGGCTTCCAATTTAGTAAAATAAATCAGAAACACCAAGAAACATTTGTAGTTGATTTAATCCCATATATCTATTTCTTTTGATTAGAACTGCAGTTCTGATAAACTGAGAAGCCTCGTATATAGTCTCAGTGAGGGAACATACATAATATTATAGTGAACAATCAATATAATGTCTTTCCTGGACTTATGCCCTGGTGTACTTTTTAAATAACCTTTTCTCTGAAGCTTAAAAATAAGAATGAAGATTGATTTAGTCATCCTCCACGGAATGTGTGTGTGTGTGTGTGTGCATGTGTGTGTGATACTAGGTTTTGAGGACAATTATAAGGGCAAGAAAGTTTTGAGTTTTGGCTTTAGTTAATGTAGATACTGGTTAAAGTTAACTAGGACAAAATGCATTTGAAGTTCCCCTTGCAGTATCACATTAGCTAATTTATAACAACACGCATTTTCATAATACACTCAAAGGCTTTGCTTTAATGATGAAAAATAGTTTCTGAATGAAATAAAATTTATATATTCTTTGGGCTTAACAAGCTCAAGTTCTCTTCAATTAAAGACACCTAATTTTTATAAGAAAGATGATCCACAGTGGGAGTTTTGTGATTTCTTGAACTCTCTAGGTCTAATTTCTGAATTCTAAGTTCATTTTTTTCTAGTTTTAGAGAAATAAGTTGACAGAGCATGTAAGTAACTTGTATAATTTTTCTTGTTCTTTTAAAACTACCAGAAGTTTCCATTTTTATCTTTAGAGAATGAAAGTGGCCAAAATCATTGGGAAAAATAGAAAAATAACAATTTCTGGACTTTAAATAAGAGGATCTGAATAAATCTGTTTCTCTAGAAATACCAAGGCAAGGAAAAGTGTGAATATACTGACATATCTGGAACATTATAATTCAATGAGAGAAAAGCATTCTGTCTTTAGAAAGGGCATTATGTGTAATTTTCTCCATACAGACTCAGTAACTGTATAAAAATATTTTACGAAAAAAAGAGAATGAGGTCTGGTTCATGAATTTTTAGTTCATGCATCCTTTTAAGATGGTATTTTGGAACAACTACATTTCTGGGGTAGCAGATGGATGACCATGGGGTAGCCCGTGGACCAGGACCTAAAGAAGCTTGATAGTATCTGGAAGGCTAGGTAAAGTATTCTTCAAAATAAGTCTTTAAAGGCACACAATCATTGGCTATGTCTAGTTCTGGAAATTTCAGAAGTAATTCAAGTCTACTAAAAAGGAGAAAATGATGAGAGAAACGTGCAGATGAATGAAGCATAGGTTTAGAGCTGGAACTCTGGAGACAAAGACACAGACACTGCTTTCAAGTCCAGTCTTTGTGCTGGATCAGATGCTCTGCATTTCTATTCTGTCAACTGTCTAACCCTCATTTCCCTCATCATAAAATGGGAGAAATTAGTGCCTATTTTATGATATTACTGAAAAGATTAAAATGGGATAAATCATGCAAAGTACTTAGCATAGCATATGATGCAAAGTAAATGCTAAATAAAAATGTTGGTTACATTTTGCCAGCATTGTTGTTATAGTTTCTGTATCAGCCAGGTTCATTCAGAGAAGAAAAGCCACTATGAGTTACATAGAGTATGGAACTTATTATGTGGATCATATGGACCTTACACAAATGCAGAAGCTTGTCAAGAAATCTATGCCAGACTAGATAGCCTTTGTACCTGGTGTTGGGGCTAAGGCCACTATAGGTTAGCTGGGCTGGCAGTTGAAGAGAGCTGGATGAGAATGTTGGGGGTGGGGAAGGGGTAAGTGGGGAGCAAGGACAAGCTATATCTTACAATGATGAAGGGAACTCATGATAACAAAATGGATTCCATGAGGATACCTGGAACCTCAGTGGTGTGAGGGACCTACCGGAGAAGCTGGTGTTCTTTACCATGGTGTTTCATATATACCTAGCCCTGGACACTAAGAAGAGATTTGGGAGGGGGCTGGAGAAGCTGTGAGCCCCGGTGGTATCCCACACAACAAGGTTAACTAGAAGATTAGCAACAGCAAGTGTGAGCTGCCATACTGCCTGGCACTCTACACAAAATTTTAGAACACAAACACGGCAGCTTTAAAATGTTTCTGCCATATAAATTTTGAGCAAATTTCTTTGTGACCAACCCTAACATGGGACTACACAGGAAAGGGAATTATGGGAAACAACCCAGCTTGGCCAAGCTGAAACAGTAAAAATCCATCACAGTTCACCTCCTGTCAACTTGGTATTTGTACACACTTCTTTAAAACTCTACTTGAACTCTACTTAATGGTCAAGTACAGATGACAGCAAAATCAAGCATCCAACATGATGTAAATATCTCTTACATAACCAAAATCCTGCAAACCCTCTCTCCAAAGAGGATACAAATTCCCCGTATATATTTTGATAGATCATGTACATTTCTCTTCTAGCTGAATCACATATGCTTTTGGTAGTCGATAACTTAAATTCTAAGATCTCAGACTATTATTAACACATCATATGTTAGATAAGAGAGAAATGGATGAGGGGGAAAGATTGGTTACTATATACACAAACATATTCATATCAAACTCAAGGACCAAATACTCATAATTGTTATACTGTTTATTTCTTCAACTAGTCATGTAGTTGTAGCTGTGTAGCATCTCCTTTTGCTACCTATTTGCCCTCAGCCAGTAGCTTGGCAGCTCATGGTTCCTTCTTTGGTGGGTGACTCAAATTTTCATTCCTGAGGGGTGTGAGTCATTAGGAGCCCTGCCTATATTGGGTGGTTGTAGTTTTCCACTGACTTATTTTTAAAAAGCTTTGTTGAAGTTTAATTTACATGTCTATAATTTTCACTCATTTAACACAGTTCAGTGATTTTTGGTAAATTTTCAGATTTGTTTAACCAACATCACTCTTCAGTTTTAGAACATTTCCATCATCCCAAAGAGATCCCTCATGTTCCTTGGAAAATAACCCCTATTCCCACCCTCAGAGCCAGGAAACAACTAATCTACATTCTGACTCTGTAGATTTGCCTTTTCTGGACATTTCATATAAATGAAATTGTACAGTATGTGATCTTTTGCATTTGGCTTCTTTTAAGTAGCATAATATTTTTGTGGATCATCCATATTATAGTATATATCAGTATTTTTTTCCTTTGACTTATATCACAGTACATGAAAGTTTTTTGAGTTGCTCACAGTGATCTCCTGCATTCCAGACATGCTCTTCCTTACCTCATTGTATAGTATCAGTGTCCCCTTGATAGTCAGGATCAAAAACTCCAGTAATATATTTAACTCTCTTCTTTGTTGATTCACAGGTTTAATAAACCCCAAGCAGGCAGGTAGCAATCTCAACGTCTACTTTAATGGAACTATTACTGTGTCTGGATGGAAATATGCCATCCTTAAGAACTAGGAACGCTAAACCAGCAGAGCCCAAAGTCACGGACACAGGAAGCAAAACTTTTCATAAAGTATCACAAAGGGAAGTGCCTGTGTAAAAAAGAAAAATATGCAACAATTAAAATAATTTAAAAACATGACTATATGCATAGCCCCAGATTGTCTAATCTGTTTGGATACCCTTCTCAACCTTGTAAATCTGCCTGGTAGGGGTGTGATGACCATATGGACTAGGAACTCTGATCTGATGGGAAATGACTGATCCCTTTGCATAATAACAGTCATAAGGTAAGCAAAGATGTCATTTAAAAATTTTTTGTGTTATCATTTATCATGATTTTTGTATTAATTTTGATTTTAAAATATTACATTAAAATATTGTTGACCCTGATTACTACATTTTTGGCACCTAGTTAAATTTTCCACCATCATTGAGTACTTCACTCATCTCATCTTAATTCTGGACCTGATTAGAGGCAATACTGATCATTACCCAAGCCTTTCAAGGTGTTGTCATTTTAATTGAGTTTTCAAAAGTCTATCCCACCATTCTATCAGGCTGGCTACTTCAGGGTGATTCGATGTGGCCTATTGCCACATTTCATTTGCTATAAAGTGAACTCCTTGGTGAGAAGCAATGTTGTGTGGAATACAATGATGGTGAATAAGTTTTCTAAGTTCACAGGTGATGGTTTGGGCAGATTCACTGTAGGCAGGGAAAGCAAATCCACAGCCAGAGTAAGTGTCTATCACAATGAGAACAAAGTAATCTATCTTCCATGACAGAAATAGGCAATGTAATTAGTCAGGAGGTTCTCTGATTTCCCTGCGGAATGGTCCCATATGTTTAGTAGGTTACGTAGCTAGCTCAGCCTTAGTGATTAGAAGTCTGTATTGCTAAGCAAATACATAACCTCCATTTGGACAGTTTTTCATGATTGCATTGGGCAAGGATGAGGTAGCTAGGGAAAGAGGTTGACTGATGTCTGTAGAATTGCTCATCTTGTTCATAATTGATAATTAACAGCTCTTTCTGTTGAGCTTGTTCTTTGATAAGCATATGTCTGGGACACAGATATCTTTGCTTCCAGAAACAACTATCCATGGACCTTTTCTCCAGATCTCTTTGTCACCAGTTTTCCAGCTGTGTTCCTACCAATTCTTTGACAATCCAGCCAAATTATTAGCTTTTGTCCATGACTTAGAGTAGCTTTCTACCTTTGGTTTTCCAGGAAAAATAAAAAAAACAGATAGACTGGTTGAAGTCCTGCCCACTGGAAGGATTTCCCTTCAAGACCACTCCAGAGTGGGACTGTAGTGCTAAGTCATCCACAGTTCACTTTTGCAGTGTCAGATATCACGCAGAACCAAATGTAAAATTAAACTCTTTTTTCCCTAAGTTAACTGGCAATGGAAAACACTCCATAAGAAGAAGGTATTGTAGCAACAAGAGGGGCCTTGGGAACCTGGGCTACTTGCTCACGCAACTTATTTGTACGTACAGGACCTTCTCAAGTCCAGCTTCATATACACCACTTCTGTTTTGCAATAGAGCACAATTGTGCACACCCAATATTATGACTTAGTGGATTAGACAACACTCAGTTCATGATGGGCAGCTCAGGTTGCATGTTACTTTATGGCCCAGGGTAAGTCAGTATTCTATCTTTACTAGGGCTCAGTAACAAACTGGATGGTCTTTCTTAGAAGTATAGTTATGTGCTGAGAGTGGCATAGCTTTGCTCAAAAATCTTAAATGTCGGGCTTCCCTGGTGGCGCAGTGGTTGAGAATCCGCCTGCCGATGCAGGGGACATGGGTTCGTGCCCCGGTCCGGGAAGATCCCACATGCCGCAGAGTGGCTGGGCCCGTGAGCCATGGCTGCTGAGCCTGCGTGTCCGGAGCCTGTGCTCTGCAACGGGAGAGGCCACAACAGTGAGAGGCCCGCATACCACACACACACACACACACACAAAAAAAATCTTAAATGTCTTCCCTGTAACTCATTTATAGACACCTGTCAAAGGCTCCATGCAGCATCCCTGTCTGCCACATACACTTTAAGTATCACGTCTGCTGGGTCATATGACCCAAGTGGCAGAGCAGCTTGCATGGCAGCCTGGCCCATGTCAGAGCCTTTATTTCTTCTACACTTCATCAAAACTGGCAACTTTTCCAATTACACAGTAAATACTTCAGAATAGTATACCCAAATGTATATATGTATTACCTCCAAAATCCAAAGAGACCTACAATTTGTTATGTTTCTTTCTTAGTAGTAAAGGGGCCAGACACAGCAACTTGTTCTTTACCCCTTTGGAAGGGGTCTTAATGTGCCTTGAACATTGGAACCCTAGAAATTTACTGAGGTGTCAGGCCTCTGAGTTTTTGTGACTTTATTTCTTTTTTGAAAACTAAATTTTTTATTTAATTTATTTTTGGCCGCATTGGGTCTTCGTTGTTGCTCAGGCTTTCTCTAGTTGCAGGAAGTGGGGGCTACTCTTCGTTGCAATGCGCGGGCTTTCATTGAAGTGGCTTCTCTTATTGCGGAGCACAGGCTCTAGGCGTGTGGGCTTCAGTAATTGTGGCTCGCAGACTCAGTAGTTGTGGCTTGTGGGCTGTAGAGCTCAGGCTCAGTAGTTCTGGTGCACGGGATTAATTGCTCCATGGCATGTGGGATCTTCCCGGACCAGGGCTCAAACCCATGTCCCCTGCATTGGCAGGTGGATTCTTAACCACTGCGCCACCAGGGAAGTCCCTTGTGACTTTATTTCTTACCACCAGACATTCATGCATCTTACCAAAATGTCTAGAAGAGTTTCTACTTCCTGCATACCAGGCCAATCAACATGATATCGTCAACAAAATTGACCACAGTAACATCCTATGGAATGCGGGGGGCAGTCAAGGTCCTTGAGGGCCAGATCTTGGCATAGGTTGAAGAATTGCTATAACCTTGAGGTAGGAGCATTGTTGGCCCTAGTAGTTAAAAAGAAACTATTTCTGATAATTTTCCGAGTAGGTTTAGAGAACAAAAACATAAGCTGGATGAACAACTTGCATGCAAGGCATCAGGGATATGTCGATTTGCATCAGCAACAAACTTCATATGGAATAGGAGTTGCAGTTGAAGCTAACATCTGATTAAGTTCACAATAATCCACTGCCATTCTCTGAGGTCCATCAGTCTTCTGTATGGGTCATGTCATTCCTATGCTTGAAACACTCCAATGTCTCCCTCAGCATACAGGACAAAATCGAAAATCCTCAGCCTCAGCCTTAGGTGTTCAGCCTAAGAAACACCTCGTGTTATTTTCATGTTTTCTTTCAAGTATTTTAAGGGTGTTTCTCCCTTAGTGAATTTACTCTATTTTGAATATATGGAGTAGGTAAATGTAGAATTTTTTCATGTGAGTAGCAATTGTTTTCAGCAACATTTATTTAAAGATTCATCATTTCACCAATGATTCCTTATTCCCCCCTTGTCACTTACCAAGGTTCCATATATTCATGCATTTGTTTCTGAGTTTTTCACTTGGTTCCATACATCTGTTCCATATGAATGTTTGTTTTGTTTTACCCTAAACCACTGGGAAGTCCTTAGCAAAGGCAGTATATAGTTTGCCCCAGCTTTGTGTAGCTCCCTCAACTCTGTTGTCACCCATGCATGGCACGCAAGACCTGGATTTGCCTCCTCACACAAACATTAAAATTCCAGCTCTCTGCCTTTAAGGACTATATTCAATTCTGATAAGCTTATAAGCTATTACTCACCATTCTAACTTTGATTTCCTGCTTATTTCTGGCACTTTGGATTTTCCTTTTCTTAATTTTGAGTTCACTAAAAAATTTAAAAATATATTTTTTGCAGTGTTTCTACGTGTTTAAAGCATGTACATGGTTTATCTTCCATGTCAGATCAGTTCATCATATTTACCAAATTTCTATTATTTGGGAATTTTTCTTCTTTCCTTGAAATTATTTTCTTTGTTTCTAAATTCTCCACCAACTCGACTAATATTCATTGCCTCAGGGTAAAGCAGATAAAGTTCTACAGCAAAGACATTTGTAGAGATGTTAAGTGGAATTTATTAAACACTCAGCAGGCACACAGTCTGAAACCAAAGAGCTTTTGATTTGCAAGGGCTAGGACTTCAGAGGAAAGTTGTTTATTTTGATTTCTAAAAAGATTTGGCTTGGATCATCACATCTAGAGCCTGCAGGACTAGAGCATAGATGTTATAAAAGATAAATGTTGAGTAGGGCAAAATACAGAGTACAATATTAGCCCCTTAGAGGAAGCACAGAAAATAAATGACAATCAAAAAGTCAGTATATCTAAAGGGAGTCACTACAGCAGGATGCAAGGGAACCCTGTAGCAGAAGCTACAGGTAGACCACCCCAAAAGGTGTGCGGACAGAGGATTCAGCTGAGTCTCAAAGAATCAGCAAGCCTGTGAGAGCCAGAGTGATGCCTGGGGTAATCATTCAGTCCTACTCAACCCCAGACATCAAACAACAAGCTACTTTATTAGTGAGGGAGATGAGTAAGGACCAGAGGGCATCAAGAGAACTAGAAGCCCTTCTTCCACTACAGTGATAATGGATAATACTTACTGAGAATTTACTATGTGTTAGAACCTGTTTTTAGCATTCACATGCCCTATCTAATTTAATTCTAGTAACAACCTATGAGATTGGTGGTGTTATTATCTCTATTTTAAAGATGAGGCAATAAAATGCAGAAAATGTATGGTCATATGGCTAGAATTTGGTAGATTCAGGGTTTAAGTCCCTATGTATCCAGACCCTACTAAAAGGGGAAATAAGGAGAAAATCCTTTAGAGGAATGAAAAGCAAGATGGGAGTTTGAATTTGAAAATGACTTGGGGGGCAGAGTCAAGATGGCAAACTAGGGGGGAGGAGCTTCAAGATGGCGGAAGAGTAAGACGCAGAGATCACCTTCCTCTCCACAAATACATCAGAAATACATCTACATGTGGAACAGCTCCTACAGAACACCTACTGAACGCTGGCAGAAGACCTCCGACCTCCCAAAATGCAAGAAACTCCCCACGCACCTGGGTAGGGCAAAAGAAAAAAGAAAATACAGAGACAAAAGAATAGGGACTGGACCTGCACCAGTGGGAGGGAGCTGTGAAGGAGGAAAGGTTTTCACACACTAGAAGCCCCTTCCCAGGCGGAGACTGCAGGTAGGTGGGGGGGGAGGTCCGGAGCCATGGGGGGGAGGTCCGGAGCCACGGAGGAGAGCGCAGCAACAGGGGTGCAGAGGGCAAAGCGGAGAGATTTCCACACAGAGGATTGGTGCTGACCAGCACTCACCAGCCCCAGAGTCTTGTCTGCTCACCAGGCTTCAGTGGAATCCCAGGGAGAGGACTGGGGTTGGCTGCGTGAACACAGCCTGAAGGGGGCTAGTGCGCCACAGCTAGCTGGCAGGGAATCCGGGAAACATTCTGGAGCTGCTGAAGAGGCAAGAGACTTTTTCTTGCCTCTTTGTTTCCTCGAACGTGAGGGGAGGAGATTAACAGCGCTGCTTAAAGGAGCTCCAGAGACGGGCGCGAGATGCGGCTATCAGCACAGACCCCAGAGATGGACACGGGACGCTAAGGCTGCTGCTGCAGCCACCAAGAAGCCTGTGTGCAAGCACAGGTCACTATCCACACCTCCCCTCTTGGGAGCCTGTGCGGCCCGCCACTGCCAGGGTCCCGTGATCCAGGGACAACTTCCCCGGGAGAACACACGATGCACCTCAGGCTGGTGCAACGTCACGCTGGCCTCTGCCGCTGCAGGCTCGCCCCGCATTCGTAGCCCTCCCTCCCCCCGGCCTGAGTGAGCCAGAGCCCCCGAATCAGCTGCTCCTTTAACCCCATCCTGTCTGAGCGAAGAACAGATGCCCTCAGGTGACCTACACGCAGAGGCGGGGCCAAATCCAAAGCTAAACACCGGGAGCTGTGCAAACAAAGAAGAGAAAGGGAAATCCCTCCCAGCAGCCTCAGGAGCAGCGCATTAAATCCCCACAATCAACTTGATATACCTTGCCACTGTGGAATACTTGAATAGACAAGGAATCATCCCAAACTGAGGAGGTGGATTTTGGGAGCAAAGATATATATATTTTTTTCCCTTTTCCTCTTTTTGCAAGTGTGTATCTGTATGCTTCTGTGTGTGATTTTGTCTGTATAGCTTTGATTTTACCATTTGTTCTAGGGTTCTCTCTGTCCATTAAAAATTTTTTTTTTCATTAATTAAGAAATTTTTTTCTTCATAATTATTTTTTACTTTAATAACTTTATTTTACTTCTTTCTTTCTTTCTTTCTTTCTTTCTTTCTTTCTTTCTTTCTTTCTTTCTTTCTTTCTTTCTTTCTTTCTTTCTTTCTTTCTTTCTTTCTTTCTTTCTTTCTTTCTTTCTCTCTTTCTTTCTTTTTCTTTCTTTTCTCCCTTTCATTCTGAGCCGTGTGGATGAAAGGCTTTTGGTGCTCCAGCCAGGCATCAGGGTTGTGCCTCTGAGGTGGGAGAGACAAGTTCAGGACACTGGTCCACAAGAGATCTCCCAGCTCCATGTAATATCAAATGGTGAAAATCTCCCAGAGATCTCCATCTCAACACCAAGACCCAGTTTCACTCAACGACTAGCAAGCTACAGTGCTGGACACCGTATGCCAAACAACTAAAAAGACAGGAACACAACCCCATCCATTAGCAGAGAGGCTGTCTAAAATCATAAAAAGTCCACAGACACCCCAAAACACACCACCAGATGTGGACCTGCCCACCAGAAAGACAAGATCCAGCCTCATCCACCAAACACAGGCACTAGTCCCTCCACCAGGAAGCCTACACAACCCACTGAACCAACCTTGGCCACTGGGGACAGACACCAAAAACAATGGGAACTACGAACCTGCAGGCTGTGAAAAGGAGACGCCAAAAACAGTAAGTTAAGCAAAATGAGAAGACAGAGAAACAAACAGCAGATGAAGGGGCAAGGCAAAAACCCACCAGACCTAACAAATGAAGAGGAAATAGGCAGTCTACCTGAAAAAGAATTCAGAATAATGGTAGTAAAGATGATCCAAAAATCTTGGAAAGAGAATAGAGAAATACAAGAAACGTTTAACAAGGACCTAGAAGAACTAAAGAGCAAACAAACAATGATGAACAACACAATAAATGAAATTAAAAATTCTCTAGAAGAGATCAATAGCAGAATAACTGAGGCAGAAGAATGGATAAGTGACCTGGAAGATAAAATAGTGGAAATAACTACTGCAGAGCAGAATAAAGAAAAAACAATGAAAAGAATTGAGGACAGTCTCAGAGACCTCTGGGTCAACATTACACGCACCAACATTCGAATTATAGTGGTCCCAGATTAAGAAGAGAAAAAGAAAGGGACTGAGAAAATATTTGAAGAGATTATACTTGAAAACTTCCCTAATATGGGAAAAGAAATAGTTAATCAAGTCCAGGAAGCACACAGAGTCCCATACAGGATAAACCCAAGGAGAAACACGCCACAACAAATATTAAACAAACTATCAAAAATTAACTACAAAGAGAAAATATTAAGAGCAGCAGGGAAAAACAACACATAACGTACAAGGGAATCCCCATAAGGTTAACAGCTGATCTTTCAGCAGAAACTCTGCCAGCCAGAAGGGAGTGGCAGGACATATTTAAAGTGATGAAAGGGAAAAACCTACAACCAACATTACTGTACCCAGCAAGGATCTCATTCAGATTTGATGGAGAAATTAAAACATTTACAGACAAGCAAAAGTTAAGATAATTCAGCACCACCAAAACAGCTCTACAACAAATCCTAAAGGCACTTCTCTAGGCAGGAAACACAAGAGAAGGAAAAGACCTACAAGAACAAACCCAAAACAATTAAGAAAATGGTAATAGGAATATACATATCGATAATTACCTTAAATGTAAATGGATTAAATGCTCCCACCAAAAGACACAGACTGGCTGAATGGATACAAAAACAAGGCTCATATATATGCTGTCTACAGGAGACCCACTTCAGACCTAGGGACACATACAGACTGAAAGTGAGGGGATGGAAAAAGATATTCCATGCAAATGGAAATCAAAAGAAAGCTGGAGTAGCAATTCTCATATCAGACAAAAAAAACTTTAAAATAAAGACCATTACAAGAGACAAAGAAGGACACTACATAATGATCAAGGGATCAATCCAAGAAGAAGATATAACAATTGTAAATATTTATGCACCCAACATAGGAGCACCTCAATACATAAGGCAAATACTAAGAGCCATAAAAGGGGAAATCAACAGTAACACAATCATAGTAGGGAAATTTAACACACCACTTTCACCAATGCACAGATCATACAAAATGAAAATAAAAAAGGAAACACAAGCTTTAAATGATACATTAAAAAAGATGGACTTAATTGATAATTATAGGACATTCCATCCAAAAACAACAGAATACACTTTCTTCTCAAGTGCTCATGGAACATTCTCCAGGGTAGAGCAGACCTTGGGTCACAAATCAAGCCTTCGTAAATTTAAGAAAATTGAAATCATATCAAGTATCTTTTCCAACCACAACACTATGAGACTAGCTATCAATTACAGGAAAAAGATCTGTAAAAATTACAAACACTTGGAGGCTAAACAATACACTACTTAATAACCAAGAGATCACTGAAGAAATCAAAGAGGAAATCAAAAAATACCTAGAAACAAATGGCAATGAAAACACAACGACCCAACACCTATGGGATGCAGCAAAAGCAGTTCTAAGAGGGAAGTTTATAGCAATACAATCCTTCCTTAAGAAACAAGAAGGATCTCAAATAAACAACCTAACTTTACACCTAAAGCAATTAGAGAAATATGAACAATAAAACCCCATATTTAGTGGAAGGAAAGAAATCATAAAGATCAGATCAGAAATAAATGAAAAAAATGAAGGAAATGATAGCAAAGATCAATAAAACAAAAAGCTTGTTCTTTGAGAAGATAAACAAAATTGATAAACCATTAGGCAGACTCATCCAGAAAAAAAGGGAGAGGACTCACATCAATAGAATTAGAAATGAAAAAGGAGAAGTAACAACTGACACTGCAGAAATACAAAGGATCATGAGAGATTACTACAAGCAACTCTATGCCAATAAAATGGACAACCTGGAAGAAATGGACAATTTCTTAGAAATGCACAACCTTCTGAGACTGAACTAGGAAGAAATGGAAAATATGAACAGATCAATCACAAGCACTGAAATTGAAACAGAGATTAAAAATCTTCCAACAAACAAAAGTCCAAGACCAGATGGCTTCACAGGTGAATTCTATCAAACAATTAGAGAAGAGCTAGCACCTAGCCTTCTCAAATTCTTCCAAAATATAGCAGAGGGAGGAACACTCCCAAACTCATTCTATGAGGCCACCATCACCCTGATACCAAAACCAGACAAAGATGTCATAAAGAAAGAAAACTACAGGCCAGTATCACTGATGAACATAGATGCAAAAATCTTCAACAAAATACTAGCAAACACAATCCAACAGCACATTAAAAGGATCATACACCATGATCAAGTAGGGTTTATCCCAGGAATTCAAGGATTCTACAATATACGCAAATCAATCAATGTGATACACCGTATTAACAAATTGAAGGTTAAAAACCATATGATCATCTCAAAAGATGCAGAAAAAGCTTTTGACAAAATTCAACACCCATTTCTGATAAAAACTCTCCAGAAAGTAGACATAGAAGGAACTTCCTTCAACATAATAAAGGCCATATATGACAAACCCACAGCCAACACCGTCCTCAATGGTGAAAAACTGAAACCATTTCCACTAAGATCAGGAACAAACAAGGTTGCCCACTCTCATCACTATTATTCAACATCGTTTTGGAAGTTTTAGCCACAGCAATCAGAGAAGAAAAAGAAATAAAAAGAATCCAAATCAGAAAAGAAGTAAAGCTGTCACTGTTTGCAGATGACATGATACTATACATAGAGAATCCTAAAGATGCTACCAGAAAACTACTAGAGGTAATCAATGAATTTGGTAATGTAGCAGGAGATAAAATTAATGCACAGAAATCTCTAGCATTTCTATACACTAATGATGAAAAATCTGAGAGTGAAATTAAGGAAACACTCCCATTTACCACTGCAACAAAAATAAAATATCTAGGAATAAACCTACCTAAGGAGACAAAAGACCTGTATGCAGAAAATTATAAGACACTGAAGAAAGAAATTAAAGATGATACAGATAGATGGAGAGATATACCATGTTCTTGGATTGGAAGAATCAACATTGTGAAAATGAATCTACTACCCAAAGCAATCTACAGATTATTTGCAATCCCTATCAAACTACCACTGGCATTTTTCACAGAACTAGAACAAAAAAATTCACAATTTGTATAGAACACAAAAGCACCGAATAGCCAAAGCAATCTTGAGAAAGAAAAACGGAGCTGGAAGAATCAAGCTCCCTGACTTCAGACTATACTACAAAGCTACAGTAATCAAGACAGTATGATACTGGCACAACAACAGAAATATAGATCAATGGAACAGGATAGAAAGGCCAGAGATAAACCCACGCACCTATGGTCACTTTATCTTTGATAAAGGAGGCAAAGATATACAGTGGAAAAAAGACAGAGTCTTCAATAAGTGGTGCTGTGAAAACTTGACAGGTACATATAAAAGTATGAAATTAGAACACTCCCTAACTCCATACACACAAAAAAACCTCAAAATGGATTAAAGACCTAAATATAAGGCCAGACACTATAAAACTCTTAGAGGAAAACACAGGCAGAACCCTCTATGACATAAATCAGAGCAAGATCCTTTTTGACCCACCTCCTAGAGAAATGGAAATAAAAACAAAAATAAACAACTGGGACCTAATGAAACTTAAGAGCTTTTGCACAGCAAAGAAAACCATAAAAAGGTGAAAAGACAACCCTCAGAATGGGAGAAAATATTTGCAAATGAAGCAGCTGACAAAAGATTAATCTCCAAAATATAAAAGCTGCTCATTCAGCTTAGTGTCAAAGAATCTAACAACCCAATCCAAAAGTGGGCAGAAGACCTAAATTGACATTTCTCCAAAGGAAATATACAGATTGCCAACCAACACATGAAAAGATGCTCAACATCACTAATCATTATTGAAATGCAAATCAAAACCACAATGAGGTATGACCTCACACCAGTCAGAATAACCATCATCAAAAAATCTACAGGGGACACGGGTTCGTGCCCCAGTCTGGGAAGAGCCCACATGCCGCGGAGCAGCTGGGCCCATGAGCCATGGCCACTGGGCCCGTGCGTCCGGAGCCTGTGCTCCACAACGGGAGAGGCCAGAGCATTGAGAGGCCCGCATACCACAAAAGAAAAAAAAAAATCTACAAACAATAAATGCTGGAGAGGGTGTAGAGAAAAGGGAACCCTCTTGCACTGTTGGTGGGAATGTAAATTGATACAGTCACTATGGAGAACAGTATGGAGGGTCTTTAAAAAATTAAACATAGAACTGCCATATGACCCAACAATCCCACTACTGGGCATATACCCTGAGAAAACCATAATTCAAAAAGAGTCATATACCACAACGTTCATTGCAGCACTATTTACAACAGCCAGGATATGGAAGCAACCTCAGTGTCCATTGACAGATGAATGGATAAAGAAGATAAAGAACATGTGACACATATATACAATTGAATATTACTCAGCCATGAAAAGAAATGAAATTGAGTTATTTGTAGTGAGGTGGATGGAATAGAGTCTGTCATAGTGAGTGAAATAAGTCAGAAAGAGTAAAACAAATACAGTATACAAACACATATATATGGAATCTAAAAAAAAAAAAAAAACAACAAACAGTTCTGATGAACCTAAGGGCAGGACAAGAATAAAGACATAGACATAGAGGATGGACTTGAGGATGCGGGGAAGGAGAAGGGTAATCTGGGACAAAGTGAGAGAGTAGTACTGACATATATACACTACCAAATGTAAAATAGATAGCTAGTGGGAAGCAGCTGCATGACACAGGGAGATCAGCTCCGTGCTTTGCGACCACCTAGAGGGGTGAGTAAAGAGGGTGGGAGGGAGAAGTGAGAGGCAGGGGATATGGGGATATACATATACAAACAGCTGATTTACTTTGTTATACAACAGAAACTAACTTAACACTGTCAAGCAATTATACTCCAATAAAGATGTTAAAAAAAAAAAAAAAAAACATGAAAATGACTCAGTTTAGATCCTGAAGAAAATTGCCCCAAATAGTGAAGATTCTCCAGAGGAACTGAGCATGCTCATGCACACACGTACATATATACATTTTTAAATAAAAAGATTTATTAAAAGAAATTGGCTCACATAATTATGGAGGCTGAGAAGTCCCTCAATCTGCCGTCTATAAGCTGGAAACACAGGAAAGCTGGTGTTATCATTCCATTCTGAGTTCAAAGGCCTTATACATGGACAGCCATGGTATAGGTCCCAGTTCAAAAACAGGGGAAGACCGATATCCTAGTTCTTACAGTTAGGTACTTAGAGCAAATTTTCCCATACCCTGCCTTTGTTGAATTCAGGCCTCCAACAGATTGGATGAGGCCCACCCACGTTGGGGAAGGCAATCTCCTTACTCTGTGTACCAATTTAAATGTTAATCCCATCTAGGAACACCTTCACATACATACCTAGAAATCCCTTTTATTTTTTATTTTTTGGTATTTATTTATTTTTGTCTCTGTTGGGTCTTTGTTGCTGCACGAGGGCTTTCTCTAGTTGTGGCGAGAGGAGGCTACTTTTTGTTGAGGTGCACAGGCTTCTCATTGCGGTGGCCTCTCTTGTTTCGGAGCACGGGCTCTAGGCGTGCGGGCTTCCGTGGTTTTGGCACATGGGCTCTAGAGCACAGGCTCAGTAGTTGTGACGCACGGACTTAGTTCCTCTGTGGCATGTGGGATCTTCCCAGACCAGGGCTCGAACCCGTGTCCCCTGCATTGGCAGGCAGATTCTTAACCACTGTGCCACCAGGGAAGCCCCAGGAATCACGTTTTAACAACTACCTGAGAATCCTTAGCCCAATCAAGTTGACTCATAAAATTAAGCATCACAGGTCCATCCTTTGTCAACTTGGCATCCATACATACCTCCTTAAATTATACTTACTCTCCAAGTAAAGACAACTCAAGGTCATAATTTCACCTAACATGACACAACTATTCTGCATACAACTGAAAATGCACTAACCCTTTCTCAGAAAAGAAGCTAATGTCTTTAAGTGATATTTACTTTCATCCTTGATATCCCATAACTTAAATACTATGATGTAAGATTAATAATACTTAATACTGTGATAATAAGTCAGTGTATCTTATGTTACATGATAAGGGAATAAGAGGGAAAAAAACAGAGATACTTGCTTTATATATATGTATATAGAGAGATAAATACATACTTGCACAAACATATTTATAACCAAATAAGGAGGAATACTCCTAATAACTACAGTCCTCATTTCTTTAACTGGTCACATGGTCATAGTTGGTATTTACATCTACTTTCTTCTACTATCCATTCTTTATTCCCGTTGTCTTTCGAAAGCACCTCAGCATTTCATGGTTCTTTACCCAGTGGAGTGACCTAAACCTTCCTTCCTGAAGGGTCTGGACCATTAGTAGTCTTACCTGGATTGGATTGTTGTAGTTTTCCATTGACCTTAATCACAGGACATGGTAATACTAAAAGACATCTTAAGAGATCCCTTGTATTCCAGACATACTCTTCCTTACCTATACTGTGGAGTTACAGTCCAATTTCTCCTTGGTAGTCAGGATCAGTTACACCAGCCAGCACAGTAACTGCCTTCTTTGCTTGTTGATTCAGCAGCATGAGGAGTCCAAGGACGTTGGGCAGCAGTCTTAGCTTTCAGTTCAATGGAATTATTGTGTGTCTCTTGGTGAAAACATTTCTTTCTTTGGAATTAAGACCTCTAGGCCAGCAAAACATAAGGTCTTGGGAACAGGAGGAACACATTTTGTCTAGTGGGTCACTAGGGGTAATAATGAGTGGTGCCATTATTACTCCCACTTCTGTTCCTTGATTCCTGGATCTATAAATCCTAGCTATGGGAGAACGGTACCATATATTGGATGCTGATTCAGAGTATGCACAGTCTTCTGGAGAACTTTGCCCCAGGCTTGCAAGGTATTGCCACTTAGCTTGTGCCATAACTGAGTTTTCAAAAGGCCGTTCCACTGTTCCGTCAAACCAGCTGCTTCAGGATGGTGGGGATCATGATAAAACCAGTGAATTCCATGAGAATGGACCCATTGCCACTCTTCTTTTGCTATGAAGTAAGTTCCTTGAGCAGAAGCAATGCTGTGTGGGTAAGGCATTCTGTAAGTCTATGGATGGTAGTTTTGGCAGACATGTTATGTGCAGGGAAGGCAAATCTGTATCCAGAGTAAGTGTCTATGCCAATAAGAACAAAATGACACATGCAGTCTAATGTAATCAACCTGCCACCAGGGAGCTGACTGATCACCCTGGGGAATGGTGCCATATTGAGGGCTCAGTGTTAGACTCTGCTGCTGGTAGATTGAGCACTCAGCAATGGTTGTAGTCAGGTGAACATTAGTGAGTGGAAGTCCATGTTGCTGATCCCACGCATAACCTTTATCCCTGCCATCATGTTCATAAGCCCATTGGGTGATGCAGGGATGGCTGGGGAAAGAGGCTGACCGATAGCCACAGAATGAGTCATCCTATTCACCTGATTACTAAAATCCTCCTCTGCTGAAATCATCCTATAGCGAGCATTCACATGGGACACAAATACACAAAGACCTTTCCATATTTTTCCCATTCAGAGAACTCTGATCTAGCAGCTTTTTGGGTCACACAGTAAATGGGCCAGAGTAACACATTGAAATGAGGAATATATTGCTTCCAAAAACCAGAGGCCCACTAGGCATTGTGACTCTTTTTTGGTTGTGGGAAGAACCAGATGTAACAAGTTATTCTTCCTCTTAGAAGAGAATGTCTTGACATGCCCCACGCCACTGAACCCTTAGAAATTTCAGTGAGATCGGAGACTCCTGAATTTTATCAAATTTGTTTCCCACCCTCTGGCCTACTAATGTCTTACCAATAATTCTAGAGTAATTGCTACTTCTTGCTTACTAGGTTCGATCATCATGTCATCAATGTCGTAGACCAATGTGATATCATTTGGAAGGGAAAAGCTATCAAGATCCCAGTGAACTAAAGGAGGACATACTGCCAGAGAGTTGATATACCTCTGAGGTAGGACAGTGAAGGTGTATTGCTGTCCTTGACAACTGAAAGCAAACTGTTTCTGGTGGGCCTTATTGACAGGGGTGGAGAAAAAGCATTTGCCAGATCAATAACCGCATATCAGTTACCAGGGGGTGTGTTAGTTTGCTCAAGCAATAAAACCACATCTGGTATAGCAACTGCCATTGGACTCACTACCTAATTAAGCTTACAATAATCCACTGTCATTCTCTGAGATCTGTCTGTCCCCTCACAGACCAAATATTCAAGTTGAATGCAGACGTGGTGGGAATCACCACCCCTGCATCCTTCAAGTCCTCGATGGTGGCACTAATCTCTGCAGTTACTCCAAGAATATATTATTGCTTTTGGTTTACTATTTTCCTAGGTAGAGGCAGTTCTAGTAGCTGCTACTTGGCATTTCCTACCATAATGGCTCTCACTCTACAAGTCAGGGAACCAATGTGTTATGATACTTAGTGGCAAGATTGAGTGTTTTCCTCTGGACTGACATAAGTGGGAGTTGCAGGGGAGACATGAGTGAGTTAATTTCAGTTACAAAGAAATAAAAGTGGTTACACTGCTGTCATCTGTACACATATGACACTGCTACACATATAAACCTCTGGCACATAGTAAGCATTCTATAAATATTTGTAATTGTTATTCCTGTAAATATTTATAGAATACTTAATAATACAATAAAAACAATATCCCTCCGACCACACAGATTTTCATGGTTCTCTACCCAGGAGTCTTATACCAGAATTCCAGGTGTCTGCTTTATCCCAATGGTCACTCCTGGCACTGAATATTTAAAGTGGTGCTGTAGTTTTCTGATATTGGTTGCTTGCCTTATAATGTACACTTTTGGCTCTTGCTGCTACCACTTGCCTACTACCTGGTGTATTCGTCTGCTTGGGTTGCCATAACAAAATTCAAGAGTCTGGGTGACTTAAACAACAAGAATATATTTTCTCACAGTTCTGGAGGCTAGAAGTCCAAAATCAATGTTAATGCCAATTTGGTTTCTGATAAAAAGGCCCTCTTCCTCGCTGGCAGATAGCCAACTTCTCACTATGTCTTCACATGGCTTTTCCTTGGTGCATGTGCAGAGAGAGAGAGAGAGAGAGAGCACGAGAGTGAGTTCTAGTATCTTTTCTTATAAAGACACTAATTCTATTGGATCAGGGCCCTACACTTACAACCTCATTTTACCTTAATTATTTCCATAGAGGCCCCACAGACACACTGGGGGACTGGGAGTTATGGCATCAGTATATGAATTTTGAGGGACACATGGATATTTAGTCCATGATAGTCTACATCCCTGCCTGTTGCTCCAATTTCACCTGGATTACTTCCTTTGCCCTGGGGAGTCCCTATATTTGCTTGGTTATGACCATTTCTTTTCTAGGCTAACCATTCAAATCAAGCAAAGTGTTCCTCTCCATTTTTTCCTTATTCCTCAGTTTATTTAAAAGCTTTTAACCAAAATTGTTATAAATGCTGTTAAGTTATTCCATTTAATTTCATTTGATATTTTGTCAACCACTATCAGAGCATGGCATATTTCAGTGGAAAGGCATAAAATAAAACTTTAATTCACTAGCATAGATTCTTAAAACACCAATTTTTTTCAAAGTTATTACAATAGATTATCGGGGGAGAGGAGGTGAGGACTTGCCTAGCCTTCTTACCTGCTTCTGAAAACTGAATAATAAGGAAGCCACTAGTAGTCCTGCTTATTTTAATTTACCTGACCGTACTCCTTTCTCTCCCAACCCGACCGTTCCCTACCGTCTACCTGTGCTGCCTACACACACTTATGTGCATACCAGAAGAAGAAGAAATAAGCTGTCAACAAGCCTTTGTGGTAAATATTATAGATGTGGGAATTGAGTCTTGAATAAAATATTATTTTAATTAAAGATTTATGTTTTTAGAACAGTTTTAAGTTCACAGCAAAATTAAGAGGAAGGTACAGACATTCCTGTATATCTCCGCACCCCTTACCACATGCATAACCTCCCCCATTTTAGACATTCCCCACCAGAATGGGACATTTATTATAATCAATGAACCAACATTGACACATCATTATCAACCAAAGTCCAGAGTTTACATTAGTGTTGTCATTCTGTGGATTTGGATAAATGTATAACAACACATATCCATCATTATCGTACCATATAGAGTATTTTTACTGCCCTAAAAATCCTCTGTGCTTTGCCTATTCATCTCTCAACTCCAACCACTGGCAGTCAATGAGTTTTTTTTTTTACTGTCTCCATAGTTTTGCCTTTTCCAGAATGTCATGCAATATGTAGCCTTTTTAGATAGGCTTCTTTCACTTAGTAGTATGCATTTAAAGTTCTTCCATGTCTTTTTATGACTGGATAGCTCATTTTTGTTTAGTGCTGAATAATACCCTATTGTCTGGATGTAACACAGTTTAGTTATCCACTCACCTACTGAAGGACCTATTGGTTGCTGCCATATTTTGGCAATTATGAATAAGGCTGTTATAAACATCTACATGTAAGTTTGTGTGTGGACATAAGTTTTCAACTCCTTTGGGTAAATATCAAGCAGTATGATTGCTGCATTGTATGGTAAGAGTATGCTTAGTTTTGTAAGAAACAGCCAAACTGTTCTCAAGTGGCTGTACCACTTGACATTCCCACCAGCAATGAATGAGAGTTCCTGCTGCTTCACATCCTCATCAGCACTTGGTGTTGTCAATGTTCTGGATTTTGGCCATTTTAATAGATATGGAGTGGTATCTTATTGTTGTTTTAATTTTCCTGATGACATATAATGTGGAGCATCTTTTCCTATGCTTATTTGCCATCTGCATATCTTCTTTGGTGAGGTGTCTGTTAAGGTCTTTGTACCAGTTTTAAATTACGTTTTTTTTAAATTTATTTTTTATTTATTTATTTTTTTGGCTGTGCTGGGTCTTCCTTGCTCTGTGTGGGCTTTCTCTAGTTGCAGTGAGCAGGGGCTGCTCTTTGCTGTGGTGTGTGGGCTTCTCATTGCAGTGGCTTCTCGTTGTGGAGCATGGGCTCTAGGCACACAGGCTTCAGTAGTTGTGGCACGTGGGCTCAGTAGTTGTGGCACACGGGCTTAGTTGCTCCGGGGCGTGTGGGATCTTCCTGGACCAGGGTTCGAACCCCTGTCCCCTGCATTGGCAGGCGGATTCTTAACCACTGCACCACTAGGAAAGTCCCTGGCCCATTTTTAAATCAGGTTGCTTGCTTTCTTATTGTTGAGGTTTAAGAGTTGTGTGTTTTGGGTTTTTTTGGTATACTTTGGATAACAGTCCCTTATCCGATGTGTCTTTTGCAGTTATTTTCTTTCAGTCTGTGGCTTGTCTTCTTATCCTCTTAAGTTTGTCTTTTGCAGAGCAGAAGTTTTTAATTTTAATGAAGTCCAGGTTATCAACTAGTTTTTTCATGGATCATGAGGAGGAGAGCAGAGGAAGAGAGAGATGAGAGCGGCCACAGAGAGTAGAATTAGAACCACTGGCTATATGAAGTTAAAGGAAAATTAAATTCCACTAAAAGTAAGAAAGAATTTTCTAACATGAAAGCTGTCTCAAATGAAGTGGGCTGCCTTGTGAAGGAGTGAGTTTCTCACCACTACAGTTGGTTAAGCAGAAGTTTGTCACAGATATCAAATAGAATATTCAAGCGCTATCCAATTGTCCCTCGGTATTCAAGGGAGAATGGTTCCAGGATCCCCATGGATACCAAAATTCAGGGATGCTCAAGTCTCATATAAAATGGTGTAGTATTTACAGATAACCTACACACACCCTCTCATATAATTGAAATCATCTCTAGATTACTTATGATACCTAATATAATGTAAATGCTGTATAAATACTTGCCACTGTGCAGAAATTCAAGTTTTGCTTTTTGAAACTTTCTGGAATTTTTTGGGGGGGATATTTTCAAGCTGAGCTTGGTTGAATCTGCAGATGTTGAGGGCCAACTGTATAGGAAATCAGACCAAATGACATTAGGGTCCTTCCCAAACCTGAGACTTTTACGAATCAATGTCCTCCTCCTTGAGTTTTGAAGATATATGCATATGTATGGAAGCCAACCCAAGATGCTTAAATGATTATGGATGAGAGTGTGTAAATAATCCACATGGTGGAGTATGGAGCAGGAAAATGTCAAAGCCCCAAGGTATCAGTTCACTTTGGCTAAAATATGCTGGAGTTACAAACAATCCCCAAATCGTGGTGGTTTACTAAAATAAAGATTTCTTTCTTACTCTCTTTACATGTTAGCTGAAGATTGACTGAAGTCTGGACCACTCTACTCTTGAAGTCCAGGCTGAAAAACAAGCCTGTATCTAGACTTTGCTGGAATTATGGAACCACATGGAGGCTATTAAAACTTCTTGGAGTTGATATCACCATTTCCATTCAATTTCTTTGGTTACAGCAAGACATTTGGCTAAGCGTGCCATCAAAAGGGCAGGAAGGATGGCCCTGAAAGGGAGGAAATATTTTAGCTATATATATATATTTTTGGCAGTACTCGGGGCTCTCACTGCTGTGGCCTCTCCCGTTGCGGAGCACAGGCTCTGGACGCGCAGGCTCAGCAACCATGGCTCACAGGCCTAGACGCTCTGCGGCATGTGGGATCCTCCCAGACCTGGGCACGAACCCGTGTCCCCTGCATCGGCAGGTGGACTCTCAATCACTGCGACACCAGGGAAGCCCAGCTATATTTAAATGTACTACATCAAATCTTGTAGTCATGGTTTGACATTTGACAATTCCACACAATGAAATAAATGATCTCTAGGGTGTAAGAAAAACCTTTTTTGTATAGCATATATTTTGGAAGTGCTTCTTCCTTAAAAGGTAGAGTAATCTAAAAACCTACTACCGATTTCACTACAGAAAGAGAATATGGAACTCCCAGGTGTTTATAGCAGGTATACTTGCAGAGTTGCAGGAAGAAATCATCTCCATTTATTCCATCATTGCCTTTCAGAAATATTAATATTCATGGCTACCTACATGTAGTTGATAAAGCCTTTGTACTTTAAAAATAAAATTCTGAATAATTAATCACAGAGATCGAGAATTCTCTGTAAATCCATGATGAGAATTGTTTGGGTGATGGCAGATATGACTCTGTTTCATGTGGGGACTGTGCAGCTGGGTGGAGGAGCTGGTGTTGGAATTAGACCAGAATGAAAGAGATAAGAAAACAAAAGATATCCAAAGGGTTTTTATGTCAAACTAATAGTCTGGACTTACTTTGGAGGCTATAAAGAGCTAAGGGAGACTTTTAAGCAGGGAAGAGACAGGATCAAAACTAGTCAGACAATAAATATGCAGGGTGGATTGGAAATGGAACAAAATTTGAGACAAGGCTAAGTAATTATGATAATTAGAGTAATGTTGGCTATAAGTGAAATACCCTGAAACTAGGTCAGAGTAGTAGTAATAGAAAAGTGAGAACAAATGAAAACTATTATAGAGAAAAAAAAGAATAGGTCTTGGTGACTGATGGATGAGAAGGCTGAAGGAGAAGGAGGACTCTGACAATTGCCAAATTCGGGTCTTGGTGCAGCTGGGCAAGTATAGCAATGCAGGCTTAGGGTTAAGACCTTGTTGCTACTTCTTAGATTTGTGACCTTGAACAAGTTATTTTATCTTGTCAGCCTCCATTTCCTCTTCTGTAAAATTTAGCTGATAATAATACTCAGATCATAGAACTATTGTGAGAAGTTACACACTGTGACCAGTGCCAGCTTTCAGAGACCCTCTAAGGCACTTTTGAGACTTGGGGACATGTTCAGATAGACCAGTCTGCCATCTAGACTGCCATTTTATTGCTGGAATGGATAGGTCACATGGACAACAGGACATGAATGTCTCTAGTCTTGCTTCAAAATGGATATTCTAAAAAAAATGCTTTCTAAATGTTAAAAACCTTTACTTTCATCTTGCCACTGTGTCAATTTGGGTTGACCTCACAAATGTTTATCTTTGAAGACTTTTCTTCTCTCCTTAGTTCCTTACTAGATGCCTTAGAGCTGGAGCCTTCACCCAACTCCAGGTTCTCAGTACTCAGAATTAGTATAGATGTTACACATCCACTAGGGAGGAATGGTGACACATTTAAGGATTAGTGGTTTGTTTAACAAAAAGGAAACTACATAGAAAGTAGGCAGTAAATTTTTAAAATTTTGGATCAACTATGACAATAAACCCCAATATTTTAGTGATGAATCACAGAGTACTTAACCTTAATGCCTTAATACCACCCTAATACTGATTGCCCACCCCATTGTAAGCAACAAAAGCTACTACTTTTGTGATGTGACGATGAGGATGATGAAGGATAGATGGCCAACTGAAGACTTGACAGAGACTATTAAGATTTCTTGAGGTACATAAAAAATCAAAAGGGAGGGCTTCCCTGGTGGCACAGTGGTTGAGAGTCTGCCTGCCGATGCAGGGGACGCGGGTTCGTGCCCCGGTCTGGGAAGAGCCCACATGTCGCGGAGTGCCTAGGCCCGTGAGCCATGGCCGCTGAGCCTGCACATCCGGAACCTGTGCTCCACAAAGGGAGAAGCCACAGCAGTGAGAGGCCCGAGTACCAAAAAAAAAATCAAAAGGGAAAAGTCAAACTGGAAAAATATGTTTGTATCCATTAACTCTGGATACATAAAATGAATGATATCTGTGATTTCTATTTATCCCTCAATATTCATTCTCCCCTTCTTTCTCTTAGTCATAGAACTCCCTAACTTTAGACTCATCCAAAGACTGTATATCCCAATCCATTCTGCAGCAAGTTTTGGCCATGTGACCATCTGGTCAAGGATATGGGTATGAGTGGGAAGTGCAGCCTCCAGGTCACATTCTTGAGAGGAAGCTCCTTGCCCTTCACTATCTTGTTCCTTTTCTCATGAGAACTGAGTGACTGTCAACCATGTAAACAAGGGAAACAAAGATAAAGAACCCGAAGGACTTGGATGGCCTTGTGGAGCAAAGCCACTAATAGCCCAGCTACATCCAGCCTCTTACCTGGGAGACTACTAATTTCCACTTTGTTTCAGCCACTGAATTTTTGAGTCTCTTCATCATTTATAGCAAGTCAGTATAATACATGAAATAAAATGCCAGGTACAGTGCCAATCAACTATAAAAGAAAAGAACACACTTTAAAAAGGTTAAATGATTAAAATGTACCATTAAAAATGGTGTCTAAAATGTGACTATAATTAAGTTTTAATTCTCTGGGTACAGAAGTCATCACACTTCCATAATGTGCATATCTATTGCTTGAATTTCACACATTCAAGGCTATTTCACTGTTTGAGTGAATGAATACATTGTGAGTGAAAGTAGGGGTTCTCAAGTATGTTTTTAAAGATTCACATTCTTTGTGAGGGTTATGGCTCTCTCAGCCCTCAGAAATCAGACCACAGGGTATTTGTCTTGGTACCAGCACCAACAGGATCCCTATTTTTTTGTCTGGACAAGGCATGAAGTCTGCTCCCACATCAGGTGTACTGAATGTGTAGGAAAGGTTTCAAGCTGCATAATGCAATGATGGCCATAGTGCTGAAGCTGCAGGGAAGATAAACCCAAAGTTAAAATGAGAAAAAGCACTTTTCTATTCACAAAGAAGGCCATGTTTCTTTGGTTGGCTTATTACAGACACTCCCATCCAAGCACCTGGTCTTTTCTTCACTATGTTTTGACATCGAATGTATTAAATACATTAGAGGATTCAGCTAGTATTATTCTGATACTTCTTTCATCTCCCAAGTTCTCTAAATGTACACATGATACTAGGACCTCTGAAACTCCACTGACCAGATTTTTTCCCCTGCAATTAAGAAACCCCTGCATTTATATTTCCATAAATGGAAAGCTGTCAATTGAATTAATGACAGGTGGACTTCGAAAGGTCACTAACCTAGAAGTCAGGCTTCTGGTTCTAGCTCTGCTATGCATAACTTTGTGACTTTAGTCTAGTCACATAATCAGTTTGGGTCCTAATCTTTAAATGAAAGAATAGAACTAACTGGTTTCCTAATGGCCATGTTCTGTGATTCTACAAATACGTACGTTATAAGAGGGATTCTATCCACATGGAGTTAAATTTTTGTTTTAGCATATTCAGCTCTTGAGGAACATATGTAAAGGCAGACTCTTTTGGAGAGAGTGTATGCATCATATATTTGAATATGTTTTAAAATGAAAATTCCAAAATTATGAGAGTTTAAAAATATTCAAAAAACATTTATTGAGTGACTGCTAAGTGCTAGAGATAGAGTGAGGAATAAATCAGACATGGTCCTGTCCCCTACAGAGTTCAGGAAAGGTAGATATCAAAAAATAAAAAGGTAATAACATGCATGATGAGTGTTCTGAGGGAGAAGTAGAGAAGGCTTTGGCAGTGTATAATTAGTGGGCTTAGGATAATCAGTGTAGGAGACAGTCATGTTATAAAGCAAGAGATGTACATTTTGAGGATGACTTTTGGGGAATAAATGACCATTTCCTTTGTGTGGAAGTAGAGCTCAGAGGCCATGTACACCTGGGTTGAGTCCCAGCTCTGCCACACATTGTGTCATCTTGGGTAACTTCTCTAAACCAGTTTTCTTAACCATCATATGGGGATGATGATAGTACCTACCTCATGAGATTGTTAGGAGGATTGAATGAGATAGTGGTGTGCCTAGCACAATCATTATACTAACTACCATTATAATTGCCATTAACGAAGAGTATCGTGTGTCTTTGGGTCTAGTCAAGCATTGATATCAATCTCCCAGCTGTCCCCAAGAATCCTGTTATCAGTAAAGCAGTCCTGAGTGGCATGAGAAATTTTTAAATTTGCAAACTGGCAAGCAATCTGTAGTTTATCAGAAACATCCAAGGCAGGGCTTCATAAAGCTTCCCTGAGCTCTTGCTCCCACGTCTCTACCCAAGCTTCTCTTGGGGGAGCTCCAGCATATGTTCCAGAGCCCAGCCTGATGGACGTGGACCTGCAGCCACCCAATTGCTGTTCCAGCAAGATGTACACTTGATATAATTTGAACACAAATATAAACCTATGGTCAGTCGTGACATGTTTAATTTCTGACAGTGATCCAAAGAATATGAGTTGGCAAAACAGAACAAACTTAAAAAGGAATGACACAAAGACTTGCATGAGAGGCAAGAGAAAGCTTTTTTGGCTCAGTTATAACTAGATCAGAGAATGTTGTATTCCACCCATGTCAGCCAACAGCACACTCTCCCAGCTGCTCCTACACCTCTGCAGGCAGACATTCCTGTTTGTAAGACAATGAGGTGCCTGCAGCTATGTTTCCAGCCCTTCTTCATGATGTTTCTAGCCTCCTTGACAGACTACCCTTCGTTACTCTGAAAAAGCCTCAGTTGCCTAAAATGTCTATCATTTTGGTTCATATGGCATAACATGATATGACATGATATAGTATGATAATCATACAGCAGAATATGATTAAGTTTGAGAGGAGCTATGATTCACTCCAGAATTAGTGTCTTAACATTCAAAATGACAAAGAGGTTGACATCAGCCCAGCACCTAATTCAGAATCTAAACTGATTAGAAACAGATAATCGTGATCATTTATATACATCAGTCTCTTCATAGGAAAAAGAAGTTGCAATCTATTTTTTCTCAATGATTTGAGTATTCTTTTGGTCATATCCTCTCCACAGAAGGTCCCAACCACTTGGCAGAGAGCTCTTTAAATTAATAATAAATCTGAATGTATTATAAAATTAATAATAAAATAAAAATTAATGTGTTGATGAATTTTATTCTGTCTTCAGCCCAGTATGAACAATAGCATCCCCTTCTTGGCTACTTTCAGACAATCTCTTTCTGAACTTCCAAATGATGTTATTAATATTATTATTAATATTGCTATTTTTGATCTGTCACTTCATAAAGTTTTCAACCCAAAACACCCTGAAATAAGCATAATTTGATGATTCTAACTCCTGGCATTTCACTGAACACAAGTCAGAGCATGGCGTGGCATGGCAAGAACACTTGGGAATCCTCCGGCTATGGATATGCACCACATGGTTTCAGTTACTCTGAGGTGGAAGAAGCAGAGGCCCTGGAAGGACACACCAGAGTGGTCCTCAGACATGGCAGTCAAACCTTCTGGGGCGTTAGGGTGTCTCCTCTCATGATCTTGGGGCAAATTGCTCCAGTGAGTGATGCCAGAACGTAAGCACATGAAAAAAAGAATAGCCTGTAAGTCCTGTCATCATGAAAAACCCACTCACAAAAGATAAACATTCAAGCTGCCTGTAATCCCATCTCACAAGAGATGAGCTAAGGGCAAAAGCTCTCCATATCCCTTTCCCTGTAGAAAAATGTCATTAATCTCTCCATTAATGACCTCAATAAAAGGATGTCAAAGGAGCAATTCAATAAGACTCAACTGGCATTAATTTGAGATCTACTTAAGAGGGGTAAAAATAAAGTGGCTGCAAAGAATTATCAGAAAACTGGAAAATATGTTAGTACCAGAGCAAGCTCTGAACCATTTCAAAGATGAATAACAAATTTGCTGAAAGAAAAAGGAAAAAGCAACAAAACTCCTATCTCCTGAAAACCTTATATTTTGAGATCTTCAGTTATGCTGCATGATGAAGACGGAAAGCTTTATTTTCCTAGTTAACACTCCTTGCAGCAAACCAGAGATGACAATGTATTGCTTGTTCCCTAGAGGAAGAAGCCAGCCAGACATTACGAAAAACAAGAATTGGGAGGATTTTGCCCTTTCTGAGCTAGTTTTTTTTGTTTGCTTTTTGGTGTTTTGTTTTAGGGTGTTGCTATACAGTAAAGGTCCTGCTGTGAGGTGAAATGCAAAATGTTTTAATCAGGCACACGGGATTTGCTTTAGTCCTGTATGGTAAGATGCAGACACAGAAATGGTTGTCATGAAGGAGCTTTATGCTCACTGATCCCTAGAGAGAGAAGGCACAGCACATGCCACAGGGCCACACAGGGAATAGAAGGGAGAGCGTAAAATGCAAGCAAGAACCTTTATTGTGGTTTCTGAGGGAAGGAACAGGTTTCAAGAATTTCAGCAGGCTGTGGGGGACAGGGGCTGGTTGTCTGGTCCCTGGCCCTGGGGTGATAGGGCAGGGTAATAGTGGCCCTGAGTGTGAGAGCCCATTAGAGGAAGGGGTTAGGGGTGTGGGCTCTGGATGGGTTGGTTTGCATGTGAAAGACATGCTGACTGGTGAGTTGCTTGCTAGCTCTAGAAATTAACTACCTCTGGGAGGGCTAGTCCCTCTGGTTCAGCAAGACCTCAGATGTCAAACATCAAAATACAGAAACTAGAAAATGTGGTTATTACACAGAAATATGTTATACCTCATAACTGAAAAATCATAAAAGTATGGCCAAAATTCATATTGAAAATAAACAAAACCCTGAAAAACATTGAAGTTCTCAGTATGTAGAAGCCATAGTTTCATTTTATTTGCAAATTTACTGTTTTTAGTACCATTTGGAGTAGTTCCAGTATAAGTAAAAATACTGTAAAACTTTTAATTTATACTTTTCTTATGTCATTTGTTACATTCATAGATTTATATAATGGCATGACATCTGGCTAAAAGTACCTTGTTTAAAAACTAACTATGTACCTTTTAAAAAATACTATATGAAGCGAAAATGACATTTTTCCTACCAAATTGTTTAGCCTTGCCCCCCAAAAAGCTCAAAAATGTGGTGCAAGTAAAAGAATAATATAACTATTCATTACAAAAATTCATATTTCTGAATCTTCAAGGTGACCAGTCAAACATGGCTCAATGATAATTGTCAGTCTGTCAGGATTAATACAATCCACTCATACAATCAGGTGTGTCTAGGGATAAAGGATCAGTTTTCTTTGCTGGGACCTCTTCTTCTCAACCTCTTAAGTTTGGAATGACTTAGGGCTCAGTCCTTGGGCCTTTTCTGTTTCCATGAATATCCCCTCTCACAGTACCCTCAGCTAGACTTATGGCTTTAAATCTCATCTATATGTTTTGAACTCCCAATTTTATTTCTCAAGCCCAGATATCTTTCCCCAGTTCCAAACTCAGCCATCCAACTTTCTACTTGACTTCTCCACTTCGGATGTTTGATAAACAAATCAAGCTTAATGTGTCTAAAATGGAGCTCCTTGTTGCCAACCCTGAAACTCTGCCCGCACCGTCACCAGACCTTCTACTTCAGTACACTTCTGCAGATCACTTGATGCATCTCCATCCTATGTATCAGATTAGTCAGGACTCCCCTCTTTCTCTCACACTCCACATTCAATCCATAAGCAAATCCTTCTGGACAGCCCTGTCCAGCTTTCACTGCTCCTTTTTTCTGGTTGAGTTTGGGAGCCTGAAGTTTGTGTTAAATCTCAAATAGTTAAATGTTGTTTTAGTCAGAGTTCATAATCTCTTTAGCAATATAATTTCTTCAAAAATTTAGAAGGCTCTTGGTCTATTTTCTGCTGAAATTCCTCATCGATTTTTGCACATTCTCCAACTTTTACATTTGATCCTTTAATATATTAAGCATAATTATTCTAAAGATTCTGTCTGATAGTTGTAACATCTGGGTCATCTCTGAGTCTATTTTTGTTGATTGCTTTATCTCCTCTCAGTGGGTTGTTTTTTCTTGCTTGTTAGTCTTCTAATTTTGTATTGACTGCTGAATATCCTGTGTAGGACAGTAGAGACTAAGGTAAATAGTATTTAGTCCTGGATATGGGAATACCTTTTCTTCTGTCAGACCATTTGTGTGGGGTTGAGTCAACATAGTCAGGAGTTGAATTGGGCTTGGGTATTGTTTAGCTTTTGTTGTCTTCTGTGCACCACAGGCTTCAGATTCTTTTAGCAGTTGGGCTACTACTCTCTTGCGCTTGGAATGAGAGATTGAGTGCTGGAGGGTTTCCCTCACTGTTTCTGCTCCTCCCTCACCTGTCAGTCTGCCTACATTCCAGCAAATCTCTGTTTTCCTGTTCCAGCCTTATTCTTTGGCAAGCCCTGTGCAGCTGGGCCTTGGAAGTGAAGCTTTCTCTCTCTTTCTCTTTTTTTTAAAACCTTTGGATGCTTTTTTTATTTTGCATTTCATATATTATCCAGTGTCACATTCTCACAGGATCAGCAGTTACAATAGCCTCCTCCTTTCCCAAGTCTGAAAACAGCAAGAAAGCCACAGCTGCAGCCAAAGGCAAAGCACTGATGTGCTCATGAAACAAAAAATTGTGTACTTTTTCCTTATTTTTCTTAAAGTAAAGGCGGACACTAAGGCTCACTGCTGGAGAAAGGAAACCCTTTTCTTCTTGACACCTCAAACACAATGTTAAACTTACGTGGGGGAATTCCCTGGTGGTCCAGTGGTTGGGACTCTGTGCTTTCACTGCTGAAGGCCCAGGTTGGGGAACTAAGATCCTTCAAGCTGCATGGTGTGGCAAAAAAAAAAAAAACCCAACAAAAACACCAAAACCTTATCTGAAAAACTTATCTGACAGGCAAACAAGGTCTCCTCAATAACTGCACACACATTAAAAACTCTTTATGATTCATAAATATTTCATTACACAGGGTACAAAAATACTTTTGCTTTTTGGTTGGTTTTAAATTTTGGAAAGAATGAGGAGTCGTGGCAGGGGTGGGGTGCCCTGGGAAGAAGTAAGCAAAATGGGCAGAGAAAGACTTTCCTTAAAGGGTGTTGACCCGTCTGAGGAGAAGGACATGGAGGACCCTGATTTGAAATGACAAAGAAAACACTCTCTCTGTGTTGGGTGGTCTTTCCTGTTCAGCCTGGAAATGTGTGTGGTAGTGGAGAGTGCTGGCCCCCTGGGGAAAAACAGGCTGCAGGGCTTGGCCCTCACTGAAGCAGGATGGGTACAGGGGAGAGGTACAGGGAGGGACCAGGAATGATGAACTATTAGTGGCCAGGACCTGTTGCTATGGCGACACAATGTGAGAACAAATTGTACACTCACATATACACAAGTTTGTGTCTTAATTCATGTCAGAAAACATGGAAAATGAAAGGCTTTGTTTCTCTGAGTTGGAGCTACTGAAGCAAGTTAGGAGTGGAGGTCGGGCCTTGCTCAGTCCCAGAGAGGCCTCTCAGCTGGATCTGGCTGGTCCAGCAAGAAGGCCCCTGAATCCTGCCATGAGGCCTTGGAGAGGGGATTTAGGGCAGGGCAGGGCTAAGGAAGAGGAGAAAAAGGAAACAGAAAGCAGTCCACTGAGTCAGGCTTAAAATTCACAGCCTTTGGACGGAAGCAGCAGCTCTGCACAGGCCACTTGGGGGCAGCAGGAGGCACTCAGGGAGTCTTCCTCTCCAGTGGGGCAGGGGCTTCAAGCTGTGGTGGCAAGACTGAAGATCTAACAGAACTGAAGATATTTCCATCCTTTCTGGTTGGTGTCCGAGGAAGGGGGCCAATGTAGCAGAACAGGCAGGGTGGAGGCGGTGGCAGCAGTGGCAGCTGGGCAGCAGGTGAGATATCTGGGGACAGCTCTGTGGGGTACAAAGGGTAGGAGGCCCAGGCCTCTGGGGATGCGGGGGTCAGAGTGGTCCCCATCAGGTCATAGGGGCCCTTGCGGTGAAGTGTGCTCCTAGGGCGGGGTGGGCGTTGGTGGAATTTGGTGTAGCCATTAGCTTGTTCTTGGCCCTCTCAGTTTGGCTTTGGCAAACTCTACCCTCAAGATCTGTGGATTCTTGGAATCTAAGTGAATACCTCTCCATGCATTCTTGGCCACATCTGCTTCTGCCCAGCTGTCAAAGATCACAAAACAAAGCCTCTCTCTTTGTGAGCTTGATCAGGGACCCTTCATACTCCTTTGATGTTCCAAGGGGCCGCAGAGGGCAAGCAGGGCTTCCGGCTTCGGGGAGGAGGTGGGAAGGGGCGCGGTGAGCCGTGGGCTGCGGGGGTGGAGCACTGGGGCTGTGAGAGGGGCAGCCTCTGTTTGGGACTGGGGTCACCTCAACTTTGCCTGATGAGGGAGACGGGGATGGGTGCGGGGGGCGGAACTGGGAACTTGAGCCGACTGGAGCTTTCTCACTGTGTCTACACATCCTGTCGATGGCAGCCAGACTCTGTCTTGTATCTGGGATTGGTCTTGTGCAGGAGTTTCTTGCCTCTCCCTCACTTGTGGCAGCACTCTGGTAAGATTCAAGATCCAAGATGGTTTCTTGCCTCTCTTCCAGAGCAGGTGGCTTTTTGCTTCTACTTCCTCCTTCGATGCAAGGCGTCTTTGCCTCTACCCTGTAAGCAAGAGGGTTTGCTACCCTTCCTTGCAGAGATTAAGGCCTTTGCTTCGTAGGGGAGAAGAAAACAAGGGAGCAAGTAAGGCCTTGTGCCCATCCCCTAACAGCCGTCCATTACTTCTTCATATCTGCATTAGCGAGGCGGCTGTCTCAAATCTCCTGCCCAGTCCCCAGTCTCTTTGTGAGTACCCTGTGGAAGCCCGTGGGGAAAAGCTTGCAGTGAGTACAATCTCCGCTTGTTTCTAGGAGGTTCAGCTATCCCAAACTGATGCATCAGCCCACATGTGTCTTTAATATATATTTTAAAAATTTAAGCTATTTTTTCCCAACCCATTTATTTGTATGGCTGCCATCAGTCTTTCCCCTACTCTGCCACAGGTTGAAAGGCTCATGTGTTCCATCTTTCCTCAAAGGATTTTGTCCCTCATTAGAATTCAGGTTATGCAGTTGCCTTGTGATCTCAGCTCTCTGAAATGCTCAAGGAAAGTTTTTGCTTTTGTGGGTTAACTACCTTTTTCCCCCCCTCATGTTTAGGGTCAATGTGATAATCTTTACAAGTTTGTACATCCTAGGTGGGAGCTGAAGTTTTGTGTTCTTCAGTTTTAAGTAATAGAAATTAATTCTAGATAATTAAAGCAGAAAAGACATCTTATTATGTTGATACCAGGTAATTAACAAAATCTACAGGTAAGGTAAAGAACAAAGCTCAAATTAGACAAGAACCAGGGTGATTCTAAGGGTCCAGTCAACAAGGACCACTTAGCTCTCTTGGCAGGGTACCTTTACAGGAAGGAACAAATTCCAGCTGTCCTAGCTTCTCAGGATTTGGCCTTGGGAAAATTTCTAATTGGTCAGTTTGGTCCTCATGCTTTCCTCTTAGTTTTAAGAAGAAGCAGTGGTTATACAAATGGAAGATAGGAATGTACCAAAATAGGTGTTATATCACTGGAATAGGGTGAGTGGACTCTGGATAGGGAAGAAAAACAATTTCCTACTATGCCTATAGGGGTTCCTGATTTACTGATTTCTATCTGTTATAAAGCTTTCATTCATTTGTTTGTTCAACAAATAGTTACCAAATATTTGTTATATGCAAGGCAATGTTCTTGTTAGAATTATGTGCAAATGAGCCCCAAATAAGGAACATTTAATTAATAAAATTATTAATTTTGTGATATATATTAATGTTTTTGCTTGCTTCCATGTTCTCAGTTTTCTTCTTGAATATTTAGATAATAATGAGTATGTAAAATTCAAATCTGTTTTGTTTTGGAAGTGAGTTACAGGGGAAGAGTAAACAATAGTACTAGGGATGTATTTTTACTCACTGAAAATGTGAAATCATCATTCAGATTGTTGCATGATACTTTAAGAGATAGAATAACCTTTAGAAGAGAAATGCTCTGTCTAGTATCAAAAATACTTAAAAAAATCTTTGTATAATTAGATGAATTTCAATAATTATTCTCTACATCCTGAAAATATTATGAGAACTAGTAGTTTTGGCAGTGACTTAAGGCAAAAGGGCAAGGTCAGAGGCAGTACAGAAGTACATCTGATAGAATTATTTATAGTGAGTGAGATTTTCATTCCTTGTACTTCTAAGGAAATTACTCTTCTTGAAATCTGAGAATGGGCCAAATGGTTTGCAAGTTTAATTTTGTCTTATTTGCCTGGCAAATGGAATGGCTTTTCCTAAGGAATTGGCCTGATGATAAAATGTTCTAAGTCTGGGATACTTGGGTTCACAAATGGGATAAAATATACTAGCTTCTCTTCCTCAGTGAGGCAGTAGAATGGGACAGGAGCTCAGGAATCAGAACGAGCTAGATTTAGACAAACCTGGATTTAAGTCCCACTTTGGCAATTGCTAGCTTTGTAACACTCCAGAAGTTATTTAATTCCTTTACATTTTCAGTTTCTTTATCTATAAGATGGGAATAACATGGTCTTTTCATGAGTTTAAATGAAGATTAAATGAAGTATTTAGTATAGTGTATTTTACTTACTGAAAGCTCAATAAAAAAGTACTATTATTATTAGCTCTCTTACCGTAATAATCTACCAGGCTTGTTTCTTCCCTGGATGATTTATGTTGAATTGTTTATAATTTATTCTGGAAATGAACTTGATACACTGTAATCCTGTTATTAACACATGGATTTACTATAATTATCAACCAGAAATATTACAGTCTCACTTTTAAATAACCAGATGTGCAAATTACAATTATAAGAAGAAAGGTGTCTGTCACTGGGAGCAGCAAACAGAAAACCTTAAGCTACATCCTTGACAGAGTGAAGAAGTGGAGTTGCATTGGGTAGGAAGGGCCAAGTTCCTTCTTCAAAACATATCACTGTTGTGTGGGAAACTTGCACAAGACTGAAGATCACTCACTGCTTGAAGGCCTGACAAGCTTGTAGTCTCTCAAATCCAATTATGAAATCGTAGAACCATTAATCAGTGGGACAAATATTTGAGGGTTTTTATATTTTGTTGCTTTGTTGTGATTTACTTTGAATCATTCCTTCCTTAAATGAAAGGGGACTGACATCATGGGTTAAAAACTAGATACACTAGGCTTTAGTCAGACCCATTTTTAATTTCTTATGTGACTCTGGCAAGTGCTTATGTGACTCCGTTTCCTTCTCTGTCAAGCGTTGGTTATAAAATTGTGTTTCCTTAAACTTCAGCAGCTGTGGGTAAAAAACAGAGGCACAATAACTACAACAATTAGTATTACTGTTTTCTTTCACCATGTTTCCTAGGATTTCCCCCCATCTTTGTGTGAGGTACCTTGAGTTTTACTCAGAGTGTTCCTGTTATTTCAGGGAGAAAAATGGGACTGGTGAAGAGTTGCCTGAGAATTTAAGATGCCCAGTTATCTTAGAGGACTTGCCATTTCCTTTCCTTCTGCTAGAGTTTCCAGGAAATCACAGTCTGTTGCTGCCTGTGGTGCAGCTTCTCCCCAGTTTGCTGGTATTGCTGATGCCTGTGTGTGATAAGTGACTGTCCTCAAAATGGCCACAGCTGATATTAGGATAACAAACAAGCAATAACAACACCAAAATTAAACAAAAAACTCCCACCCATTTTTGTCATGGAGGTCCCAATTATTAGTGTTTTATGTTTTCAGTGTCTTACTGAGTTTTCAGTAAAACAGTTTTTCTTAAGCCCTCGTTTTCCTAGGACTTGAACCTGAGAACTGGGCTAGAACTCAATCTGAGCAAAAGATAGCCAGCTGCACTCGAATTCTGGCACTGAGCACAAAGGCATAATTATTGAAACAAGCTTATGAACCTGACTTTTTTTTTTCCCAGAAGACTTCTCAGTCTCTCATTGAAATATGTTCTTGGCAGACATTAGTCTTGTAGACAAGCCCTAACTGAGCTTCAAAGCATGGACTACCTGAGCTCAGCCAAGAACCCTAGTTTCATTGTCATTTATGTGTCCTTTCTATAACATGAAATAGGTGTTAGAACATGTAATAATAACACAGTTTGGCTCTACACAGGTGGAGTTTGCAAAATGGATACATGACTCAGACCAGATGCCCACTTCTCCTGTCCAAACATCTCAGCACCACATAAGAACTCCAGAATCAGGATTCTGTTCCAGAGAAAAAAAGACAGGATCTTGAATTGACTGAGATTAAATCTTTATTACCTGATGGAGCGAGAAACTCAAGTAAAAGTTAACGTGAGTAACAGAAAAGCACAGTTAGATTTCTGCACCCAACATAGGAGCATCTGAATACATAAGGCAAATGCTAACAGCCATCAAAGGGGAAATCGACAGTAACACAATCACAGTAGGGGACTTTAACACCTCACTTTCACCAATGGACAGATCATCCAAAATGAAAATAAATAAGGAAACACAAGCTTTAAAAGACACATTAGACAAGATGGACTTAATTGATATTTATAAGACATTCCATTCAAAAACAACAAAATACACTTTCTTCTCAAGTGCACATGGAACATTCTCCAGAATAGATCAAATCTTGGGTCACAAATCAAGCCTTGGTAAATTTAAGAAAATTGAAATAACATCAAGTATCTTTCCGACCACAACACTATGAGACTACATATCAATTATAGGAAAACAACTGTAAAAAGTACAAACACATGGAGGCTAAACAATACACTACTAAATAAGCAAGAGATCACTGAAAAAATCAAGAGGAAATAAAAAAATACCTAGAAACAAATGACAATGAAAACACAACGACCCAAAACCTATGGGATGCAGCAAAAGCAGTTCTAAGAGGGAGGCTTATAGCAATACAATCCTACCTCAAGAAGCAAGAAACATCTCAAATAAAAAACCTAACCTTACATCTAAAGCAATTACAGAAAGAAGAACAAAAGAAAGCCCACAGTTAGCATAAGGAAAGAAATCATAAAGATCAGATCAGAAATAAATGAAAAAGAAATGAAGGAAACAATAGCAAGGATCAATAAAACTAAAAGCTAGTTCTTTAAGAAGATAAACAAACTTGATAAACCATTAGCCAGACTCATCAAGAAAAAAAGGGAGAAGACTCAAATCAGCAGAATTAGAAATGAAAAAGGAGAAGTAACAACTGACACTGCAGAAATACCAAGGATCATGAGAGATTACTACAAGCAACTCTATGCCAATAAAATGGACAGCCTGAAAGAAATGGACAAATTCTTACAAAAGCACAACCTTCCGAGACTGAACCAGGAATAGAAAGTATGAACTGACCAATCACAAGCACTGAAATGAAACTGTGATTAAAAATCTTCCAACAAACAAAAGTCCAAGGCCAGATGGCTTCACAGGTGAATATCAAAAATTTGGAGAATAGCTAACATCTATCCTTCTCAAACTCTTCCAAAAGATAGCAGCAGGAGGAACACTCCCAAACTCATTCTAAAAGGCCACCATCACCCTGATACCAAAACCAGACAAAGATGTCACACAAAAAAAACACTACATGCCAATATCACTGATGAACATAGATGCAAAAATCCTCAGCAAAATACTACCAAACAGAATCCAACAGCAAACTAAAAGTATCATACACCATGATCAAGTTAGGTTTATCCCAGGAATTCAAGGATTATTCAATATACGCAAATCAATCTGTGTGATACATCATATTAACAAAATGAAGGATAAAAACCATATGCTCATCTCAATAGATGCAGAAAAAGCTTTTGACAAAATTCAACACTCATTTAGGATAAAAACCCTCCAGAAAGTGGGCATAGAGGGAACCTATCTCAACATAATAAAGGCCATATATGGCAAACCCACAGCCAACATCATTCTCAATGGTGAAAAACTGAAACCATTTCTCTAAGATAGGAAAAGGACAAGGTTGCCCACTCTCACCACTATTATTCAATATAGTTTTGGAAGTTTTAGCCATGGCAATCAGAGAAGAAAAAGAAATAAAAGGAATCCAAATCAGAAAAGAAGTAAAACTGTCACTGTTTGCAGATGACCTGATACTATACATAGAGGATCCTAAAGATGCTACCAGAAAACTACTAGAGCTAATCAATGAATTTGGTAGAGTAGCAGGATACAAAGTTAATGTACAGAAATCTCTTGCATTCCTATACACTAATGATGAAAAATCTGAAAGAGAAATTAAGGAAACACTCCCATTTACCACTGCAACAAAAAGAATAAAATACCTAGGAATAAACCTCCCTAGGAAGACAAAAGACCTGTATGCAGAAAACTATAGGACACTGATGAAAGAAATTAAAGAAGATACCAACAGATGGAGAGAGATACCATGTTCTTGGATTGGAAGAATCAATATTGTGAAAATGACTATACAACCGAAAGCAATCTACAGATTCAATGCAATCCCTATCAAATTACCAATGGCATTTTTTAAGGAACTAGAACAAAAAATCTTAAAATTTGTATGGAAACACAAAAGACCCCAAATAGCCAGAGCAGTCTTGAGGGAAATAAATGGAGCTGGAGGAATCAGACTCCTGGACTTCAGGCTTTACTACAAAGCTACAGTAATCAAGACAGTGTGGTACTGGCACAAAAACAGAAATATAGATCAATGGAACAGGATAGAAAGCCCAGAGATAAACCCATGCACCTATGGGTCAACTAATCTATGACAAAGGAGGCAAGGATATACAATGGAGAAAAGACAGTCTCTTCAATAAGTGGTGCTAGGAAAACTGGACAGCTACATGTAAAAGAATGAAATTAGAACACTTCTTAACACCATATACAAAAATAAACTCAAAATGGATTAGAGACATAAATGTAAGGCCTGACACTATAAAACTCTTAGAGGAAAACATAGGAAGAACAGTCTTTGACCTAAATCACAGCAAGATCTTTTTTGACCCACCTCCTAGAGTAATGAAAAGAAAAACAAACAAAAAAACAAATTGGACCTAATGAAACCTAAAAGCTTTTGCACAGCAAAGGAAACCATAAACAAGATGAAAAGACAACCCTCAGAATGGGAGAAAATATTTGCAAACAAAGAAACTGGCAAAGGATTAATCTCCAGAATATACAAGCAGCTCATGCAGGTCAATATCAAAAAACAAACAACCCAATCCAAAAATGGGCAGAAGACCTAAATAGACGTTTCTCCAAAGAAGATATACAGATTGCCAGCAAACACATGAAAGGATGCTCAACATCACTAATCATTAGAGATATGCAAATCAAAACCACAGTGAGGTATCACCTCACACCAGTCAGAATGGCCATCATCAAAAATCTACAAACAATAAATGCTGGAAAGGGTGTGGAATAAACGGAACCCTCTTGCACTGTTGGTGGGAATGTAAATTGATACAACCACTATGGAGAACAGTATGGAGGTTCCTTAAAAAACTAAAAATAGAACTACCATATGACCCAGCAATCCCACTACTGGGCATATACCCTGAGAAAACCATAATTCAAAAAGAGACTTGTACCACAATGTTCATTGCAGCACTATTTACAATAGCCAGAACATGAAAGAAACCTAAGTGTCCATCGACAGATGAATGGATAAAGAAGATGTGGCACACATATACAATGGAATATTACTCAGCCATAAAGAGAAAAGAAATTGAGTTATTTGTAGTGAGGTTGATGGACCTAGAGTCTGTCATACAGAGTGAAGTAATCAGAAAGAGAAAAACAAATACCCCATGCTAACAAATCTATATGGAATCTAAAAAAAAAAAAAAAAGGTTCTGATGAACCTATGGGCAGGACAGGAATAAAGACACAGATGTGGAGAATGGACTTGAGGATATGGGGAGGGGGAAGGGTAATCTGGTACGAAGTGGGAGAGTAGCATTGACACATATACACTGCCAAATGTAAAATAGATAGCTAGTGGGAAGCAGTTGCATAGCACAGCAGTTTAGCTCAGTGCTTTGTGACCACCTGAAGGAGTGGGATATGAAGGGTGGGAAGGAGGCACAAGAGGGAGGGGATAGATATGGGGATATATGTATAGATATAGCTGATTCACTTTGTTATACAGCAGCAACTAACACACCATTGTAAAGAAATTATACTCCAAAAAAGATGTTTAAAAAACCCCCCAAAACAGGCTTAAGGGAGATTCTGGTGGCATGTTGACATGAACTCAGCTCCTCTTCCCTTCACCCTCAGCTCTAAGCTATCTGCCTTTCAAGAGCCTAATGGCTGCTGGCTTCCATGGGAAGCTAGGGAGACATTAAGTCTCAGGCTCTGTTGAAGCTCTAGCAGAGGGAAATTAGTCTGATGCTTTTTCCCTTATGGGAAGTGTAACATCTTCAGTGGATGTTCGGAAATGCTGGGAGGTCAGAGATCTGTAACTCTCCAGACAGAAGACAATGTTGGCCCAGATCTTCTTACCTTCACACGACCAAGCCAAAGCTGTGCAGGAAGACTGGATCTCCCTTTTCCTCAGGCTGTGGGAGATCTGAGAGCAGGGAGGGGTTTTCCTTCAAGACCAGAAGCAGGGTCTGGCAGGCTCCTGTAGTTAGATAGCTTCATCTTTCAATGTCTGTGAGATTATTTTCATTTAGCATCTGAGCTCCAATGAGTTGACATAGAAAAATAACCCACCCAATAACTGAGGGAAAAGCAGTTGTTAGAACAGACACACCACTGATAGAGTGCTGTTGAAGGAGATGGTGACATTTTGAATTAAGTTTCAAGACTAGAATAAAAAAATTCTTCCTAGAATTGAAAACGTGGCTTCCAAAATAAAAAAAAATTCAGGAAAAGAACTGTGGGAGAGGATAGTCTCTATTGAAACTGAATCAGTGGTCTGAAACATCAAGTGCTAAGAAATATCTCAAAGCATAAGGCAAAGTGAATTGAACCTCAAAAGGAAATGGAAGTCAGGTCCAAGGGACCTAACACAATGGAATTTCAAAGGGAGAAGAAAGAACAATTGGAGATAAGGCAATTAGTAAAAATAATCAGTATAAAAATTTCCCTATTTTAAGACCTAAGTCTGCTAAAATCCCTGAATGCTAAGGATCCAGGGGAAAATCTCACAAGTTTCCAAGCACTCATGAACAAATTATCTAAAAAATAAGCATCAGACTTCTTATTTGCAACAATGGAGCTAGAAACAAGAATGAACTAGTATCTGTAGATTTCTCTCAGAATAGGACCACAACCAAAGAATTCAATACCTGGACAAGTATGAAAGAAAGGTACTTGAAGATATACAAGAAAGAGTTTACTACTTATGCACTTCATCAGAGGCAAATCTACAAGAAAAGGCTTTAACCAAATAAGACACAGGCCAGAATAGAAATTTCAAGATGGAAAGAGATAAAGACCGAAATAGAACTGAAGCGTAGGAGAGAAGGAATGTTGAAAGAGAAAGAATGTTGAAAGAGGAAGAAAGTGAAAGTATTCTAAACCTTATTGAAATGGAAAAGGAGGAAAATAGAATCTTGGTAAGGAAAGTAATTAATATCTTGCTCTCATATAATAGCCCAGTAATACTATCTGATTATGAGAACAAGAGAAGGGGAGATAACAATTTATGAAAAAAAAAATTAAAAGATGGTATACCTTGCAAATTACAAGGGGAAAGAGGAATGAATAAAACTTGATCAGACAAGGAAGCATAAAAAAGGTAAAGGTTTCCCCTTATCACACTTATCATAATGTGGTATGATAAGTAAGTAAAAAATAAGATGGAAAGAACAATGTGATACATATCAAGCAGTATATAAAATGTGATAGACTCAAATTCTATTATTACAAAAGTCTGTTACAGTTTTTTAAAAAAGAGCAGAATTTTGCTCTTTGCAAAATACATAGTTAAAATGCAGTAATAAAAGGGATTTGAAAATAAAAGAACCATAAAAACCAAAACCAAACCAAACGTTGGAAATGCATAGAAAGACATCAGGAGAGGAAATATTAATGGCAGACAAAGTGGAATAGAAGGATAAAAGCACCCAATAGGATAAGGACAGACATTACAAATTGATTAAATGCACTGTTTTTAGCAAATAAAATAAGAAACTAAATATACAAACAAAACTTTTAGGATTACAAGGGGACATTTTATTTCTATGAAAAATGACATGAATGAACATGATAAAAATACAATTGTACTGAATTTTTCAGTATATTTCCAAGAATTCAAATAATTTAATAGACTCCCCCCCCCAAAGCTATAGAGAGGATACAGAGGAAACAAATAATGCAATTTATAAACTTGATTTAACATATTAATATAGAACATTTTATTTCTTGAATAGGATATATAAAAACATGTTTCCACGGAACATTTCCAAAAATTAATCATGTGCTAGGCAAAAAGAAAACCTTAACAAATTCGAAGTAGAGAGCTTACACGTTATGTTCTCTCATTTCAGTCCAATAAAGTTAATTGGAAATTAAGAAACACGCAATGAGATAAGCCTGGTATGAAAGAGAAAATTAAAGAATTGTTTTAGTCTCTCTGGGCTGTTATAACAAAATATCACAGATTGAGTAGCTTATAAACAACAAAAATTTATTTCTCGTAGTTCTGGAAGCTGGAAGTGCAATATCACTTCTGGTGAGGGTTTTTTCCCTGGTTCATAGCAGGCACTTTCTCACTGTGTCCTCACATGGTGGAAGGGACTAAGGATCTTTCTAGAACTCTTTTTATAAAGGCACTAATCTCATTCATGAGGGATTCACCCTCATAACTTTAGCACCTACCAAAGGTTCCACCTCCTAATACCATTATCTTTGGGGGTTAAGATTTTAACATATGAATTTGGGAGGGGACATAAATGTTCATACCATAGAAGCAATGGAAAAACAAACAATTTGTACTAAAATAATGGGGAAACAGCAAAAGTGAACTTAGAAGAAAATGTGTTGCCCTTAAGTATGGAAGCAGAAATGTAAAAATAAAAGAATTAAGTACTTATGTTAATGAATCCAGATAAGAACATCAATAAAAGCAAAACAAAAGAAACTTTGAAGAGAGAATTAATATTGATAAAAGCTGAAATTATTAAAATAGATGAAATAGCAGAAAAGAATAATAAATTCAAAGATTGAATCTTTAAAACGACCAATAAAATAGATAAATACAATGTGAGCCTGTTGAGGAAAAGAATGCAATAAAAATTAGACAAGATTAATAATGTGAAAGTAGAAAGAACTTAAAAGAATTCCAAGTAAATACAGTGACTCTAAAGCAGTATTAAAAGAAAAAAAAAACCTAGAAGAAATGAATACTTTCCTAGGAAAATATACATGATCACAAATGAGATAGACGTGAAAACTTGAATAGACCAATTATTACAGAAAAGATTGGAAAAGTGATAAATGATCGCCTATCAAAAAAGACAGCAGGCAGATGGATTCACAGGTGAATTTTTAATCTAACCATTAAAGAATAGATAATTGCAATATTATTTAAACTATTGTGGGTCTTAGAAAGGATTGAAAGTTCTCCAGTTAGTTTTATGAGACCAGAGCACCTCCAATACTGATGCCAAAGAAGGAATGCAACAACAACAACAAAAGTGCAGGCCATTTCATCTATGACTATAAATGTCAAATGTTTAAATAATATATTAGATAACATAATAGAGGAGTGAATCAAGTGAGTGATACACTATGACAAAACAGTCTTTATTGGAGGAATGAAAAGGCAGTTCAATTCCAGGAAGTCTACCTACATATTGATTACATTAAAAATTAAAAGGTAAATAATCCCAACCATTATCAATAGGTGGTGAAAAGGCATCAAACAAAGGTCAAGCAACCAATGCCAAGGGAAACGTGAAGCAAAATAAGAATAGAAGGAATTTACTTACAATAAAGAGAAGCCCACAAATAAACATTATCTTAAATGGCAAAAAATATATCTTTCACTTAAAATCAGGAATCAGACAGGCATCACTGTAATCACTTGTATTGGTGACTCTAGCAAATGTAAGTAAAATAACTAGCATAAATAATGGAAAAGGAGATAAAGTTCTTGATGCTGATGACTGTTGTTTTAGAAAACCCAAAAGACTCTCATGAAAAAACAAGTTATAAAAGAATCTGGTGTGTTGAATATAAAATAAATTACAGAAGTAACCAGTCTAGCTCTGTTCACGCAAAAGCACCCAAAAAAGGAAATGGGAAGAATATTTTACTCAAAGGACAAATGCTAGAAAATAATTTGGTGTAAGTTTAGTAGGTGCAGAACATATATGAACAAAACTACGAAAATATTCTTGGGAAATGTATGACAAAATATAAGCAAATGGAAAAGTCCATTATCATCTTGGATGGAATGACTTATTTTTACAGACATGTCAATTCTCCAAAAAGTAATACATAAATTTACACTGTGCTAATTGGACTCTTTTTTCTTGCACGTAAAATACCATATAATAATTGAAAAGAGTCTTAAGTTCCAGGTATCTACATATAATAGTAATTGTGAGTGAGTATAATCTTTAACTTAAGGCTTTTTGAAGAATTTTCAGAATGATCAAAACAATACTGAAAAATACTCTAAACAATTTAATAAATACACTTCAGTACAAGAAATGTGAAATTATATATAGTAGGTTTTAAATACTAGTCTCCCATTTCCTTCTCAATAATTGGTAGGGTTAAGGAGCGAGTCTAGGAGACTGGATGTTTTTGTGAGCCCCAAGCTGTTCTTGTTTGTATGGACTGGTCAAACTTGGTTGTGCATTAGAATCACCTATGGTGCTTCATAAAAGTAGAGATTCCAAGGTCTCACCCAGGAGTTCCTGCAATCAGAATCTATAGCAAAAGTGTAGAAATCACTGGCTAAGTCTATGCTGCAATGGTCACTTCTTGTTTCTATTCCAAGCATGGAAACCTAATGGTTATCCAATGTTCCACTGAAACAGTCCACAGAAAAGGGTACTCAGTGTTTCCACTGGGAGGACTCTCATTTAAATCCTCTTTGTGAGAAATGATTTTAAGTATGAGAGTTGAAAATCGATTAAAAAAAAGAAAATAGATTTTCCATTGTAGACAAACATACGATGTGAAACTTGCTTTCTGTGTAGCAGGAGGCAGTAAAAGTATGTAGACAGTAACGTCATGTATTGGTTTGAGTTTGAAACCTGGCTTTGCTTTTTTCCAGCTGTATTACCTTTGACAAATTAACCTTTAAGTATCTTCATCTAAAAAATGAGGATGAAAATAGTGCTTCATAGGATAATAGTACTTACTTTAAAAATAATAATGATTTAAAAAGTGTTAGCTAAAAGCAAACAAACAGAAATAATGATCTCAGGGGACCTGTAGGGTGGCCGCGGCTGTGGGGACTTGAAGTGGCATCTTGGTTCCCCGACCAGGGACTGAACCTGGATAGCAGCACTGCTTTGGGTCTTGGCCCCTTTGGGAAAGAATTTCAACGAAGAGATGGAAAATAGCCAAGCAGGTAAAGTGTTTATTAAGAGAGGAATACGTGTGGATAGACACATGGGTGGGCTCAGTAAGAGTTGCAGCTTTGGGAAGTTTAGATCATTTATAAGGGGGCAGTCTTCCGGGTCTTTGTTTTCCTCTGGCCAATTGTCTTGCTTTGACCCTGTACTTGATTTGTCTCAGGGCCCTCCCTATGTGCACGTGCATCCTTTAGCTAAGATGGATTTCAACTTGACGGTCTCTGGGAAGTTAGCAAAACATTGTGGTCTGGTGCCCCCTCTCCTGAGGAAACTTTCTGTGCATGTGTAATTTGGGAGGTATCCCTGACCCCCACAGTGAGAAAGATGTGACTTCCTTATCTTTTACCCACGCAGGGCTTAGCCCCTCTCTGCCTCTGCCATTACTGTTATCTTAAAGTGTTCACAGGAGACGAAGTCCAGCTATTCATCCTGTTCCTGTTGTTATTTCTATCCGAAGTATAAATAGGAGGCTAGCTGTAAATTATACAACTGGAACCCATTTATCTACTGCCTCAATAACGCTAGTAAATACTCTCCTCAGCAAGAGTAGCTTGGGAGGTTAATGTCACCATACACCTTAGTATGGGGCCAACACATAGTAGGTACTTAGTATTCTTGAATCAAGTTTCAACATGGTGTGGCTCACACTGTACGTTTATCAAAGGCATTAAGTATTTCTCTCTTGCTCTCTTCTTATTAATATAATTTTAAGTGTAATATCATTTGAACATCCCCAGGATTCTGGTTTGTGAATACAAATGAATTCACCTTAATATCACTGCCTAAATAAGTTTTATCAATCACCTCCCTCTACCCAGGATCCACCATTTAGGACTGGAAATCTTCAGTTGTTCTCTCAGATGCTCAGGAACAATTCCATTCCTGTTCTACTGGTCTGTGCTCCTCATCAAGTTATCTTGACCCTGGGTTGGGCACTAGTGTCCTTTATGAGAATATGCCTTCTCTGGGTAGAGCCCTTCATTACTGGTGACAAGGTACACAGAGGTCTGTGGCAGATTGGATTGAGAGAATGACCCTCTCTCCAGTTCTGTGCTATACTTTGTCACCAGAGCCCAAAGTAATACTTGTTAAATCTGAAATCCCACAGTCATTTGCAAAAATGATTCCTCAGTCTCTGGCCCTAAGTTCTTTCCCCACGGGGCTTAAAACCCTTCAAAGACTCTGTGGGAGAGCAGGGAATGCAGGTACAACATCACTCCCTCCATTCCTTTCAACAGTTTCCCAAGGCCTCTGGCACAAAATTTCTCCATCCTTCTTTATTCAGAAACATATGCTCCAAGATCATCAACGTATACGAACAGATGGCCGGAGTTGTCGCCAAGTCCATCAGGTTTATAGATGATAAGGTTCTAAATCCCAGTTTGGTCTCAGGTGGCCCACCAAAGACCTTATCCTCCTTTCTTATATCCCTGTCAACCAGACAGAGAATTCTAATTCAAAAGGCATCTTGTCTACTCCAATTCTGTTCCTTTGTTGTCTCCTTTGAAAGTGAAACATCTGTGCATGGAGAGAAGAATCACACATTTCTGAGGCAGAGGCCATCCTGGCCCTGAGTCACAGCTGCCTGGCTTCACCGGGGATCTAGTGCCCCAGCTTCTCAGCAACGTGGAGCTCTGGGGATTTCTGTTGCGCTGGTACTGATGTACGAACATCTATAACAAAAGTTAACATCATAACAATGGCACAACGTAAGGTTAACAATTTAATTTCTTATTTTTCAGAAAGCTTCTTTAAGGTGATATGAAAGTTGTTAATGCCCTGTTAACTTCTTTAAATTCTGGTAAGGTATATAAGAAGGTATATAATGACATTAGGTCCATTAAAAAACTCTTGCTCCTTCCTGGGATTGGAAGAATAATAGTGTAAAGTGTAATAGAGTAACAATTGTTTAAGTGTTGTGTAAAGTGCCATATAGTGATTAACAAAAAAATAATGAAGAATTCCTCCTCACCTTCACATGACTCTAATCATGCGTTTTTGAAATAGATGTTTTCAGTCTAGTTCTGGATGAAGTCCAGCTTCTTCTTTCTGATCCTTATTCCTAATCTCAGGGTGACGTCCAACTTAGATACTTAAGTGTTCCTTTCTCCACTATGAAACCTAGTTTTCACAAGGGAAGGATAAATAAACTCATGTTCAAGTGCTAATCATGGGTGTGATAAGGCTTAGCCTGTGTTTCCCAGAGGCATTCTAGTGGAAAGGTGTTAGTCAAAAACTCCAGGTAGCAATGCCTGGTCTGCCACTCATTCTATGATATGTGAATCCAGCACAACAAACTCGGAGGCCAGTTTCTCTTTTTTTAAAATAGCAGCAATATGGGGACTTCCTGGCGGTCCAGTGGTTAAGACCTCTTGCTTCCACTGCAAGGGCCACAGGTTGATCCCTGGTTGGGGAAATAAGATCCCTCATGCCCCATGTTTGGTCCATAGCTGGTACTCAATTTATGTTAAAAAGTCTTATTAATTTACTCTAAAGAGAACAAAACCTTAATCCAGAGAAAACGGCTTTTAACTGTGGAATTTCATATTGTTTGAGAAGAATTTGGTGGGCCTTTTTTTGGTCTCCCTTAAATCATATTTTATAGGTAGTTGCCAACTCTGTTCTTTTTTTTTTTTTCTTTCTATAAGGAGAACAATACACTTGTCTCCATCTCCACCATGGTCTGACAGGAACTTGTTTCAGCCTGGTTGTGTCAGGGGCAGGGACCACAAAAGTGCTTTCAAGGGATGTCACGTGTGGGGCGTCTCTTTCCAGTTACATAAAGTTCATTTCATATGAAGACACGATTCCCTCCCCATTCCCAAGATACTAATCTGTAAAATGGTGAACAATGACCTTCAAATAGTTGTGCATTTCTTTAATCATTTTGTATAGATCTATATGTTAAAACGGTTTCCTAAATCTACATTTTCCAGCTGCTGTGGTTCAACCTTTGCGAAGGAAAGGAAAACGGATATGAAACTGTCGCTCGCTTCTCCGTATCTACAAAGCACCTACAGGATGGGGGAACCACTTGATTTTATTTTCTAACTTTCAAGCTGGCCTTGGATAAACACCCTTTTATTTTTCGCTCCACAGAGATGCTTGGATAAAAGATCTGAAGAGTCCCTTCAAGGACTCCAGACGGCCCGCTCTGTTTGGTGGTAATACATCAGTGGTGAGCTCTACAGCAGGACTGGCGCCCCGGAGGCCCGCGCTGTAGCAGCAGGGGCACGAAGGCAGGGCTCCGGGCCAGCGCCCTTTCACATCTCCTTAGGAGGGGACACCGCCCAGGCGCCCGCGTTGCTAGGTCTTCTGTTCGCAGGCTTCTAAAAGAACCCAGAGCGGGACCAAAGCAAACCGAGAGGGGGGCGGAAAAGCTAAAGCACCTTCTCCAGTCGTCAGTCGGGAAAAGCGGACGCTCCTCTGTTGTCCCCTCCCGCACGTAGCCATCCCGGCGCGGGGCGGGGTGCTGAGGAGCCCCCTCGTCCTTCGTTCCTCCCAACTGTCTCCGGCCCCCGCGCCCTCGCTCGCTCCGCCGCGCACGTCGCGCACCCCCGGTCGCCGCCCGCGAATGGTCTGGCCCGTCGGTAGCCACCACCCCTTTGGCAGCGCCCCCTGCTCCAGCTGCTCCGGGTTGAGCGCCGGCGCCCAGAGCTGTGGCTGCCGCGGGCGGTGGGTGGGTGGGTGGGCGGGCGGAGGGGAGCAGCCGACATTCAGCGCAGGCTGCCGGGCCCGGGGCGGCCGTGGTGGGAAGCCGAGGAGCGCGGGAGCCGCGGAGGGACCGCCCGCAGCCCGGAGGCGAGGACCCGGGTTGGGTTTTCATTACCCCAGTGAGTACCTGCTGCCCCGATCCTTCCTGACCCCATTTCCCTGTCTCCACGCCCTCGAGGTGTCGGACCCCGCCCGGACGGTCACTGCTCCGGGGATACTGCCCCCCGCGGGAACAGTGGCACGGGGAGCTGCTGCTGTTGGTGCTAATGATTCAGCACCATTCGCGCCCTGAGAGATTTGGGCAGAATGGGGGAGGGTGGGGGGGCGAGGTCAGTTGCTGCTCTCTCCTCAGCTTTCTGGGTTCCAGATGAACGACCCCGGCGGGCGAGGTCGGGTGGGGGGAGCTAGGAGGCTCCCTGCTGGCTTGTTCTGTGATTCTGTCCTTTTCCCACATCACGGTACAGACCTCCGTGAGTGTGCCGTGCAGTATTCAGTGTGTCTTTTTCGCACAGGCGAGTGAAGTCTAGGGCTCTTTTCTACACCTGTCATTTTCTCTCCTTTTCCTCAGTTGGATGCCCAATTCGTGCCATCATTCGCGCAACTTCACATCGCGTTGCATCCCCCGCTAACGTGTGAGAAAGATTATGTATCCAAGTTGTCTTGTATTCAGAGCGGGTTTGATTGGTCTTGACATAGTAGGAAAAGATTTAAGGGATGTAGGAAATAATACTTTCAGAGCCTAGGCACTTTATGTATACATACATATATATAAATAATTTCATTAAATCATGACAACAACTCAGAACCAAATGTGCAAAGTGAAGAGCGGGGAAGTTAAATTACGTGCCTCAAGGTCACGGCATAGGTATTTGGATATAAGATTCCCTGATCCCAAAACCCACGAACCTTCTAGTGTATTAAGGAGTTGTGTATCCAAGTGTGTCCAAGTTATATGTACATGTATATGATTTATTACATATTAAACATAGTATTAATTTTCATAGAAGTAATCTCAACAGCAACAACCTGTAAACTTCCTGTGTATGGAATTATCATTCTTTTAGTATAAAAGTAGGAGCATTCTTTGAATTATATGAAAAAATATACTGTTTTCTTAGAAAGCATATGCCAAAAAGTAGTATCTGGACCACACTGCATAGGAGAGCTAGGTCATAACAGGAGCTGTTCAACACATTTTTTGGCAGTGATAGATGGTGAATGCTTTGTGCTTTGGCATAGCAGGTGATAGCTCTATTTTATAGATGAAGGAACTGAAATACAGAGAAGGTTCAAGATTACACAGCTAGCTAGTGGTGGAATCTGGACAAGCATTGACTCTTAGACATAACATGTGTTATAGCAAAGTGTAGCTCTGTATAGTGGGAAACTGTATTGATTTGTTTTTACCCTGCCCTTCAGAGTCAACAGTTATATTGACCTTGCATGCTCTTTCTATAAAAATAATGGATGCTAGGTTTTTTTTTGTTTCTTGCTTGGCCGTTTGATTTGCTTTCATTTATGATTTATGTATTTTCTCTTAAGATATGCAATTCTTGTTGATGTTTCAGGAAGCAGGTTGCTATAGTACAAATGCTCATTATCTCCAAGTACTGGACTAGTAGTATATGAGGGCAGATGGGAACATAGTCATCGTAGTCCATCATTTCTAAAGTATTTAACCATTTGCATTGGAGAATTCTTTTTTGAGTTGATGAGGATATTGATAGACTAAAGGGATAAAATGGAGGCACAGATTGACATTTGTTGTTCAGACAAGGCTGTTAAGAGAAGTAGGGTCTTGAGATGAGTCTTAAGTTTGATTTCTAGGAGGTCATTTCTTTTTGTTCTTTATATGGCTATAGACCATACCCTGACCTCAGTGAGGCCTCTTGTGGTCCAATCTGTTTAATCCCAAAGGAGACAGCAGAATTGGTATGAATGAATAAGCAAAAATACAATCCCACTGCTATTTAAAAAAAAGGAAAGTGCATGTTCTAGCGTTGGAGGGTCAGTAGGAACATTTTAAAACAGATGCAACACACTTTATTTAGATAACATCACTGAGTATGAATATAATACCAACTTGGCTTTAGAACTGTATTCTCTCTCTCTCTTCCCTTCTGTGTGTGTTTGTGTGTGTGTGTTTGTCAAATGACTACTATCTGCAGACCATCTAAATTCTAAAAGTCTAGCTGGGGAAACTAAAAGTCTAGCTGGGAAAATATTTACCTACATACGAGCAATTAACCAAATAGATAGAATTAGCTTAATACCAGAAAAATGTAGTGCAGACTTAAGTGCCGTATGAACACCATAAGAAGAAGGAGAAATAGTAATGGCTAGGGTCATAAGAGGATCAGGAAAGTCTTGATGGATGGAAGTGTATTAAATCACTCTCTGAGAGATTGGAAGGCTTTTAGTAGGAAAGAGAAAGCCAGATGAAGAAGTTCAGCAGAGAAGTGGTCATGTACTGTTTGGATGCATGGTGACAAATTATGAAGAACCTTGCGTATCAGGCAGTGAAATCTGCTCCTTATTGGGTAATCATAGGGAACTAGTGTAGGTCACTGAGCAAGCCAAGTTTCTCTTTGGCTTGTCTTGCTCACATTTTCCATATTCCTTGTTCCAAGTGCCATTTGAGAAAATGTTATATTTCCTGGGTACTGATATTAAAAGTACTAACCCAGAAAGTTTTCTATGCAAGTAAGATTTTTCATCTTCCAAGGAGGTTTGCCTTTTTAAAAGCTTTCCCCCTTTCATTATAGTATTACAAACAATTTGGAAACTAAGAATATATAAAAAAATCACTGTAATCTTACTAACTAAAGACAACCACTATTAACATACTGATGTGTTTCCTTCCACTCTTTTTTCAGCACATAGTTTTAATCATGCTGTATATATTACTTTTTATACATTTTTAAGTTAAATTTCATAACAGTAATTTTCACTTAATTACAATTTGACAGTAAACATTTTAAATGCCTACATAATTTTCCATGAGGTAGATGTGCCATAAATTCCTAATCACTCCTTATTGTAACTCTATTTAAAAAAAAATTTTATTGCAGTATAATTGATTTATAATGTTGTGTTGGTTTCAGGTAATATAGCAAAGTGAATCTGTTATACAAATGCATAGTCACTTTATTTTTGATGATAATAAATAACACTGTGATGAACATCTTTGTTCATAAGCTCTTTTCTAAATTTTAGAAATTAGTTCCTTAGGATAGAGTCTCAGAAATAAAAGTTCTGGGTTAAAAGGTATGAGTTCTTGTTTGACTTTTTTAAAAAAAATTGAGCTATAATTGGTATATAACATTTTATTAGTTTTGGGTATATAACATAATGATTTAATATTTATATATATTGCAAAATGATCACAGTAAGTCTAGTTAACATCCATTACCACACATAGTTAAAGATTTTTTTTTTTTTGATGCTTACTTTGACTAAGTTTTATGCAAGTGTTAAAACTCTGCTGGATTCTGTATATTCTCTTTGGAGCATTAGCATAGTAAGTACAGGATATTTGCATATTAATAATTAATAACACTCCTGTCTGTGACTCCTCAGATTATACTATTTCAGGCAAACTTGTCTTTTGATTAGAAAGATTAGTTAAATCATGGATACTGGGAGAAAGGCAGGCAGTTGGGGCCACTGAAGAGAGAAAATGTAAATAATGGAGGACAGGTTTGGTGAGAGTGAGCAAGAGTTTGTAGGCAGAGAAGGGGCTTGTGTGATAGACTACTTTCTGGTCCTGGTGTTGTATTTGTGGATGTCAACTCTCTCCTTTACCGTGCTCTTCCCTCAGGAATCAACCCCTGTCCTCCACACAATATCTGTCTCTTTCAAACTTCTTCCACCCTCCTGTATCAGGTTCCCGGGTCTCGGCTTCAGTATCCCGGCAGTGCAAGGCTTATGAACTCACTATCGCGTTCTAATTTGGAGAATCCACATAGGTAAGCGCAGGAATTCCAGACCTCCTTCAGTTCTCAGCAGAAGCCCAGGTTACGAGGTGCAAGAGTGTCTGGTGGAAATTGAAGACTCTCGCCCTCTCCCCCGTGCACATTGCCAGAGATGGCCTTTGAGAACAGCAGCCGCTGGGGAGTCGCCTAAGGTTTCCAACATCCCCTTCCGGCATTCCAGGTGCTCCCCTCCTCTCATTCCCAGTATTCCTCGACCAGAGGAAATTCCCCTCACTGAGGAGAGACAGTGTGCCTCAGTGTCCCACCAGTTGTAGGATTACATGACACTACCTCCTTGGACAGGTACATTGGCCAGGCCTCTGCCTTGCTCCCCCAGGCTCTCACCTGGGTTTCCTCTGGATCCCGCCCCCATTCTCCTTGGAATTTGAGGCCAGGGAGCCACTGAGGCAGGGAGGCCATGAAGTGTCTCTGAGAACCGGTGGAAGGGGAGTTAGGGATACGAAAGTGCCTCGAGGGCACAAGTAGGTAGCGGAGAGGCAGGTACTTGGAATATATCATCAGTTTGGGAAGATGTGAAAGGAAACAATGAAAACTGAAGCGTCACTTTACAAAACAAAAATAGGCCCCGTCTTTTTTTTTTTTTTTTTTTCCGGTATGCGGGCCTCTCACTGTTGTGGCCTCTCCCATTGCGGAGCACAGGCTCCGGACGCGCAGGCCTAGTGGCCATGGCTCACGGGCTTAGTTGCTCCGCGGCATGTGGGATCTTCCCGGACCAGGGCACGAACCCGTGTCTCCTGCATCGGCAGGCGGATTCTCAACCGCTGCGCCACCAGGGAAGCCCGGCCCCGTCTTTTTAGGACCTGACAGATGATTTCTTGTGGAAGTTGGGCACTGAGGTAGGCTGAGTAATATTCTGGGCAGAATTTGTTGTGTGCTTAGTTGGGACCTACTATTTAAAACAGTTTGCCTAAGCTATTAGAAGGTGGTAAATCTATTTCCATTTCTCCCAGCCATTATTTGTCAAAGTTCAACTGGGCTTAGTCAACAGTTTTCCCTAGGGTTAAGTTAAAGGTAAAAATTTAAATTATTTATTATTATTATTTATTTTCCACTACCCTTATTTTGTTAGTTCCCATTTGACATTTACCTAACACATTCCCACCCATGGTACACACGATAGTTGACAAAGCCAAGGTGTTGGGGTTGTTTAGGCTCTGGGAGTTGAGTGATAAATCCAATTTTCTCTTTTTTCTTTCATTTCTTACTTGTAAGCAACTAGTTGGCCTGTGTTTCTTTGACTTCTTTGAAGGTTTAGAGTTAGGTGGTCAAGTGGTCACTGTGTCTCCCCAGGGGCTAATTACTCCTTTCTTTTGAAATTGATGATATTTTTGGTCCACTGGGCATCCTGAACTGTCCACATTGTTTGGTTTTTCTAAATTGCATTATGGCACCTGAGCTTCCAAACTTCTGTGTTATTTTTGTTCTGCGTAGCTATGTGAAATGGAACATTATGTCTGATAAAAGATTATTTTGAAAATTTCTATCTCTTTTACCCACTACTTTGCAAAGTCTGAACTGGTGATACATCTAATTTAGCAAGGTGGCAGTAGCTTGTTTTTATAAAAATTCTCCTCCCTCCTCTGTGAGCTTATTTGCAGTGAAGTTGACTTTTTAAAGTAAAGTGAGCATTTGTAGATTTGGAAGATGGATCAGCAGTAATGCAGGCAGCAGCTTCAAGATTATTTCTATGCTCTTTGCTGGATTAGAATTTTAGGGCTGCTTAGGTATACTTCTCATTTAAGGTAGTACTATCTTTCTTTTGTAGGAGAAGAGAGCCCACTCAAAATTTGTGTAAAATCTAATTGATGTGATTCTAGTACTATGTTTGACTGGCTTTGTGATATGAATGGTTGTGTGTGTGGTGTATTGGTAGGAAAAGTTAGGAACTGTGGATTTAATTTGCATCATTGCATTTGATGGGAAGATTTTCATGTGTAATTTTGTCATTGCTATTATTTAAAATATATTTTTTCCATGTATTTAATAAATAAAATCTGTAATCATGTGTGACATTCATAGTGATTGCTGAAAAATCAGGACAATAATTTTAGCACACGTCTCAGTTTATATTTAGAATCAGTCTGTCTGCAGTTACCCAAACAAATATGTGCTAGCTACTCTATGGAGAGGAAAGATAGAAATTGAACACTTTCTACAATCAGCTGAGTTCACATGAAACCAGATGGAGACATTTTCATTTAGCTGTAGGTTTGATCACATCCAAGATGATAATATTGTATTTAATTACTTAGCATCTCTCAATCTAGAATCCTAAAGATTGACAGATATTACTTCCTCCATTTTAATGATGTGAAAAATCGAGCTAGGCATAGGGGGAAAAAAAACAGGCAAAATGCATGCCGAATCATCGTAGGATTAGAAATTGGTCTACAGCTGCCCCTTTTATACTAACTTTGACAATAGGTGCTACTATTTACTGTGATATGTAAACAAGGGGATGACCTTCATTCATTTATTAGATAGTTTTAATGGTTTTACTACTTTTACAGTATTTGAGAAAAAAAAACAACTCGTCAAATCCATTGAATACTTTTTCCTAATCTCTGATGTCTACTTTTAGTCCGTGTCAGTTTCACCCTTAGTCAACACACACATACTTCAATCCATTATTTTTGGAAAATGTAAACAAGTTATTTCTGGAACTTGCTGCAAAAATTAAAGGAAAACGGACATTTTAATATTCAGGAAAGTTTTAAAGGGAGTGATCAGTGCTTCTTAAAATCAAGTGGACTATACATATGTGGAAAACTTTTTCACTTGTCAGAAATCAGTGCCGAATGGGCATTTCTGGCAGAAAGAAAAGTTTGCTGCTACATATGTTAGGAGGTTGTCATTTTGGAATAGGAGGCATTTTCTCTTTTAAAAATGTATCTTGGGTATGTGTTGAGAGCTATTTTCATCCTTGACTAAGGAATTAAAAGTTAAATGTATTTTTCATTAGTTATAGTATGGCCTATTTACTTCCATAATGTGCTTGAAAGCATATCTGTGAATTTTGTTTTTGAATTCATAAGGAACCAGAATAATAAATATAGGATGAAGTGAAGGTCCTAAAGTATAGCTTCTACTGAGAACAAAATTAAACAAATACACTCAGCAATACCTATGAATATAGATATTTAGATCTCCAAGTAAAATTACCTAATGGTAATCCAAGAGTTTTTCTCCCCTTGGTATAACTATACATATTATGGTAATATGCAAGTGATATTCATGTTTTCTGGAAGAAAAAAGTCCAGAGTAGTATAAAAATACTGTGATTTATGTAATTATTTGGGTGATTTCTGATATTTTGTAGGCATTCCTCAAATGCAACAATTTTTTCTTTCAATTAATGTTTTGTATTTTTTATTGTGATAAAAACATAACATAAAATTTACCATGTTAACCATTTTTAAGTGTATAGTTCAGTAGTGTTAAGTATATTCACATTGTTGTGAAATAGATCCCTAGATCTTTCTCATCTTGCAAATCTGAAATTTTATACCCATTAAACAACAACTCCCCTTTCCCCTTCCCCCAGGTCTCTGGTAACCACCATTCTACTTTCTGTTTCTATGACTTTTAGTAGTTTAGATACCTTAATATTAATGGAATCATACAGTATTTATCTTTTTGTGACTGGTTTATTTCACTTAATAAAATGCCCTAAGGGTTTATCCATGTTGTAGCATATGACAGGATTTCCTTCCTTTTTAAAGCCAAGTAATATTCCATTGTATATACACCACATTTTGTTTATCCATTCATCTGTTGATGTATATTTGGGTTGCTTCCACATCTTTGCTATTGAGAATAGTGCCGTTATGAACATAGGTGTGCAAATATCTCTCCAAGACCCTGCTTTCAGTTCTTTTTAATATATAGCCAGAAATGGAATTGTTGTTATACCTTCTTTGGAGAAATGTCTATGCAAGTCCTTTCCCCATTTTTAAATCTGGTTATTTGATTTTTTGTTGTTGAGTTGTTGGAATTCTTTATATCAGATAAATGATTTTCTCCCACTCCATAGGTTGCCTTTTCACTCTATTGATTGTGTTCTTTGATGTACACAAAAATTTTGTTTAATGTAGTCCCATTTGTCTAGTTTTGCTTTTATTGCCTGTGTAGCACTGATTGTTTTTAGCAGCTTAAAAATGTATTGATAGAATTGTTTCAAGTTGCTGTTTATTATTTTCCTCTTTATTCTTTGAAGTCCATGAGATTTTTTGAGACTTTGCAATTATGATGCCTGGTGTAATTATTTAACAAATTAAACTTAATTTTGATTATCTTTTTCTTTTTGGAAGATCCATTTTTTAATCTGTTTAATGTAGAATTTTGTTGCTATAATTTAACTAATATGTTAATAGGAATTATGTTAAACCTGTACATTAATTTAGGAAGAATTAACATTTTTTAAAAAATTAATTAATTAATTAATTAATTAATTTTTGGCTGCATTGGGTCTTTGTTGCTGTGCATTGGCTTTCTCTAGTTGTGGCAAGTGGGGGCTATTCTTCGTTGTGGTGCTAGGGCTTCTCATTGCAGTGTCTTCTCTTGCTGTGGAGCACGGGCTTTAGGCACACAGGCTTCAGTAGTTGTGGCATGTGGGCACGGTAGTTGTGGCCTATGGGCTTAGTTGCTCCATGGCATGTGGGGTCTTCCCAGACCAGGGCTTGAACCTGTGTCCCCTGCATTGGCAGGCAGATTCGTAACCACTGCACCACCAGGGAAGTCCAGAATTAACATCTTTACTACATTGATTCTTCCAATCTGTGAACATGATATGTGTCTCTAGGTATTTACGTCTCCCTTGATTTCTTTTACCAAAATATCATAATTTTAATTACACATATCTTGCACATGTTTTGTTAGATTTATACTTAAGTATTTCATATTCTTTGGAGCAGCTGTAAATGATACTGCATTAAAAATTCTTGTTTCCATTTCTTTGCTGTCAATATATAGAAATGCAGTTGTTTTTTGTGTTGGTCTTGTATCCTGAAACCTTACTGAACTCACATTTTGGATCTAGGACTGTAGATCCTTTGATTTTTTTTTTGAAATGTAGACAGTCATGTCATTTGCAAACTGAAACAATTTCTTTTCAATCTGTATGCCTTTAATTTATTTTTCTTGCCTTGTTGCAATAGCTAGAACTTCTAGTATTGTGCTAAATAAGAATGGTGAGAGTGGACATCCTTGCCTTCTTCCCAATATTAGAGAAAAATTATTCTGTCTTTTACAATTAAGTATGATGTTAGCTCTATGTTTTTTTGTGGATGTTCTTTATTAGGTTGAGGCAGTTCCCCCTTCTGTTCCTAGTGTACTGAGACTTTTTATCCTGAATGGATATCAAATTACATCAAATGTTTTTTCTGTAACAATTGATATGGACATAAGATTTTTCCCTTAGCCTATTGATATGGTAGATTGTATTGATTAATTTTTTTAATATTGAATCAGCCTTGCATACATGGAATAAATCCCATTTGGTCATGTATACATGACACACACATACATACACACATGCAAACACACATACATATACATGCTTATTGTAGTATTCAATTTGCCAACATTGTTAAATATTTTTTGCTATTAATTTCAGGAGAGATATTGGTTGTAGTTTCCTTTTTGTTGTGCTTCCTTTATTTGGTTTTGGTTGTTAGAATATTACTGGCCTCATGTGGTACTAAGAAACTACCGCTTGTTGAGTTTAGGTGTTGTATCAAATTCAAATATCTATAATAACCTGAGAAGGGTATTAAAATATTCCTTTTTCCAACTACATATCTCTGTGAGGCCAGTTTTTTCCATATATTTCAACCAGAAGAACTTATCAAAATGAATGTAGAAACAGGTATGAGAATCTATTTTCTTGAAGAAAGATATTAGAGGAATTTGAAAATGTACAAAACAATGTTACTCATTCCTTTTTAAAAAAACTATAGTTATTTTTAAATACAGTATGTTTTTGTTAACATGTAATAGTTTTATTATTGTTATTTTAAAATGAATGAATAAGTATTTTAAACGTTTATCAGTTTAACTTTCTAATAAGGTGAATATTGATAGATATGACCCACAAAAACAAAGCTCAACAAAACTGAAAGAGCATAAAGAGTTCCAGTACCGAAAGTTTGAGAAGCACTACTAAGATGACCAAGGCAAGGAGAAAAGTGAAGCTAGAGGCATGGGCATATGCATCTCACACTTGGCATTGGTTTTAAACAAGTTGTTACACGTGCACATTTTCCTCTTTCTCTGCTAGTATTTTCATTTCACAAAAAGATGCTTTTTCCTCCACATCAATTCATTGATATGTATGCTAATCTCTTAGGAAAAAATACAATAAATAGACCAATAGAAGTCCATAATGTAATCTTCACAAAATGAAATCCCTCAAAATTATCTCCACCCTAACTTTAACGAATGTCTTATATAGACATAACTATATTTTAAGTTACAAATTATAGCAGAAATATTAATTCAGTTATAACTTATGCAAGAATGAAGTAATTTAGAATGTTTTACCAAGAATTGACTAAGAGATAGTACAAGAAATATTTACATTACTGTCTTTTGATTTTGATTATTGTAAATGGCTTTTCTTTTGTATTTCCCCCCAGTACTTCATTGAAGTATAATTTGTATATAGTAAAATGTACACCTTGTAGAGTTTTTATAAGATTTTGGTAATACTGTTTGAAGATACCTAGTTTGTAATAGAATGAACATTCAGGATGAGATGATAAAAAAATCTTAGAATATCAGTGAGGGAAAAAATAAGATGAAGTGAGCTAAGGGAGACATTAGCTCACAAAATCCATGTTATGAAATCCTGCATGTTTATTAGAGCTGGACATGCTTTTTTTTTAAACATCTTTATTGGAGTATAATTGCTTTACAGTGTTGTGTTAGTTTCTGTTGTATAACAACGTGAATCAAGTATATGCATACATATATCCCCATATCCCCTCCCTCTTGCATCTCCCTCCCACCCTCCTTGTCTCACCCCTCTAGGTGGTCGCAAAGCACTGAGAGCTGGGCACACATTTAATTCAAGTTTTCTAACTTCCAGGCAAAGAGGGACATACAGAAAGTTTAATGATTAATTGAAAATCTAATCAAAGAGAAAAACAAACCAATTGCCTAAGGGGAACAAAGTTGTTCTTATGTAGAATCCAAAGTGAAATTTATGCTACAGTTTCTTTTAAAGTGGATTCAGTATAGTGTAATGCAAAATGTCTTCAACATCCTTCCTTACAGTGGAGGGAGCTCAGAGTTTTGTCTACTTCCAGTCCTTCTGTCTGTGCTCCAATAGGAAATACTTGTCTTATGACCATTACTTTGCCCTCTTTGGACATCCTCAGAACTGTGGGTGCTGCAGCTTGCTTCTTCCTGAGGTGAATCAGCGATGTTGTCTGCCAGTCAGCTCCGGCCATGGCTGGCTGTTCATTCTAATAGGTGGGCCCATAATGTTAGGTGAAGCTGCGTAAAGTAGAAGGTCATAAAGCCATTTGATTTGGGCCCAAAATTTGAAACCAAAGAATGGTATGTGATTTTCTTCTTTACGTTTTAAGATTGCAAAAGTTTGTAACTAGAAATCTTGAAGGTTAACTTTGCAGAAAGACTGGCAGAATTTTTCACATGGATTCCTAAAATAGATTTCTAGGGAGTATGCTTTCTGGCATTCTTCCAATTTTAATTCTCATTTATATCCTATTATAATTTTGAATTACTTTCTTCTAATGCTAAATAAATTTGAGTTCTGTTTTATTTAAATTTCTGTAGTTTCTATTAACTGGTGCTTACTAGATATGATGAATGATATCTGTTAAATGTCTTAATTATTCAGATCACTGTGATAATATTGGACTTCTGACTGGTTAGGTATATAAGATATTAAAACCGCATATTTGTATATTCGTATATATATTTATATATAATGTATATTTTTAAAAGACTTTTTTTGAATAATCAAATAATGCCAGTATTTCAATGAAGTTAAGAAATGTTAAAGACATGATAAAATACCTTTATTTGGATGAACATAGATGATAAAAAGAGTTTGGTGGAGTTAAGAATTTAAGATTAAGAGAGAATAAATCATTATTTGTTTCATTTTGATTTGCTTTTTAGTAAAAATTTTTTTTTCCCCCATTACCATTTGTAAAATGGAAACAACACATAACCTATTCAGTGTATTTTGTTTGGTAAGTGTTCAGTAAATCTGTTTAATTAAAACCAAGTATGAAAACAGAAATTGGAAAAGTCTATTTAATATTAAAATAGATAAGAGAGTAGACTGGTATAAACAATGTAGGCTAATGCAATAGAGATACTTTCAAAGTTTGTCTTCCTGCTTCTTTGATGTAATCCTTGGCAGAGAAAGGGTATCATGTAGATTAGGTGTCAATAAGCCAGATACTAAAGTAACTATATTTGTGATTATTTAGAAAGATGGAAGATGTGTTTCATTCTTAATTGAAATTTTGTATCACCAAAATTTCATGAGTAAAATAATGCAGAGTTGCTGTAACCTAATTAAAAAAAAACCAAACAAACACATTAAGCTCTACTATGTATCAGGCTCCGTGTTTTGTTCATATTGCTCAGAATGAGAGACACTGCCTTTTCCAGTAAAGAACTTTAAATCAAATACTTTAAAAATATGATACAGTGCGGTAGATTTTGTAACAGTGTTCATGCGAAGGACAGACCATTCTGCCTAAGAGATAGGAGGAAAAGAAAGGGCATCTAAGCTGTGTTTGAATGTTGGGTGGTGAAGGAGAACATTCCAGGATTAGAGAAAAACACAGGTTAAGTGTATGGAAATTAGAAAATGAATACCATTTGCAGGATCGTCTTGTTATCTCATGCTTTTATCTCTAGCTAGAATATTTTTCAAACATATTTGGCTGCAACTCATGGTAAGAAGAAATAACAATTTATTTCTTGCCATAGTATACATACACCCAAACACACCCATGCGTTCCCCCCTGCCACCCACCAGAAAGAAAAATGTCAAGACTCAGTACTTACTTTTCCTCCTACATGCAATGTAGTCTGTCTCTCTTATATTTTCATCTGTTCTATTCTTTCATTTAAAAATGCTGATTGAATCTCACTAAATTGATTTCATGACCCTCTATAGGTCATGGTCTGTATTTAAAAAACAAATAAGCAAAAACCTGTACTAGAGTTCAGAATTCATAGGGAGGACCCTTTCATACCCAATATGCAGGTTTACAAAGGAAATATTTGGCTTTTTCTCATCAGGGTTTCAAGATTGTGAGAAGCAGACCGATGGCTTTAGCATATTTGCAGTTCAGAAGGCAACATGGTATAGTTCAAAGATTTTGAGGTTGAGGAGACCTGTCCAAGTCTTTGACAAGTTAGTGAACCTCTCTGAATCTCAGTTTTCCCATCTGTAAAATGGAATTAATAAAACAATCTATGAGGATCAAATGAAACAACACATCTATTTAAATAGTGGTTCTCAAACTTTTCTGTATATCTAAATCATATGGGGAGCTTTAACAAATTTCAATGCCCAGCCTGTATCTCAGACCAATTAAATTGGAATGTTTGGGGCTGGGACCCAGGCATCAGTATTTTTCTTTTCTTTTTTGAAGTTTATATTGTTTGAATAGCAACTCTTCATATTCCCCTCCCTTCAGCTCCCGGCAACTGCCATTCTTCTTTCTGTTTCCTCCTTGTTTGACTATTATAGACACCTCATAAAAATGTTATTATGCAATATCTGTCATTCTGTGACTGGTTTATTCCATTTAACATAATATCCTCAAGGTTCACCCATATTGTCATATATGGCAGGATTTCTTTCTTTTTTAAAGCAAATAATATTCCATTGTGTGCATGCACTACATTTTCTTTATCCATTCATCTACTGATGGACATTTAGGTTGTTTCCATGTCTTGGAATGAACCTGGGAGTGCAGATATCTCTTCATAAACATGATTTCAATTATTTCAATATTTCATATATTGAATATATATAATTCATATATATATAATTCATATATTGAATATATATAATTATATTTCATATAATTATTTCAATTATTCTCAGAAGTGGAATTGCTGGATCATATGGTAGTTCTATTTTAAATTTTTTGAGGAAACTTCATACTGTTTTTCACAGTGCCTGCACCATTTTATATTCCCACCAACGATGTGAGAGGGTTCCAGTTTCACCTCATCCTCACCAACACTTGTTATCTTTTTTTTTTGGATAATAGCCAGTCTAATTGTGTGAGGTGATATCTCAGTGTGGTTTTGATTTGCATTTCTCTGATAATTAGTGATATTGAGAATCTTTTCATATACCTGTTGACCATTTGCAGGTCTTCTATGGAGAAATGTCTATTCAACTCCTTTGCCCATTTTTCAGTTGGTTGATTGTTTGCTATTGAGTTGAAGGAGTTTCTCATATATTATGACTATTAACCCGTTATCAGATATATGGTTTGAAAATATTTTCTCCCATTCTGTAGGTTGTCCTTTCACTCTTTTGACAGTTTCATTTGCTGTGCAGAAGCTTTTTAGTTTGATGTAGTCCCATTTGTCTACCTTTGCTTTTGTTGCCTGTACTTTTGGTGTCATATCCAAGAAATCATTGCCAAGACCACTATCATGAAGCATTTCCCTTGTTTTCTTCTAGGAGTCTCCAGTTTCAGGTCTTACATTTAAGTGTTTAATCCATTTTGATTTTTTGCATATAGTGTTAAGATAGGGTCCAATTTCATCCTGTTGCATGTGGATGTACAGTTTTCCCAACACTGTTTGTTGAAGAGATTATCCTTTCCCTATTGTTTATGCTTGGAATCCTTGTCGAAGATAAGTTGACCATATTTACCTGGGTTTATTTCTGGACTCTCTTTTGTTCCATTGGTCTATGTGTCTAGCCTTATGCCAGTATCATGCTATTATAATTACTATAAGTTTGTAATATATTTTGAAATTAAGAAGTGTGTTACCTTCAGCTTTGTTCTTTCTTAAAATAGTTCTGGCTTTTTGATGTCCTTTGTAGTTCCGTATGAATTTTAAGATTGTTTTATCTATTTCTGTAAGAAATGTCTTTGGGATTTTGATAGGGATTGCATTGAATCTGTAAGTCATTTTGGGAACTGTGGCTATTTTAACAGTATTGTCTTCTAATTCATGAATGTGGGGTGTCTTTCCATTTACTTGGCCCTTTTAGGATTTCTTTTGTCGCTGTTCTGTAGTTTTCAGTGTACAAGTTTCACGTCCTTAGTTAAGCTTATTCCTAAGTATTCTATAGGCATAAGTATTTTTTTAAACCTCCTCTGGTGCAGTGTATGTTAAAATGCCTGATTGTGAAGCCTGTAGTGCAATGTGTGGAATATGGTAGGCATTTGATACATGTCTGGTTTCCTTGATTAACAACATCAACAATAATGTATAGCTAACCCTTTTGTGGTGCTTACTATGTTTTAGGCACTGTGCTAAATAAGTGCTTTTCATATCATGTAGAAAACACTATGTTTTGTTTTTGTTCTTTCAAACAATAGAATAGCATATGACTGAGAAAAAAAGGGAGAACACTGCTTACTAGAGAGGAAAATGGCTACTATTATCATCAGGAGCTGAGTTACCCATGCAGTTATTTCAATGAATTATAGAATTGTCTTTTACTGAACAGCCTCAAGAATATAGATTGAATGCCTTAAAAATATTTTAGATTCAAGTTTAAACCTTATACAGTGACTTACCAGGCAGGTATAGCAGACCAGTTTGATTCAGATAAATATATCAAACATAAGTATTCTAATTTTAGTAGAAATGTATTGATATTACATAGTGGATTGTGTCTGGTGTATATTTTCTAGAAAGTACTAAAAAGTGAGTATTAACCTACAAATGCTTTTGCCACTTGATGTCAAATTCCGTTACGCTTAATGTCATGATGACTGGAATATTTTTTGTGTGCTTATTAACAAGGTCATATTTTCCATTGTATTAAGTCGATATACTTAGTAGTCTTCTGGTATGCTTTTTCCTATTGTTGTTTGTTTTGATTTTGGTCTTAGGAAGCTTATTTATTTATTATAATTATTTTTCAGTATGATTTTTCTGTAATATAATTGCTTCAAAAATAATACCTGAATGATTTATTTCAAATATATAATTTATTAGTTGCCTTTGCATTTAAATAAGAATTTACTAGTTCTTATCATAATCTTTAGTTTGCTTCTTAGTTTTCAATAACAGCTTCCATAATGGTGACTGAGAAAGCATTCATTTTTCATGGATGCATGTGTTCCTTATACTTAATAATGTTCAAATAAGGAAACAAACATTTTTTTTGTGTCCAGGAAATGGATTTGTAAGTTGCTACATCAACTTTGTTTAGATAAAGTGAATTATTGTCTTACCTTTTTCTTTGTGCATTTTCTTTCAATCTATTCAAGTATTAAAGCATTTGTAGGGTGCATTATGCTCTTTAATTTAAATGAGTTAATAGGTGTAAAGTTCTTAGAATAGTATCTGGTACTTAGTAAGCATTTACTATATGTTAGTTATTGTTTATTGACAGTGACTTACAAAAATGTGTAATGCAAAAGTGTATCATGGTAGAGTCAGATATTTGCAAAAGAAGTTGAAGAACTTTATGCTTTGTGACTGAGAATAAAAGTTGGTGTTTCTGCTTGTCAGTGCACCTGAAAATGAAATGCTTGATATACAAACAGGCATCATGTATTCAAAGCTGAAATTAGGTATTTAAAATTGAAGTGTCAGATTTCAGGAAGGAAAATTAGCTTTTTAAGGTTTTACAGATGATTTAGTTTTAAAAGCTTTGCTATTGAGGATACCAAGAAAATTGAAGAATTTTAAGCCTAAAGAAGGGCTTAATCCTTTATTTTGTTAGCCTTTGTAGGCACAAAATTAAATTCATTTGATAGCAATAGAACAGTTTTGAGGTGAGGTATTAGTAGAGAAAGGAAGAACATTTTCTGAATGTAGGATTTGAATGAAGGATTATTTGTTTCCAGAGCATTCCAATATGATAAAACCCAAGCTAGGAATAATCCACTTGGATTGGACTCTAGAATTTGTGAGAAGTATCTAAACCATTAAGTCTTATGAAGATTGACATGTGTTGTCAGTATGATTATCTGCCATGTGCTCTCACTCTGCTGTCATCATTCTCAAATTATTACCTTTGACACTGTGGAACTATTAGAGTCTCTTGTGAATGACAGTTGAAATCTAGAATGTGTCACACAGGACAGCCGTTGTCAGAGGCTGTGTGATTTACTTAGAATTAATGACTAAGCATATTTTATAGAGGCAAATGAAATCACACACTCCTATGTGACTGAAAAAAATGGCTTAATTTTGTTAGGAAGAAAAATTTAACTCTCAACCCATCCTTTCCACCCTCTTCCCTTGGCTTTCCTCCCTTGCTCTTTTGTTTTTCTACTTTTTAATTTTTGGCTGCGTTGGGTCTTCGTTGCTGCACGCGGGCTTTCTCTAGTTGTGGCGAGCAGGGGCTGCTCTTCGTTGCGGTGCACGGGCTTCTCATTGCAGTGTCTTTTGTTGCGGAGCACGGGCTCTAGGTGCATGGGCTTCAGTAGTTGCAGCATGTGGGCTCAGTAGTTGTGGCTCACGGGCTCTAGAGTGCAGGCTCAGTAGTTGTGGCGCACGGGCTTAGTTGCTCCGCGGCATGTGGGATCTTCCCGAACCAGGGCTCAAACCTGTGTCCCCTGCATTGACAGGCGGATTCTTAACCACTGTGCCACCAGGGAAGCCCTCCCTTACTCTTATTTCTTCCTTCTTCCTTACTTCCTTTTCCTTATGAAAAATTGACTTCATCCTTTTGAAAAACTTTTCCATATAAATATGCTATGATATACATTTCCCCCCATTCTGTATTGCCTTTGATTAAAGGTCTTAAGATGTGTTAAAATGATGCTAATGGAAACTAAGCCATGGCATTGTATGACATTAGCATACAACTGTGTTGTTTAAAGTGCTGTGCTATGTCTTCCCATTAACCTTATTAATTTCTGAAAAGAAGATCGTGCTCATAGAGAGTTTACTGTGGAGGTTAGTTACAGAAGGAGAGATTTAGTGAATCTGAATGTGGATACAGTATAAGGATGAATTTTGTGCCTGGCTGCAGAGAGGTAGCGGGATTAAGGTGTTTTTTTTAAAAAGCAACGAACTTGGTGTTGGGCCTGGGCTCTAGCCTTAGCTGGTACCTAGCATGGCCTTAGGCAAGTCAACTAACTTCTTAACTCTCAGCTTATTCATTTGTCAAATGAAAAAGAAAAATCTTATTAAATTGGCCTTATAGTGTTGTGAAGGGCAAAGGGATTGATAGTGTGAATGCTGGAGTACAGCTGTTCTTTGTGCATAAGTGGTAAGGTACCAGTCTTACCACTTACAGCAATGTAACTTCATCTATTCATCTCTAAAATGGGAATGATAATAGTTCTAGACTCATAGCATTTTTGTAAGTATTACATGAGATAATCTACATAAAGCATTTTACATAGTGCTTGGTGCAGAGCAAATATTCATTCATTTATTCACTCATTATTGAGTGCCTGTCATGTCCCAGGTGCTTTTCTAGGTGCTTGGAAAACACCTGTGAGCAGAACCAAACACAGTCGCATTTCTTTGCAAGTTTATAGGCCAGTGACAGAGATGGAATTGATTAAAAATAAATGTATAATTATTACTATAAGTGCTACGAAGGAAAAGTACCCAATGCTCTGAGAGTAATGTCAGGGAAGGTGGGCTCTAACTAGGCAAAGGCCAGGGATCGATGGAGGTGAATTTCAGTCAGAAAGAGTATCATGTATAAAGCCTATGTAGTGGGAGCATGTAGTGGGTGGTTACCACAGAGATTGAAAGGGGAGGTGGCTCAGAGGCTGGAAAGACAGGCAGGCTAATCGGCACTTGCATCTGTTCAGGGTTCCATCAGGGAAGCAGAACCACTAAGAGTGATATGGAATAAAATATTTATTATAAAGATGAAAAGCAGTCTACAGAGGGCTTATAATTTTGCATCTGGTGCTGGGTCAGCAGGGCTGAAAATCAGAAAGAACTAATATGAACTAGAATCTACTAGAACAGATTGGAACCCATAAGAACAAACTGGAACCTATATCTCACTCTTGCCTTCTTTAGTCTTGACAATGTGGGTGACCTCCAGGAAGAGGTGCTGTTCTTTGTCATGGAGCTGCACGTGTGCCTGGTCCAGAAAGGCTTGATGTGCCAGGATTTGGAGAAGCTGAAGATCTGGCAGGATCTGGAGCAGCTGCAGGCTCAGATGCTGGTCTGTACCAACAGGGGGAGCCAGCAGATTAGTGTCAACATACACAATAGTGCATGGCACCCCTGTACTGACCTTTGGAGCATAAAGACTACTTCTTTACTTCTGCCTCCAAAATTACATGCAGATTTCTTCTTGTGGCTAACTCTAACCTGAAACTATGTAAGGAAGGGATATCTAGGAAATATTGTTAGCTTAGCTGAATTGACTAATATCACAGGTCCTTTTTGGAAAGGTCTTTTTGGGCCATGAGTGGGCTTTTGGATTTTATCAGATGAGCACTGAAAAGCTGTTAAAGGGGTTTAAGCCAGCTAGAATGACGGGGTGGGAAGGGAAGTGCGAGAGTAACATGACAAGATTGTGATCAGGTTTGTATTTTGGAATCTGCATTGTAGGAAATGGATTGGAGGGACTAAGAGTTTAAATATGAGTAGTTCTATTAGGAACCTAGTGTAGTGGTTCAAGTGGAAGAGTGATGGTGGCTAGGACTAGATGTGGAGGTGAAGGGGACAGAAACAAGTAGATGGGTTCCAAAAATAATCAGGGGATAAACAAAGCAGGACTTAAGCATGGAATTGCTGGGGGGTAGGGAGAGGATGATTCCAAGATTACGAGTTTGGTTTTGAGTTTGTGGTGACATTGAGAATATCCAGATGGAAATGTTCAGTAAGCAGTGTGATATTAATATTAGTCATTGCTGTGGTAGTAGAAGCATCGGTAGTAGTTGTTAACATTATTATAGTTGACTTATTTTCTGGGGGCCTGAAACCATTTCTAATTTATATATGGACACTCAGTGCACTGCTCATTCCCTGGCATAGAATAGGACTAATTTTTTTATATCCCTCCCTCTCTCGACCACTATTTGTTGACAAAATCTCACATTTTCTACTCTTGTAGAGAGTTAACCTCTCTGTCTATTAATTCTCCTTTTAGCTCTTAGAGTACCCTCATTCTGGGGTCAGTAAACTTTTCTGTATGAGGTCAGATGGTTTCCATTGCAACTATTCAGTCCTACCATTTTAGGGCAAAAACAACCTTAGACAATAATATGCAAATGGAGGGTCGCTGTGTTACACTAAATATTTATTTATAAAATAGGCAGTAGGCTGGATTTGGCCTGTGGGCTTTAGCTAGATCCTTGTGCCTAGCCCACTAGACATTTCATTTCTTTTTTATTTTTAATTATTTTTAACTCACTGGCTCAACATATTCAAGTTTTTTCTCTCATATCCCCCTCTTGCTACACACCTCCCAAAAGACCCAACTTTCCTTTACCTTCTTTCCCCTAAACTACATGCCATCTTTCTTTTCCCATTCCCTTTTGAAGGTCATCTCTTCCTCTTTTATCTAGTAAACCCTCAGTAATCTGACTTTTCCTGTTTCTGTCCCCCAAACAGTCATAACCTCCACTTTTCTAAATAAGGTGACTACTTCTTGGTCATTTTTCTTTTTGATTGTTCTTTCTGTAGTACTCATGTGATTGATCATACCTTACCTTTTTGGAAACCCTGTTCTCCTTTTGACTTCTGTGATTCTGGAGTCTCCTTATTCTCCTCCTTTTTAAAAATTGAGGTCTCACACACATGCACACACACACACACACACACACACAAATATATGTAACATAGAGTAAACGACACACATATTAAGGATATGGCTTGATGGATTTTTAAGTATGTTTAAATTTGTGTAAGCATCACCCAGGTAGAGATATAGAACATTTCTAGCATCCCAGGTTTCCCTCATGACTAATTACAGTGAATGACCTCTGATTCTACCCAGAGGTGGCCTTTATTCTGAATTCTATCATTTTAGGTTTATGTTTTTTTAAAAAATTGAATCATAGTTGATTTACAATATTGTATAGTTTCAGGTGTAGAACATAGTAATTCAATATTTTTATAGATTCTACTCCATTTACAGTTATTATAAACTAATGGCTTTATTTCTCTGTACTGTAAAATATATCCTTGTTGCTTATTTATTTTATACATAGTAGTTTGTATCTCTAAATACCATACCTCTATCTTGCGCCTCCCCTGTTTCCTCTCCTCACTGGTAACCAATAGTTTGTTCTCTATATCTGTGAGTTTGTTTCTGTTTTGTTTTACACATTTGTTTTACTGTTTTAGATTCCACATATAAGTGATAACATAGAGTATTTGTCTTTCCCTGTCTGACTTATTATACTAAGCATAACACCCTCTAGGTACATCCACATTTTTGCAAATGGCATTATTTCATTCTTTTTTATGGCTGAGTAATACCCCTGTCTGTGTGGGCATGTGTGTATGTGTGTTTACATCTTCTTTATCCATTCATCTGTTGATGGACACTTAGGTTGCTTCCATATCTTAGCTATTGTACATAATGCTGCTATGAACATTGGGGTGCCTGTATCCTTTTGAATTAGTGGTTTCATTTTCTTTGGATATATACCCAGGAGTAGAATAGATAGAGCATATGGTATTTCTATTTTTAGTTTTTTGAGGAACCTCCATACTGCTTTCCATAGTGGCTGCACCAATTTACATTCCCACCAACAGTGTACTAAGGTTCACTTTTCTTTACATCCTCACCATTTGTTATTTATAGAGTTTTTGATAATAGCCATTTTGACAGGCATGAGGTGATATCTCATTGTGCTTCTGATTTGCAGTTTCTTTGATGATTAGTGATGTTGAGCATTTTTAATGTGCCTGTTGACCATCTGTATATCTTCTTTGGAAAAATGTCTATTCATGTCTTCTGCCCATGTTTTAATCAGATTGTTTATTTTTTTTGTTTATTTATTTATTTATTTATTTTTTGGTGGTACGCGGGCTTCTCACTGTTGTGGCCTCTCCCGTTGCGGAGCGCAGGCTCCGGACGCACAGGCTCAGCGGCCATGGCTCACGGGCCCAGCCGCTCCGCGGCATGTGGGATCTTCCCGGACCGGGGCATGAACCCGTATCCCCTGCATCGGCAGGCGGATTCTCAACCACTGCGCCACCAGGGAAGCCCTGTTTATTTTTTTTGATATTGAGTTGTTTGAACATTTTATATATTTTGTATATTAACCTCTTATCAGTCATATCATTTGCAAATATTTTCTCCCTTTCAGTATGTTGTCTTTTCTTTTTGTCGGTGGTTTCTTTTGCTGTGCAAAAGCTTTTAAGTTTTTAGGTCCCATTTATTTATTTTTGCTTTTATTTCTTTTGCCTTAGGAGACAGACAAAAAACAATATTGCTACTATTGAAGTCAAAGAGCGTTCTGCCTATGTTTTCTTCTAGGGATTTTATGGTTTCAGGTCTTATATTTAGGTCTTTAATCCATTTTGAGTTTATTTTTGTACATTGTATGAAAATATGTTCTAATTTCATTCTTTTATAAGTAGCTGTCCAGTTTTCCAGCACCACTTATTGGAGAGATTGTCTTTTTCTATTGTATATTCTTGCCTCCTTTGTTGTGGAATAATTGATCATAAGTGCATGAATTTATTTCTGTGCTCTCTATTCTGTTTCATTGATCTATGTGTCTGTTTTTGTGCCAGTACCATGCTGTTTTGATTATTGTATAGATTTAGTTTTTCCTGTTCTTGAACCTCAAATAAATGAAATCATACAGAATATATGGGCATACTATTTCGTATTCAGCTTCTTTCACTCATCATTATGCTGTGATAGTAATCCATGTTGTTGTGACTAGATGTAGTTCATTCTTTTTTAATATGTAGTTTTCCATTGTATTGATATGTCACAATTTATTTCTTCATTTTACTCTTAGTTGATATTTGTGTTGTTTCTGTTTTCATCCTATTATTACTAAAGCTGCTATGAATATTCTCATACAAGTCTCTTGGTAGACATATGGGATGTGTTACTGGAGTTGTTGAAGTTTTAAGATAGAAAATGCTACTAAGTTTGAAATGTCAGAGGGAAAAGCTTTGGTTATAGAATCTGGAGTTTAAAGGAGAGTTAGGAACTAGAGGTTTAAATGGTATAAATCCTTTCTTCCCATCTCTTCCTTTTTTTCCTCTTACTTTATATTTTTAGGATTGGTTTTTACAGGGCAGGGGGAATGGAGTGAGAAGTTTATTATTAGAGATAACAGAGGCATTAAAACCTTAACAGCAAAGAGAGCCAAGGACTATATGCCAAGAACTGGAAGGTAAGTCTGAATAGGCAGTAAAACTTTAGGGTCCAGAAGAAACATTCAAGGATGGGGTACAGACCCAGGAGTGTAGCAAACTCCAGTGCATGCAGTGGAGTTGACAGAATGAAAGGTTCCAGCAGTGGGCCACTGAGGTGTATCCTGTGGATGTGAACCACATATGTAGAACCTCTACATCATCTTCATCAAAATCACACACACACACACACACACACACACACACACAAAACCCAATCTAATTAATATAGAATACCTACTATGCAAATACAGCAAGTAAACAATATAAGCAACTGTAGCATACTTGATGTGCAATATCAAATCTCCTAGCACATCCATCTAAACCAGATTGTTATTCCTAAGTTCTCCTTATAGAAACTGGATCCTAGACCTTGCTAAGAACTGGTGCTGATATTTTAATTTGTTTTTATATGATAGCTGGGCCATGATAGATGGTCTGTTGGTTGAATTTAAACCATAGTGTAGAATGGATCCATCGTCAGGTAAGTGATAATTAAGCCTTGGACACAAATAATGTAATTTAGGGATAGCTGTTGATTAAAAGCCCTCAGTGTCCTGCCCATATCTTTGGTACTTTACCACTTCATTATGCTCTCCCTACTTCTACCTGCTGGCCAACATCTGCATTACTTTCCCTTAGGGCTTTTGAGGACCTTTCTGGAAGCCATGGAACTACAGGACCCTTGCCTTTCCAGACTTCATCTCCCCACACCCACTCTCGCCCCTCAGGAGGGCTAAAAGTGCTAGGGAATTAATACTCATCCGCCCCCTACAGCAACCATCAACCAATGATTGATCCCTGGGTGGGTTAACTCTGAAGCATGGTGTTTTACACTGGTTCTCAGAGTTTCCTCAGGGATTAAGCTTCAGCCACCTATAGTGTAGCTGGCTTTGACTGGCTTGGTTGGCTTCCTTCCCTTACCTGTCTCACTTCCCAGTTCCCCTAACAGGACTTCCTGTACTTCCTGAAATAAACTACTTGTATCTGAATCCTAATATTAGGATTTGTTTATGGGGATCTCAATCTTAGGGAGATCTCTTTCATAATATTCCCAGCTGAAAGGTAGGCAAGTGAAGAACTACATCTTATTTATTTATTGTTTTTGATTAGCAATTTTTTTTTTTTTTTTTTTGCCGTACGCGGGCCTCTCACTGTTGTGGCCTCTCCTGTTGCGGAGCACAGGCTCCAGACGCGCAGGCCCAGCGGCCATGGCTCACGGGCCCAGCCGCTCCGCGGCATGTGGGATATTCCTGGACTGGGGCACGAACCTGTGTCCCCTGCATCAGCAGGTGGACTCTCAACCACTGCGCCACCAGGGAAGCCCAGCAATTGTTTTGATTTTTGACTGCTTCCTGGCATTTCTACTCAGACATCCCATTGATAATGTCAAACTGAAATCAGAACTTAAAAAGCAGACTGCTCCCAGATTGATTAGGACAAGAAGATTTCTAGGATTTTGTTTTATTTTCTATTCATCTCTAAAGGGAAAAATTTTTAAGTGAGTTAGTATAACTATGTGTTCTTAATTTTCTCTGAGTTGCAATGTGAATAAAACCTCAAACAAGTATAACTTGTACTGTAACTTCACTGCTAGATACTTTTACTTGATGATCGAAGTCTTGGCTTGAATTCCTAGAATCTGGGATCACTTAGTTTACATTTTGATTTACTCTAGAAGTGTTAACCTCTGAGGTAGTTTAGAAAACATTTCAAGTACCAAAATAAACACAGTGTTGTAATTCACAATTATAATCCTTGGGTACTACTTAGGAATCAGTCTTTTTTTAGAAGTAGCCAATTTATAGATTTATTTTAAGTGGTTTTTATTAATACTGTATAGTAAATTCATCCTGGCATATAATTCATAATTGATGATTTTCGTATCTTTGCTTTAAAGTATTTTGAAATTTCAGAAAACTAAAAATAGAACTACCATATGACCCAGCGATCCCACTACTGGCCATATACCCTGAGAAAACCATAATTTAAAAAGAGTCATGTACCGCAATGTTCATTATGGCTCTATTTACAATAGCCAGGAGATGGAAGCAACCTAAGTGTCCATTGACAGATGAATGGATAAAGAGGATGTGGCACATATATAAAATGGAATATTACTCCGCCATAAAAAGAAACGAAATTGAGTTATTTGTAGTGAGGCGGATGGACCTAGAGCCTGTCATACAGAGTGAAGTAAGTCAGAAAGAGAAAAACAAATACCTTATGCTAACACATATGTATGGAATCTAAAAAAAAAAAATGGTTCTGATGAACCTAGGGGCAAGACAGGAATAAAGATGCAGATGTAGAGAATGGAGTCGAAGCCATGGGGTGGGGGAAGGTTAATCTGTGATGAAGTGAGAGAGTAGCACTGACATATACACACTACCAAATGTAAAATAGATAGCTAGTGGGAAGCAGCCACATAGCACAGGGAGATCAGCTCAGCTTTGTGACCACCTAGAGGGGTGGGATAGGGAGGATGGGAGGGAGATGGAAGAGGGAGGAGATATGGGGATATATGTATATGTATAGCTGATTCACTTTGTTATAGAGCAGAAACTAACACACCATTGTAAAGCAATTATACTCCAATAAAGATGTTAAAAACAAACAAAAACAAGGGCTTCCCCGGTGGCGCAGTGGTTGAGAGTCTGCCTGCCGATGCAGGGCACACGGGTTCGTGCCCTGGTCCGGGAAGATCCCACATGCCGCGGAGCGGCTGGGCCCGTGAGCCATGGCCGCTGGGCCTGCACGTCCGGAGCCTGTGCTCCTTAACAGGAGAGGCTACAACAATGAGAGGCCCGCGTACCACAAAAAAAACAAACAAACAAACAAAAAAAAAAAACAAATGGAATGTGACATCTAAAGCAGGTAAGTGGTGAGTATAAGCTCTCAATATGAACCGACGAATCACAAGTACTGAAATGAAAGTGTGATTAAAAAATCTTCCAACAAACAAAAGCCCAGGACCAGATGGCTTCACAGGTGAATTCTATCAAAAATTTAGAGAATAGCTAACACCTATGCTTCTCAAACTCTTCCAAAATATAGCAGAGGGAGGAAAACTCCCAAACTCATTGTACGAGGCCAACATCACCCTCATATCAAAACCAGACAAAGATGTCACAAAAAAAGAAAACTACAGGTCATTATCACTGATGCAAAAATCCTCAACAAAATACTAGCAAACAGAATCCAACAGCACATTAAGAGGATCATATACCATGATCAAGTGGGGTTTATCCCAGCAATGCAAGGATTCTTCAATATATGCAAATCAATCAGTGTGATACACCATATTAACAAAATGAAGGATAAAAACCATATGCTCATCTCAATAGATGCAGAAAAAGCTTTTGACAAAATTCAACACCCATTTATGATAAAAACCCTCCAGAAAGTGGGCATAGAGGGAACCTACCTCAACATAATAAAGGCCATATATGGCAAACCCACAGCCAACATCATTCTCAATGGTGAAAAACTGAAACCATTTCTCTAAGATAGGAAAAGGACAAGGTTGCCCACTCTCACCACTATTATTCAATATAGTTTTGGAAGTTTTAGCCATGGCAATCAGAGAAGAAAAAGAAATAAAAGGAATCCAAATCAGAAAAGAAGTAAAACTGTCACTGTTTGCAGATGACCTGATACTATACATAGAGGATCCTAAAGATGCTACCAGAAAACTACTAGAGCTAATCAATGAATTTGGTAGAGTAGCAGGATACAAAGTTAATGTACAGAAATCTCTTGCATTCCTATACACTAATGATGAAAAATCTGAAAGAGAAATTAAGGAAACACTCCCATTTACCACTGCAACAAAAAGAATAAAATACCTAGGAATAAACCTCCCTAGGAAGACAAAAGACCTGTATGCAGAAAACTATAGGACACTGATGAAAGAAATTAAAGAAGATACCAACAGATGGAGAGAGATACCATGTTCTTGGATTGGAAGAATCAATATTGTGAAAATGACTATACAACCGAAAGCAATCTACAGATTCAATGCAATCCCTATCAAATTACCAATGGCATTTTTTAAGGAACTAGAACAAAAAATCTTAAAATTTGTATGGAAACACAAAAGACCCCAAATAGCCAGAGCAGTCTTGAGGGAAATAAATGGAGCTGGAGGAATCAGACTCCTGGACTTCAGGCTTTACTACAAAGCTACAGTAATCAAGACGGTGTGGTACTGGCACAAAAACAGAAATATAGATCAATGGAACAGGATAGAAAGCCCAGAGATAAACCCATGCACCTATGGGTCAACTAATCTATGACAAAGGAGGCAAGGATATACAATGGAGAAAAGACAGTCTCTTCAATAAGTGGTGCTGGGAAAACTGGACAGCTACATGTAAAAGAATGAAATTAGAACACTTCCTAATACCATGCACAAAAATACCCTCAAAATGGATTAGAGACCTAAACGTAAGACCAGACACTATAAAACTCTTAGAAGAAAACATAGGAAGAACAGTCTTTGACCTAAATCACAGCAAGATCTTTTTTGACCCACCTCCTAGAGTAATGGAAATAAAAACAAATGGCACCTAATGAAACTTCAAAGCTTTTGCAAAACAAAGGAAACCAGAAACAAGATGAAAAGACAACCCTCAGAATGGGAGAAAATGTTTGCAAATGAATCAATGGACAAAGAATTAATCTCCAAAATATATAAACAGCTCATGCAGCTCAATATTAGAAAAAAAAAAAAACCCGAATCCAAAAATGGGCAAAAGACCTAAATAGACATTTCTCCAAAGAAGACATACAGATGGCAAAGAAGCACGTGAAAAGCTGCTCAACGTCACTAATTATTAGATAAATGAAAATCAAAACTACAATGAGGTATCACCTCACACCAGTTAGAATGAAAATCTACAAAGAACAAATGCTGGAGAGGGTGTGGAGAAAAGGGAACCCTTTTGCCCTGTTGGTGGGAATGTAAATTGATACAGCCACTATGGAGAACAGTATGGAGATTCCTTAAAAAACTAAAAATAGAATTACCATATGATCCAGCAATCCCATTACTGGGCATATACCCAGAGAAAACCATAATTCAAAAAGACACATGCACCCAATGTTCATTGCAGCACTATTTACAATAGCCAGGTCATGAAACAACCTAAATGCCCATAGACAGATGAGTGGATAAAGAAGATTTGGTACATATATACAGTGGAATACTGCTCAGCCATAAAAAGGAACTAAATTGGGTCATTTGTAGAGACGTGGATGAATCTAGAGACTGTCATATAGAGTGAAGTAAGTCAGAAAGAGAAAAACAAATATCATGTATTAACGCATATATGTGGAACCTAGAAAAGTTGGACAGAGGAACCGGTTTGCAGGGCAGAAATTTAGACACAGATGTAGAGAACAAATGTATGGACACCAAGGAGGGAAAGCAGCGGTGGGTGGGGGTGTGGGTGTGATGAATTGGCAGATTGGAATTGACATGTGTACACTGATGTGTATAAAATTGGTGACTAATAAGAACCTGCTGTATTAAAAATAAATAAAGAAAATATAAATTTAAATAAAGGGTAGACAGAGAGACTTCCTATAAACAACTTCTACATTTATTATTAATATCTTCTTCACAATTTACCACCTTCTTGGGTGAAGGAAAATTCCATTTGACAGTTATATAGATTGAGATTATAAAGTTAGCATTTCTATTTTTCTTTGACAGCATAAGATGGAAACTCTGTTGTGGGGATAAACATTAGGGACTCATAAGTTGAGAAAGTTATCTCAATTCCCTAACCTTAGTGTTACAAGAGGGCAAAAGAAAAGATACTTTTCTAGGCCAATATCCTATCTGAGTTTTATTAGTGTTTGTAATAAAACCTCTTCTCCTTGGAACTCAATTGTAATATATCTCATCTAACTAGAACCCAGCTGAGAGTCAAGAAGCAGATATAATTGACTTCTCACTAGCCAGAGGGGAGTAATGTCTTCATTGAAAACATGAATTTAGATATAATCTGTGTGTCTTTGGATTCCATGCTTAAGTTCTTATCCTTTTTAGGCATGGGTGAGGAGTGGAGGTGATGAGTAAAGAAGGCAGAGAAAATGGCAGGCCACTCTTCATTTTGGGATTAGATGTGATGGATGGTGGGTACTTATGACTCCAGTATTTTTCTTGTCCAGTAATGGTATAGACAGGATCACAACCACAGGCAACTGTGATGTTGGCCTTCCCTGATTATTTGCCACCGAGTTTGCTATTCTTGTTGATAATGCCTGTGGGCATGGTGCTTTTCCACACTTTGCTTCAAATCAAGTCAGGTCCATTTAGAAGCAAAGCTGCTGCATTTCATGCCCTGCCCAGCCCTGGTACTGATGGAGCTGGAGGGTACTGGTGTATGAGGATGGCTCCAGGCTAAAATGCCATTCCCACTGTTCTTCCTCCAAGTTCAGTACTTTTTCTTGAATGAAAGCCTTTCAATTTCTTATATTCCAGAGTCCTGAAATGGTTGTTTATGACAGTTTTGTGCAGTTTTATCATTGTTTTGAGGACAAGAATTGCTGAACTTTTCACTTCACTACTACTTTTCACTTCACTTCTACTACTTTAGAAGTTCTGCATTTGGAGTCCAGTTTTAACTGCAATGTTAAAAGTTATATTTTGAGTGAGGCCTGAGTAGAAAGCCTATCCAGATCATGAGTGACCTAGATTACATTTTTTTTTTTCTTTGCTTGGGACAAAGATTTTAGAATTTTAGAGCTAGAAGGGTTCTTAGTTCTTCCTTTTTTTTCAGGTTAATAATTGGAAATGTTAGTACGTTGTGCAGTTACCACACAGACTGTTGGTGTCAGAATTGGATTTGGAAATGGATCACTCATGTGTCAGTCACTGTTTCCCCTCCCTCTGTGCAGCTGCAGGTACTGATACCCTTTCTCTGCAGACTCAACCCTTTGCCCTGAGCTAATCCTGCCCAGTTCAAGAGTATATGAGGTTTCGCAGCCTTGCTGGAGTAGGTCTGACATGAATTGTGCTGCCTTGAGCGAAAAGCTTGGGGAAGGGGCCTAGCGATCTTATTCAAGCCCTCCAGGAGATTTTGATGCAAATTCAAGTTTGAGAACTGTTGACATAGAGTAAAGGTTCAAAAGATGGTTGGAGTTGTCATTAGTTCTATACACTTGAGATTCTGATAGCCAGTATGCTGCTATTTTTCATTGCAGTTAAGATCGCACTCATTGTAAGACACACTGTTGTTTTATTAGTTTGGGGAAAAAAACCCTCTGCAATTTCAACTATGAAGCGACAGTTTCTTAGTACTACAATTTTATTTTATACACACTGGAAGAGCGTTTATTTTAAATGCTTTTAAAGATAATTTTAAAAAGTCACATCACTTTCATGCAAACAAGAAAAGGAAAAATATAAGTCAAATAAATTGATCAAGACATTCCTTAAACTTCTTCACATTCAAAGGCAGATACTTTTGAATCTCTTCTTCTTTAGAGTCCTCATTGTCCATGTTTTTCTGTACAACATCATTCTCTCTGTCATCAAGAGTTGGTGATGCAACATTTCTTAAAAGAGTGTTCCATTATCATATCTGCGTTTTTCTCTCAGTCTCTGACACTGGTTCTGCAAATTTTGATGTAAATGCACAGGCAGTGATCACTATGTCAGGACTGCCACCCGGCTGGCAGTGATTGTAAGATGCATCACAATTTTATATGTTTTTAAATGTTAAAAAACAAAACATTATGGCTTACAATCAAAGAAATATGGTGGTAATTATGAAATAGTCTATATAATCTACTCTTTTTCTCACTTCTATTAAGATAAATCCTGTAGATTGTTCTTTATACAACTGTTCTCATCCATCCTTTTTATAATAATCTAACATCCTTAGTTTAGGCCTTGGTTATATTTAGGTTGGTATATCTTTGTCTCCAGAAACTTCTTGCCTTAAAGAGTATGTTAAATCATGGTTTTGTCTCATGAAATGTAGCTGACCCTGTGGAATAATGAATGTATTACTTAGCGTTCTCTAAAGAAACAGAACCAATAGTACATATAGAGTGGAAAGGAGGAGGGGGAGAGGGAGTGGGAGAGGGAGGAAGAGAGAATGAATATGAATTGGTTTATGTGACTGTGGCCACTGGGAAATCCAAAATCTGCAGGGCTGGCAATCCGGAGACCCAGGGAAGAGCTGATGTTGCAACTCAAGTCCAAGACAGTCTGAGGCTGAGTTCCCTTTTCTTTGGGGTTTCAGTGTGTTTTCTCTTAAGGCCTTCAACTAATTCAATGAGGCCCACCCACATTTTGAACATGCGGAGTGCTGTGGAGAATGCAGAATATATATACTGTACAGAAGCTTTTATTCTAGGTAAAGAAGACATTAAAGTGAATATTTAAATAACTAAATAATGGCAGAAAATAATAATATAGGTAGAGACAATATTTAAAATTGCACACCAAATGTATATTGCTGTTTTAAGATTCATCTTTTCCATGTTCTTAAAGAATGCAAATCTTTTTTCTTTAATAGATTGATTGGGAAGATATAAATGAAGCTTTAAAACAATAATCTGTTAGTATAAGTTCTAGCAATGTGGCATGATCACCAAAGCCAGCCCAAGACAGAAATAGATGACAGTTTTTCAGTACCTTGAAAGAATGCACAGAAGAATGTTCTAAAGAATGCACATTTTTATAGTCAGACTTATATAATATATGGATAGCTTTTTAAAATTTATCCTTTTTATTGAAGTATAGTTAATTTATAATATTATGTTAGTTTCAGGTGTACAGCATAGTGATTCAGTATTTTTGCAGATTATACTCCATTATAGGTTATTACAAGGTAATAGGTATAATTCCCTGTGCTATACAGTATATCCTTGTTGTTTATCTATTTTACATATAGCAGTTTGTATTTCTCAATCCCATACCCCTAATTTGTCGCTCTCCCCTTTGGTAACAAATTAGTTTTCTATATCTGTGACTCTGTTTCTGTTTTGCATATACATTCGTGTTATTTTTTAGATTTCACATGTGATATCATAGAGTATTTGTCTTTCTTTGTCTGACTCATTTCACTAAGCGTAATACTCTCTAAGTGCATCCACATTGCTGCAAATGGCCGTATTTCATTCTTTTTTTATGGCTGAGTAATATTCCATTTTATACTCCATATTATGCCTATATTACATATATATATATGTATATATACCACATTTTCTAATCCAGTCATCTGTTGATGGGCACTTGGGTTGCTTCCATGTCTTGGCTATTGTAGATAGTGTCGCTATGAACATTGGGGTGCACGTATCTTTTTGAATTAAGAGTTTTCATCTTTTCTGGATATATGCCCAGGAGTGGGATGGGTGGATCATATGGTAGCTTTAGTTTTAGTGTTTTGAGGAACCTCCATACTGTTCTCCATAGTGTTTATACCAACTTACATTCCCACCAACAGTGTTTGAAGGTTGCGTTTTCTCCACACCCTCTTCAGCATTTATTATTTGCAGACTTTTTGGTGATAGCCATTCTGACAGGTGTGAGGTGATATCTCATTGTTTTGATTTGAATTTCTCTAACAATTAGCGATGTTCAGCAACTTTTCATGTGCCTGTTAGCCATCTGCATGTCTTCTTTGGAAAAGTGTCTATTTAGGTCTTCTGCTCATGTTTTGATTGGGTTGTTTGTTTTTTTGATATTGAGTTGTAAGAACTGTTTGTATCATTTGGATATTAACCCCTTGTCAGTCACATCATTTAAAAATATTTTCTCTCATTCCGTAGGTTGTCTTTTTATTTTGTTGATAGTCTCCTTTGCTATGCAAAAGCTTTTTAAGTTTAATTAGGTCCCATTTGTTTATTTTTGCTTTTATTTATTTTGCCTTATGATACTGATCCAAGGAAATATTGCTACAATTTATGTCAAAGAGTGTTCCACCTACATTCTCTTCTAGGAGTTTTATGGTTTCAAACCGCTCTTACATTTAAGTCTTTAAACCATGTTGAGTTTATTTCTGTATATGGTGTGAGAGAATGTTCTAATCTCATTGTTTTACATGTGGCTGTCCAGTTTTCTCAGCACCACTTGTTGAAGAGACTTTTTCTCCACTGTATATTCTTGCCTCCTTTGTTGTAGATCAGTTGCATAGGTTTATTTCTGGGTTCTCTATTCTTCTTCATTGATCTTTGTGTCTGTTTTTGTGCCAGTACCATGCTGTTTTGATTACTGTATCTGTGTAGTATTGTCTGAAGTCTAGGAGGTTTATACCTCCAGCTTTGTTCTTTTTTCTCAAGACTGCTTTGGCAATTCAGGGTCTTTTATGGTGCTATATGAATTTTAGGATTATTTGTTCTAGTTCTCTGAAAAATGTTATGGGTATTTTGATAGGTGTCATGTTAAATTTCTAGATTTCTTTTGGTAGTACAGCCATTTTAACAATATTAATTCTTCCAATCCAAGAGCATGGGATATCTTTCTGTTTCTTTGTATCATCTTTAAATTCCTTCATCAGTGTTTTATAGTTTTTAGAGCATAGGTCTTTCACCTCCTTGGTTAAGTTTATTCCTAGTTTTTTTTTTTTTTCCTTTTCTTTTTGATAAGATTTTAAAGGAGATTTTAAAAAACGTTCTCATATTTCATTATTAGTGTAGAGACATACAACAGATTTCTGTATATTAATCTTGTATCCTGCAACCTTGCTGAATTCATTTATTAGTTCTAATACTTTTTTGGGTAGAGACTTTGAGGTTCTCTATATAGAGTGTCATGTCATCTGCAAATAGTGATAATTTTACCTCGTCCCTTCTAATTTGGCTATCTTTTACTTCTTTCTCATGTCCGATTGCTGTTGCTAGGACTTCTGATACTATGTTGAATAGAAGTGGTGAGAGTGGGCATTCCTCTCTTGTTCCTGAATATAGTGAGAAGGCTTTTAGCTTTTCTTTTTCTTTTTTTATTGTTTCACTTTATTGCACTTCACAGATACTGTATTTTTTTTTTTTTTTACAAATTGAAAGTTTGTGTCAACCCTGCTTGGAGCTAGACTATTGGTGCCATTTTGCATTTGCTTACTTAATGTCCATGTCACATTTTTTTAAAAAATTTTATTTTACGTTTTTATACAGCAGGTACTTATTAGTCATCAATTTTAAACACATCAATGTATACATGTCAATCCCAATCACCAAATTCATCCCACCACCAACACCAACCCCCTGCTGCTTTCCCCCCTTGGTGTCCATATGTTTGTTCTCTACATCTGTGTCTCAATTTCTGCCCTGCAAACTGGATCATATGTACCATTTTTCTGGGTTCCACATATATACGTTAATATACGATATTTGTTTTTCTCTTTCTGACTTACTTCACTCTGTATGACAGTATCTAGATCCATCCACAGCTCAACAAATGACCCAATTTCGTTCCTTTTTATGGCTGAGTAATATTCCATTGTATATATGTACCATATCTTCTTTATCCATTCATCTGTTGATGAGCATTTAGGTTGCTTCCATGACCTGGATATTGTAAATAGTGCTACAATGAACACTGGGGTGCATGTGTCTTTTTGAATTATGGTTTTCTCTGGGTATATGCCCAGTAGTGGGATTGCTGGATCATATGGTAATTCTATTTTTAGTTTTTTAAGGAACCTCCATACTGTTCTCCATAGTGGCTGTATCAATTTACATTCCCACCAACAGGGCAAGACGGTTCCCTTTTCTCCACACCCTCTCCAGCATTTGTTCTTTGTAGATTTTCTGATGATGCCTATTCTGACTGGTGTGAGGTGATACCTCATTGTAGTTTTGATTTTCATTTCTCTAATAATTGGTGATGTTGAGCAGCTTTTCATGTGCTTCTTTGCCATCTGTATGTCTTCTTTGCAGAAACGTCTATTTAGGTCTTCTGCCCATTTTTGGATTGGATTGTTTGTTTTTTTAATATTGAGCTTCATGAGCTGTTTATATATTTTGGAGATTAATCCTTTGTCCATTGATTCATTTGCAAATATTTTCTCCCATTCTGAGGGTTGTCTTTTTGTCTTGTTTATGGTTACCTTTGCTATGAAAAAGCTTTTAAGTTTCATTAGATTCCATTTGTTTATTTTTGTTTTTATTTCCATTACTCTAGGAGGTGGATCAAAAAAGATCTTGCTGTGATTTATATCAGAGTGTTCTGCCTGTGTATTCCTCTAAGAGTTTTATAGTGTCTGGTCTTACATTTAGGTGTCTAATCCATTTTGAGTTTATTTTTGTGTATGGTGTTAGGGAGTGTTCTAATTTCATTCTTTTACATGTAGCTGTCCAGTTTTCCTAGCACCACTTATTGAAGAGACTGTCTTTTCTCCATTGTATATCCTTGCCTCCTTTGTCATAGATTAGTTGACCATAGGTGCATGGGTTTACCTCTGGGCTTTCTATCTTGTTCCATTGATCTGTGTTTCGGTTTTTGTGCCAGTACCATATTGTCTGGATTACTATAGCTTTATAGTATAGTCTGAAGTCAGGGAGTCTGATTCCTCCTGCTCTATTTTTTCTCCCTCAAGACTGCTTTGGCTATTCGGGGTCTTCTGTGTCTCCATACAAATTTTAATATATTTTGTTCTAGTTCTGTAAAAAATGCCATTGGTAATTTGATAGGGATTGCATTGAATGTGTTTTGATTGCTTTGGGTAGTATAGTCATTTTCACAATATTGATTCTTCCAGTCCAAGAACATGGTATATCTCTCCATCTGTTGGTATCATCTTTAATTTCTTTCATCAGTGTCCTACAGTTTTCTGCATACAGGTCTTTTGTCTCCCTAGTTAGGCTTATTCCTAGGTATTTTATTCGTTTTGTTGCAATGGTAAATGGGAGTGTTTCCTTGATTTCTCTTTCAGATTTTTCATCATTAGTGTATAGGAATGCAAGAGATTTCTGTGCATTTTGTATCCTACAACTTTACCAAATTCATTGATTAGCTCTAGTAGTTTTCTGGTGACATCTTTAGGATTCTCTATGTATAGTATCAAGTCACCTGCAAACAGTGACAGTTTTACTTCTTCTTTTCCAATTTGTATTCCTTTTATTTCTTTTTCTTCTCTGATTGCCGTGGCTAGGACTTCGAAAACTATGTTGAATAATAGTGGTGAGAGTGGGCATCCTTGTCTTGTTCTTGATCTTAGAGGAAATGCTTTCAGTGTTTCACCATTGAGAATGATGTTTACTGTAGGTTTGTCATGTATGTCCTTTATTATGTTGAGGTAGGTTCCCTCTATGCCCACTTTTTGGAGAGTTTTTATTATAAATGGGTGTTGAAGTTTGTCAAAACTTTTTCTGCATCTATTTAAAATGATCATATGGTTTTTATTCTTCAGTTTGTTAATATGGTGTATCACATTGATTGATTTACATATATTGAAGAATCCTTGTATCCTTGGGATAAATCCCACTTGATCATGGTGTATGATCCTTTTAATGTGTTGTTTGATTCTGTTTGCTAGTATTTTGTTGAGGATTTTTGCATCTATTTTTATCAGTGATACTGGTCTGTAATTTTCGTTTTTTGTAGTATCTTTGTCTGGTTTTGGTATCAGGGTGATGGTGGCCTCGTAGAATGAGTTTGGGAGTGTTCCTTCCTCTGCAATTTTTGGGAAGAGTTTGAGAAGGATGGGTGTTAGCTCTTCTCTAAATGTTTGATAGAATTCACCTGTGAAGCCATCTGGTCCTGGACTTCTGTTTGTTGGAAGATTTTTTATCAGAGTTTCAATTTCATTACTTGTGATTGGTCTGTTCATATTTTCGATTTCTTCCTTGTTCAGTCTTGGAAGGATATACCTTTCTAAGAATTTTGTCCATTTCTTCCAGGTTGTCCATTTTATTGGCATAGATTTGCTTGTAGTAGTCTCTTAGGATGCTTCGTATTTCTGCGGTGTCTGTTGTAACTTCTCCTTTTCCATTTCTAATTTTATTGATTTGAGCCCTCTCCCCCTTTTCCTTGATGCGTCTGGCTAATAATGGTTTATCAAGTTTGTTTATCTTCTCAAAGAACAAGCTTTTAGTTTTGTTGATCTTTAGTATTGTTTTCTTTGTTTGTGTTTCATTTATTTCTGCTCTGATCTTTATGATTTCTTTCCTTCTGCTAAGTTTGGGCATTGTTTGTTCTTCTTGTCTAGTTCTTTCAGTTGTAAGGTTAGATTGTTTATTTGAGATTTTTCTTGTTTCTTGAGGTAGGTTTGTATAGCTATAAATTTCCCTCTTAGAACTGCTTTTGCTGCATCCCATAGGTTTTGGATCATCGTGTTTTCATTGTCATTTGTCTCTAGGTATTTTTTGATTTTTCTTTGATTTCTTCAGTGATCTCTTGGTTATTTCATAACATATTGTTTAGCCTTCATGTGTTATTTTTTTAAGTTTTTTTCCCTGTAATTGATTTCTAATCTCATAGCGTTGTGGTCAGAAAAGATGCTTGATATGATTTCAATTTTCTTAAATTTACTGAGGCTTGATTTGTGAACCAAGATGTGATCTATCCTGGAGAATGTCCTGTGCACTTGAGAAGAAAGTGTAATCTGCTGTTTTTGGATGGAATGTCCTATAAATGTCAATTAAATCTATCTGGTCTATTGTGTCATTTAAAGATTGTTTTTCCTTATTTATTTTCATTTTGGATGATCTGTCCATTGGTGTAAGTGAAGTGTTCCAAGTCCCCCACTATTATTGTGTTACTGTCGATTTCCTCTTTTATAGCTGTTAGCAGTTGCTTTATGTATCGAGGTGCTCCTATGTTGGGTGCATATATATTTATAATTGCTATATCTTCTCCTTGGATTTATCCCCTGATCATTAGGTAGTGTCCTCCTTTTCTCTTGTAACATTCTTTATTTTAATGTCTATTTTATCTGATATGAGTATTGCTAATCAAGCTTTCTTTTGATTTCCCTTTACATGGAATATCTTTTTCCATCCCCTCACTTTCAGTCTGAATGTGTCCCTAGGTCTGAAGTGGGTCTCTTGTAGACAGTATATATGTGGGTCTTGTTTTTGTATCCTTTCAACAAGCCTGTGACTTTTGGTTGGAGCATTTAATCTATTCACGTTTAAGGTAATTATCGATATGTATGTTCCTATGACCATTTTCTTAATTGTTCGGGGTTTGTTTTTGTAGGTCATTTTCTTCCCTTGTGTTTCCTACTTAGAGAAGTTCCTTTAGCATTTGTTGTAGAGCTGGTTTGGTGGTGCTGAATTCTCTTACCTTTTGCTTGTCTGTAACACTTTTGATTCCTCCATCGAATCCAAATGAGATCCTTGCTGGTAGAGTAATCTTGGTTGTAGGTTCTTCTCTTTCATCACTTTAAGTATATCATGCCACTTCCTTCTGGCTAGTAGAGTGTCTGCTGAGAAATCAGCTGTTAACCCTATGGGAGTTCCCTTGTATGTTATTTGTCGTTTTTCCCTTGCTGCTTTTAATAATTTTTCTTCGTCTTTAATTTTGGCCAGTTTGATTACTATGTGTCTTGGCCTGTTTCTCCTTGGGTTTATCCTGTATGGGACTCTCTGCGCTTCCTGGACTTGGGTGGCCATTTCCTTTCCCATGTTAGGGAAGTTTTCAACTATAATCTCTTCAAATATTTTCTTGGGTCCTTTCTCTCTCTCCTCCTTGTGGGACACCTACAATGCGAATGTTGTTGTATTTAACGTTGTCCCAGAGGTCTTTTAAGCTGTGTTCATTTCTTTTCATTATTTTTTCTTTATTCTGTTCTGCAGCAGTGAATTCCACCATTCTGTCTTCCAGGTCACTTATCTGTTCTTCTGCCTCAGTTATTCTGCTATTGATTCCTTCTACTGTATTTTTCATTTCAGTTATTGTATTGTTCATGTCTGTTTGTTTGTCCTTTAATTCTTCTAGGTCTTTGTTAAACATTTCTTGCATCTTCTCGATCTTTGCGTCCATTCTTTTTCTGAGGTCCTGGATCATCTTCACTATCATTATTCTGAATCTTTTTCTGGAAGGTTGCCTATCTCCGCTTCATTTAGTTGTTTTTCTGGGGTTTTATCTTGTTCCTTCATCTGGTACATAGCCCTCTGCCTTTTCATCTTGTGTATCTCTCTGTGAATGTGGTTTTTGTTCCACAGGCTGCAGGATTGTAGTTCTTGCTGCTGCTGTCTGCCCTCTCGCTTTTAGCTTTTCACTGTTGAGTATTCTACTGGCTGTGAGTTTGTCATAAAGGGTTTTTATTATATTGGGGAGTGTTCCTTCCTGTTCAATCTTTTGGAATAGTTTGAGAGGATATGTATTAGTTCTTTATATATTTGGTAGAATTCCCCAGTGAAGCTATGTGGTCCTGGAATTTTGCTTTTTGCGAGTTTCTAAATTACTGATTCAAATTCATTACTAGTAATTTGTCTGTTCGTATATTCTATTTCTTCCTGTTTTAGTCTTGGTAGTCAGCAGTTTAGATCCTGTGTTCTAGGCTGTGTGTTTGAGTTTGAAGAATATGTAAATCAAAAGACAATTTTAAAGCTGCTGCCTCAGAGCTAATTTTATCATGGAAAAAACATGTAAGTAAGCCTCTTCTTACTTCACTTGAGTTGTGACATTTTATGTAAGGACATTGTGAAGTAATTTTCTTTGTTTAAGAACAAAATATAAAATGGAACGTAAGCTTATAATTATTTGTATTGGTTAAGAATCTGGTTTAAGCAAAAAAGGAATTTTTTAGTTTATTTTTTCAGCCATAATTTCTTCAAATACATTCTCTATACTCATCTTGCTCTCTCGTCTCCTTCTGGAACATGTATAATATGAATGCTGGCATGTTTAATGTTATCCCATAGATCTCATATGTTGCTTTCATTTTTTTAAATTTGTCTTTCTGTCTGCTGATCTGAATGAGTGACTTCCATTATTCTGTCTTCCAGATCAGTTATGCATTCTTCTGTGTCATTTAGTCTGCTATTCATTGCTTCTAGTATGCTTTTTTATCTCAGATATTGAATTATCTATTTTGATTGTCTCTTTATTTTTTTAGTTCCTTATTAAAATGATTTGTGTTTAGATCAGTTCTCGCCTCTAATTCAGTTAGTGGTAGATTGACTATTTGTCTGGTAGATTGACTATTTCTGTTTCATTATTTATTTTTTTAGGGGTTTTTCTCTTGCTCTTTTAATTGAGAGTAGTTCCTTTTTATTTTACTTAACTTTATCTTTCTCTATGAATTTAGGTGAAATAGTTATCTGTTGTGGTCTTGAAGGGGTATTCTTATGTAGGAGCATCCTTATGTACACTGTGTTTGCCCAGTGCGTTTGGTGGGAAGGCTGGACTTGATGTGGACACCAGCTGCATATTTCCTCAGGGTGTGCTGACCACTATCACCTTAGTAGGTGGTGTGGCTGGTGATGGAGGAGCTAGAACCTGTGCAGGGTGTGAGGCAGGACTTCCTCTTTGCTCAGTGGCTGTCACTGCCTGCTTAAGGGCCTATCTGCTCCCAAGTTGCTGGAGTGGAATCCCTGAGTGTCAGGTTTGAGCTGACTCTGTTCCCTTTAAGTGTGTGTTTTTCCTTCTCTCTGCACTGGGGCCTTTGCCTCAATAGAGGGAGGTGCTGAAGCAGTTTGAGTTTGTGTACTTACAGAGATCTGATCAGCTGCTTGTGTAGGCATCTGTGGCTCTACTCAGATGCAGCCCCCAGTCGTGTATTTTCCCCTGTCATGGCTGCCCCAGTTCTAGTGCTAGGCTATAGCATGGAGTGGGTGGGGCAGGAGCATTTGCTCAGCTAGGCCTGGGTAGGGCAAGGTGGTCTCAGGAATTCTGGTGCCCATGGTGCCAGGAGTTTGGGCTGCTTCTGGAGTGCTGTTTGTGTAAGCTCTAACAGTGCTGCTGCTGCTGCCCTGCCTGGACCACACCCTAGGCCCCTGGGTCACCTGTGTATCCCTAGATCAAGTCTTTTCCCAGGTCCTGGCTGCTATAGACACAGCATCAAGCTGTGGCGTGGAGTGAGGGTGCTGGGGTGTTCACTTGGCTCAGATTAGGAAGTGGAGAGGTGGTAGCTGCTAGGGCAGGCCTCTTTCCGCCCTGCCTGGGGGCAAGCCAGCACCGGTGCTCTCTTACAGGTGGAGTCTAGGCTTCCCCAGTCTTTCTAGCTGTCCTAGCAGTTCTCCAAGCAGTCAAGGTGGCTTGTCTCTTATGCATTGGACCCCAGGACTGGGACACCCAGTCTGTGCTGGACCCACTCATTCCCCAGGAGGAATGTCTGCCTGTGTGATGTCCCTTTTCCTCCTAATCCCCTCCTAGGGGCATAGGTCCCAACCTGATGCTTTCCTTCCCACCCTACCTAATTCTGTGTAAATCTTTCCTGAAGCCTTGGTTAAATAGGAGTCCTGCTGCAGGTTTCCAGTTAGTTTCCCATGAGAGTTATTCCACTTGTAGTTGTTTTTTTGATGTGTTTGTGGGGGGAGGTGAGCTCCACATCCTCTTACATTGCCATCTTGATATCCTGTATATGGATAACTTTGAATACTAGGTAAGAGTAGAAAATAGTAAATGTAAATCCCATGAGGCACAACTGAAAATCAGCTTTGTTGATTTTATATAGTAGTTAATTTATGACACTGAGATACATGTTGTGGATATATGGTTTCATGTATAATTTTATAGATACTTAGGGTCTACTTTCATTCTTAAGTATATTTCTATTGATATAATCAGTATGTCAGTCTATTTTAGATGAATTCTTATCTTTTAGGTAGTTTTGGATATGCTTAGCTACTTCTCTCAAAGATAAATGTGTATGTCGAAGGCAGGATGCATATTTTTTTTCCTCAATAGAGCACCTAATAAAATGATGAGCATTAAACATGTGTATTGCCTTAATTAGAAATGTAATAAAATAATGGATGGTAACTAAACTTTCAAACAGATTGGTGATACATCCTAATAGTGTTTATTTGCTCTGTGTGAGAAGGGAAGGTAGAGGTCAAGAGAAGAAAGAACTATTAAAAAAGAAATTTGTATTGTTTGAGTGTTTAGTATCTATGGATATTATATTATTGAGCACTGGTTAACTTCAGGCACTAATTCTATTCTGCATTCCGTTATTGTTTTTAGAATGAAGGACAAAAATAGTTCTTTTTCTATACATTTCTATAAAAGGACTGGTTTCACAGCAAAGATTGTGGTGCCAGATAGATACACTGTTTTTAAATGGAATGACTTTGGGGAAAGATTCTTATTTTAAAATGAGCTAAACTTATTAAAATATAGTTAAGTTTAATTAGTTTTCTTAATAGTGGGCCTGTTAGATAAAAGCTATTAGTATTTTACTTCTTTCCAAAAGCTGATCTTGTAAATTCTCTTTAATCCTAACTATCTAGAAACAAAGTAGTCTTATTATTCCTTCCCTCCTTAGGATCTTATGGTGACATACTCAGCTTAATTTAGCTGATGGGGGCATGCAGAGCATTATATGAACTAGGCCTGTGCATTTTCCTTTTTCCATATGGACTTTCTACACTTAGACTGCATGACTCCAAGACCATGGCTTAATTTTACTGGGATTTAATTTAATTTAGAGGGATTTGAAAACTGTGACAAATTTACCTGATTCTTTTGATAGAAATTAATATAATGGAAATTTAAAAAGTTTTTATATAGTTTTAAATGTTACACTCCATTTACAGTTATCACAAAATACTGGTTATCTTCCCCGTGTTGTACAATACATCCTTGTAGCCTATCTCACACCCAGTAGTTTATACCTCCCACTTCCTCACCCCTATATTGTCCCACCCCTCCCTCCTCACTGGTAACCACTAGTTCGTTCTCTATATCTGTGAGTCTGCTTTCTTATTTTAAGTTCAAAAGCCTCCTCTAGAACTGTATCCCTCTGATATGGAAGCTCAGCAGTTTAGTTTCTATGTTCCAGGCTGTGTGTTTGAGATTGAAGAATACGTAAATTAAAATACTTTTTACTAAAGCTGCTGCCTTGGAGCCAGTTGTCTCATGGAGGAAACGTGCAAGGAAGCTTCTTCTTATTTCACTTGAGTTGTGGCATTTTATGCAAGGACATTTTAAAATAACTTTCTTTATTTAAAATCAAAATTTAAAATGGAGCCTATGTTGGTTAGGTTCCATTGGTTAGGAATCTGTTTTAAGCAAAAAAGGAATTTTTTAGGTTATGTTACTGAAAAGTTCAGGAATATGTTATCTGTCTTTGTCTCTGCCTCCTTCACGTTGACTTTATCCTCAGACTCTGTGTTGAGACAAGATGAGGACCAGCAATGCAGATCTTCTCAGGTTCAAATCCAGCTCAGAAGAGAACCTATATACTTTAAGAGTATGAAGACGAGTTCTAGGCTTGATTCTTGCTGGTCTTAGTTGAATCCCACGTTCCTCTCTGAACCAGTTCTGTGGTCAAGGGAATGGACTTCCACAATCACTTTAGATCTGAGTCATTTGCCTAGCCTTGGAGCTGGGATTGGCAGCAACCCCATGAAGGCACATGGAATGAAAGCAGGGGGAGTAGTTCTTCACAGGAGATTCAGATCACTGTTCACAGAAAATGGATAAATGTAAGCTGTGGCAAAAATGATAAGTGCCAAAAGTCACTGTGCCAGTGACTTTGCATTTGGTTTATCTTTTTCAGAAACAAAACTCATAATTTCTATTGGAGTAGCACGTCCATTAGAAGGCATATTTAGCTGATGATGACAGAAACTTAAAATAACCATGGCATAACAAGCTGGAGGCGCTCCCACCCCAGGTGGGCAGTCCAAGACTGAATTAGCATTTCCATGACAAAACCAACGCCACTTTCAATTGCTGCAGCTCCAGCAATCACATTTGCATTCCAGGATGGAGGAAGAAAGCAAATAAATGAGTGTCCATCAATTGTCTACCTCCCTTTTACTGGAAAGTCCTGCTCAACAACTTCTACTTACACCTCACTGGCCAGAACTTGGTCACATGGCTATGTATACCTGTAAGGATGTTTGGGAAATGTGCTTATTTAGATTGGTACAATGCCACCTCTAATAATAACTCAATAGGTGTTTTGTTAGTAAGGAAGAACTAGTGAAAGCCTATTAGGTAGATAGCTAGTGGTCTTTCTACATGTGTTAACTTATTAACTGATATGGATGCCATCTGAGGTTTAACAACCCAATGCATTTTACATTTAAGACTTAAAACACATTTTAGAGGTAGATGGTAAGATGAATAATGGAACTAATATATACCCTAAAATTAGTAACAGGGTGTTCATTGAATGAGTATCAAACAAGGAAGTCAAAATAAGAGTTAAAGATGATTCTGACTTATCTGTCTCTTGAATAGTTGGCTGTAGTGATGCCTTTGCCTAAGATAAGGAACCTAAGAGGAGTGCCAGGTTTTCAGCAGAAGTTAAAGTGTTAAGATTTGGATGTGGAACACTATAAATGCTGGCATCAGATGACCTCTCGGGTGATGTCATTTGTTCACCAGCTGGGCATTTTGATATCTATTGTGCATTTTCTGGCAGAGTACAGAGAACTAGATACTTTTTCCACTTCTCTCAGTCCCTCTCTTTCAACTTGTGATCTAAGTTCCTGAAAATCATGGAAAGTTGGGTCCAAGGAACCTTTAATTCCAATTCTATAGCTTAGAACAAGAGAGAGGTCTTTGTGGAGTCAAGCATGGGTTGGGTATTTTTCATTATCCTAAGTACTGGAAATACAGCTATTAATAAGGAAAAAAATGCCTTCAAGCTATGCTTTGTTATCATTACTTATTTATCAATCCCTATTTTTTCATGTCATACTACACTAAATTCCAAAGACAAGGAATTCCACAGAGCTTAGTGGAATTTTGTATGGGTGCTGTAATTTAATTATAAACATTGAACAAATGCTAAACAGTCTAAGGCAATTTGAAATATAAATAAGCAGTACATTCATGAGAGCTACTGTTGTTCAAGGTAAATATTAATTGTTGCTAGAATGAATAAATAGTTCTTCTGTTTATTCTTATGTAATGTCACACTTGGCTTCCTTTGGGTCTTTACAAGTGGTTGATCAAATGGTTTTTTTTAAGGTCTGGAAAACACTACGGATCTAGCTTTTGAGAATATACCCAGTCTGGGAAAGGGAGACAAAAGTTTCTGTGTTCAGGGAGTAAGTAGCTTCTCTAAAAACCCTTTTAATTTGTACACACAATGAGTGGTAGCAAAGCAGTATCACTGTGACAGTTGTTTGGGTGATGTCATTTGTTCACCAGTCAGGCAGCTGGGCATTTTGAAAATCTGTTGCCGTTTCTTGGCAGAGAGCACAGAGATAAGAGCATTTAGGCTTTGGAAAGGACCTTTCTGTGTTTAACGAAAAGCATTTTATTTATAAAAGTGGAGGTTTTCCTTATCTTCAGTCATCACTAATTCCATTGTCTTATTGTCTATTTTTTTCCATCTATCCTTTTCTGCAAATATAAAACTGAAATAATCTTATCCCTCAAAATGACTTTTCTTTCTGCCTTCTCTTGTTGCATGGTGCTGTCTTCTACCCAGTTCTCCTAAGGCAGAGATCTGTAAGTCATCCAAGATTACTTTTTCCTTCTTGATCACCAAGTTCTGCTGTTCTTCCGTAGTTAACATGTTCTTTCTCGCTGTGTCTGTTGCTTGTATCCATGATCGAACTCTTACCATCTCTCTCTTGGACTTGTGCAACTCTTGAGACTCTCTGTTCACTCCTGCCCCTCTCCCATCCAGCCCCCACAATAACTGCTGGTGTAATCTATAAAAAAGAAATTTGGATTATGTTACTTCTCTTTAAATCCTTCAGTGACTCCACCATATTGCTAATGAGTCAGAATTGGACCTACATTTTCAACAGTGTGACTTAAAACAGAATACTTCCAAGGAGACATATAGTGGTTCAAACAAAAGTATTTTGGCTATTTCATTTTTACCTATTCTTTCGAAAGGCTAAAATGATAAGGGTATATTCATTCTTTACATTAAGAGTTACATCTTTGGCATGTATAGGAGCATAGCTGCTCACTTTCTGTAAAACAAGACTGGCTATTAGATGCTCTCCCTTCCTCCCAAGAGGTATCATGGGGTGTTTATCATCCCCATGTAGTTCTTTACACTTTTATTTCATATGCATTAATTTCTAAGAGATCTATATGTATATCTCAATGTTTATCATATATTATTGTTTTAATAATTTTAAACTTCATGTAAATAAGGTACTGCTGTGTATATTCCTCAACTTTTTTGATATGCATTGTTCATGAGATACATCATGTAGTTCTAGTTCATTTAGTTTCACTTGTGTATAGTACTTTCACTGTATGAATGTACCACAATGTACGCACTGTCCTGTTGATGTTCATTTCATCCCCTCCCCCACCATTTTTCTGCTCTCCATGACCTTTTCAGATCAAGCTCCCATGCTCCTGGACCAATACTTGGGAGTAGAGGGTATATAATTGATCTTTGTGGTTGCTGTTAATCTTCAAATAATTATTTTTGGTAGATTGCTTACCTTTAAAATGAATGTCCTTGTTGGTCAGCACTAGCAACTGCCTTGGTCTCAAGCAAGGGGTATAAATTGTCTTTCTAAATTAGCAAAACCTCACCTCACTTAGCAGGGCTGTCTGCAGTAGTAAATGAGATCCTTTGTAGCAAATGCCTTCCTTTGCAGATGCTCAGAGCCCTGCGTAACATGTGCTTTCTCCTCTACTTGTTGCTTGGCCAGGTGATTTCTAAGTCATATGGCTTTGCTTCAAAAGACCTGTGAGGAGAGGATAGGTTCCAGTAGTAGTGTCCCTTACTTTCTTGGGGTTTGCATGTCACTGGTGCTTGACCCTCTAGTCCAGTGGTTATCAAACTTTAGCCTACATCAGAATCACCTGGAGAGCTTGTCAACTGGTGGGCCTCACCCCCAGATTTCTGATTCAGAAGATCTCAGATTGGGTCTGAGAATATGCATTTCTTATACTTTTGCAGGTGATGCTGATGCTGCTGTTCCTAGGACAATACTTTGAGAATCACTGTTCTAGGTCAACATTTCCCAACCTTTTAAATTTTATTTTAATTTTTTTGACTCATGGACCCATTTAATATTAATGCATAACTTCACATCACTACATGAATTTTAAAATCATTTAGGCCTTCCCTGGTGGCACAGTGGTTAAGAATCCACCTGCCAATGCAGGGGACATGGGTTCGATCCCTGGTCCGGGCAGATCCCACATGCCGTGGAGCAACTAAGCCCATGCACCACAACTACTGAGCCTATGCTCTAGAGCCTGCAAGCCGCAACTACTGAGCCCAGGCGCCTAGAGCCCGTGCTCTGCAACAAGAGAAGCCACCACAATAAGAAGCACACGCACCGCAACCTAGAGTAGCCGCCTCTCGCTGCAACTAGAGAAAGGCCACGCGCAGCAATGAAGACCCAATGCAGCCAAAAATAAATAAATAAAATAAATAAATTTTTTTAAAATTAAAAAAATCAGTTTATACTTTCATAATTTTTACATATTATAAAGAAAGGCTTTAAGTTAAAAAAATTCTGTCAGCATAGTATTAAGCATTGTGGTTGTCTAGAGCCTTGCTACTCAAAATGTGGTCTGTAGACCAACACACCTGGGAACTTGTTAGAAATGCAGATTCTCAGGCCTCACCCAAGACCTAATGAATCAGAATCTGAACTTTAACAACATACCCAGGTGATTAGTATGCACATTAAAATTGAAGTTGGTGGTCTAAGGCTCACATTAAATCTGATCCTAATAATATTTAAAACAAATAAGAAACACTTCAAATTTTAACGTTTAAAAAGTAGCACATGATTCATTTACTTTCATTATCTTATTTTCATGTAAGAAAATGCATCATTTCTTGGAAAAGAAAAATAACATATCAAATTTGGTTTGAGGACCAACTGCTGAAATTTAATGATGTTTTAAAACACAACAGTGGACAAAATTGTATTTATGACCTGATGTTTGGAAATATTACTATTTTTACCTAAAAAACCAACTGCCTTATTTTGATGATTTTCATGAAATAATAGATTCCTGACTGCTACTTGCAATAACCTCTCTGCAAATAATACATTATGTGTATAGTGAGTGTTTTCCCCACCAAGTAAAAGCTTAATTGGATATAATTTTTGTTATATTTATTATTTTTCATTTTTCTTGAAGTAGTAGTTGAAACATCTTTCATCAGCTGATAACAGTTTGACATCCAGAGAGAATTATCTTGGGGCAAATTTGCAAAATTGTTATCACTTAAAAATTTTATTTGTGTTTTAATATCATTGTTCATTATACCTCTTTTCTTTAAACAACTGTCTGTGGGGATAATAATAACGGGATACCATTTAGGGTTGGGAAGATCAGAGTTTTATATGTAGAAACCTAGAAGAGTACCTGGCACATATAGTATGTTTTACATAAATGACTGTGTCAACCCTATTCTCCTCTTTCTCCTTGTCTTCTTCCTCTTCTTCATCATCGTTATTTCATTCCATAGCAGCTCAGGATAGAGAAATTTAACTATCTACTGTGTAAAGCTGAGAGGTAGAGTGGACCCGATACAGATCTTAGCAATTTTTCTTCCAGGCAGGGGAGAATACTATAAAGTGGAGTTACAGAGAACTAGAAACTAGGTTCATGTAGGGAGTAATCAAGGTCTGAGTCTATGATGGTTCTTAGTGTTATTTACTGGCTTTTTTTCCTGCTAGTCATTTGATATGATTGCACTTCCTAACTCTTGTTGGCGGGCACCATGTGACTGCTTGAGGCCATTGAATTGTAAGCAGAAATTGTGTGTGTCATTAGCTGCTGGGATAAGATCCTCCAAAACTTTCTTTCCCTCTGGCACAGTGACTATTTATTGTTATGTTGATGGCTGTTCTGACAGCTTGGGTTTCTGTGTGACTGTGATATGTGGAGCACCCCTGCCAGTCTGTGTGACTGCCATGGTTGAGATGTAACATGATCAAGAAATAGACCTTAGTTGTTTCAAGCTCCTAAGATTTGGGGGTTGTTTATTATTGCAGCATTATATAGTTTGTACTGACTAATATAGATTTTTTGATGGGTTTTGAAAACTGAAAGTATGGAAGTGGGGTGAGAGTGAGCTAGATGACAAAAACTACAGTTTTTGCTAGGAGCCCAAGAACCAAAGAGAGTCCTCAGGAATGTGTCACAATCTAGTGTCAGTATAGGGGACACAAGGTGGAGGGAGTGTTTGGGATCTTTCTGGTGCCTCCCTCCTTCAGAAAAGTGATACACTATCAAAAGTATACAAAACTGCATAATTGTGAAATGTATCTGTTCTACTTGCCAGTGTGAAAATAGAAATATAAAAATCAATGTAGAAAATGATGTAGGAAAACTAGGATTTAGGAAGAAGAATCATGTTGAAGGGCTGAAAGATTGTTCAGTACCCAGAAGGTAGTAGGTTTCCCCATTTCCTCCCTATCATACATGTTCACATCCACACATGCTTACATGCCCATATGCTCACATATGCATAATATTTAAAAAAAATTTATTTATTTATTTATGGCTGAGTTGGGTCTTTGTTGCTGCTTGCGGGCTCTCTCTAGTTTGGGGAGCAGGGGCTACTCTTTGTTGTGGTGTGCAGGCTTCTCATTGTGGTGGCTTCTCTTGTTGCAGAGCATGGGCTCTAGGCACTCAGGCTTCAGTAGTTGTGGCTCGTGGGCTCTAGAGCACAGGCTTAGCAATTGTGACGCATGGGCTTAGCTGCTCCTCAGCATGTGGGATCTTCCTGGACCAGGGCTCGAACCCATGTCCTCTGCATTGGCAGGCAGATTCTTAACCACTGCACCCAGGGAAGCCCCTGCATAATATTTTTATTAACTCCACTTGTGATTACAAATCATTGCCCTCCTTAGTATATCATCCACAGTGAGGCCTATCTGGATACAGTACTTAAAATTGCAAACCTTCACCCTTTCCCCCCGACACTCCTGACATCCTAAGTAGTAGCTCTGTTTTTTTTCCCCTCATAGAACTTAGCATATTCTTTAGTTTATTTACTTATTTTAAAAATTTATGTCAATAAATTTTATTGACATATATAGTTGATTTACAATGTTTTAATTTCTACTGTAAAGCAAAATGACTCAGTTATACATATATACTCTTTTTCATATTCTTTTCCATTATGGTTTATCACAGGATATTGAATATAGTTCCCTGTGCTATGAAGTAGGACATTGTTGTTTATCCATCCTATATATAATAGTTTACATCTGCTAGTCCCAAACTCCCAATTCTTTGCTCCCCCTGCAACAGCCCGGCAACCACAAATCTTTTCTCTATGTCTGTGAGTCTGTTCTTGTTTTGTACACATGTTCATTTATGTTGTATTTTAGATTCCACATATGTGATATCATATGGTATCTGTCTTTCTCTTTCTGACTTACATTGCTTAGTATGATAATCTCTAGGTCCATTCATGTTGCTGCAAATGGCATTATTTCATTCATTTTAATGGCTGAATAATAGTACATTGTATATATATATACCACATCTTCTTTAGCCATTCATCTGTTGATGGACATTTAGGTTGCTTCCATGTCTTGGCTATTGTAAATAGTGCTGCTATGAACATAGGGGTGCATGTATCTTTTCTAATTATAGTTTGTCTGGGTATATGCCCAGGAGTGGATTTTTGGATCATATGGCAATTCTATTTTTAGTTTTTTGAGGAACCTCTGTACTGTTTTCCATAGTGGCTGCACAAATGTACATTCCCACCAACAGCATAGGAGGGTTCCCTTCACACCCTCTACAGCATTTATTATTTGTAGACTTTTTAATGATGGCCATTCTGACTGGTGTGATGTGGTACCTTGTTGTTTTGATTTGCATTTTTCTAATAATTAGCAATGATGAGCATCTTTTTTGTGTGCCTATTGGCCATCCATGTGTCTTCTTTGGAGAAATGTCTGTTTAGGTCTTCTGCCCATTTTTCAGCTGGGTTTTTTGTTATTAAATTGTAGGAGCTGTTTGTATATTTTTGAAGTTAGGCCCTTGTCAGTCACATCATTTGCAAATATTTCCTCCCAGTCCGTAGGTTGTCTTTTCATTTTGTTTATGTCTTCCTTTGCTGTGCAAAAGCTTGTAAGTTTCATTAGGTCCCATTTGTTTATTTTTGCTTTTATTTCTATTGCCTTGGAAGACTGACCTAAGAAAATTTCTGTAGTTTACTGTTATTGTTTTTCTCTCCCCAACTAGAATGCAAACACCACAGAGAAATAAAATTTTTATCTATTTTGTTTACTGAGAACAGTACCTGGTATATAACGGTACTTGTTGAATTGCAGTACATTCATGAGGGAGAAACCCGGGAAGATGATCTGGACCCTGCTAGCTGCCTAGGTGTTCCAAGAAGGGAAACTAAAGCTGATGCAACTTTGTGATCTCAACCACATTTTAAACTACACTTTGACTCTCTTACTTTCATTCCCTAGCTTTTGAAATAGTTCCAGTCAAGCAGAATTAAGCTTCTTTGTGAAATCGTTAATATGTCATATTTAAAGACTGAGTTTTGAAGGTAGCACAAAAAGTGGGGAAGAATATGGGCTTTAGAGAGAAATCACTTCATTGTCACCTATTAAGGTGGGACTTTGGGCAAGTTACTTATCCATGGAATCTAAATTTTACCATATGTAAAATTAGAATAAAAAATGCTTTGTATGGACTAAATACACATAAAGTTACTAATTTCACATAAAGTTATGTGAAAGTACTTAATATACAGTAGGTACTGGTTTATTTGGGTCCCTTCTTTCTTTCATCACCAGAAAAACAGCTTTTATTATATTTCTATTTAATGTTATTACACATATTTTCAATTTAGCTCTAATTTTGGTCCCCATGGCCTTTTATTAGATTATTTTAGTAAACTTTGGTGAACTAAAATTTCAGTATGTACAAAGAGCCCATATACCATTCACCAGGGAATGGGATTGGGAGGATTGTTGGAGAAGGTCTGAGTTTCCCTGTTTATTTACACAAAAGTAGTTTTGTCTTCATCTTGTTGTCATCCAAAATATCAACAATGCTATCCTCATTGGTTGACCTTTTAGACTTTAGGGCTGGAAAGAATCAATTCATTCCTTTTGCATATTAAGAAATTAAGTCATCTATTTGGTAAATGGCAGAGTAAAGGGTAAGAGTTCTAATTGACTTCTTGTTCAGTGCTCTTTCTACCATATTATACTTCCATCTAGATTAAATTATTTTCATCTAAATGAAATACACAATTTGATGGTTTTTGTCATGTTGACACAAACTTTTATCACATATATTTAACTTTTTGAATAGGTGATACATGCTTGGGTCACTAAAGGGTATACATGAAAGTTAGCCTCCCTTAGCTCTGCCCCCAGCTACAAAAGGCCACCACTGCTCTGTGCATGTATCCATGTATTCACTTATCATTTTACACAAATGTAAACTTTTATGTACTTTGCTTTTTTCACTTAAAAATGTGAAAGTAATATATACATGTGTATTGCTTCTCAGAGCTCCATAACCACCTCTTCTTACTCCCAGGTGTTGTTAGTTGATTGAGTTTTTAAAATTCATGAAGAAACACTTATTGAGCACTGTGTTAGGCACTATTCTAGGCTCTGGGAGTGGAAGAGTGAGCAAGATAGAAGAAAACCACTGTTTTCACAGAGCTTAGTTTCTTGGTTTGTGATTGGTGATATGATAGGGGTACAAATAATGATCTCTAGGATAGGCCAGAAAAGGGAGAAATGAATTTCTTCAGACATGATCAGAGGAAGCTTTAAGGAAAAAGTGGAAATTTATTTGGATTTTAAGTGATGGGTAGAAATTCAGCAGGAAGAACTGGGAAGAAAGGGTACTCCATCACGAATATATTAGAATTTTTGTTGTTTCAGTCTTATGCAGCTGTTGTTTTGCGTCGTATCACTTGAAGTTCTACATTTAAGGATACTATTGGCTTGACATTTTAGTAGATTGATTCCTTTTGGAAATGGCTTCTTTACTTGCAAAATAAAATTGTTTGTCTTAGAAATCAATTTCTGCTGATCTAATTCTTTTTTCTTCTAATTTGTTTACTTGAACTAGATATGAGGATTTTTATAGATGACTTCTACCTATTTGACCCTTTTCATTTGGTTATAAGAGTTTTCATCTTTGTTTTACTTTTTTCTTATAATTTGATATGTGTATGTTGTAATTAACTATTATTTGCTTTAGTGCAGTTATGTGCATACAGCAGAGGTTGTCAACCTTGGGTGTACACTAGGATCATTTGGAGAGCTTTAAAAATGCTGATGCTTAAGCCCCTCCTGGGTCTGGGATGTGGCCTGGGTACCAGGATTTTAAAAAGTGCCTCAGGTGATTTTACTTTGCAGCGGAGCTTGGCTTATTTGGGAGGTAACCAAAACATGCTTTCTCCTTTTGGAAAGTAGGTAACCATGGTTCATCTGAGTGGTATGATCAATCAGTCTCAAATCTCTTGTTTAGAATAAAGTGAAATGGTTAGAATTGGATGGCAGAATGAGGTCCTGGAGTTTGTTAGAGCACTTTTATTGTTAATCACCAAACCATAAATGGAATTAAGCATAATCTATGGAGAGAATAATTTTAAGGACTTTAAATTCTGTGTGGTTGGGGGAAGGGATAACAGTTCTTGTTTTGAGCCCTATACAAATTGAAGTTGTTAGGCTCATTATGTAAGTCAGAAATTAATAAATCTGTTTTTACAGCCTATAACAATTATTAATTTATTGTTAGTATAGTTAGGCAAACATTGTTCTCAAGCTCTTGTTGGCTTTGTCACCTACTTTCAATGTAATAAGTACTCCATTACCGTAAGAGGATCTTTGTTTACTCCAGTAACAAGGTGTTGCACAAGGACTTGGAAACTCAAATAGTTACGTCCCTGAGGTATCAGACCTCAGGTTTCCAGAAGGAAACCAAACTGAACCATAGACTACTCCTTTCTTTTATTCTGAAAAATGATCTAGTCTGTTTCCAGCTTGGAATTGGGAGCTGTCCTCAGGTTAGGGATGTTTACTGTGATTTCACTGTTGGGTTTGAAGTATCGTGAATTCCCAGATACACCCATATCTTGCAGTGTGGACTGCAATAGGGTCACAAACTTCTTGTACATCTATGTAGCACATTAGCACGCTGTCTGAAACTAGTGGGGCTCAGTGAATAGAACAGATAATCAGACAAAATTGGGTTCAAAGCCCAGGTTTTCTATTTATAAGCTGTATTACCTTGATTTACTTAACTTATTTAGCCGTAGTTTCCATGTCTGAAAAATTGGGGGAAATGATACCTAAGTTCCAAGTTTGTTAATGAGGTAAAATAGTTTAGATTCTTAACATAGTGCCTGCCCACAGTTGGTCAGTAATAAATAATAGTTCCCTGGTTTTGATATTGAATTATTCTAGAGAATTATTCTAGTGAAAATGATACTTGAAACAAATTAAGTTCTATATTTTCTTTAATAATGAATCTTATTATTAATAATGACTGTTGGAGTGGTGTATATGAGTCACATTTTATGTAGCTGAAATTTTAAATACTTCTGAACTTCTCATAAACCTGATAATATCCTGATAAAGGTGTTGATATCATACCTTTGTTTATTGTGATAGGTTTTATAATTTTCATTATGTTTAGAGACATTTTACAAGAACTTGAAGATTCTTGAAGTATGAAGGGAGAAGTTAGAAAGTTGATAGTATAGACTGGGCAGTATAGTATAGTCAGGGTACAACCCCTAGGTTCATACATACACAATGAAAATATAAGTGAAGTGTAATAGACCATGTTGAGGTGTAGCCAAACTAATTAGTTCATTCATTACACAATGTTTATTGTGTTCCTTCGTGTGCCCAAATAAGATCATCATGGTAATGACTCCTATTTTCTGCCTTTCAAAATTGTTCTCATTTTTAAAGGCGTAATTCAAATGTGGTCTGTTTGATGAAGTCACCCCTCCCCCTCACACAATTTAAAAGGCAATTTCTTTTTTCTCCATTCTGTCAGCATGTGATCTCTACCCTGGCACTGGCACTTATTTCACTGTTTCATATTAAAAGCGGGGCTGCAGCTAAGTTACAGGCATTAGATTGAAGGTTGTATGGGGTCCTGGTTAAGGGCACTGGTTTTAACATCAGAGAGATGTTATTTTAATCTCTACTTTGTCATTTACTTTCTTTGTGAAGATTTGTCCTTTCTGAGCTCAATTTACTTATCTGTTAGATGGGGATAAAAGCTTCTACCTTATAATTTTGTTGAAAGATTAAGTGGTATAAGTGACCTGAAGTAGTAAATGTTCAACAAACTGTAGTGAATATTGTTATTGTTGTTCTTATTTGTGTAAAGCATGTTATTTATTGTATGTAAGTATGATACATGACTTAAAACCTCCTCCTTTAGATTGTGCACTTTTAAAAACAGGGGACTATTGCTTGGAATTTTTACATAAGGTTTAATAAATTAACTAATATTTGTTTATTAACTACATTAACTTTCATCTCTCCTTGACTTTTAAAAAGAAGAGTATTGGCATATATCAAAAAAATGTCATAAAAGTTGTTCTCTAAATGCTTGTGTTTTAAAATCCCTGCAGGTCCCTTCTTATCTCATAATTTCAATGTCCTGAAATCTGAGGATTCCACCAAGATAATATGATAGGAACTTTCAGTGATTTGGAGCCGTATCCTACTTAGACTAATGTGGGCCTTCCAGGTTTCCTAAGAGCTTGTACAGCAGCGCACACTGCTGTTATTAATCGGCACAGGCGAGAATGCCATCTTTGCCTCAAGAAAGGGGTAAGCAGCTTGATTTAATCATATGTACCTATTATGTGGCTGTATTATAGATCATCAATGCTATTTTTTTAAGAATTAAAAAATAATTGGGGACTCAAAAGAATCAGAATTTATAATTTTACCTTGTGGGGGGCATTTATGTTCTCTGGTATGGAGTTTTTGTTATTTCAGTGATGCTTGGTTGGTTTACATTTCTTTTAAAGTTATTCAGGGACCCTCTCACCTGGATCTGAATACAGAGCTGCCTTATCAAAGCACGATGAAAAGGAAAGTCAGAAAGAAGAAAAAGAAGGGAAACATTACAGCAAATGTTGCTGGGACAAAGTTTGAAATTGGTAGGTCTCCTCAGAATCATGAGATTTTCATATTTGTCGGAAAAACTAACTTGATATTGAAAACAATATAGAAATTCAGAGATAATTATCTTCTCAGAGATAATTATCTTCTATGTAATGGATTTTTGAATGGCTTCTATAAAATTTTCTTCTTTATGAGATATTTGACATGTCAGTAATCAAATAGAACATCACTGTAAACTAAAAAGCTTTAGTTATTGATGGGATTGGATTACATATATATGATTTTGATTAATACTTAGTTTTAAAATCAAGTGTAAAATAATATGAGCAGTAAAACCAATGGTTCTAGCTTTAATATTTAAATACAGATGTGCTTAGGAAAATTGTATTATTCTAATGCATTTTTCACTTGGGGATAAAATTATGTTTAATCTTTAACATTCATTATTTTGTAAATCATTTTTAAAACAGATTAAACATGTAAAATGAAAAGTGCAGAATTTGAGATTTATATTAAACAATGAGAACCTGACAATAGAGTAAGGACGTATTTCTCTCTATGCTTTAAAAATTATTTTGATGATACTGTTACCTTTTATTAATAGAATTTTAGTTTTTATATGTAAGCAGTATCTGCAGTGGAGAGAATAGGTAAGAGTTACTTTAAATTGAGATACTTTTGCCCAGCACTAAGAAACTCATTACTACTACAAGTACTCAAAAAATCTTCCTCTTTTTAAAAAATAATTTTGCATTAAAAGTTGAGGAAACCATGTGAATCTCAAGGATGTTAATTATTCTTACTCTTATTAACTTTTGAGGGTCATGTTTCCACTTACAGTAATTCACCAAAGTTCATCAGGAATCAATGGAATATTTCATAGGTATCAAGGTCCCCTAATACTCTATTTCAACAAGTGTTCCTCAGAGGAAAAAACTTTGGGCGAGTTAATGTGGGAGGGTGAGATGTGAATTATTTGCATAGTATTTTCTAGAGTGAAAAAACAAGAGTAGGGCTTCCCTGGTGGCGCAGTGGTTGAGAGTCCGCCTGCCGATGCAGGGGACACGGGTTCGTGCCCTGGTCCGGGAAGATCCCACATGCCACGGAGCGGCTGGGCCCTTGAGCCATGGCCGCTGAGCCTGCGCGTCTGGAGCCTGTGCTCCGCAACAGGAGAGGACACAGCAGTGAGAGGCCTACGTACCGCAAAAAAACAAAAACAAAAACAAAACAAAACAAAAAACACCAAAAAACAAGAGTAACCGTTGTCAAAGTGATTAATGGACGGTGTCAACTTATCCTGTTTGCTTTTAAGGTCCTGGTGGGGTTTATAAGCAACTTGATCTAAAGGAGAGTGTTTTTAACTGTAGTTCCCTCTCACTTCTAAGGGCTGAAGTTGCATTAGACTTCTTCACACTGATTCCAGACCTCTTTGCTGAGCCTGCTCAGTTGTGTTTAGCAAAAGCCCTGGCTAGATCAGGCTTGGAGACTTGGACAAGGGACTGCTGGGAGAATACAAAGCTAAGTATAGGGAAGGGAAAGAGACAATTGGCTGTGTGTCCAGGAGAAAGTGTTACCTTGCTTTCCCTTATTTAACCTTGTGATATGCAACAGATTACTTCTTGTAATTTAATTACTGCTCCTTTGACAGGTTGAATTATATAATAGAAAGATAATTAAGCCATAGTCAGGACACTTGTGTTTTGTCCCTGGTGTTGCCTGTTTCCTCATGAAGAATACTTTGATCACTACTAGTCTTAATATTAATTCTTTTATAACCCTGGACCAAATATTTTCACATGAATTACCTCATTTAATCTTCCAGTAACCCTGTCAAATAGGCTGCATTACTCCCTTGTTGTCCTTTTCCCTGACTTTCCTCACTCTAATAGTGAATTTGAAGTGGCTAACAGCCATAAGAAAATAAATAAGGAAAAATAAAAACAGTAAAATAGGATGAATCTTGTGGCTGATCAGAATACAAACTGCATTCCATGAAATCCTGTATACTTAGAGATGTGCATGGGTTTGATGCTGAGCTTCCTAGCAAGCAAAGCAAATAATCAAAACATAATCAGCTATAGAATACACAGTGCCCAGAAGATAAAACCATACTGGTTATTCAAGAGAAATGCAATTTTTTCTATTTCCGAGTCTTGAAAGAAATTTCTCCCATAATTCCTCATGGAGACATGTTGTGGAATGGTGAACTACATTCTCACAGTAGTCCTATAATTAATACATTATGGAATTTTAATTATTACTTTTTAAAATGCCCCTTAGCACAGTTGAAGAAACTGAAGCTCACTAAGAGTTAGCAACTTACTCAAGATTGTACAGATGCCAAAAGTAGAACTTGAATCTGAATTAATTTGCTTCCAAATTTAGTGTTCTTTTTACTCTATCATACTGCCTAAATAAAATATGAATTGAAATTTAAATTGAGGAACATTAAGGTGTCCTCTGTATCTAAAATTCAGAGAGTTGCATGGATTCCTATTTTTAAAACTCCTGAACAGCCTCTGAAAGCTCTATGGGTCAAGGCAAAAAAAAAGTAGGACAAATTTGTGAGGAATGTATTTTTGGTAATTTTCATTAAATGGGGACAAGACAGATTGGAGAAGGGGATACTTAATTATGCAAGGGGAAATGTGAGAAAAATGGTTGGTGTGGTTATCTCTATTTTACCAATGGGGAGTTCGGTTTGGTAGAAATTCAATATTGAGGCAATTACTTCACTTCTTTTTGTAAAGAGAGCTCCTAAAAGACCAACATTTAAAAGCACGGATTTAGGCTTTGGCTGCCAACAGCCTTCTATTTGGAATTGACATGTTAAAGGAAGTTCTTTTCTATGCAGTGGAGGATGGTATACTTAAAAAGATGCCAATTGATTTCTAAAACTTCAATTCAAACAAAAATATGGTTAAATAGCTTAGCTGAAAAAAAAAGTGAGTTTAATACCCTATATTGTAATTTTCTTTGAAGTTCAACTTTGTCAGCTCTCCAAGCTTTGAATTTCGTAAGAGAGATTTATATATGACTGACCTTACAAATTTGACTTTGAGAATGTAAAGAAAGAATGGATCTTTTCCACCATTGTTTATGTACCCTAAATGTTCCCAGCCTCACCAGCTCATGTGTACATTAATACCCACATTTTAGTAGCTCATTATACTCCCTCCGTCCATAACTGCCACCAGTTCCATTTCTCTCCTCAGGGGTTTCCCAGTTAATTCTGAGAGGCCCAGGGCAATGACTTCCATGTACTCAGAAATGGGTCTGCCCCTGAGATGCAGTTCTGGCCTTGTCATTGTTTTCTGCTAGTGAGCCAGTGAAAGAACTCTCCTAGGCTGTGTCACTACGGTCTTGCTCTCCCCATGAGCTCTAGATGACACAGAAGCTCTTGGGGCCCTCAGTACACCAACACTGCATGGTGGTCTGCAGCAGAGAGAGGAACAGCCCTTTCCCCAAATTCTTGTACTGTACGTTGTCACCTAGGCCTTCAGAACAACCCCATGTATTAAAAAGCTTCTCATGGATAAAAGCAACTTCACCTCAACAATCCCTTCCCCGACCTCATCCGTCTCCAGTCACTGTCCTCTTCTATTATGCTTGTGTTCTAGGCATTATTGCATAAAAAGCCCATTCTTTCTCCTCAGCCAAAAAGAAATCAAGAGTCCCTAGGACTTGAGACCAGCAGGTGTCTGGTCATCAGTTTCATGCTTGAGCCAAGTACATTCAGACAATTAATCCCTTTTTACTGTATCTCCCCATATATAGGGCAGTAAAAAGAAAATGTTTAAAAATAAACATCGAAGCGCTGCTAATTTGTTACACTATTCTATTACGACTCCAAAATCTGTTGGAACCTAAATTTATCCTAAGTATTTGCTGATCTTTATTCTAAATTTGAACCTCATTGGAAGAAAAATGTCAATATGTTAATTGTGTAATCAATGTGTTGATTGTGAAACCTAAAAAACAAGATTTTCTCTGAGCATAAATTTTTTCCATAGGATTAGAGGGCTGGGAGCAGATAGGAGGGCCAGAGTTTCCAAATCTCTACTGCAATTCTGCTTCATTATTTTGTATCCTGTGTCAATATAGCTGACTTGGTTTTAACTGCTAAAAATAATTTGAGCTAGGGAGGTGGAAAATATAGGATAGGTCTAATGATCAGGGGCTATTTTTATCTTTTCCCTTTTGTACCTAACCCAAGGTCATGAAAAAGCCATAGAAGTACATTTTCCTGAGTAGAGGTGTTATCAGCTGTGTGTGTATTTTCACTATGCTATGAATAATCACTAAACTCTTTAATAGTGTTGTGTACCTGTTAAATCTCAGAAAATTGAAACTAAGGATTTTGGGTGCCACTTAAAAACAGTTCTCTGTTGCTGTTGAGTAAAATTTGGCATTAAATTGTTGTAGCTAAAAATAAGGTTATGCTATAACTAATGGAAATTTTACAAGTGAAATACTGTGAGCTAAAATTGATATATATCAAAAAAGATTTTCATAATGAATGTATTTCAGAAGTATTTTAATTTTGGTTTAACTTAACTGTTTACTTGCAGTTCGTTTAGTAATAGATGAAATGGGATTTATGAAAACGCCAGATGAGGATGAAACAAGTAACCTTATATGGTGTGATTCAGCTGTTCAGCAGGAGAAGATTGCAGAGCTGCAAAATTACCAGGTGGGAAATTAATCATGACCAATTTTTGGTCAGTAGGAAAGTTATATGAATTCCATTATAATTTTCTTTAGATAAGGCTCTTAATATGTTGACATATTAAATTTCAGTTCTAATTTACCTGAATAGCCTGTTTTGTTGCTGTCCAGTTGTACTGACTCTTTGCCCGAAGACTGCATCCTCTCAGATTTAACTTTTAACCTCTTTCCATCTTTAAGGAAGAAGTGATAGAGGAAAACTCTTCCTAGGCTGGTGCTTTGCATTATCCTTAAAGATGAACAATGTGGAGTAGATTGCATAAAGAGATCTGAACACTGATATCCCTTGTAATGTCAGCTATGTGTAATTTGGCTTCATTATTTTATTTCTGGAATGTAATACAAACATATTAAAAAATAAAAAAGCCAAATACATGGAATTTTAGACAATTGAGATTTTGAATAGTTCTTCCTGTTAGTGTAGAGGATTATACAAAATTGACTGTAGGCAACAGATTAGTCCATTTTCATCAGTTTTTTTGTTTTTTAATAAAAAAAATTAAACTCAAAGAATGAATGTAACTGTATTATAGTATAAATGAATATATTCATTAAGTTAATGAAAATATTAATGTTGATGTTTTTATTTTCCAGAGGATCAACCATTTTCCAGGAATGGGAGAGATCTGTAGGAAGGATTTCCTAGCGAGAAATATGACCAAGTAATCTTCATTTTCTTGTAATAGAGAAGACCTGTTCAAAAATTACATTTTGAATGTCATAGTGCTATCTTTCACAAATTTATATTGATTTGAAATGATATTTTGTTGGAAGAGATAGAATTTTAGAGCTAGAAATGTTTTAAAATTTTCCTGGTTCTATTCTTTGACTTTGCAGAGAAGGTAATTGAGGGTCAGAGACATGAATATCTTGCACAAAGTCAAATAGCTAACAACAGAGCTGGAGTAGAAATCTGGTCTCCAGAATTTCAGAGTTCTTTTCACTGCGCCTTGCTGTCTCTCTAGCAGCAAAAGTTTTTCTTTTAAATGTAAAAAGTTTTCTGTACATGGCATTCAATACATACTTATTTTCAGTTAAACCTTGCAGGAACTAATTTGTTACATTATATCCCGCCTGTGGGTATGTGTGTGTTCAGAATACTGGTTATTGAGCATCTAATATGTGCCAGGCACTGTAATAGGTGCCTGTGTGCACACGTATACACATACACACATGTATGTGTTCCTAGCCTGGGATACATGTACACATATTTATCTCAGAGACCATTATTTAGAGTAATAATTTGCTTTCATGGGAGAAACTGTTAACAGGTAAAGTGTTATCCTGAATATACTGCAGAATTTTTGTGCAGCTTATATTTCTGTTGATTAGATTTCTTTTTATTTTAAGAAAGTTGATAAATTGTATGCTTGGATTTTTTTCTAAATATAACAAAGAATGGTATCATTCATAAACACCTCATGGTTAGTTTTAAAATGTATTGTTCTATTAAAGCTTTAACTTGATCTAATTTCACATTATTGTTAAAATATAAATACATGTAAAGGTGTTGGAAATAAAAACAAGTACATTAGCACTGTTATTGTGCTTCCTTTAGATATATGTGTGTGTGTGTGTGTGTGTGTGTGTGTGTTTCAAAGCAATCAATGTTAGCCTATTTTGTACTGAGAATATTTACCTGGTTGGCTTATTTTGGATTTGACAGATGGAGTTGGTGATTATTTTCCTTCTCATAGTGGAAACGTAACTTTTTTTTATAGGGTTCTCTTGAAAGAGCACTTGAAATATGATAACTGTATGACCTTCCAGTTGTGGAAGCCAGGTGGCTTATATATTCCACACCCTAGTCTAACAATGTAGGCCCTGCTTCTGTGCATATTATATACTATGGTCCCATTTTAGTTTTAACTAATCTCGTTTGGAAACAGTAACTACTCATCAATAAAAGACTTGCATACATTTATAAAGAAGTCTTTTTGAAACAATCAGATTTTCTTTAATAGGTAATATTTTAAAATATTTCTAAGAATTTTAAAATTGTTATTGGGAATCAATCTGTACCAACCAAATAATTAGCATTTGGATTACTCAAAAGCAAACATATTATACCTAGTATTGTATCAATATCCCTAAGTTATGTACCAAATAGGCAGCCTGATTTATAGCAAATACAAAAATGTCAGGCCGGGGGAAAAAAAAAAAAAAAAAGTCAGGCCATACATTGTAGCCATAAAACTACATGTATAGGTAGATGTAGTTGATGTAAACAAAACCTGACTCAGAGGCTTCAATGGTTTTCTCACAAAAGTAATAAAACTCCAGAAAACACAGGGGTAAAAGACAATCTAAAATTTTTCCCTATGGATGACTCAGCAAACTCCAAATCATCTTTTAAGAAGCAATATGAATGGCACCTGGCTGTGAACCATACTAACCACCCGCATCCCGGAGGCAGAGTTAATGCTGCCTTCCACATGTTACCTTGCTGTATGTAGCTTTATTGCCCCTATCACACTGTATTTAATTAAAAGCCTATACGTAAATTCATTAGAACAGAGACCATGTTAATCCTCTTAATCCTCAGTGCCCAACATGTAGTATATACTCAAATGTTTGATCTATTAATATGTAAATTAGTACATGGGGCAGAAATTCTTGTCTATTTTTTCCACTAACGTATCCTTAGTATCTAGAATAGTGCCTAACATATAGTAGATGATTAATAGGCATTTTAAAAAATTAATGAATGAATCAATGAATGAAGAAATGGAGGGAATTTAAATCCTTGTAGTAAATGTCAGTAGCACAGAGAAAGAAAGTTCAGATAAGTTTGAATAGAAATTACTTTTCATATTATCTCTAACTTACAGAATGATCAAGTCCCGGCCTCTGGATTATACCTTTGTTCCACGAACATGGATCTTCCCTGCTGAATATACACAATTTCAGAATTATATGAAAGAATTAAAGAAAAAAAGAAAGCAGAAGACTTTTATAGTAAAACCAGCTAATGGTGCAATGGGTCATGGGTAGGTATTTTTCATATGGAATATATAAACATTTTTAAAAATTGGGGGAAAGAATAAGTGTGACCGTTTGCTCATGGCTGAATACTAATATGAAAAAAATAATAAATTAGCTTTCTAACTTTTGCTTTTTTGGAACTAAATATTTAATGAGCCCTTTTACCCTGTCCCGGAGACTTCAATAATTCAATCTAAAAATTTAATCAACAGGTTGTGAGACTTTGATAGGAGACTACAAAATAGAGAAAAGTAAATATTCTTTAATTTTTTTCTTAAACATAAAATTTGCATTCATCATAATTTTAGAGTAAGCTTGGAGAGGAAAATCAGTTGATACAATAGAGCTAAATTGAGTTGGTGAATGAAATGGAAAGGGTGTTACTGTTTTCATCTTAAAAAATGTTAAGCACAAAATATCTATATTCTTTGCTTTACAAATAATATTTTTCTTTATGTAGTCATGGTAATTGGATTGAAGATGAGTAGAACACATTTTAAGCTAAAGTGCTGAGAACTAGACCTGTTAGCTGGGGATAGATTATACAACTTAATATTCCTGTTTACTTTTGCTTTCTTATGTTAGTTTTCTGCTGTTTACTTTTTTGAAGAAAATGTGGCTGAGGCTACTTTTAATAAAAACACAAGTAATTTTTATCTTTGATTTAGAGTGCTGTGGGAAAAAAAGATATTTGGAAATATAGCTGCCAGGTAAATTACTGTTCAACACATTTCCTTTTAACTTTTAATCATAATTTAATAATTTAATCAGACATTATTTTAAACTGTGGTTTAGTAATTTAAAAGACAAACAACATGTAGTGTTAGTGGAAATTGTATATTAATTGTTTAATGTAAATTTGGTTCACTATATGTTAGTATCAAGGTAAACATTTTGGGGAGGATAATTGAAGTTCACATTTTCTCAATTTTAATGTTAAAAATTATGTTAAAAATTCATTTTTATATATATTTGATGTTAGTGTAAATAGTTAATAATATGAATTGACTACAGTAATAAAATAGCTGAAAAAGTATACTGTATATACTCTGCTGCCAGGGCTTATCTCATGCAATGCAGAGTGTATAGGTAAAGTACACCTCTCTTATCTGTAGAATATATCTATTTCCTTGCTGGTTTTCTGTTTAATTGTCCTGTTCATTATTGAGAGTGGGGGGCATTGAACACTTCAGCTGCTATTGTTGAACTGTCTATCTGTGCCTTCATTTCTATCAGTTTTTGCTTCATATATTTTGGAGCTCTGTTGTGAGGTGCATATATTTATAACTATTATATCTTCTTGATGCATTGACTTTTAAAAATTATTATATTACTGTTCTTCTTCATCTGTTGCAGTACTTTTTGTCTTAAAGTCTATTTTGTCTGATACTAGTCTAGCCACTTCAGTTCTCTCTTGGTTACTGTTTGTATGGAATATCTTTTCCATTTGTTCACTTTCAGCCTATTTAAGTTTTTGAATATAAAGTGTGGCTCTTGTTGACAACATGTAGTTGGGCCACATTTTTTATACATTCTGGCAAATCTTGTCTTTCAGCTGGAGAGTTAATCCATTCTTATTTATTATGTAATTATTGATAAGGAAAGATTTACTTTTGACATTTTGCTATTTGTTTTCTTTATGTCTTATATAGTTTTCATACCTCAATTTCTCCATTTCTGCCCTCTTGTGTATTACATGGGTATTTTCTAGTGTACCATTTTAATTTCACTGTCATTTATTTTACTATATATTTTTTGAGTTATTTTTTAAATGGTTGCTTTGGGGTTACAATTAGCATCTCCATTTATAACAATCTAGTTTGGATTAATATCATTACTTTTAACAGTAAAAACAACAACAACAACAACAACAACAACAACAACAAAATTTTGCTTCTATTTGCCTCTGCCCCCTTTATGATGTTTTGTCACAAATTACTCCTGTATATATTGTGTACCCATCAAAATAGATTTATAATAATTGTTTTATGCAGTTGTGTTTTAAATAATACAGGAAAAATAAGCAGTTACAAACCTAAACTACACAAGTAGTGACTTTTATTTTTACCTATGTAGTAATCTTTACAGGTGCTCTTTATTTCTTTGTGTAGATTTGAATTACTGCCTAGTGTCCCTTTGCTTCAGCCTGAAGGATCGTCTTTAGCATTTCTTATAGGCCAGGTATAATAGCAACAAACTCTCTCAGTTTTTGTTTATCTGGTAATGTCTTAATTTCTCTTTCAATTTTGAATATTTTGTCAGATATAGATTTCTTGGTTAACAGGTTTTTTTTTCTTTTTCTATCACCACTTTGAATATGTCATCTTACTGTCTTCTGCCCTCCATTGTTTCTGATGAGAAATTAGCTCTTTATCTTAATGAGGATCCCTTGGGTGGGATGAGTTGCCTGTCTTGCTACTTTTTTCTCTCTTTCTCTAGGCTTTTGACAGTTTGATTAGAAAATGTCTTAGTGTGGCTCTCTTTGAGTTTATCTTACTTGAAGTTTATTAGACTTCTTGATTTGTAGGTTATTATTTTTTCATCAGATTGGGAGATTCTCAGCCATTAATTCTTCAAAGAGTCTTTTTGCCCCTTTCTCTTTTCTCCTTTTGAGACACCCATTATGAGTGTGTTGATACTATTGATGTTGTCTTGCAGGGCTCTTAAGCTCTGTTCATTTTTCTTCATTCTTTTTCCTTTCTGTTCCTCAGACTAATCTCAATTGATTTATCTTCAAGTTTGCTGATTCTTTCCCTGCCTTCCCAAATCTTCTGTTTAGCCCCTCTAATGTATTTTTGTTTCAGTTATTGTACTTTTTAACTTCAGAATTTTTGTTTGGCTCTCCCCACCTACCCAACCAGCTTTAAAAGTAATTTCTATCTCTACTGATATTCTGCATTGGTGAGATACTATTCGCATGGTTTCCTTCAGTTCTTCGTACATGATTTCCTTTAGCTCTTTGAACAAATTTAAAATAGTTGATTTAAATAATTTATTGTCTAGTAAGCCAAATGTCTGGGTTTCCTCAGGTATAGTTTCTATTAATTGAGAATTTTTTTTGTTGTATGGGTCATACTTTTTTTTTTGAATGACTCATGATATTTTGTTGAAAATTGGACATTTTTTGTATTGTAATGTAGCAACTCTGACAATTAGATTCTCCTCTACAGGGTTTTTTGTTACCATTTGTTCTAGTTGATGTTTATTTGTTTAGTGACCTTTCTGAAATAGTTTTGTAAAGTTTGTATTTTTTATTGTGTGTGAACTCTGAAGTTCCTGTTCTGTTAGGTCAGTGGTCAGTGTAATTGTCCAATCCATTAGTAATTGAATAGAAATTTCCTTAAACATGAGAACCAAATATCTATATCTATACCTATATCTATATATACACACACACACATATATGTATATATGTGTGTGTGTGTATATATAGATATAGGTATAGATATATATATATATATCCCCCAATCCTTGCAGATGGGGTATGTGTGTGTGTGTGTGTGTGTGTGTATGTGTGTGTGTGTGTGTGTGTGTTTTGGAGCATGCCCTCAACACTTAGCTAGGTAGTTTATAACTCTGCCTTAGCTGTCACTTCCTACTTGTACAGAGCTTGATGTTTAGCTGGAGGTAAGAGCTTAGGACCATCTCAGGTCTTTCCTGAGCATGCATTTAGCCCTGGGCGTTCATATGGCCTTCTAGAATCCCAGAAATATCTGAGAGCTTTTCAAAGCCCTTATTCCCCAAAGATTGTCATTCCTGTCTTTTTCCCCAATCTTTGCAGTTAGTCTGTTGTTTTTCCCAACTGCTATTTGTTGCCCCAGGCAGCAGGGAGTACTACGTTTGTCTTTAAATGTTTTCAACATTTGTCTTTGCCCCCGCCATCCCCCCAAGTAGCTGCCTCAGCACTGGGAGAGTTCGCAATTAGACACGATAAAAGAAAACCTTTGAGATTGTCCAGGGAACCACAGAACTGATTTAAACAAATAGACAAACAAACAAACAAACAAAACAACCACAACTGCCTCTAGAGCCAGTACCTGTACTGGGAACACAGGTTACTGCTCAAGGCCACTGCTGAGCTGGGGGTTGGGGGTGGTACCAGAGTAAGTTAAAATGCTAGGAATCTCTTTTACACAGATTCAGCTGTTTGTTTGTTTGTTTGTTTTAATTACATGTTCCTTGGTTAGTATCCATGGTTCTAAAAAAGTTGCTTCTGACAGTATTTTTATGCTGTATTTGTGTGTGTGTGTGTGTGTGTGTGTGTGTGTGTGTGTGTGTGTGTGTGATGGGACCACTTTCCTCTTGAGTATTCCCTATAACTTTGTTAAAATCCTGACTCCATAACAAATTATTCTTTTAATCATTTCTTTAAATTTAGGATTTCTTTGATAAGAAATGGTGACAAACTCCCATCTCAGGATCATTTGATTGTTCAAGAATACATTGAAAAGCCTTTCCTAATGGAAGGTTACAAGTTTGATTTACGAATTTATATTCTGGTAACATCGTGTGATCCACTAAAAATATTTCTCTACCATGATGGACTTGTGCGAATGGGAACAGAGAAGTACATTACACCTAATGAGAGCAATTTGGTAAGCGATACCAGACACTATGATTTTATTAATTTATTCAACATCTATTTTTTAAATCACCCATTGTGTATAAATGTTAAATGAACAAAGTTCCTCCTCTCAGGCTTTTATAGTCTAGAAGAATTATATACATAAATAAGACTGCCTCTAATTTAAGACAGCTTTGTGGAAATTAGAAAAAAAAGTGCCTGCTGCTCCAGGTAGGCTAATTAACAAAATACACCCCATCTGGGTGCTGTGAGCATGAGGATGGATTTCAAAGTATATATGTGTGTGTGTAGTGGTCCTGGATAGAAATGATTGATACAGAAATACAAATTATAATAATATGCCATTGAGAAATACAGATAAAGTGTTATAGAATTGAGTGTAGGAATAGGTTTTGTTCAGCTTTTCATGGGAGAGGTGGTATTTGAACAGGCTTTGTATGAAAGGTATAGTTTAAACAACTAGAATGTGGGAGAAAGTACATGAAACAGAGAAAGCAAAAGTTATCAGAAAGTAGAGTTGTTATTTTTTGTTGGAACAAAAGAGAAGATTTTAAATTTATGTTGATCAGTTGTGAAGTAGAGACATAAATTGGCAGTTTCATAGTATGTTTTTAATTCTATTAAGTGGAGATTTTTGTAAGTATTTTTCCATTAAGATTATCTTTGTGTAGCCATAACATATTGATGAAAGTCATAACTGTGTAGTTTATGAAGGTCAAACTGTAATTTATTATAATTTATCATGAAAGTCATAAATGTATAGTTTATGAGATACAAACTGTAGTTTATTATCCATACTTAAAAGTTTAGTTAACCTCTACCTCTATTTTTGGATCTACTAATTACAGTAAAAATTACACCTAATTAAGGATTGTTTCCCATTTTTGTCGAAGGCCTGGTTATTGTTCTTCTATAATATTATGCACATAAATGACTACATTGAGTGGTCATTTTCCAAAATTAAATGACTAATCATAAATGTTGCTATGTTCAATTAACTAAAAAATGTTGTAAACCTGGCAAAGGAAGAATAAGGGAACTGTCAAAGTTTTTACAGGAAAGGAAGATAAAAGAAAGAATCATCTCTTCAAAGGTCATAAGGTGTGGATACATCGAATCTCCAAGAAATGTTTGAACTCTACTGCATTCTAGACATTGTGCTGGTTTTGGAAAAACGGTGACCAAGACAGATACAGTACTTGATCTCACAAAAGCATCAATCTAGTGGGGAGGCAGGAAATAAAATAAGCAATTATAATACCCAGTGGTAAGTGTAATGGTTTAAGAAACTGAGAATGCTATGGCAGTGCATAGCAGGAACATCTAATTCAGTTGGAGATACAGTTAGAGAGGGAGTTTGTAAAGTGAAATCTGAAGAGTGAGGGGTTAGCTAAGTTAGAGGTGGGATGGGATGGGTTAAGACTCGAGGTAGAAGAATGGCCCAGAGGTAGGAGGGAGAGTGATACTTCTGGAGAGAGCACACACGTTCAATATGGCTAAAGTACAGACTAAGAAAGGATGGGTGTTCTGACATCAGGATGGAGAGTCCCAGAGGCCAGATCTTGGTAGATCATGGCTAGGATTTTGGAACTTAACCTAAGAAGAAGGGAAGCATTGAAAGATTTTAAACAAGGGAAAGAAGGAATGAGATTTTTGTCTTAAAAAGGTCATCTGGTCTATAGTGTGGGGAATGTGAGATGGGGCTGTAGATGGATGGGAGAGACTAGATTAAGGGAGACAAGAAGCTGTATTCTAGTCTAGCCACATTTGAGAGACAAGATGACTTAATTTGAAGTGATAGTTGGGCAGGACTACAAATAAGAACACAGATTTCAGATATATTTACAATACCATGTGTAACACTGATATACCGACAGGTTGATTTGTAGAATAAGGGAAAGAGAGAGAGAAATTAAGGATAAAACTCAAAAGAGTTTTGGCACAGCAGTAGGGTGGATGGTGACATTCACTGTGATAGGGAGTATAGGAGCTTTTAAAGTTTTGCAGAAAGCTGATGTGTTTGATTTGAGATGGCTGTGTGACTTCCAAATGGATCTATACTATTGGCATTTGGATATAGAGTATAGGTCTGAAGCTCAGATGAGAGAACTGAGCTACAGGCGTAATTTGGGGCTTGTCAGTTTATAGGTTATAATTAAAATAGTTCGAGTGGGTAAGACTGGATTATATATATGTAAGGCAGATAGTCATGTTTTGAGAGGAAAGAGATAGGAAAGGGTAAGACTTGAAAGCTCATTTAGATGGTAAAGTGATTTATTCTAATTTCTTAAGTTGGATGCATGTGATTTGCTTAAGTACACTGGGTTAGGAAATCATATTGAAAGATTGGGAGTCAGGAAACGTGGCCTCTAGCTTTCGCTTTGCCAAGTGCTTCCAGAGTCACATAATCTCTTGGCTTTGGTTTTCACGTGTATGAAAAATGATGTTCTCCTGTATAAACATCAGTGTTCCTCATATATCTCTAAAATTTCATGTTGAATTCCTACATGAAGATATGAAAAATTTAAAAAGTGAAGTGCAAAACTTTATCTAAAGTAAGATCACTCTTATGTAAAAGATAAGTTTAAGAAAAAAGGTGGAAAAAATAAACCAAAATGCTCCCATTGGTTGTTTTTGGACAGCAGACTGCTTCATATTTTTTTCCTTCTTCGTATTTCCAATTTTTAAAATAGTGTGCATTTTGTCATGAGCTGTATATTGATAAGCTACATGTAAGGAAATCATAAGAGAGAATTTCAGAAATTGAAATATAATAAACATAAATTTTTTTGCCACCCAGTGTAGCAGTCAGTCAATCCTTGAAAGGTTCTGTATATTCCAATTCATTATTTTGAGCCTCTACACTATAAAATTGGGTGGAGAATAGTTACATACTTTTCATGCGTTGCAGGTTGCTCTTTGATTCAGAGTTGCCATCACTTTTCCTTATGGCAAATGTCCAACTGACAGTGAACTGTTTAGAAGGGGATTTTTGTCAAGGTAGATGTGAAATTGTGGAAATTCCAATGCTACATATTAAAGATAATGTTTTAAGAAAAATGCAAAGTTCCTTTTCTTATTCACTTTTCCACTAGGATAGCTAGAGTTTTTATTACTGCTGTTAGTATTTATTTTAAGGAATTCCTGCCAAATGGAGAGCTCCTCAAAAAATTATTTTCCACACAAAAATAATTTCTATTTTGGAAACTAAGAAATGTTATAGTTTAATTAATTTCCTTTTTTCTTTAAATCAAGCACTTAAAATTAGACAAGTATGAGGTTATGCTCTTTCTTTTAAATGTCACTTAGTTTAAAGTGATAATTTTCATGAAGGTAGGGACTATGTCTGCCTTGTTAATCTTTGTATCCACAGTGCACAGCACACATTCCTGCCAGTGGTGGGTGCTCCTTAAATATTGTTCAATGAACAAAATAAATTCTTAATTACTGGTGGGCATATGGATTAATAAACAACATGTAGCTCGTATGATCAGTTCTGCATATTTGCTTCAAAGATTTCAATACTGTAGACTTAAGTAACTGCAGTGAAAATAAAATATGATCTAAATATCATTGGTTATTAACAAATCAGAATAGTAGTGATGTGCCCAAAGTATGTATTCATTGTGATGCAACATTTAAACCACATCTAAAGTGGTTTCTGGGAGTAGGATCATGAGGGTGGGATTTACAGACCTCATGAATGTTTATAATAGATTGATAAGGAGCTATTAATGTATATTAATTGACAATTATGAGAAATTTTAAATTTTGTATTCTTTTTCAAGTTTAGTTGAGGATAACATTGTCAACAAACATAAGAATATAAAGAGACCAAGACCTCAGAGCTCCAGTATGGAGCTCTATAAATTTGCTGTTAATCATTTAGACATTTGTACAGCATCGTATGGTGCTTCCGTCTGCTGACTCTGAGTGCACTCTGTCTTGTTAACAAGTTACAGTGATCTTCCAGTCAGGATGGGAGGGCAGAGGTTGAGGTTGGTATCCTGCCTCTAGTTTCTGCTACTTACTTGAGCTTTCATTTTTAAATCTTTGTTTGAGAAGATATAGAATACTCTCTCAGAAAATTCCTTTCCCAAAACAAGTTAGGATGAAAATTTTAGAAAAACATTAAAAACAAAGTAACTAAGAAAAACAAACTTCAAAGTTATAGCATTTTTCTTGCTTAGCAATATGTAGTTTCACATTTTCATTTAATTACTCTATATATCCTTATTATTTTCATACTTTCTATGGTAGATATATTTTCAATAATATACAAAGTAACTTTGTAGGTGACTACTTTCACAACCTTTTTTAGAAAAATGTGCCATTGCATTTTGAAAATTATCTTTATAATCATTAAATTATGAATATGTATATTTTAAACTTATCTTTCCTCTTTGGATGCTTTCTTTTCTGTGAAACTTCATGGTTCTAGAGTCTCATAGGTGATAACAACTTTGGTTCTGACTTGTTACAGACCCAGTTATACATGCATCTGACAAACTACTCTGTGAACAAGCACAATGAGCATTTTGAAAGGGATGAAACTGAAAACAAAGGCAGCAAACGTTCCATCAAATGGTTTACAGAATTCCTACAAGCAAATCAACATGATGTTGCTAAGTTTTGGAGTGATATTTCAGTAAGATTATACCATTTAACAATTTTAACTGTCTTTCCTCATATTAATTGAAAGGATCATCAACCATTTTAAATAAAGAATGGATTACATTAGATTGGGCAGATAAAGTGTGCTTTTATGAAGAAAGTGAAATTTGTCATGGACCTTAATAGATCAGTAGTACTTTTACTGCTAGGATCGGAAAGAAGGAATGCTAAGTGGAGGCAAAAGCGTGAGTAAAGGCATGGAGGTATGAAAATAGTTCAAAGTGGCCCAGGTTGGCACATATCGTATCTGTGGGAGATACATGAAGACTTAATGGCTGGAAAGATATGTGGAGCCAAGTTTTAGGTCTGAAAATCAAGGCTTCACTTGGTAGGCAGTAAGGATTCATTCAGTTTTTAAGGGAGGAGAGTAATAAGGCCAAAGACCATGCATTTGAAAGATAAATCTGACAATGGGTATAGGATGGGTTAGAGTGAAGACCAGAAGTAGGTAGAGGAGGGCATTTGGGAGTAGTTTCAGGGAAAAGAATGGCCTAAACTAAACCACAATAAAAAGGTGACAATGAAGTAGACCTTGAGATTAACTGAGTGTTCAGAATGGGGAAGGGGGAAGAAGTATTCAGATATTCTTCTGCAGTTTTGAGGAATAATTATAAGGAGAATGGGTGTGGCATTATTTGAAATAGAATAGGAAGGAATTTATTTTGAGAAGATGTAGAGCTTAGTTTTGCAGATGAGAGAAAAGAGTTCTATTCACTTATATGCTAGTTCATTTATTCATTTATTCAGTAAACATTGATTGAACCCATAATATAAGCCTGTCCCTGGCTGATAATTTGAGGCTTTATATGATACAGCTCCAAGCCCAAAAAAGAATTTGGTAGGGAACACTTGCACATAAATTGTTAATGAAATGCAATGTAGCAAGTACAAAAACAGAGGCATACATTGGATTCTGTAGAGTTGTAGAGGAAGACCACATATAGTAGCTTTGAGTGGATGGGCATAGCACGACTTCCTGGAGGCATTGACACCTGAACTCAGTTTTTTAAAAGTCCATGAGGCTATGATGAATTCTACTTTCGATATGTTAAACTTGAAATGCTCTCTCAGGTAGAAAAGTTGAGCAGGCAGTTAAAAGTGTATGTATGAGGTGTAATGGATAATTAAAGCCATGGCAGTAGATGAAATTCCAAATGGTAAGGGTAAAGAGAGAAAAGGAAACACTTATGAGAAGATAACCTTGGCGAAACAGACCCTTTTATTAATCCTAGCAGAAATATTAAAATGGTATTCATAGTTAACAGTATGTTTAAAATACTTAACATGATTAGAGCTATACAATTTGACTTCTGGGACAAATAATATATATTTAAATAAAAATATCATGGAAAATGGATGTGAAAGTTCATTGTTGGTTGAACTTGGTTCTCTTGAGAAAATCAGAGAAAAAAATCAGCATCATTGTATTTATTCCTTTTCTTAATGTTTTGTTGGTTTAAATCTTTTTTAAAATCTTATTTTCTGTCTCACAGAATGTAAACCCCAAGATCCTTAGGGGTCAGACAAGTAAAAAGGAGTTAAGTAGTCTGGATTGAAGAAAATAGGGCAGGCTGAGAACAGTGGTAATTTGAGGAGCATAAAAGGTCTAAAGGGAATAGGTACCACTCAGCACCAGCCTATTGATGCCATGTTGGTATTTAGGGCCCAGTGTGCCTCATTCTCTAATTTGTCAATAGATGCCCTAAGTCTCCTTATTTATAAATGTTGGCAACAATTTCAAAATTTTTAAAAATTTAGGGGTTCTATCAAATTTTAAAGTTTGTCATTTGGATTTGGTCAGATTCTCATCAACTTGTTAACTTTCTATTATGTCTTCCTGAGAGACTAAATATTGATACATCCAAACAAGAAATTTGATTCCAACAATGCTGTTTATTTATCTATTTACTTTATCAAGGCCAGTTTTTTGGAAATTCCAAAAAATATTCTAATAATGATAGTTTACTATCATGTGGGTCAGAAACATCAAAGTGGTAAAATTTGCCATTTTGGTACAATAGCTCAATGATGGAAGATCTACTTGGTGATACCTGGATGATTTAATGAATGGGTCATTTCGTGACTAGCTCAGTGAGACCAAGAAAGTTTTAGATGCCCTCTGGTATTCTTTTTCTTTACCAGATTCTTCACTTCTTATGAGTTTGATTGTTCAGGGAAGTCTTTGTGAAAAGGGGGTATCTGCTGGGTTGCCTTGGTGAGGAATGTATGCAGAGAATCAGTCAGAGATAAAAATGGATATCATTAGCTTTACAGACATTGGTTTTAAGTGGTACTTTCCCCACATAATTGAATTAGGACAAGGTATACAACTAAGACTAATACTAATAAGAGTATGGAAATTAACTCCTCAGTTAGAGCTTAAAATATAATTTTCAGATATGACCTGAACATAGCAATTGCAGGCCTATTAAGCTCTGGTACATTGCATGATCATTTCTATAAATGGGTAAATTTTGCATCATTCTTGCCTACGTTAGTTAAAACGTATATTAATAATCTATAAGTAACCAATTAATAAATAATTAATAACATTAACTTTTCCACGTACCTTCTTACAATTATCTTGTCAAACTATCTGCACTTATGTAATTCTTTTAAAATTTGCCTTCCTTGTTAAGAATTGCATGTACTTACAGATGTCTGTTGAAGGTGAATCAATGGGATAGTATAAAAATAGAATAAGAGGAGATGAAGAAGGCAATTGTGCAATAAATTTTTGTCTTAATAGTTTACAAATTTCATGAATTTAACTTAGAACTTTTCTTCGGTGACTACTTTATTGATGGTAATTTCTCTGAAAAGTAGCTGTCTGCATATGAAAGCTAACATTCAGCAATACCTTCTATGAAGAACAGATATATGTGCTTTTGTTCTGGTGAAGAATAAATAAGAAATCAATAGAAAAGCAGGCCATGGAGGTTAAAAATGACTTTAGTCACTCATAAAATCATCCTTAATGAATGCTTTTTATATACTTTAGGTACAAATCTACAAAATCATCTTTCAAAGCAATGTTGGAAATTCTCAAAAGCATTAGTAGAATTTGTATTTGGTTGTATCATTCCTGATTTCACATATACCTGCAATCTTGCCTCTGCATTTCTAAAAGTGTGCTGTTTTTATGTAGAAAAAACACAGATTTGTAATCCAGAGTCTAAATATTCATTCCCCCTCACCCTGTCCCCCCATCCCCCCACCTATATTGTTTCATATAGACACTTACTAGTCAAGTTTTTTAACTTTTTTTTCCTACTCAGGTGATTTCAGTAACATCTCAAGGTTTATATAACGTGGACTTTTCTTTTTTATCCTCATATACTGTGGTGCTACCACGCATTTGTTATTTTGAATAGAATTTTCTAAGAACAGCCTCTTATGGCACTTCTGATATCCCCAAATACGTTCTGGGTTGGGATTCTTGGTAACAGTGAGGTTAACTTCATCTTCCATTTCTTTCTCTCATATAATAAATACTGCTCCCACCAGGCAGCTGAATGTTTGTGTCTGACCAGATATATGAGGTAGAATTCCAGAAGAATAATAGAATAAATATAACAATAGTAGTTAAGTTGCTAACCCCTCTTGATGGTTTACTCTGTTCTAGGCACTATGCTAATAGTTTTACATGGAGTCTCATTTTGTCCTTTCATCAGTCTTTTGCAGCAGGTATTATTGCTATTGCCAGTTTACATTTTAGAAAAATGAGACAAAGTTTAAGCAACATGACTGAGGATGCACATCTAACAAGTAGCAAAGCCTGGGATAAAGCCAGAGTCTACTTTGGAGCCATTTTCTTAACTGCCATGCTATATTGCCTATACCTGTAGAATGGGAGTTAAAAAGACAGTATATTCTAAGCAAAAACCAGCGAGACAGCTTTTTCACAATCCATAGCTTGTTCTCAAACTTCGGTAAACCAACTTTTTATTTTATTAGCATTAGTAACTCACCCTAGTAGTATTATGTGTTCTCACAGAAAATGTTGACAGCTAGTTTGTTAATTGGCAGTACTGTGATTTCAGATAAACCTTATGAACAACAGAATCATCACTGCACAGTGAAACCCAACCCTTCTAGATTCTGTCCTCTTGGCCTTTCAGGCTTTGTCTAAGTGGAGGTTCTATAATGTTGTTTGTGAAATAGTTTACTCTCCTTGGAATTGTCTTCCCTCCCATCCTTTCGCCTTCTGTATGGTTTCTGAGAAGGCAAGCATGTGATCCTACCTTACTTATTTAACAAATACGAGCCACATTCATAAACTTTTATTTGTTCACAGATGATCTTGAGCATTTACTATATGCCAGGCACTATTGTTAAGCACTGGGAACAGGGTTGTAAATAATACAGACAAGGACTCTGTTTTAACAAAAAAAAAAGAAAAAGATCAGCTGGTCCTATGCTGTGTAGTAACACAGTAATGAATGATGTATGGGTGCCTAGTTTTGACTCAGGGGTCAGGGAAGGACTCTCTGAGTATCAAGGGGCCAGACATGGGAAGAGTGGGGTAAGAGTGTTCCAGGAAGAGGGATCAGCTAGTGTGAGAGGCCTAGAGAAGGGTAGCATGGCTGGAGCACAGTGGGCAGGGGGAGAGTTGGGTGAGATGAAGTCAGACCAGTGGCAGGGGATAGATGCCACAGAGCTTTGTGAACCTGGTCAGGAGGCTAGTTTGTAAGTCCAGGCCTGATTTCCATGTATGTAAATGAGATACAAAGAAATAAGGCTTTTCATCTTTTTTGTTTTTAAACCATAATCTTTACAGGAATTGGTGGTAAAGACTCTGATTGTAGCAGAACCTCATGTCCTGCATGCATATCGAATGTGCAGACCTGGTCAACCTCCAGGAAGTGAAAGTGTCTGCTTCGAAGTCCTGGGATTTGATATTTTGTTGGATAGAAAACTAAAACCATGGCTTCTGGAGGTAAGGGGTTTCTTTAAGGAGAAAGAGAAGTGATCCCTCTTCTTTATTTTTTTTTTCTTTTGAATTTTATTTTTTTAATTTTTTTTATACAGCAGGTTCTTATTAGGCATCCATTTCATACACATCAGTATATACATGTCAATCCCAATCGCCCAGTTCATCACACCACCACCACCACCCCCATGCAGCTTTCCCCCCTTGGTGTCCATATGTTTGTTCTCTACATCTGTGTCTCAATTTCTGCCCTGCAAACCGGTTCATCTGTACCATTTTTCTAGGTTCCACATATATGCATTAATATACGATATTTGTTTTTCTCTTTCTGACTTCACTCTGTATGACAGTCTCTAGATCCATCCACATCTCAACAAATGACTCAATTTTGTTCCGTTTTATGGCTGAGTAATATTCCATTGTATATATGTACCACATCTTCTTTATACATTCGTCTGTCAATGGGCATTTAGGTTGCTTCTATGACCTGGCGATTGTAAATAGTGCTGCAATGAACATTGGAGTGCATGTGTCTTTTTGAATTATGGTTTTCTCTGGGTATATGCCCAGTAGTGGGATTGCTGGATCATATGGTCATTCTATTTTTAGTAGTTAGTTTTTTTTTTTTTTTTTTTGGTGGTGGTGGTATGTGGGCCTCTCACTGTTGTGGCTTCTCCTGTTGCAGAGCACAGGCTCCGGACGCACAGGCTCAGCGGCCATGGCTCACGGGCCTAGCCACTCCACGGCATGTGGGATCTTCCTGGACTGGGGCACAAACCCGTGTCCCCTGCATTGGCAGGCGGATTCTAAACCACTGTGCCACCAGGGAAGCCCTATTTTTAGTTTTTTAAGGAACCTCCATACTGTTCTCCATAGTGGCCGTATCAATTTACATTCCCACCAACAGTGCAAGAGGGTTCCCTTTCTCCACACCCTCTCCAGCATTTGTTGTTTGTAGATTTTCTGATGATGCCCATTTTAACTGGTGTGAGGTGATACCTCATTGTAGTTTTGCAATTACATTTCTCTAATAATTAGTGATGTTGAGTAGCTTTTCATGTGTCTCTTGGCCATCTGTAGGTCTTCTTTAGAGAAATGTCTATTTAGGTCTGCCCATTTTTGGATTGGGTTGTTTGTTTTTTTAATATTGAGCTGCATGAGCTGTTTATATATTTTGGAGATTATTCCTTTGTCCATTGATTCGTTTGCAAATATTTTCTCCCATTCTGAAGACTGTCTTTTTGTCTTGTTTATGGTTACCTTTGCTGTGCAAAAGCTTTTAAGGTTCATTAGGTCCCATTTGTTTATTTTTGGTTTCATTTACATTTCTTTGGGAGGTGGGTCAAAAAGGATTTTGCTGTGATTTATGTCATAGAGTGTTCTGCCTATGTTTTCTTCTAAGAATTTTATAGTGTGTGGTCTTACATTTAGGTCTCTAATCCATTTTGAGTTTATTTTTGAGTATGGTGTTAGAGAGTGTTCTAATTTCATTCTTTTGCATGTAGCTGTCCAGTTTTTCCAGCACCACTTATTGAAGAGACTGTATTTTCTCCATTGTATATCCTTGCCTCCTTTGGCATAGATTAGTTGACCATAGGTGCATGGGTTTATCTCTGGGCTTTCTGTCTTGTTCCATTGATCTTTGTTTCTGTTTTTGTGCCAGTACCATATTGTCTTGATTACTACAGCTTTGTAGTATAGTCTGAAGTTAGGGAGTCTGATTCCTCCAGCTCTGTTTTTTTTCCCTCAAGAATGCTTTGTCTATTCAGGGTCTTTTGTGTCTCCAAACAAATTTAAGATTTTTTGTTCTAGTTCCTTAAAAAATGCCATTGGTAATTTGATAGGGATTGCATTGAATCTGTAGATTGCTTTGGGTAGTATAGTCATTTTCACAATATTGATTCTTACAATCCAAGAACATGGTATCTCTCTCCATCTGTTGGTATCATCTTTAATTTCTTTCATCAGTGTCTTATAGTTTTCTGCATTCAGGTCTTTTGTCTCCCTAGGGAGGTTTATTCCTAGATATTTTATTCTTTTTGTTGCATTGGTAAATGGGAGTGTTTCCTTGATTTCTCTTTCAGATTTTTCATCATTAGTGTATAGGAATGCAAGAGATTTCTGTGCATTAATTTTGTATACTGCAACTTTACCAAATTCATTGATTAGCTCTAGTAGTTTTCTGGTGGCATCATTAGGATTCTCTATGTATAGTATCATGTTGTCTGCAAACAGTGACAGTTTTACGTCTTCTTTTCCAATTTGTTTTCCTTTTATTTCTTTTTCTCCTTTTATTGCCATGGCTAGGACTTCCAAAACTTTGTTGAATAATAGTGTTGAGGGTGGACATCCTTGTCTCATTCCTGAGCTTAGAGGAAATGCTTTCAGCTTTTCACCATTGAGAATGATGTTTACTGTGAATTTGTCGTATATGGCCTTTATTACGTTGAGGTAGGTTCCCTCTATGCCCACTTTCTGGAGAATTTTTATCATAAATGGCTGTTGAATTTTGTCAAAAACTTTTTCTGCATCTATTGAGATGATCATATGGTTTTTATTCTTCAATTTGTTAATATAGTGTATCACATTGAACGATTTGCGTACATTGAAGAATCCTTGCATCCCTGGGATTAATCCCACTTGATCATGGTGTATGATCCTTTCAATGTGTTGTTGGATTCTGTTTGCTAGTATTTTGTTGAGGATTTTTGTATGTATATTTATCAGTGATATTTGTCTAATTTTCTTTTTTTATAGTATCTTTGTCTGGTTTTGGTATCGGGAGATGGTGGCCTCATAGAATGAGTTTGGGACTGTTCCTTACACAGCAATTTTTTGGAAGAGTTTGAGAAGGATGGGTGTTAGCTCTAAATGTTTGGTAAAATTCACCTGTGAAGCCATCTGGTCCTGGACTTTTGTTTGTTGGAAGATTTTTAATCACAGTTTCAATTTCATTACTTGTGATTGGTCTGTTCATATTTTCTGTTTCTTCCTGGTTCAGCCTTGGAAGGTTATACCTTTCCATGAATTTGTCCATTTTTACCAAGTTGTCCATTTTATCGGCAAAGAGTTGCTTGTAGTAGTCTCTTAGGATGCTTTGTATTTCTGCGATGTCTGTTGTAACTTCTCCTTTTTCATTTCTAATTTTATTGATTTGAGTCCTCTCCTTCTTTTTCTTCATGAGTCTGGCTAATGGTTTATCAGTTTTGTTTATCTTCTCAAAGAACCAGATTTTAGTTTTATTGATCTTTGCTATTGCTTTCTTTGTTCCTATTTCATTTATTTCTGCTCTGGTCTTTATGATTTCTTTCCTTCTGCTAACTTTGGGTTTTGTTAGTTCTTCTTTCTCTAGTTCCTTTAGGTGTAAAGTTAGATTGTTTACTTGAGATTTTTCTTGTTTCTTTAGGTAGGCTTGTATAGCTATAAATTTCCCTCTTAGAACTGCTTTTGCTGCATCCCATAGGTTTTGGATCATCGTATTTTCATTGCCATTTGTCTCTAGGTATTTTTTGATTTCCTCTTTGATTTCTTCAGTGATCTCTTGGTTATTTAGTAGCGTATTGTTTAGCCTCCATGTGTTTGTGTTTTTTACGGTTTTTTCCCTGTAATTCATTTCTAATATCATAGCATTGTGGTCAGAAAAGATGCTTGATATGATTTCAATTTTCGTCAATTTACTGAGGCTTGATTTATGAACCAAGATGTGATCTATCCTGGAGAATGTTCCAGGTGCACTTGAGAAGAAAGTGTAATCTCCTGTTTTTAGATGGAATGTCCTATATATAATTAAATCTATCCAGTCTGTTGTGTCATTTAAAGCTTGTGTTTTCTTATTTATTTTCATTTTGGTTGATCTGTCCATTGGTGTAAGTGAGGTGTTCAAGTCCCCCACTATTACTGTGTTACTGTCAATTTCCTCTTTTATCACTGTTAGTAGCTGCCTTATGTATTGGGGTGCTCCTATGTTGGGTGTAAATATATTTATAATTCTTATATCTTCTTGGATTGATCCCTTGATCATTATTTAGTGTCCTTCCTTGTCTCTTAAAACATTCATTATTTTATCATTATTTTGTCATTAATTATTGAAGAGATTATAGTCGAAAACTTCCCTAACAGGGAAAGGAAACAGCCACCCAAGTCCAGGAAGCACAGAGTCCCGTACTGGATAAACCCAAGGAGAAACACACTGAGACACATAAAATCAAATTGGCCAAAACTAAAGACTTTGCTGCCAGACCTTGGTTTGGTCAGAGTCATTATTTTTCCTCCATTATAAAACGATCATTTGGAAAATATAGAATAATATAAAGGAAAAATAAAAATGACGTCTAAGATTTTTGTACCTTTTCATCATGTTTTTATTTATATTGTATACAGAAGAAACCTTAGAAGTCACACAGTACCACATCCAGCAATTCCCCTAAGTTCCTTGATCATAGAGCATGTGGCTCTGATCATCGAGCTCCATTGTCATAGATCACATGGCCACAGAATACTGTGTTTAGGAATCCTTGTCAAGAAAATAACACCTACCTAAACAGTGTTTACTAGATTAGTTACCTTTTAAGGAAAATATTACTATAGAAGATATCGTCAACAACTACCTGTCATTTTAAGTTGGTTATCTCTTTTTTTGTTAATTATTTAGAAGTTACATCTGTAATATCAAGGTTTGCAAAAGCAAATTGAATGAGTGATAGGTGAGATCAAGACACTCAAAATATATTTTTAGGAAAGAACACTTTTCCAGTTTGAAGGCTACTGGTTTCATTTGTGTGTGTTGAATCTACTATGAGCAAATACTGTGTATTATATTTCCAATCAAATACAATTCTGTCAGGTATTCAAATTTTGCTCCTGCCTGGTTCCTAGAATATGATAAATGTGAAGAATTTTGCTTATCATTTTGCTTCCTCTGTTCCTTGGATATGAAAGCACTTGACTCTGGACTATGGCCCTTCACCTAAGGCCCAGCATTTTCATCCTTTATTTTTGCTGTTTTCCTCTTCTTACTTTCCTTTCCTGTTTTTACCTGTATTTTTTTTTTTCTGCTCCTGCTGCTTGTCTTTTAGCCTTGATGGGGTGGGAAAGAAGTGAATGCAGCATGCATGAAGTAGAACTGAAAGGATAGCAAGGAATAATGATTTTATAGATATGTTATTTACCTGTTTTTAAAAGCACTTGCCTAACTGGAGCTTACCATTAGCTTGGTAGATCAGAATTGACTAAATCGTTCTGTATTATTTAAAGGCTCAAAAATACTATTGTTTACATTCATGTTTCTTTATACTTTATTTTCTCCATCATTTCCAGATAAATAAGAACAACTAAAAAACTCCACAATAACTTCTTTTCATTTTCTATTCATTCTTTCATCATTTTCAGATCAATCATAACCATTTAAAAACTCCACAATAACCAACAGCTGTGGGTAATGAACATTTATTATATCAAAACAGTTAAAAGAATCTTATTTAGATCTTCCTTTGTATTTTCTCCCAGCTGCAATCATAGTACTTCTAATATACATTGGTAAAAACCTTTTGGCGCCATCAAGTGGAATTAGGTAGAGAGTGCCTCTGAGCATGTTAACTTTTAGTTAACTGGAATAATTGCAGGCAATGATTCTTAGTGGCAAATTGCAGAAATTTTCAATCATAGAAAACATTTTTTAAGGAAAAACATGGAAAATTAATGGAGTATAAATATAATGCTAATATTTTAAGTATTCTTGAATTAATTTCAACAAATCATTGGGCCACATGGTGGAGCTAGAAGAAAAATAAGGTTGTCCTGGTCTAGTGGGGACTCAGATATGTGTTTATGGTAGTATTTACAAGTATAAGTAGGCTAGAGCATGGACTTGAGGATATAGGGAGGGGGAAGGGTAAGCTGTGACGAAGTGAGAGAGTGGCAGGGACATATATACACTATCAAATGTAAATTAGATAGCTAGTGGGAAGCTGCCGCATAGCACAGGGAGTTCACCTCTGTGCTTTGTGACCACCTAGAGGGGTGGGATAGGGAGGGTGGGAGGGAGGGTGATGCAAGAGGGAAGAGATATGGGAACATATGTATATGTATAACTGATTCACTTTGTTGTAAAGGAGAAACTAACACACTATTGTAAAACAGTTATACTCAAATAAAGATGTTAAAAAAAAAAAAGTATAAGTAGGGAGTAAGGAGCCAGCACAGAGTGATTAATCTGTCTGTGTACATGTGTATATTTGAGAGTTTAAAAAGTCTTTGCAGAAGAGGGAATGCCTGAGAAGAGTATTTAAGGTGGTAGAAAGTGGGGTAGGGGCTGGGGCTGGGAGAAGTTACTGGCTGGAGGAAACAGCACTAATTTAGGAGCACAGAATCTATTATGGAAACTTTTATGTGTGCGTGAAATGATTGTGCTTATCTTGATAATAAAACTGTGATTTGGATGGTTAATAACTAGAATTTATTAATTTAATTTGCTTTCTAATAATTTTCCTTTTTGCACGCATTTACAAGCTGCTGAGCTTTAAGACTCTAACAATTGTGGGTTTTGTTTGTTTTACAATTGGGTTAGGAAATGAGAACCAAAGAAGCCATCCACGTTACAGAATAGAACTTGAGCTGGATGGAACCCTAATTTTCAGCGTTTCTTCTGTCAGCCATTTGTGGTTTTTCTTTTATTTTTTCTTTACCTTTCTCATAAAATTTAAAGAAAAAAATCCAAAATGTTAATTGAATTAAGTTTTTGTACCTTTCCATGTATTAGTTTATTTGATGTGTAGCTACATTTCTTGATAGACCAATTTCTCTTACATGAGAGTAGAGTGAAGAAACTGAAATAGAAAAGAGAGAGGGTCTGAGATTATGTTGTACCAAGACTGCCTACCATCCTGGAGGAGGGATATGCTTGGCAGAATTCCAGACTGCAGTTTTAGAATGAAGCACTAAGGAATTCTATAAAGATAGATAACATTTCAGTAAACCATTTAATCATCAGTTCAAAAATGTTTTTTTAAAATAATTCTGTTACATGTAGTAGCAGAACTATCTTTGTTTTGCAAATTCCAGAGATTTGAATCAGTATTGAATGGCTGAAACTTTTTTCGTATAAAAATATTACTTTACCCTTTCTCTGCACTTGTAAGAGGAAATACTTGTAGCTTTGAAGTAGTAGATTAATAAACTTCCTTTTTCAAATTTACCTGGAATAAATGGATGTTCTTGCAATTACCAAGCTATTCTCTTCCTCTTGAGACCACATCACACAGACAAGAATATGTTCATCACCTTCTAAATCAGAAATCAGCAAAGGCATAATATAGTAAGGCATTTCTCTTTTGAAAAAAATACAGTTTGCCATAATTCTATACAGGGAATACCAGCTAACCATCAAAATGATGAATGAAAGATTTTCACGATACATTGTTAAGAGAAAACCTTGGATTATAAAATAGTATATTTAGTATAGAGATGTATTTGGAAGGCAAAATGAATATTTTAAAATGTATACATAGCAGATATCTGGAGCACCATTTACCAAATGGTTAACAAGACACAAGGTAGTGGAATTGCAGGTGATCTTTCTGTTGTTTGTTTGGCTTCTGTTTCTAATTTTTCTGCAGTGATCTTGTGCCACATTTATAATTAGAGGCATTTGTATTCCTGGATGATTTCTTAAGTGTCGTGTGGCATTTCCTTCAGCTGCCAGTTTTAAAATGCTTGTTGTCAGTTATCTTGTCTTTTGTGGTGATGGTTGTGTATAAGATGACCCTCCTCTATGAGGAGTAGCATGCATGTTTTTTGAGATAGCCTGTGGAGTTAGTTGGTGGTCATGAAGCTAAGCTGTAGTTTTGAACTCAGCAGTGTTCTCACCAACTGAGTTATTTGAGTAAGTAACTTTCTTAAACATCTGCTATCCCAATTACATTTTCATAACAACAAGAACAATAATAAAACCCAACAACAACAAAGACAAAAACAAACACTCCAGCTCTTGAAGTGGTAATATATTGTATACTAGATTTCAGGGTATATGTAGTTACTTCTGATTTTTCTTCTTAGTGAAATCCTAGAAATGATGTGGGAAAGAAGAACAACCACAAATGGCTCAGTTATTCCCATGAGTCCTTAAACAGTTAGAAAAGTTCATACAGGTTAGTTTGCAGCTACCTTTAATGGTATGCTCTGAGTAATTTCAATGAAATGAAATGAAAATTGATGAATTATTATCTGACCCAGGTAGAAAGAAATAAAATTTATTTTTCAGGCAACAATAGACCTATTCATCCAGAAGATCTGAAAGCAGTGAAAAGAGGGCACTGATAATTACAATTTGGGAAATATATACATGAATATAATTATTACTATATTGGTAATATCCCTATTATTTTTTGTTCCATTTTTATTATTGTTACTGTTATTTCTGGTCCTCCAACCTTTTTGTCTGGATGAGTCACTTTAACTTCCTAAAGGTAAGACCTAGAGTTCATGGGGTAATAGATTGGAGAGAGTAGAGAGGAGCGAGAGGGCAGATATGCTGACTGAAAATCTGGAGCTAAGGCAGTAGGGGGAAGCGGCAGTGATGACAGTCAATTCCTTGCAACTCCATGACTTAACGTTTTGGGGAAGGGTGGAGTGGCAATGGTGACTGGGCCATCTACCATATAGTGCTTTGAGATTTATTGTAGAGTCCTTCTACTGGTTGGGGATCCCACATTAAATTAACAAATTTGTACTGCACATTAATTGACCTACCAACATTTGTTTACTCATTGTTTTCTTTGTAAATTTCAGATCAATCGAGCTCCAAGCTTTGGAACTGATCAGAAAATAGACTATGATGTAAAAAGGGGAGTGCTGCTAAATGCACTGAAGCTACTAAATATCAGGTAAAGTGCTTCCTCCATCTTCTGGAATTTTTTTCACCATATTTGGCATAGAACAATCATTTGTAAGTGGAATTGTCTTGTAATTTTAGAATTTTGTATTGTGAATTTCTTGATTCCATTCTTCAAACCCATTTAGTTTTCTTTTTAAATATCTTTTCCTCTTCTTCTGAACTCTGCTTCTCCTTCTCCCCATATGATTTGAACCTACAGTAAATATGCTTAAATTGCATTGTTGGTATAATACAGACTGTGGGGTGGAATTGGAGAATACTTTAGGAAACCTTCTAGACTGTTTTCCTCACCTCACAAGAAGAAACTAAAGCATGAAGTTCACTCAGGGTGTTAAAAAACCTCAAAAATACATTTCCGACCTTTCTGTGCAAAGGTCTTTCCACTGTATCATGCTGCCTGGGTAAACAGAGAAGAAAAGAGAAGCAGTTAAGTGAGAGTTAACCTTCCCATTGAACAGCATAAACAGGATTTCCTTCTTTTTTAAGGCTGAATAATATTCCATCTTATATATACCACATTTTTTATCCATTCATCCATTGCAGAACATTTAGGTTGTTTCCATGTGTTGGCTGTTGTGCATAATGCTGCAGTGAACATGGGAATGTGGGTATCTTTAGATCAGATAACCACAGGGTATCTGTTGAATCCTGGTTCAACGGGATCAGTCGAATCCTGATTTCAACTTCCTTGAATATATACCCAGAACTGGGATTACTGGATCAATAGAATATTATTAGTTTGGTTGCAGCGTACATAATCATGAATGTTAAATGGTTGAAATCTTATTATGTGGGAAGCTTTGGCTTATTAGGAAAAAATTTGTTAGAAGTTCAACTGAACTGCTTAATGAGGTTAGTGAGTTGTCTGCTATTATAAATATTCAAATAGCATTTAGGACCACATCTTGGGTCACAAATCAAGCCTCAGTAAATTGACGAAAATTGAAATCATATCAAGCATCTTTTCTGACCACAATGCTATGATATTAGAAATGAATTACAGGGAAAAAACCGTAAAAAACACAAACACATGGAGGCTAAACAATACGCTACTAAATAACCAAGAGATCACTGAAGAAATCAAAGAGGAAATCAAAAAATACCTAGAGACAAATGGCAATGAAAATACGATGATCCAAAACCTATGGGATGCAGCAAAAGCAGTTCTAAGAGGGAAATTTATAGCTATACAAGCCTACCTAAAGAAACAAGAAAAATCTCAAGTAAACAATCTAACTTTACACCTAAAGGAACTAGAGAAAGAAGAACTAACAAAACCCAAAGTTAGCAGAAGGAAAGAAATCATAAAGACCAGAGCAGAAATAAATGAAATAGGAACAAAGAAAGCAATAGCAAAGATCAATAAAACTAAAATCTGGTTCTTTGAGAAGATAAACAAAACTGATAAACCATTAGCCAGACTCATGAAGAAAAAGAAGGAGAGGACTCAAATCAATAAAATTAGAAATGAAAAAGGAGAAGTTACAACAGACATCGCAGAAATACAAAGCATCCTAAGAGACTACTACAAGCAACTCTTTGCCGATAAAATGGACAACTTGGTAAAAATGGACAAATTCATGGAAAGGTATAACCTTCCAAGGCTGAACCAGGAAGAAACAGAAAATATGAACAGACCAATCACAAGTAATGAAATTGAAACTGTGATTAAAAATCTTCCAACAAACAGAAGTCCAGGACCAGATGGCTTCACAGGTGAATTCTATCAAACATTGAGAGAAGAGCTGACACTCATCCTTCTCAAACTCTTCCAAAAAATTGTGGAGGAAGGAACAGTCCCAAACTCATTCTTTGAGGGCACCATCACCCTGATACCAAAACCAAAGATACTACAAAAAAAGAAAATTACAGACCAATATCACTGATGAATTTAGATGCAAAAATCCTTAACAAAAAACTAGCAAACAGAATCCAACAACACATTAAAAGGATCATACACCAATGATCAAGTGGGATTTATCCCAGGGATGCAAGAATTCTTCAGTATACACAAATTGATCAATGTGATACACCATATTCCCAAATTGAAGAATAAAAACCATATGATCATCTCAATAGATGCAGAAAAAGTTTTTGACAAAATTCAACAGCCATTTATGATAAAAATTCTCCAGAAAGTGGGCATAGAGGGAACCTACCTCAACATAATAAAGGCCATATACGACAAACTCACAGCAAACATCATTCTCAATGGTGAAAAACTGAAAGCATTTCCTCTAAGCTCAGGAATGAGACAAGGATGTCCACTCTCAACACTATTATTCAACAAAGTTTTGGAAGTCCTAGCCATGGCAATCAAAGAAGAAAAAGAAATAAAAGGAAAACAAATTGGAAAAGAAGTAAAACTGTCACTGTTTGCAGACAACATGATACTATACATAGAGAATCCTAATGATGCCACCAGAAAACTACTAGAGCTAATCAATGAATTTGGTAGAGTGGCAGGCTACAAAATTAATGCACAGAAATCTCTTGCATTCCTATACACTAATGATGAAAAATCTGAAAGAGAAATCAAGGAAACACTCCCATTTACCAATGCAACAAAAAGAATAAAATATCTAGGAATAAACCTCCCTAGGGAGAAAAAAGACCTGAATGCAGAAAACTATAAGACACTGATGAAAGAAATTAAAGATGATACCAACAGATGGAGAGTTATACCATGTTCTTGGATTGTAAGAATCAATATTGTGAATATGACTATACTACCCAAAGCAATCTACAGATTCAATACAATCCCTATCAAATTACCAATGACATTTTTTACAGAACTAGAACAAATCATTTAAAATTTGTATGGAGACACAAAAGTCCCCGAATAGCCAAAGCAGTCTTGAAAGAAAAAAACAGAGCAGGAGGAATCAGGCTCCCTGACTTCAGACTATACTACAAAGCTATAGTAATCAAGACAATATGGTACTGGCACAAAAACAGAAGCATAAGTCAATGAAACCAGACAGAAAGCCCAGAGATAAACCCACACACCTATGCTCAACTAATCTATGACAAAGGAGGCAAAGATATACAATGGAGAAAAAGACAGTCTCTTCAATAAGTGGTGCTGGGAAAACTGGACAGGTACATGTTAAAGAATGAAATTAGAACACTCCCTAACAACATACAGAAAATTAAACTCAAAATGGGTTAGAGACCTAAATGTAAGACCGGACACTATAAAACTCTAAGGAGAAAACATTGGAAGAACAGTGTTTGAATGTAAATCACAGCAAGATCTTTTTTGATCTACCTCCTAGAGTAATGGAAATTAAAAAAAAAAACAAATGGGACCTAATGAAACTTCAAAGGTTTTGCATAGCAAAGGAAACCATAAACAAGATGAAAAGACAACATTCAGAATGGGAGAAAATATTTGCAAACGAATCAATGGACAAAGGAATAATCTCCAAAATATATAAACAGCTCATGCAGCTCAATATTAAAAAAACAAACAACCCAATCCAAAAATGGACAGAAGACCTAAATAGACATTTCTCCAAAGAAGACCTACAGATGGCCAAGAAGCACATGAAAAGCTGCTCAACATCACTAATTATTAGAGAAATGCAAATCAAAACTGCAATGAGGTATCACCTCACACCAGTTAGAATGGGCATCATCAGAAAATCTACAAAGAACAAATGCTGGAGAGGGTGTGGAAAAAAGGGAACCCTCTTGCACTGTTGGTAGGAATGTAAACTGATACAGCCACTATGGAGAACAGTATGGAGGTTCCTTAAAAAACTAGAAATAGAATTACCATATGATCCAGCAATCCCACTACTGCACATATACCCAGAGAAAACCATAATTCAAAAAGACATATGCACCCCAATGTTTACTGCAGCACTAGTTACAATAACCAGGTCATGGAAGAAACCAAAATGCCTATTGACAGACGAATGAATAAAGAAGATGTGGTACATATATACAATGGAATATTACCCAGCCATAAAAAGGAATGAAATTGAGTCTCTTTTTGAGACGTGGATGCATCTAAAGACTGTCATACAGAGTGAAGTACGTCAGAAAGAGAAATACATATATCGTATATTAACGCATATATGTGGAACCTAGAAAAATGGTACAGATGAACTGGTTTGCAGGGCAGAAGTTGAGACACAGATGTAGAGAACAAATGTATGGACCCCAAGGGGGAAAACCACGGTGGGGTGGGGATGGTGGTGTGCTGAATTGGGTGATTGGGATTGACATGTATACACAGATGTGTGTAAAATTGATGACTAATAAGAACCTGCAGTATAAAAAACCAAAGAAACAAACAGAAAGAACTAGTACTAAACTTTATTTGGGTTATTTGTATGAAAATATGTTAATATAAATGTTTCATACATTACATGAAATTTCTAAAAATCTTATATGTTCTGGTATAATGTTTTAAGTCATAATTATAGTTATTACTTTAAAATGTATATCTCAGAAATAACTAAATTTCCTTGTCAATTGCATTATTATGAACTTTCATCAAATCTTTAGCCATGGTCATTTTTAAGTCTTTTGTCATTTACAGACAGTTCTGGGTATACTCTGATGCTTTTGCAAAAGTGTTCCTATAAAAGGGTTTCATCTTCAAGGAACTCATGGAAAAGACTCTGACAAGTACAGGTTTCTGGTAACTGACTATACTGCTGAACTGAATGAATAAGCATTTTCAGAACTCTAATGGAAAACTGATAAATTCATAAAAGTGCTAACAAAAATCAAAATAAAAAATTAATTACACGGGACTGAGTGAACTGATGAGGATGATTATAATTTTTCTGACTTTCTGTTTGAATTTAAAAAAATCCAGAAGGACTCAGAGACAAAAAATATACAAATGAATTTTCACTGCAAAGTAAAGGAGCTGTTACAGTGGAGGATTACTGGACTGAATGTCAATATTGTGACATAGTATGAGTGTGTTTTGTGTTTGGTAATTGCAGTCATTGTGGCTTTTGTTGTGGTCATCCATTTATAATGCTTGGTGTCAGTTTATTTATCTCTTGTAAAAATAAAATACAGTGTGTGTGTGTGTGTGTGTGTGTGTGTGTGTGTGTGTGTGTGTGTGTGTGTGAAAAACAAATAGCATTTAGGGTATTAGATTAAAGGACCTCTGAGGTCATTTAAGCTCAGGAATTTTATGATCTCCATTGATTCTAATTGTCATTTCAAGAACTCTAAAAGAGTAGTGGGATACTTCCAAGCAATTTATTTATTTGAAATGTTTTCAAGCATTTAGCAGATGCCTGATTGAGAAGTAGATTTATGTGGAAGGCATTATTAAAAAAAGATTGACATATAAACTTGTTCAGAAATTTTCATATGGCACCTTCTTTTGTATGATCAAAGAACGATTTGCCTAAATTCTACTGATATTTCAATTATTCTAAAGGAAATGAATAGAAAGGAAAGAAATGTAGGATGGGAAAATTTTATTTAGCTTATCCAAGTGTATCAAGTATTTTAGATTATTTAAGCAATATGCCTATACATTTTTTGGCATATATATTGTTTAAGTAGTCCTGTCAAATGTATGACTTCCGCTTAATTTCTTAGACTCCTTTTCAAGTTTAGGGACTTCTCATTTCTCTCCTGGGCTATTTTATTGGTTTACTTCCTTCCTTCAGCACTAACCTTCACCCCGTTTTGCAGTGTCCACTCTGTTGCTCTGCAAATCATTTAACAAGTGTTTATTGAGTACCCACTACTATAGGGGTAGGTGCTGGGAGTTCAAAGTCTTGGTTTCTGGCTTGGATGACTTATTTGACAGTATGTCATTTATTTAGATAGAGCTTTAAGGCAAGAAACAGGCTTAGAAGTGATGGGGGAAGGTAGAAATGAGAGATAATTCAGTTTTAAACATGTTGATTTTGAAGTGCTTTGAGACACCCAGGCAGAATTGTTAAGTGGGAGATTTGATATACAGGGCTCCAGGGGATAGAGACATCTATGTGATTGAAATCTGTGTATAGATTGCTGTTGAATCCAGTGGATGAGAACATACAGTTGGAGTGTATATATTCAGAAGTAAAGTAGGGCAAGGGCAGAGCCTGAGGGATGCCAACATTTAAAGAGATATTTATAAACTCTAATATTCTGCTCAGATTATTTCCACACTATCAGATAAAGTTTAAACATTGCCTACAAAGTGTTTTTGATCTTTAGACACAAGACTTTTTTTGATCTGGCCCTTGCATATCTCGCCAATCTGATCACTTTTTGTTCTTCTCTTTTCCCTGACTTAGAATTAATTTTTCTAAGAACTCTCGTGCGATGCTGTTGCACATGTTCATGGTTTTGCGTGTATTCTTATTTAAATTTTCTCTTGGCTTTGTTCCTCTGATGGATGTTGATTCATTTTTAAAAATCGTAGTAAGTAAAATATACTTAAAATTTACTATTGTAACCATTTTAAAGTGTGCAATTCAGTGGCAATAAGTACATTCACATTATTATGCAACCATTACCACCATCCTTCTCTGGACCTTTTTTCACTGTGTGAAACTGAAAATCTGTACCCATTAAACAACTCCCCATTTCCCCCTGCCACCAGCCTCTGGCAACCACCATTCCACTTTCTGTCTTTATGAATTTGCCTAGGTACCTCATATAAGTAGAATCATACAACATTTGCTCTTTTGTGACTGCCTTATTTAACTTAGCATAATGTCTTCAGGGTTCATCCATGTTGTAGCATGTGTCAGAATTTCCTTCCCATTTAAGGCCAAATAATATTCCATTGCATGCATATATCACATTTTTGTCAACTCATCCTTAAATACCTAGCACAGGCTTGACTTCCTATTTGAAGCTTTTGCTGAGGCAAAGTGGTTTACTTCCTCCCTTGTGCCATCACCCTACTTACTATCACTTTTTAAATAGCATCCGTTGTACTCTGTGTATTTATTCAGATGCCATTGCTGACACTTGAGGACAATGTCTCTGTCTATTCATCTTTGTATTCCCAGGGCCATATCTAGAACTAGCATATAGTGAGTACTAAATAAAATTTAGGTTGGAAGACAAGGGTAGGGGAAGGACATTTCATTCCAAGGTAACTCCTTGTGGTAAGATAAGGAAGTGAGGCAAGCACAGGATGTTCATAGAACTTCCAGGGATTCCATATTACAGGAGCTTGAGTGTGCGAAGCCAGCTGATTAGAAAGAGAACTCCCTTATATGGAATCACAGGGTAATGAGAAGTGGAAAGAGCTCCAGAAACTGTAAACAAAACTCCTTAGGACAGTGTGTGGATACAGCTGAATGGAACAATGCTGATTACAATGCTAAGTGAATGCAGATCCTTTGGTCTCTGGTTACATTTTTATTGTGGACTAAGAGTCATTAGTGCTGATTTATACCTATATTTATAGGAATCCAAACATAGTGTTTAGAATGGCAGTATTTCTCAAGGCCAGAATATGGGAGCAGTCATCTAGAGAAAATGTCTGGGTGTGATTGGCTTTTCTTTGTTTCTCAGTGTGTCCAAAGGAACTTCTTTGTGAGCTTTTTTTGTTACTTTTCTTTATAGGTATGTTCTTGAGCTGTGTGTGTGTCAGTGTCCTTGTCTGTGAGTGCTGTGTTTGCTGTGAAGGTGCATATAGCTCTATGTTCATTTCTTCCACAGCATTCTCATAATATTCTCAATCCTTTTTTTAAAAAATTCTCCCTTCCTCTTTTCTGTCATTTCATTTTTCCTTCCTCTTTTACATTTCTTTCTTACCAACTGTTTGGTCTTTGTTCTTCTCTATTCTTCTTTTCATTTCTATTCCCCTTTTCTCTCCTCTCCTTCCTTTAAATTGTATGGTAAATAGAAATGATTGTTCTACATAAAATGGAATATCAAAAAAATTAAAAGTTAAGAGCTACCTAAACCACATTTCCCCTTTCCCTAAACAAAGGAAACTCAGCCAGATTTAGTATTTACCATTGGAAAAATGATATTCTCAATCATCCAGTCACTAAAATCAGAAATCTTGTTGCCATCTCAAGTTCAGCCCTTTTTGTTACTCCTCACATCTAATTAATAATAATAATTAATCACCAAAGTCATTCATTCTTCCTCTAAAATAACCCTTCAAATCTTTCCTTATTTTCTAATCTGACTGCTGCTTCCCTGGTCCAGGCTGTCATATTTTATATTTGCTAATGAAATAGCATTCCATTTGTTTTAATTTGTTCGGGCTGCTATAACAAAATGCCATAGACTTAATAGGTTATAAAAAACAGAGATTTATTTCTCATGGTTCTTTCTATAGGCTGGTGGTCCAAGATTAGGGTGCCAGCATGGTTGAATGAGGCCTGCTTCTGGGTCACATATTTCTTGTTGTATCATCACATGGCAGAGGGGTCTAGGGAGCTTTCTGGAGTCTCTTTTATAAGGACACTAATCCCTTTCAAGGGGGTTCCACCCTCATGGCGTAATCACCTCACAGAGGCCCCATGTACTAATATCATCACCTTTGGGAGTTAAGATTTCAAAATATGGGTTTTGGGGGGGGTCGGGCACAAACATTCAGACCATAGACTGTCTTAACAGCCTGCTTCTTTTCTCATTCACTTCTAAGCCACGGTACATATTGCCAAGGGATAATATTTTTTTTTGAATTTTATTTACTTATTTTTATACAGCAGGTTCTTATTAGTTATCAGTTTTACACATATTAGTGTATATATGTCAATCCCAATCTCCCAGTTCATCCCACCACCACCCACCCCCACTTTCCCCACTTGGTGTCCATACATTTGTTCTCTACATCTGTGTCTTTATTTCTGCCTTGCAAAGCGGTTCATCTGTACAATTTTTCTACATTCCACATATATGTGTTAATATACGATATTTGTTTTTCTCTTTCGGACATAATTCACTCTGTATGACAGTCTTTAGATACATCCACATCTCAAAAAATGACTCAATTTTGTTCCTTTTTATGGCTGAGTAATATTCCATTGTATAAATGTACCACATCTTCTTTATCCATTCGTCTGTCAATGGGCATTTAAGTTGCTTCCATGACCTGGCTATTGTAAATAGCGCTGCAATGAACATTGTGATATATGACTCTTTTTGACTCATGGGCTCCTTTGAGTATATGCCCAGTAGTGGGGTTGCTGGGTCATATGGTAATTCTATTTTTAGCTTTTAAGGAACCTCCATGCTGTTCTTCATAGTGGCTGTATCAATTTACATTCCCACCAACAGTGCAAGAGGGTTCCCTTTTCTCCACACCCTCTCCAGCATTTGTTGTTTGTAGATTTTCTGATGATGCCCATTCTAACTGGTGTGAGGTGATACCTCATTGTAGTTTTGCAATTACATTTCTCTAATAATTAGTGATGTTGAGCAGCTTTTTATGTGGCTCTTGGCCATCTGTATGTTCTTTGCAGAAACGTCTATTTAGGTCTTCTGCCCATTTTTGGATTGGGTTGTTTGTTTTTTTTAATACTGAGCTGCATGAGCTGTTTATATATTTTGGAGATTAATTCTTTGTCCGTCGATTCATTTGCAAATATTTTCTCCCATTCTGAAGGTTGTCTTTTTGTTTTGTTTATGGTTTCCTTTGCTGTGCAAAAGCTTTTAAGTTTCATTAGGTCCCATTTGCTTAGTTTTGGTTTTATTTCCATTTCTTTAGGAGGTGGGTCAAAAAGGATCTTCCTGTGATTTATGTCATAGAGTGTTCTGCCTAAGTTTTCCTCTAAGAGTTTTATAGTGTCCAGTCTTACATTTAGGTCTTTAATCCATTTTGAGTTTATTTTTGTGTATGGTTTTAAGGAGTGTTCTAATTTCATTCTTTTACACGTAGCTGTCCTGTTTTCCCAGCACAATTTATTAAAGAGACTGTCTTTTCTCCATTGTATATCCTTGCCTCCTTTGGCATAGATTAGTTGACCACAGGTGCATGGGTTTATCTCTGGGCTTTCTATCTTGTTCCATTGATCTATATTTCTGTTTTTATGTCAGTACCATATTGTCTTGATTAGTGTAGTTTTGTAGTATAGTCTAAAGTCCAGGAGTCTGATTCCTCCAGCTCCATTTTTTTCCCTCAAGATTCTTTGGCTCTTCAGGGTCTGTTGCATCTCCATACAAATTTTAAGACTTTTTTGTTCTAGTTCCTTAAAAAATGCCATTGGTAATTTGATAGGGATTGTTTTGAATCTGTAGATTGCTTTGGGTAGCAGTGAGTTTCACAATAATGATTCTTCCAGTCCAAGAATATGGCCTTTATAATGTTGAGGTAAGTTCCCTCTATACCCACTTTCTGGAGAGTTTTTATCATAAATCGGTGTTGAATTTTGTCAAAAGCATTCTCTGCATCTATTGAGATTATCATATGGTTTTTATTCTTCAGTTTGTTAATATGGTGTATCACATTGATTGATTTGCATATATTGAAGAATCCTTGCATCCCTGGGATAAATCCCACTTGATCATGGTGTATGATCCTTTTAATGTGTTGTTGGATTCTGATTGCTAGTATTTTGTTGAGGATTATTGCATCTATTTTCTTCAGTGATATTGGTCTGTAATTTTCTTTTTTTTGTAGTATCTTTGTCTGGTTTTGGTAACAGGGTGATGGTGGCCTCATAGAATGAGTTTGGGAGTGTTCCTTCCTCTGCAGTTTTTTAGAAGAGTTTGAGAAGGATGAGTGTCAGCTCTTCTCTCAGTGTTTGATAGAATTCACCTTTTAAGCCATCTGTCTGGTCCTGGACTTTTCTTTGTTGGAAGATTTTTAATCACAGTTTCAATTTCAGTGCTTGTGATAGGTCTGTTCATATTTTCTATTTCTTCCTGGTTCATTTTCGAAGGTTGTGCTTTTTTAAGAATTTGTCCATTTCTTCCAGGTTGTCCATTTTATTGGCAAAGAGTTGCTTGTAGTAGTCTTTTATGATGCTTTGTATTTCCGTGGTGTCTGTTGTAACTTCTTTTTTTTCATTTCTAATCTTATTGATTTGAGTCCTCTCCCTCTTTTTCTTGGTAAGTCTGGCTAAAGGTTTATCAATTTGTTTATCTTCTCAGAGAACCAGCTTTTAGTTTTATTGATCTTTAGTATTGTTTTCTTTGTTTCTATTTCATTGTTTTCTGCTCTGATCTTTATGATTTCTTTCCTTCTGCTAACTTTGGGTTTTATTTGTTCTTCTTTCTCTCGTTCCTTTAGGTGTAAGGTTAGATAGTTTATTTGAGATTTTTCTTGTTTCCTGTGGTAGGATTGTATTGCTATAAACTTCCCTCTTAGGGAAGTAGTGTCCTTATGTGTGTCCTTCCTTGTCTCTTGTAACATTCTTTATTTTAAAGTCTATTTTATCTGATATGAGTATTGCTACTCCAGCTTCCTTTTAATTTCCATTTGCATCCCCTCACTTTCAGCCTGTATGTGTCCCTGGGTCTGAATTGGGTCTCTTGTAGACAGCATATATATGGGTCTTGTTTTTGTAACCATTCAGTGAGCCTGTGTCTTTTGGTTGGAGCATTTAATCCATTCACATTTAAGGTAATTATTGATATATATGTTCCTGTGACCATTTTCTTAATTGTTTTGGGTTTGTTTTTGTAGGTCCTTCTCTTCTCTTGTGTTTCCCACTTAGAGAAGTTCCTTTAGCGTTTGTTATAGAGCTGGTTTGGTGGTGCTGAATTCTCTTAGCTTTTGCTTGTCTGTAAAGCTTTCCATTTCTCCATTGAATCTGAACGAGATCATCACCAGGTAGAGTAATCTTGGTTTTATGTTCTTCCCTTTCATCACTTTAAATATATCATGCCACTCCCTTCTGGCTTGTAGAGTTTCTGCTGAGAAATCAGCTCTTAACCTTATGGGAGTTCCGTGGTATGTTATTTGTCATTTTTCCCTTGTTACTTTAAATAATTTTTCTTTGTCTTTAATTTTTGTCAATTTGCTTACTCTGTGTCTCAGTGTGTTTTTCCTTGGGGTTATCCTGCCTGGGATTCTCTGCACTTCCTTGACTTGGGTGGGTATTTCCTTTCCCATGTTAGGAAGTTTTCAACTATAATCTCTTCCAATATTTTCTTGGGTCCTTTCTCTCTCTCTTCTTCTGGGATCCCTATAATGCGAATGTTGGTGTTTTTAATGTTGTCCCAGAGGTCTCTTAGGCTGTCTTCATTTCTTTTAATTCTTTTTTCTTTATTCTGTTCCACAGCAGTAAATTCCACCATTCTAGCTTCCAGGTCACTTATCCGTTCTTCTGCCTCAGTTATTCTGCTATTGATTCCTTGTAGTGTATTTTTCATTTCAGTTATTGTATTGTTCATCTCTGTTTGTTTGTTCTTTAATTCTTCTAGGTGTTTGTTCTTTACTTCTTCTAGGTCTTTGTTGAACATTTCTTGCATCTTCTCAATCTTTGCCTCCATTCTTTTTCCAAGGTCCTGGATCATCTTCACTATTATTATTCTGAATTCTTTTCCTGGAAGGTTGCCTATCTCCACTTCATATAGTTGTTTTTCTGGGGTTTTATCTTGTTCCTTCATCTGGTACATAGTCCTCTGCCTTTTCTTTTTGTCTGTCTTTTTGTGAATGTGGTTTTCGTTCCACAGGCTTCAGGATTGTAGTTCTTCTTGCTTCTGCTGCCAAAACATAACATTTAAAACCTGCAAATATAATTATTCCCTTCTCCTTTTAAAACTCACTTCTCCCCTCCCCCACTGCCTAAAGTTCAATTTGAGACTCAGTAACCTAGTATTAAAGCTAGAAGGCTTTAATTAGCTGAGTTTCCTACATTCACCCATAGGTCCAGACATACTAAATGACTTATAATTTTCTGGACGTGTTTATTCCTTTTCTCAAATTATTCCTTCTATTGTGTTCACTTGTTGAACTCCTGCCACTCAAACCTTAATGTTGTTATGAAAGATGATAGATCAGTTTCCTAATACCCTTGCAAGTTCAAGTTGTGAGGTGGTGCATACTTGAGGCAAAAGAACACTATTATGTAGGGCCTTGGCCCAGTATTCTCAGTGCAATCCCTTATTGAATAGAATGGACCACCTGTAAACTTAAGCATGTCTTTTACCTCTCCACACTAGAATCTGGCCAGATGGCCTCCTTGTACCCTTTCCTTTGGTTTACACCTTCATCTGGGCCCTACCAGGCTAATGACATTGCGAGGCATGGAAATGTAAGCTCAAGAATAAGAACTCTATTTTTTCCTATGGCTGAGGGCAAAATTGCCTTTGCCTTTCCTTTTTTCTCTAGAGTCCACCCTGTTCCTGCTAGATCTTTAAGACTGGTATATAAGAGTGTAAGTTGGAGGGAGAGAGAAGAGACCTCAGGCTTTTCTGATCGTACCAGCTACATGGGAGGGAAGTGAGAGAAAACAAGTTCAGAGGAAAGCACTCTCACAACAGGAATTTTCCAATAAAAATCAGACCACTATGAGTAAATTTGCATTGTTGGGCAAAAGTGAGAAGGACTATGCAGATGTTTTCAATTCAGCAATGATTGTTAGGCTGAGATTCCAATCTGAATTGAAAATATGCTGAAGAGTGGTCAGTATAAGTGAGAATGCTTAAATATAAATGGCATTGGTTGAAGGAAGAGAAAGAAAACATTTATTAAGGACCTATTAATGCTACTCCAAGTTAATCTTTATAAGAACTCTAGGAGAGAAATGATATTGTTAGCATTTAATGGATGGGAAAACAGACCCAGCAGTTAATTGACCTAAGGTTATATTGCTAGTAAGTTGCTATACTGTCTCCATTTTATCTTGTTACCTTCAGAACTTCTATTTACTGTATGGAGATCCACATTTGATGAATGATTAGGTGAATATAACATATGTGAATATATAAATTTAATAAATACTGATTCTTATCCCCACTGGGTCCCCTCTTCTGCTGATTCTCACAGGAATAAGGTTAGAGCTTATCTGAATTCTTGAATATGGTCTTGTGTTCTATATTTTAGGACCAGTGATAAAAGGAGAAACTTGGCTAAACAAAAAGCTGAGGCTCAAAGGAGGCTTTATGGTCAAAATTCAATCAAAAGGCTTTTACCGGGTTCCTCAGACTCAGAACAGCAGAGACATCAGTTGGAGAGGCGGAAAGAAGAGTTGGTATGAAAAATTTAACAATGTACCTGCACTTTGAATTGCAGAATTCATTTGTCAGGTTTTATTTGTAAAATTTCTTCATTTGTAGAAGGAGAGACTCGCTCAGGTACGGAAGCAGATCTCGAAAGAAGAACATGAAAATCGACACATGGGGAATTACAGGTAACTGTGCTTTTGTTTTTTAATAGATTGAAGAAGTGAAGTGTCAAAACAGAAGTGTCTGCATTTTTTAACTTTTAGGCTTATTTTAAGCACTGTTTATTTCATTCTGAGAAAGTGCTTTTTGTTTAATTTATTTCCAGAAAGAAAAGATAGTTAGCAAGTAGATGGTTCAGACTTGGGGAGAGCTCCTGGGGTGGTTGTGTGAAGTCTTTTCAGGCTGATGTTGTCATGTGACCTTATTTAATTATAATACACTATTTTGAAAAAGTCAGGTTTCAGGTCTCTTAGTATTCTTTCTGTCAGTTCAGAGTGGTTGCTGTACTTTGTTTTAAGTTCAGATATATCAGGATCCAGGCAAATAATGAAAATGTTTGGAGGAGGCAGGTATGAGACAATAGAAAGGGGTTTGGACTGTACAGAACTGGACCTCCTCCACAGTATCACCTTTGACAGGAGAAAAGGGGACCCCCTAAGCTCTTTGTGTTCTTGGAAAGACAGCCCCTCCTCCCAAGCTTTGACACTGACTCAGCAGAATTAGGAGGATTTGATGTCATAGAGCTTCCCGCACTCCTGGGAAGATGTTCTTTCCAGCCTTAACACTATCAACAGTGATGATGAAAACACATTCCTCTCACCCTATGTCTACCTAATTCTCTCCACCAGAGAGACAAATTCCACCACCCCTCAAAAGATCATTAGCATTAATCCCTACATTCTTGTATACATCAATAATCACACTGAGTCTAAAACTTCTCAAATTATCCCTCCTCACCTAAATTCTCTCCAGTAAAGTTCTATATTTCTCAATATGCCCAATAGTGATTCTTCTTCAACCACCTCCCCTTGACCAAACCTTTATACTGTGCCTTCTGGAACTGCATTGTTTAATGATAATTCTCTAGATAAACTTCAATTTATATTGGTAACAAATGAATATTTATGGATTTCTTGTAACTATATTCATCTTTACTTCTAGCACCTAGTAAAGTGACTGACAGAGTAGATGGTCAAGAATTATCTACGTAGTTGACCTTAACTCTTGTGCTATGATAGCTTTTTTTAAACAAGCTGGTTTACCTGATTTTATTGTAGGCGAATTTATCCTCCTGAAGATAAAACACTACTTGAAAAGTATGAAAATTTGTTGGCTGTTGCCTTTCAGACCTTCCTTTCAGGAAGAGCAGCTTCATTCCAGCGAGAGATGAATAACCCTTTGAAAAGGATGAAGGTAAAAGAATGAATGTTTATAAAGAAAAAAAAGAATAAAGCCACACAATATGTCTTTATAAACAACCCATATTAGTACCACATATAAAAACATTTTACTTTTAATATGCACTTTCCTTCCATTTTAAGTTGGTAATGTTTCATAACCAACCAAATGATTTCATAAATAAGATGTTTTTTAACAAGACAAGTTAAGCAGTAGAGAATGTTGATATTATGTTGTAATCTATTGTAATAAATGTTTTATTAGAGTTATGTATACATAACTGCATAAAAAAATAGATTGAAATAACCTAGTGGTTTGTGATGTTCTCATTGTTTGAGAATGAGATATAACTATTAGTTACATAGTTAACAATATAGTTAACTATGTAACTATATTGTTACATAGTTAGATTTTAACTAACTTTATACAATAATTTTTTCCTGATACTGCATAGACCTGGCATATGAGAAGTAATTGAAACACACACACAGAGTAATCTATTTGCCTTACTAAAAGGTCTGTTAGTTATCTTTTGCAGTATAATAAGCCATTGCATTTATTTGCTCATTATTCTGCAGTCTTGGCTGGCTGGGCTCAGTTGAGTGGTTCTTCTGCTGAGCTAGCTTGGAGTGAATCATATATTTGCATTTATCAACTCAACTGGGGATGGAAATCCAAGAAGGCTTCACTCCTGTGTCTGGTGCATCAGATGAGATAGCTGGAACATCTGGGGAGCAGGCTGGGTGTCTCTTTCTCTCTACATGAACATGTAAGGAGGGTAACTGGATCTCTTAATACAATAGCTCAGGGTTCCAAAATGGAGCATTTCAAGAGGACAAGCCCAGAGTACAGGGACTAATCAAGCCTCTGCTAGCATCATGCTTGCTAATGTTCCATTGGACAAATAAGTTTTTATTTGTTGTCTAAACAGTCAGTGGTCTTTAATAGTTTTCTAAGTATTCATATTTACTCACATACTTACCCTTTCTTGTGTTCTTCATTCCATCACACAGACCTGTTAAAATTGTATATATTTTATATTACTGGAAATCTCCCTAGAGTGATACCTCCAGTATCTTGGATACCCTGTTATATTGAGTGATTCAAAACTCATGATAAAGTTTATTATAGATAGACTTTGCTATGGTCTTTTCACTAAATTTCTGCAACAGGAGAATATAAAGCCATTTTCAAGCTGGCTAGGCCTAAGGTACAGAAGCAGAAGGAATATTGTATACCCCAATGCTCTTTTCCTTTAAATTTCCCTCTTTTGACATATGCAAGTATTTCCACCATTAGAATTATGTTCTGTGGTCTTTTTGTTTTTCCTGACCCAGACAGTGAGAGACCTTTGTTCATTTTCCTCTACCTGTTCTGTAATGTCATTTCTCTCTCCTCTGGATGCAGCCTCTGTTCCATCTTCCCATCACTCTGCTCCTAGAAATCCTAAGGATTCTGGAGCCAGATAGACGTACATTCAAATTCCAGCTCTGCCACATGTTAATTTTGTAAACTTAGATTAAACTATTTGATCAATCAGATCACTAAAATAGTAGTATTAAAATTATACTTGACAGGCTGTGAAAATAAAATTGAGGTTAATTAAAATAGTCTGTTTAAAGTACCTTGGCACATAATAAATAGGCTTCAAGTCTCAATTTGATTCTTCAAAATCTAGTTTAAATGTCACCACTTTGCCTGCTCCATTCCATTGATCTGGGAGCCTCTTCTTATATAACAGTCACACAGTCTTCATTACTGTTGTTTTCTAATGAGTGTCAAAACTAGGTAGTGTGAGTCCTCAAATTTATTCTTTTTAAAACTCTTTTGGCTTTTCTAGGTCCTTTTATGCCTTCATACTAATTTTAGAATCAATCTGATTCTAAATTTTGATTAATTTTTTAATGACAAAAAAAGGCTGCTGGGATTTTAATTCGGACTGAGGAATCTACAAAACAATTTCTGGGGAATTAACAATACTGAGTCTTCTGATCCATTAATATGGCATATCTCTCAATCTACTTGGATCTTTAATAACTCTGCTGTGCTGGTAGTTTTCAGTTTATAGTTTTTGCACATCTTTCATTAAATTTATTTTAAGCATTTGATGTTTTTGCTGCTGTTGCTGGTAATATTGTTTGTAAATTTTTTTATTTTTAATTTGTTGCCAGGATGTAAGCGCCTGATTATTTTTGTATATTACCCTTATATCTAGCATTTTTATATATTGTAAGTTTACTAACTGCATTTCAAATTATTTTTTGATTTTTATTTTGGTTACTTAGAAGTCTGTTGCTTAATTTCCATACATTTAAAAAGTTCTAGTTTTATTTTTGGTAAAGTTTCTAGTTTAGTTCATTGGTGTTAGAAAATATATTCTGATTTCAATCTTGTAAAATAAATTGAGACTTGCTTTAACTCAATATGGTACTTATATTAGTGAATGTCCAAGTCTACTTGAAAATGTGAGCACTACAGGCGATGGTTATAGAGTTTTATTTATTTATTTTATTTAATTAATTTTTTTGGCTGTGGCGGGTCTTAGTTGCAGCACATGGGTCTTCATTGAGGCATGCGGGATCTTTCGTTGCAGCGCAGGCTCTTTGTTGCAGCACGTGAGCTTCTCTCTAGTTCTGGTTTTCCATCCATGCCTCTATCCTCCTATTCTACTACATACTCAACTAAAATTGCTATTGGAAAGACCCAGCAGGCGAAGAGAACCAGCTCTGTGGGGCTCTTCTAGGTGTCTCAGTAGCCCACATGACCTTTGAAAACTCCATTGGATTCTCTTTACCCCCACAGAATCTCTCTATTATAGACCTAATCTCTGTTCATCTGTGTCCAGACCTGACAAATGAACGTAAAGTAGAAAGTGGCCACTTATTTCTGCTCACCTAGAGAGAACTTTTCCCTCTCTGGTATAATTCCTTTTACACTACTTTTATCCACAGCTTTCTAATGTCTTAAAAAATATGATTATTTAGTTTATCATCTTTTTATAGCTCTTATGATGAAAATGCTGTCTATATGACCTTCTTTCTCCTAAACAGAAGCAGAATTCCTTACTTTTCAACTGTCTTGTACTGCTGTCTTTGGAATCCTTTGTAGGATTATTGTTTAATCAAACTTTATATTAAGAGTCTTTTGATATTTTAATAGCTAAATCTTAGATTGGGATGAAGAGTAACCTATTTTACAGATTTCCATTGCACAGTGAGATTTCTAGTTTCTCTAAAACCCTTTTTTTAAAAAAAGAAACATATAAATCATAAATATATAAATGAAGTTGTGATATTTTTATAGGTTGAATAAATAACTTAATGAAAGCAGTTAACTCTACCTCGTTTAGTAAAGCTGTTGTACTCCTATTGCTCTGGTTTGCTCAACATCCACTTGGGTGTATGTTTTTTTAACTTTACCCTTTGACTTCAAAGTGACTCTAGAAGAGCACGAGAAAAGGAGTTAGGCCTATAGAGTGAAAACCTTTCATAAAGTTCTAAAGATACTCGTGTGCAATAGTTAAAAATTTAAAAGTTTCATTAAATTGTGCCTATTACCTAAATACTAACATTAGATTGTTCTAAATGAAACTATTAGGCCAATCACCAGTGTTCTGTCTGCAGTCGTAATATTATTTTCCACTAATTGATACAGCAATAATTGATGAAATTGCAGTCTGGAAAAATTAGAGTGAACTTTTAGAAATTTTAAAGTGTCCAATAGGCTAATTTATTGAAGTATTGTATTCTAAGATTTTAATAGTATACTAAAACATAAGGATATATTTGTTTATGATAATCAATACATAATAGATTTCAGCTAAGTATTATCTTTATTGCCAGGTTCCAGTGAAAGTTTCTTTAAGAGGGTTTGCCATGAGCCTTTATTTCTCATTTGATCTGAGCAATCTTTGTTAAATACTTTTTGGAATCCTTTTTGTATACAAGATTAATAATCTTTTAATTGATTCTGGATCCATTAGTGATCACGATTTTAATTAAATATTTTTTAAGGAGGAAGATATTTTGGATCTTCTGGAACAATGTGAAATTGATGACGAAAAGTTGATGGGCAAAACTGCCAAGTCTCGAGGACCAAAGGTGCAGTACCTTTATCTTCCTTAATATCAGAGTAGACTCTACTAAAGACAGTTGATTTTCCCATCGTACTTCTCACTATAAGAATGACTGATGCCACTTTCAAGGAACTCTGTGGACTATGTTTCCAGTGAAGATAGAATTGGGAAGATCATGCTTTCTTATACTCAGGAGAAGCTTTGTTTTGTTTTGATAGTTTTCCTTATTTTCTGACTCTTTCCTTTATCTAGTGAAAGCCCTGTGAGTCAGGGCCAAGCAGGACCTAGAACTGGTACCCTTATTCTATACTCAGTATTATGTTTTCCTATCTCCAAACATATAATTATTAGAGATGTGTAGCATTATAGATCAGGCAAATCATGACTACAGAGATCCTAATGGGGAGCCCCATCTTTTGCTGGCACAGAAATATTGAAAGTTTGTGAGGAAAAATAGTTACAGTTTCTAGGAAGACATAGAAAGCTGTCATGCTGGCAAAAGTAGGCAGGTGTTTGCTTTACCTTCATCTGCTCTGTGGTGATGACATCCACATGTTCTTTTGTTATATGTCAAAGTCCTTGCTAGTAGAGTAGGAAAGAGTTGAATTTGTAAAGTCTTGGAAAGTTTTTTCATTCTGCTTTTTTTCACTTTACATTTCAGCAATGCTGAACTATTACTATGTCCTCACATACCTCATGCTCTGTCATGCTTTCATGATTTTTCTATACGTGTGGAATGCTTGCCTACTAAAAGAATAATTTATTCATTGCTTGATTGATTAGAGACCCCCCCTCCGAATCCAGCTGAACCATTACTGCTTTTGTGAAATCTTCCCTCATTCTCCTAGTTGGACTTGGATCTTCTGTCCCCTCCTTCTATTGCTGTACCACAAATGACACTTTTATAGAGCAGCTGTGACAAATAATTGTTTGCATGCTTGCCTTAGTATGAGCTTGTAAGTTCCTCGAGGATAAGGGGTGTATTTCATCTTTACATCTCTAGCACCTAGCACAGCATCTGGCACTTAGTAGGTTCTCAAAACCATTAGTTAAATTTGTTGAATGTGTCCACAAGGACCTCACTGACTAGTGGAAGGGCAGATAGGTGAACCCAAAACCAGGGTATATTGTGGCAAGTACTGTAATTAAGGGAATGGGAAGTGCTACAGCAACATAGAGAAGAAAGGGATTGGTAGATTACGGATGGCTTCATAAAGGCAGTGCCATTTGAATTGAACATTAAAGGCAAAGACATGGAGGTATGATGCTGCCTAGGGTGTTGGAGAAATGACAAGGAATTTGGTGTGACTCAGATGGAAGATTCTTGGAGAGTAAATTGCTGCAAGATGAACCTGGTAAAAGATACATATCTGATAAAGACCAGACACCTTGAATGTCAGGCACTGTTCTTCTGAATTATGTATTCTATATCAAAGAACTGTAGAAGATGTTGTTGATAATTCCTTTGGAACAAATATTTTTTTAGAGTATCTGTAAAAGTGAATACCTTCATGAGTTATTGCTTCATTTTGGAAAACACTGGAAAGTCTCTAAACTTTGTATATTAATTATTTAGCAATTTGGCATACCAGATATGAGGCAACCTGGAGGCACAATATTCATGGCAGATTGGCAAATGCAAAGGCTCTAAGTCAGTCTTCTACTGTCTTATATTTTCCTTTGCTTCATCATACAAGGCTTATCATCCAAATAAAAATATAACCTCCTAGAGGGCAGAATTCACACTGTGTATTTTTCAAACCCTCTTATTCCAGGCAAATTGTAGGAACTAACAATGTATTCGTTGAAATGAAATGAATTGGTTAGTTCCTATAGTTATTAACACCAGAAATATTTCGAAGTGTTGAAAACTGCATAATCAGTCTGAAGTAAAAGTATTTTTATAACTTCTAACCTTAGGTTTACTGAGGGTCTGGAGTGAGCCAAACTTCAAAGCAGCCTTTCCTCTTTAGAGGGTTGTTATCACATGTCAAACACTGATTTCCAGTGTCTTTACTGGTAGAATAATTGAAGGTTATCAAGGTTAAAATAAACTTGGGAGAAATAACTTTTCACTTATTTGAGAATCTAAGAAGTATTAATTAGCTATGTAAATAATATCACATAAAGTATTAGCATTGTTCTTCAGCCAAGTGCTAGGTACTTGGTATTTGTTTTATTATTCTTTATGCCATTTATATATATTTTAATATATGAGGCAGTTCATAATACAATTGGACACAAAAATAAATGGTATGGTTTGTGTCAGAACTTGAGCAGGTTTACAAATTCCAAATTGTAGTTATGGCACTGTTTGGAGTTTATGTTGCTGTGACTTCTTATTACTTATTGCTTTAACAGTGTATTGGTTAACAAATCCCAAATGCATATATAACACAAAGGTTCAACTATCTGTTTTCCTTTGTGATCCTTTATAGGATTGAGTAACTCATTATGTAGTCAAGCTCCTTAAGAAACTTTAAAGCTGTTTGCCTACTTGAAGGAAGGCACTATTAGCAAGCCTGATTGTGCCACTGTTTCTTCTGGGTATGCTAGACTTCTGAAGAAGCATCCTTCCTCTAGAATTCATATTCCCCAAGACTATCAAAATGTTTGATGATTGTGTTACTGGTAAATGTTTTTATGCATATCTCTTTGAACCTTGTTAGTGCTCAGTAAATATTAGACTATCAAAAGGAGAACTTTTTTTTTTTTTTTTTCGGTACGCGGGCCTCTCACTGTTGTGGCCTCTCCCGTCGCGGAGCACAGGCTCTGGACGCGCAGGCTCAGTGGCCATGGCTCACGGGCCCAGCCGCTCCGCGGCATGTGGGATCCTCCCTGACCGGGGCACGAACCCGTGTCCCCTGCATCGGCAGGCGGACTCTCAACCACTGCGCCACCAGGGAAGCCCAGGAGAACATATTTTTAAACACAAGTTGGTACCTTAGTGTATTAAACTACTTCCCTGCCTTGGTTATTTTTCATCCTTTGCTAAGACAGTAACTTTAAGAACATCATGCTTTGGCTTACTATGGATTCCAGGCACTTCGTGAAATGCTATTTCTTTCTTTATCTTTCATCCTACACTGTTATATGAGAGGGTATACCTTATTTCAATGAAATCTCAGGGTAACCAAGGATTTCATTATGGTATATGCTAACATTAAAGCATTTTTGTTTGATTTAACAGAGAACAAGAAACTAGTATACAACTGCAGGAACTTTCCCCAGGAGGAATAAGAGGCATGTGGCATGTGTAATTGTCTCTTAAAATGACTAAGTTACAGAACTGTCGTGCTCTTGGTTGTGCACATTCTTTCTGAAGTGAAGATGTCCCACTTTCCTTATCTTTTATTCCTTCAGCTGGCATCATTGGAAGCACATTGATTGGGAGATTCAGAGACAAGTGATTCTGATGGAGATATTGGAACATGATAGCCTGGCGTTTTCAATCTTTACAGATTTACCCTTCTACATGGCACTTATCCTCTAAAAATATTTATGCCATACTGATTTTTACATTATATCCCTTTTTGAAAATGTAGTGTGGGCAATGAAAAGTAATGTTGCTCCATTATGGCCAGATCCTAGGTAACAGAGGTAGGAATCCTCCAAGAAAAGCTGTGAGTTTGTGCATGGCCAATTTGGAAAGTGGATAATTAACTAAACATTTTTGTTTCTAGAAATGTCCAAAGAGAAATTAGACATGTGAGGAATACCTTGTTTCTTGTTGCATATTATCTGAGTGTATCATAGGCTCATAGGCTCTGTTTTAAGATGTGTCCTACTTTATTGATAGTGGATTATTTTACGTAGAGTGGTTTCTCTGGCTGCTGCTTCCTTATTTTATTTTACTTTTGCCTCTCTTGCCCTTCCCCTCCTTCTCTCCTCTCTCTCTCTCTCTCTCTCTCTCACAAGTGCACACACACACACACAAATACACATTTGTTGAGTGATTTTGAGCATTAGGGATACAACAGAGGTATACCTCTGACTCTTGATGGGTGATGAGTAATCATTCAGCATGGAATGAAGAAAAGCTATGTTTGATTTTTATGTTTTTATCTTAAATGTTTTTTCTTTATTTTGTTATTCTTTGTGGATATTTTGGTCCTTTATTTGAATCATGTATAAACAGCATTTTCCTCATCACAACTGAACTATATTATTTAAGAAAGAATATTTCACAGAAACAGAACAGTTAGTGGATAGCATTAGAGCAGTAGTACTTTGGGGGATTTTTCGGGCTTAAGTGAAAAGCAGTAATCATAAGTGGGAAAATAAAAATAGTAACTAATCATGTGAATGAGCCTTTTTGAATTTTAACAAAATATCAAATTTCCTTCCATTTTAGCCTCTGTCTTCCATGCCCGAGAGTACCGAGATAACAAAAAGACAGAAGTACTACAGCAGTGACAGCAGCTATGGTAGTAGCAGCAGCTCTTCAGAATCAGAAGAAAATGAAAAAGAGTACCAAAATAAGAAAAGAGAAAAGCAAGTTACATATAATCTTAAACAGTCCAACCACTACAGATTAATTCCACCCTCCAGTAAGTTAATTTCTTCTAATTTCGTTGTTATGTGAAAAATTATGGAACTGAAATTACTGAACTCAATAAAAAGACCTTGGGCCAAATGAACCCTTGTGTGTGAGGAGACCTGGATTCTATCCCACTTCCTTCTCCAACCAGACCTTGATTAGATCTGGATCCCACAACTTTTCGGGGTCTGCAAATAGAAAACAAAAGAGTTGACTTAAGGATCTCTACAGTCCATTCTTCTATATTTCAAAGTTTTTGTTAAGTCCTAGATTTCTGCATGAATTGTATACAATGTGCCTCATGGTTGATCTGATGACTGCATTCTCTTTTAAGCCCAAATATTCTCTCATTGCATTCCCCACTCTGGCACTCATTTTGTTTCATATTCTCGCCTGTTTTTAAAAATGTGTGTACCTCCCTAGGCATTTGACTTGAATGTATCTGTGAGCCACACAATTGTGAAATAGTTGGAAGTTTTGTTCCCTCCCATTTTCGTCACGGGTAAGCACTTCATTCAGGGCTTCGGTGTATAGGAAGGAAGTATTCAGGAGAGGAACCAACCAGCTTCTCTGTCTCCCTCCTTTCCTGCTGCCTTTTTCCTCTTTCCTCTTTTATTCCTTTTCCCATTTTCTCTCTCTTCCATTCTCCTGTCTTTCATTCCTTCTTCGATCCCAAATGTCCACTATTGTGTCTGTTATTCCTCTTTCATCCCCAGATGTCCAGTGTGGTACTGCTGTTGCCCACGCTCAGTCGGATACCCCTTCCTGATGCTGCCTTCAAAGCAGGACTTTCCTTAACCTCTGTTTCTCATCTCTCTGTTTGCCTTGCCCTCGTTCTAGGGCTCCACAAAGGGACCAGTCCAATCACATGATAAACACATTTCTGAGCCTTTGTTGCTCTATCTCCAGCAGTGGTTTAATAGTTACCTGATAATATGTATGTTTTAAACCTGGCCTTCCAGACTTATGAGAAAATGCATAAGGAATGCAGACCTAATAGTTGAAGATTTTTAATGGTCTTTCTTTTACTTCCAAGTTATTCCATAAAGATACGTGCTAAAGTTCCTATCTTTGAGGGCTTATGTGTTTGGAGGGGAAATAATGTATTATGTTCCATTTCATTTGTTTATTTACTCCTTTAATATATGTTTATTGAGCACCTGTTCCAGAGTTTGTAAGCTATTTTATGTATTATTTCCCTTTTTTTTAAAGACTCCTTAAGTACTTTCAGTGCATCTCTGTGTAAGTATGGCTCTCTTTCTCTTTTGGAAGCTGACATTGTTCTGTCTAAATTTTGTCAGTTTTGGAGACCTTTTCCTATTGGCTAATGTGTGTATCCTTAACAGCAGGAACTGACAGAGGATAAGGGTAGTGGTGAGAAAAAATTGCTAGGGCTCCTATGGCTCCTAGATTCTTCTTTCTTCTCAGACCAATAGGTTAATAAATTGAGATCAGACAAATAGTGTACTAGAAATGTTTTTAAGTATAAATTCACATTTTAAAGCTAGTCTATTTCAATTAATATCTTTTTCCTTATTGGTTATTTGTTTTTATAGTCATTAAGAATTGCAGCAAGGGTTTCAATTTGTTTTATATTCCCTCTTTAATCTTACACTAAGGAATATTTTAGCCACAAACACTCCTTGAGTTTTCTCTACAAAGGGATGTTGATAACCGAGGACAAAAATCCAGATTATGTACAATGCTTTCTGTTGTAGATAGTTAATTTAGGCAATTTAAACTTGTTACAGTACCAAAGGATATATTTAGATTTGATATATGGTAGTCCTACGCAAAACTATATGAAGTATTTTTTTCTCAGATTATTTGTGTATGCAAGTTTCAACCATTTTTTGTTAATCTACCTAAGTATCATTGGCATGTCTAGCTATTTAGTTATTCTGTCTGAATTCTAGTGTATACAGAGGAAAAAATGGAAATCTCTGGTGACTATGTCCAAACCCATCATCATAAGCCCTTGAAGGGCCAAGATGTAGATATTAGTACATGCTTATGGGTAGTTCTTAGTAGAAGATTGACCAGTGTTATGTACTCCACGCAGCCCTTTTTAGAAGCACTGTTCTTTAAAAAAATAGTGTGACTTTCAGGTTCAGAAGGCGGTTAATAGCTGGAACAAATGGAAGGTTGTTTTTTTTTTAACATATTTTATAGCTTGATTGAGTATACTTTTTTGGTCCTCTCTGGAACCAAAAGAGGACTATTAGACTTATCATCAATTCAAAATATCCTTTAGAAATACTTCCCTAAATATAAGGTTCATGTCCATTGCCTTTATAAAGGTTTAAATTTTTTTCAACAGTTAATGAAGAGAAATATTTGGGTATTCAACCTGCCTTCGTGTGAGCTTTATTAAATTATTTAATTAATGAAGAGTGATTGATATATTTCCCAAGCAGAGAGAGAATATACAACAGAGGGTATATAGAATATATGTACTAAAAAAGATATAAATGTTTATAATGTTGAGTGATATTCTATTTCTCTGTGTCAGGAATTAAAATTTACCTGCAACAGTTGGTTCTCTTTTGTAAATGTTCTCAATATGCCCTGAGGAAGGTGTTCTATGATTTTCCGTAGTTGTTCTGATAACAACCCTTTTGATCCAGACATTTTTCTTCACTTAAATCTTTTACTATAGGAATGTAAATCTAATTTTTAAAATTCTTCTGTCCTGTGAATAAGAATACTTATCTGTCTAGTACTACTCTTATAATAACCAGTTACATATTTAAACTTCATTAGGATAATCTTTGTTTTTCTTCTGCTTTATTATTATTATTTTATTCTCATGGGCCCTAAATTTTATAACATCCATTTATCCTGGCCATTCTATAGACTCCTATCCATTTCCCCCTATGAATTCTGCTGTAAAATATTCTATTTCTAATCTCTACACAGATTCTAATAAGTGACCAGTCTAGTCCGAAGATAGTAGGTGGCATCATGACATTATAGAAAGAGGGAGGTTGCTGCCATTAAGTCAGGATTTAAATCTGAACTTAGTAACTTTCTTGTCTTGTGACCTTGAGAAATTTCTTTCTCTGAGTCTACAGGTGATGGAGATTGTACTTCACAGGGTTTCTGTGAGAACAAAAATAAAAGTGAAGCACCTAGCATGATGCCTGGTTTATAGAAGGTGCTCCATACATGTTAGCATTCCTTTCTTTTGTTCCTTTTATGTCATGTTTTGAGAATAGAACATTAAAGTACCGTTTAAGTATTATTCTCATGATAGCCATTCTTTATACATGACAGGGGTTCTGCACCAAGTTCACTGCTTAAATTGGAGAATTTACTCCAAACTCATATTCTCATGATGATGCCTATGCTTTGACATTTACTGCCACCCTGCTAATTATTACTTTGTATAGATCCAATACACTGGAGAACTTCTACTAACTCTGCTACTGTGCGATCCCTCCTCTCCATCATCCATAGGCTCCATAAGGCGTTCAGTCAGTTGCCCTCGGTCCATCTCTTCTCAATCACCATCCAGTGCAGACAACCGCCCCTTTTCTGCTCAACAAGTGATATCATCATCCCAGTCAGCTTCAGGGTCTCGGTCACATTCTTTAAACCGTGCTTCCTCCTACATGAGGCATCTGCCTCAAAGTAATGATGCCAGCTCTACTGACTCTCCGATGGTAAGTCTTCTGTTTTGCTCCCCTGAGATTAGCGCTGTATTTAGAATTTAAGTGGCAAAGAGATTAGCTGGGAGGAGGACAGATTGAACTTCAGATCCTTTCTATAATTCAACTCATGGTCTCCTAGAATTTGGGTTTATTCATCTTTCTTTACCTATAACTGAGTATGGACTCTTAAAAGGCAGATTTCACTGTATCACAGAACTTGAGGATGAACACTGAGAATAGTATTTTATTTTCCATTTGCTGATGGAGTAGGATAATTTTGTTGAAAATCATCTGAGTAAATATGTGATTTTGCAGTGTATGGTACAGTATATCTGTAAATTTGGGGAAATTTGTTGTATGGAAAATTTTCCTTAATGGGACTATTGATTAATAGTTTAAAAAAATAAACTATTGGTAAATTATCCTTAGAGCACTGAAGTACGGCATTGTTTATAATGTTTTCTGTATATTAACATATGGTATTAGTTTTATATATGTGTGTGTGTGTGTGTGTGTGTGTGTGTGTGTATAGCTTAGCATAAAACCCAGAGATTCAGTATTGAGGAAGTCAATGAATTTATTTTACAACCAGGCTTACTTGTAAATGCTCAAATAGATATCTCCATGTACCTTCACATAGACCAGGGACTTATTTAATTTGTTTATTTAATGTGGATGTTGCTTCCAAAGGGAAGAGTCTGAAGAATATAAGTGAATGAATTTCACTGGGTACAATGAATGCTTTTTCTTCTAATCAAGAATTGCCTAAGGTATATGTAGAAAATGAAACTGACCAGGAAGTCTTTTTTAAACACTTGTATTTTTGTTTTAGTATTTTGAGCTACATAAAATACAATTGTGTAGAAGTGTGAAAGACACTCTTGGGAAATCATTCCCTTTTAATCCTAAGATTTTAATGCTAAGAATAAATGTAAAAACATTATTTTCTTCCTCTTTCATTGTTATTTTTTCAATTAAAAGTGCATCATTTTTACCTAGAAATATCTTTCAGATTATAGTGGCACAATGAAATAAGACCCCCTCCAAATATCTGTATTCTTTCAAATTTAAGAGTGAGTCTTTGCGGCAACTGAGACCAAAAGAACAAGAAGATGATCTAACAAGTCAGACCTTATTTGTTCTCAAGGACATGAAGATCCGGTTTCCAGGAAAATCAGATGCAGAATCATTACTTCTGATAGAAGATGTGAGTATTTGATGTATATAAAATACCAAGGAGCTCATACCTTTTAATTCTTCTTCTTAAAATATTAAATTTTATTGCTTGATGGCATTATCCTTAATGACATAGTAAACTTAATTGATGTTCTTTTCAACCTCCACAAGCTTTAGAAGATACAGGGGTTATTTTAATTGTTATGATTCATGAGCAGTGAGATCACATTTATAATCAGCAATGCAAAATATCTTTTAGTGTATAGTCCGATTTATTTTTATTTTTATTTTTTGCGGTACGCGGGCCTCTCACTGTTGTGGCCTCTCCCGTTGCGGAGCACAGGCTCCGGACGCACAGGCTCAGCGGCCATGGCTCACAGGCCTAGCCGCTCCGCGGCATGTGGGATCTTCCCGGACTGGGGCACGAACCCGTGTACCCTGCATCGTCAGGCGGACTCTCAATGACTGCTCCACCAGGGAAGCCCTATAGTCCTATTTTAATGATGCTTCATCAAGTGAAAATAATTGGTGTTAAATAATTATTGTTCTTAATGATTAAAGACACATCAAGTTAAGCCTGCTTCTATAACAATTTAGAAAGATCTAATATGGAATGAGATAATAAGGAAAAAAGTGGGGCCATGGGCATAAAGTGTCAAGAATATTTGAATGTGACACCTTGCATGGTGTTAGAGTTTGAAATGGCTTATGTTGTGTGTTTTTTTGTTACACAAGCATTTGCACCACCCAGTGGAACGTTCTAAAATGTCAGAGTCCTAAAAGTCACATTAAGTCAATGACTTACTCCTAATTTAGAAAGAAGGTCCAAGTTATTAGAATATTTTTGGTGAAAGAGCATTTCTTCACTAAGAGTTCTATTTCTTCATTCAAGCGTTCTTTTCAAACTGTCATTCTTAGATAATTCCTCAGAATAGAACGTTGTTTTCTGGTTTCCGTGGTTTTTGGTTTTTTTTTTTTTTTATCCAGAGGAGAAGGCACCATCTAGTGGCCAGTTGTAGGATAAAAACCACAGCCATACATTTGGCTTTTTTCACTTTTTAGCTTTACTTTAGAGCTGTCTAAAGCGCTGTCTAGAAACAAAACAAACAAAAAACAATAATAAAAAAGACTTTCTTAGTTAACAAATCAATAATGGCAATTTGTATTTTGTAGTCATAACTTAGTTATAACCAAAATCCCCAAATATTATGCGTTGCATTTGTTATATATTTTTTAAAAAGTGAAATGGTATCTTGTTTGCAAATGAGGTGCTATTTGTTACATCAGGGGAAAAGGAAGAAAAATGAACATTAGTTATAAAGCATTATGCTAGATATATTTTTATTTACATATGTTATCTTATTCAATAAAGTAGGATGTTTTTGTACCAGACATTTTATTTCTATTTCTTAGAGATATAAATTATGTAATACCTTTCTGAATCAGCTAGATGAAAAATTAGATAATCTGAGAGTAGAACTAATATTTGTGGCTACTGTGATTGTTCTATAAAGAATATGGATATAGGCTTATATAATTGATAAAAGATATTGATAATTATACAAGACATTAGATTATTTACTATATGTTTACTTATGCAGCAACTATTTTAATCTATTTGTTATAATGTATATAACTAGAATATATATTCAAAAATTTTGCAAATTTGCACAAAAAACAAAACAGGGGGATAATGGAATCCTAATTAAATATAGGCTATCTTCTAATGTGTTATTCAATATTTTGTTACTGTGAATGATGTTGTAAACACAGTTCTTGGAATTAAAATGAAAAAATCTATGTTTTGGGCTTCTTCCCAAACCTTATATTCCTGAAGACATTTGACTTTCAATCATTAGAGATTGTGTACTTTTTACAGCAAAAAGAGAAAAGCTTTACATTCAGATGGCTTCTTTATCTTACCTTGAAAGTCTTTTCGCATGTCTTTTTATGAAATTAGACATTCTTTATTGCAAATAGTATTATAGTGCTTTCATTTCACAAATTAATTAGATTAAATTTCTTAATGTTTCTCCTCCAAAATAGATCATTGATAACTGGAAGTATCATAAAACAAAAGTGGCTTCATATTGGCTCATAAAATTGGACTCTGTAAAACAACGAAAAGTGAGTAATGAATACCCAAAAATAGGTTTGCTTTTTTGGATTATGTATTAAGCTAGAATCATTAAGCCACATTCATAATCAAACTATATAAATGCTCATCTGCTTACTCATTTCCTCAACAAATATTTATTGTGTATCTACTATGTTTCAGGCACTGTTCTAGCTTCTGAGGATAAACAAGTAGATTAAAAAAAAATTCCATGGTCTCATAGAGCTTATATTCTAGTTAAGGTGTTTGACAATAAACCAATATATACTAGAATGTAAGGTAATATTAAGTACTCTGAAGAAAAATAAATCAGGATTAAAACATTGAGAGAAGGTGACCTAAATGAAATGAGAAAAATACTATGCAGACATCTGTAGGTACAATGCATCAGGCAGAGGGAAGAGCAGATACAGAGTCCCTGGGGTAGAAGTTAGCTTGATGTATCCATGAGACAGGAGACACCATTTATTTCCTTATGTACAGGATAGTTGGTTTGTGCTGGTTAAGAGTGAGTGATGTGGAGCTGACAGTTGGATAGATAAGCAGGGGTCAGATCACAACTTTACAGGCCATGGACAGTCTTTGGGTTTTATTCCAAGTGATGAAACACCACTGGAAAATTTTGAGCAGAGGAGTTACATAGTCTGGTTTATATTTAGAAGGTTCATGAGAGCTACTTGTGAAGAATAGAATTAGGGGAGAGGGGATGTGGCAGAACAGAAGTAGAGACCAGGTAGAAGGTTTTTAGAGTAACTGAGGCAAGAGCAAATGGTTGCTTAGCTAGGGTGGTAACTCAATTGGGTGGATGCTGGAGAAAGAGCAGGGCTTTGTTGTTCCTGTTGTTTTGTTTTACTTTGATTTTGGTCTTGGACCTGCTAAGTTTGATATATTGGTTAGACATACAACTGAAGATATTGAGTGTGTAAGTGTATATATGAGTTTTTTAGTTCAGAGCTAAGGTTGCATATGGAGATACAAAATTTAAGAGTCACTAGGATATTTAAGCCTTGGGACTAGATGAGATTACCTAGAGAGTAAGTGTGGATAGAAAAGAGAAGAGTTTTGAGGACTGAGCCCTGGGCCACTTCTATGTATAGAAATCAGAGAGATGGGGTGGAGGGATTAATCTAAGGAGACTGAGAAGGAGCAGCCAGTAAAGTATGAAAAACCATGGAAACTTGGGGTCCTTGAGACCAAATAAAGAAATTATTTCAGGGATGGAGTGATCAACTGAGTCAGATGTTGCTGATAGGAGTTATAAGATGAACACCAAGACCTGACTGTTGTTTCTGACAACTTGGAGGTTAATGGTTACCTGATCATAACAAATTCAGGGGAATGGTGGGGAGTAAAACTTGAATGGAGTAGGTTCAAGAAATGGGAAAAAGCACAGCTAGTCCAGGCACTTTTTCAAGGAATTTTGCTATAGAGGGGAAAGTTGAATGTGGTGGTAGCTGGAGAGGGATGTGGGTTAAGGACAAGGATTTTTTTTTTTTTTAAGATGAAGCTATTTACACTTGTTAGTTGCTGATGAGAATGATCTAGAAGAGAGGAATGGTATAGGAAAGAGAGATGATAGAAAATCCCCGAAGTAAGTAAGCTGGGAAGGTTTGTCCTAACCAGGAGCACTTATTCTAATAGGAGGGAAGGCAGAGTCTGTGGCATTGTGGTGGGAAGATGTGAAGGTTTTCCTCCAATGGGGAGGGGCTTTGGAGATTTGCAGAGACAGTACAACATCTCAGAGAGTAGGAGAGGGGAGTGGCCAGCAGCCCAAGGGGCCCATAGATGCACCGCAACATTATCTGTTGCAGATAATGTACTGCAACAGATAATGCAGGGGGGAGATGTACTATTTTAGTAGCTCTAGTGAAGCTGTTGTATTCCTAAATAGTGCAAACTATTACTTCCCCTTTCTAGGATTTATTGCTAGTAAGCTGAAAGTTGACACTGATCAAATAATGACTTTGAAGTTATGTACTTTCCTCTGAGTAAACTGAACTCATTATTAAGCATTAACTCATTCAACAAAGGACAACTTAGTGTCCTGATATGTGCCAAACACTGTGCTGCTGTTGAGGAGGATGTAACAAAGCTGGTAACAGAAGTAGATTGAAAACATACTGTAAGCCCAGAACTCCTCTTTGTCAAGTCACTAACTGTGGCCTTATTCATTAAAATAAGGACCTCTTAGTGGAACTGGAACCTTGAATCTTTTCAAGTCTGTACTTTTTGTAACGTAGAAGATAGAAGAGTTTAGCTAAATTGGTAATTAAAACAAAATAGTTAACCCAGAAACAGATTAAAATACTTATAAGATATTAATACTTGATAAATGTGACATTTCAAATCAGTGGAGTAAAGATAATTTTTTCCCCTAAATGATACTGAAACAATTGACTACCTATTTGTAAGAAAATTAAGTTGGAGCCTTACCTCTCACCATATGCAGAAGTAAATTCCAGATAGATGATAGGTTTTTTTTTTTTTTTTTTTTTTTTTTTTTGCGGTACTTGGGCCTCTCACTGTTGTGGCCTCTCCCATAGCGGAGCGCAGGCTCCGGACGCGAAGGCTCAGCGGCCACGGCCCACGGGCCCAGCCGCTCCGCGGCACGCGGGATCCCCCCGGACCAGGGCACGAACCCGCATCCCCCGCATCGGCAGGCAGACTCTCAACCACTGCACCACCAGGGAAGCCCAGATGATAGTTTTATATGTAAAAAAAAATATTAAAAGTTTAAAAGAAAATACAGAAAGCTATGTTTATAATCTTAGAATGAAGAAACAACTTCTTAAGGAAGACTTAGGTTTTAGAACCTAGAAATCGTAAAGGAGAAGAACGACAGATTTGATGACATACAAACTTAATGGATGGCAAAAGGTGTCTTAAACCAGGTTAAAAGGCAGAAGTGGTGAGGAGAATTGGGTAGCAGGGGAAAGGGGTGGATGTTGAAGAGGACAGATGTTTGCAGCACATAAAACACAAAGTAGCACAAGTAAACGAGTACTTCCTACCGATCAATCAGCAGAAGACATACTACCTTGTAAAGTTAATAAATAAAAGGGAAAAGCATATAAAAAAAGCCATGAAAAGACAATTTATGGATCTTCAAATAGCCAATTAACATGTAACTAGATCTTGTCCTTACTAATGCTGAAGGAAAAGCAAGTAAAAAACATATCGGCAAAAATTAATAAGACATAATATCCAGTGATGGCAATAGTCTGGATAAAAGGGGCTTTATTATACTATTAGAGAGAGAACACATTGGTACAGCTTTTTAGAAAGGTAGTTTGCTGTATCTATTAAAGTTACAAATGTTCACAACTTTATGACTCAGCAAAACCACTTCCAGCATTCTGTCCTACAGAATAATAATCTGTATAAAATGTATGTGTAAAAGATTTATGCACATGAGCATTCACTGCAGTGGTATTTGTGCAAGCAAAACACTTGAAGCAGCCTAAATATCTATCAGTAGATTTATGGTTAAATAAATTATAGTACATC